>NW_025113020.1:2858635-3583635 GCF_010416935.1 Polistes fuscatus
ATTTCCTTTAGCGAAAAATTGATTTCTTTAGCAACTGCAATGGCCTCTATTACTGTTTCACAGAATGATAAGCCATGAATTTTAATTAAATGATTTCTTATATCGTCATCGGTGATTCCCCTAATGAATTGGTCGCATAATACTTCATCTGTTTGACACGTATATTTACACTTATTATATATTTTCTGTAAATGATTAGCATAATTCTCTACCGTTTCTTGTTCATATTGATATCGACAATAAAAACGTTTTCTGTGTAAATAAATTTCATCGCTAGGAGCAAAATAACGAAGGTAAAGGTTTACTAAATTATCGTATGAAAGTTTAAAGAAGTTGACCGATGGGAAAGTCATCTTAACATTCCTATGGACATTATTATCGACCATATTATAAAATATTTGAACCATTAAATAATTTGGTACTCCGACAGTATCCACCACATATTCAAATTTATTTAACCACAAATAAAACATACCTTCCTTAGCTGGATCGTAAATATGAATCATAGGAATTTCTAAAATTAGATAATGAATTATTTCATTAGCATTTTCCAATTCAACGGCCATTGCTACTATTTCATCGAATAATAATTTAGGAGTATTTTTTAAATGAATTTGTATTTTTTCATCGAGGATTCCATTAATGAATACTTCACATAATTTTTTATATTTAGGAATACTATAATTGCACTTTTTATATATTTCCCATAAACTATCAGCAAATTGCTTTATTGTTTCGTTATCATATTGTTCCCGACAGACAAATCGACTTCTGTATAAATATGTTTCAGTGGAAAGGGTAAAATAAAAATAGTAATCGTTTATTACTTCTTCGTATGAAAGTTCAAAGATGTCGATAAAAGGAAAAGCTTCCTTTACGCTCAAATGGACATCATAATCGACCATTTTGTAGAAGAATTTAACCATTTTCATATGTGGTACCCTGATACAATCTGCTACGTACTCAAATTTATTTAACCAACTACAAAAATCACCTTCCTTCTCTGGATTGTAAGAACGAATCATAGAAAAAGCACGATTTATATAATATGGTATCAGATTACATTTTTCAAATTGAACAGCTTCTACTACCATTTCATCGAACGATAAGTCAGAAATTGTACTTAAATAATTTCTTATATCATCATCGTAAATTCCTTTAATGAATTGGTCGCATAATTTTTCATCTAATCGATTTTTATCATCATTGCATTTATTATATATTTTTCGTAAATTATATGCATATTTTTCTAACGTTTCTTTTTCATATTGATTTCGACAGGAAAAACGGATTTTATATAAATTACTTTTATAAGAAGGAGCAAAATAAATAAAGTAATGGTTTATTATCTCTTCGTATGTAAGTTGAAAAAAGTTGACAGAAGGGAAAGCCTTTTGGACATTAGTATGGATATCATTATTTACCATTTTATAGAAAAATTGAATCATTTTCATATTTGGTACCCCGATAATATCTGCTACATATTCAAATTCATTTAACCACGCATAAAATTGACCTTCCTTTTTTGAATTGTAAATATTAATCATAGAAAGAGCATGATCTATATAATAAGTTATTTCTTTAACATTTACAAATTCAATGGCCTTCATTACTGTTTCATCGAATGATAAGTTAGGAGTGTTACTCAAATGATGTTTTACATCATCATCGCGTATTCCATAAATGAACATCTCGCGTAACTTTTCTTTTAACTGATTATTATCATCGCACTTGTTACATATATTTCGTAAATTATCAGCATAACTTTCTATCGATTCTTGCTCAAATTGTTGTCGATACATCAGTCGAATTCTGTATACGTTATTTACATATGGCGAGGCAAAAAAACGGAGGTAATGGTTTATTATCTCTTCGTATGAAAGTTTAGAGAAGTCGACAGAAGGGTAAGTTTCCTTGACAGACGTATGAACGTTATCATCCACCATTTTATTGAAGAATTGAATTATTTTATCACGTGGTACCTTGATCTTATCTACCACATATTCAAATTTATTTATCCAGTAATAAAACGTACTACTCTTTTCTGAATGGTAGATAGTTATCATAGAAAGAGCTTCAGTTAAATATGTAATTATTTCTTTGACACACTTTTCTTTGACGATACTTGCAAAATAAACAATTTCGCCGAACGACAAGCAAGGAAATTTTTTTAAATTTGTTCTTATTTCTTCGTCGTGTATTCCATTAATGAATTTTGTATATAACTTTTTTTCTACAGGTTGTTGAAAGTTGTACTTGTTACATATTTTTCGTAAACTATTGGCATAATTCTTTATCGACTCTTGTTCGTATTGATTTCGACACAAGAAACGTCTTCTGTGTGGATCTTCATTGGGAGATTTAAAATAATGAAAGTAATATTCTATTATTTGTTCGTAGGAAATTTTGGAGAAGTTGACATAAGGAAAACACAATTGGATTTGTGCATGGAAATCTTCATGCACCAATGTAAGGAATAATTCTTTCATTTTATCATCTGGTACCTCGAACATATCTGCTGCATACTCAAATTTATTTAACCACGTATAAAAAAATCCTTTTTTCTTCGATCCAGAAAAATTGATCATCGAAAGAACCTTATTTTGATAATAAGATATTCCCTTAACTTCGTGTAATGAATTTTCGGTGTTCATTATTTTCAAAACTTAGAACGCTTTTTATTACTTATTGCACGTCAATAGATAAACTTGAAAATTCTTTGCCGGGACTCTTTTTTTCCTCTCTACGACTAGTCTTGATACACTTTTCATAAAGTAATTCGAAGAACTTTTTCTTTAAGAACACGTATATGTTTTGTACTTTCTATTATATTGTGTACATACATGTATAAGTAAAGGATCTAAGTGTTCTAATGAATATTACACTGTAAAAAGAAAACAAATAATAATATTAACAAGAATAAACGTGTGTAGAAAAATTCAACTAATATTTTAACGGTTTAACGTATGCTAAACGTCTTATATCAGTCTTTGGTAGAGATAATAATTAAACTGAAAATGTGAGTGTAATAAACAATCCTTAAATATTTTAAATTAAAACATTAACTAAGTTCACGGTTACATTACTGTTACATCTTAAGCCGTTTTAATTTTTTTTTACCTGCTACACCTGACATTTCCGTCGCCAAAAGCATACATCAAGTAACCCGATATAATTTTGTAAGATTTATTATGTATTTTCTGTTACTTTACTTTATTTATTTAATATTTAATAACTTTTAATAGGATTTAATTTGATATAACGAAATGAGATGGAATAAAATAATAATAAATATCTATAATCATTTAAATTAATAATTAATTAACTCGTTGTATTATTTGTGTTACTTAAAATCTTACTTTTAACTAGGATATCGTCGTACTTTTAATTCTTGGTTACCGTCGTTCGCCGTCGCCTTTCGCCGTTTTTTCGTCCACTTTTTCACGCGTAACACACTCGTCGTAAAAACAATACAATAACAAATGCCCACCCGCTTGTCCTTTTCGTTGCTTATATACACTCATCATCCCCCCTCTATCGTCTTCGCCATTTCCTTGAATTCTTTCTCGAAATTTCCCGATCATTCCCGATCATGAAAAATCAGGATATTCTTCTTGTACTTCCAGCTCGCGAATGTTCGGGACGTTTCGGTGCAACGAAACCTTAGATGACAGATTCAAAAACAAAATACACGCGGTCCCGATTTCTTTCATTCTATAATGCACCCATACACTCATCAACGTAACAAAAGAATTAAGATTAAGTTTCCTTATCGTCTTTTCTCACACATACAAACGCTGTTTACTCTCTCATCCACACAGAATTTATGCATTAAAATAGAAACCAAGAAAAAAAAAAAGTTTTTTTTGTTGACCTGTGTAATATTTCTGTTTTACAATTAGTCAATAAGCCTGTGTTAATTTATAAGTCCGCAATTTAGTTTTTATTAATAAGTTTGCATACAGTTTTAATTAATAAATCCGTATTCTGTTTTCGTTTCTGTATAAAAAATATTAATAAATAAATCTTACTATTGAAAATCTGTATTATTCTGTTTTTATTAATAAGTATGTATCCTATTCTGTAAAATCAATGGAACATTTTATAAGATAGATCGGTAATGTAAAAGAATAAATTTAAAGATAAACGAATTATTATTCGCGACTAGAATTATTTTTTTTGTGTTTGATCGAAACAAAGACTGAGGCCTACCCCACAAGCAACAGAAAAAGATAAGCATCTTATTTTAACCGTTTTACAATTAGTGCCAGGAGTTTTTAAAAATCTGTGTCGGACTATGCCATGCAGCATAATCAAATTCTTACCTTTACTTAACTACCCTCTTCTCTTCTAGTTTCTCACATCTAAATATCATCAGTCGCCAACCAAGTTACGAGGTCATCCCTGGTAAAGGCTTAACTGCTTGATCAGAAACTAACTACACTTTTTATTACACCACAGGACGTAACATTACCATTATGATGATGATGTATTTCATAGATTTTTATAGACTAAAGGCCGAAAGAGTCAAAAATGACACGAGTGACTTATGGTAACTGAAGTATAAAATAAATGCTTTGATTTGGATTTGATCAATATATCTTTGAAAAACAGCGTCAATTCTTTGTTTTGATTTTGTTATCAATTCAGTGCGATTGCTGTACATTTTTAAATTTAATTTGGTGTTCAGGAAATCAATCAAAGGATTCAATGCGAAATTCATATTAAAATAATCCCCATTTAAAATCATTGGAATTTTATCGTAATCTTTTTTAAGATTCCGCGATACTTCTCATGTGTACTTTATTAAATTCTCGTGGATGAATTTATCAATTGTATTTGTTGATTGTAGTACGGAATTTCAGGCTGTACATTTGCATGAGAGTCATGTGAAAAACAATTTACAATATGTGATGAGCTATCAGGATCAATTCATTGAAAAAGTAAATTTTGCATATACAAAAATATATGAAATTGAAGTTGACGCTTATGAATAGTTTTTGGGATTTTTGGAAGTTAAACTTCTATAGGTGTAATAGAGCAAATTGCTTGATTCCCCACTTACTCCACGAGTGAAGAGGAGGACAGAACATCGTTTCTACTCTTTCCCTCGCATACGATATGCCGGAGGCTTTGCGCATGTGCAGTGCGACGTTTCTCTCCTACCAAACAAACGCGGTAGTTAGGAGGATAAAGAGGGAGAATCATTCCTACTCTCTCACTCTCACGCCATTTGCGCATCTACTGTCTTTCAGCGGCAGTTAGTAAGATAGAGAGAGAGAGAATCGTTCCTACTCTCTCTCACTCTCCCACCACGAGCGCCTCCTAGTGTTTTTAGTGGCAGTTAAAACGATAGAGAGGGAGAATCGTTCCTACTCTCTCACTCTCATGCCATTTACGCGTTTACTGTGTTCAGCGGCAGTTAGTAAGATAGAGAGAGAGAATCGTTCCTACTCTCTCTCACTCTCTCACCACGAGCGCCTCCTAGTGTTTTTAGTGGCAGTTAAAACGATAGAGAGGGAGAATCGTTCTTACTCTCTCACTCTCACGCCATTTGCGTGCTACTGTGTTTCTGTGTAGTGTTCCATGTAAAAGTGATTGTGAATAAAAGTAACGTGAGAAATGGAGAAAAATAATACAAGACGAACAAAGTGCGAGGTGTCAGTGAACGGTGAAAAGCGGTGAAATCAATGAGTAAAGTGCCAAAAAGTTCTTTGGAAAGAAGTAAGGAATATTGAGCTAGATAACGGATATTGAAGAAACACGGTGGACAACATAACCTCAAATACTATAATAGACATGCACCTAGTATACCTTTATACACACGATATACATTTTTTCGTCATGCTCATCGCGAATTTGATAAACAATTTTTTGCGAAACTTATAATCACAACTATTCGTATCATATTTCAGTTACCATAAACCCATCATTTCATCCTTATAACACCAACCAATGGAAATCTATGAATAAAATCGAATGAATGAAGTAAAATCTATAGTTTGATACATGCGACATTTTTAACAACAAACCATTCTCATCAATAATCATAATAATTAAACAGATTATAGGTAAAAGTTTCACTTGAGAATCGTTTGAAAAGAGAATAACAAATAAAGTTATACACGTGATGTATGAAGATTATGCATGTGATCTATGAGCAGTAAAGATTAAGAACGATATTTTTTGATTAGAAAATATTTAAGTATTTACGATGATCGTTTTCACTATTTTATACAGTGCATGTATTATTAGGCTCATTAGAAATATTCATTTGCAAATTTAATCCCTTTCGGCGTGCATGAAATTTATGAACACGTTCAGTGGAACTTTTTGAACACGTGGAACCCTCCGATCAGAGCAAGTATTATTAGACTGCAATATAAATACTATACTCACTAATACGACACTTTTTCTCTTGGTTCGACTCAGTAATATGAGTTTCAGTTTCAAATCAAAACGATTTTAAAGAAGTTTTCACCTCAAAAAAAAAAGACTAACTAAACAAGTCTCCCTCAATCATGCTTTTTCTGTTTACATTTATGCGTATGCCAAAGTATTATTTATTAAATTTTTCTTCTATGAATGTTAAGTTTCTTGACGGTCTATTAGCCAGAAGATTTAACGGAAGATTAAGTAAAATTTGAGTTATTAAAAGATATATAGAACTATAATGAAAAAAGAATATATATTAATTTTTTGTTTCTTTTTTTTTTATTATTAGAGGAATATGGAATCAATTTAATTTATTCTTGCCGATGTTATATATTGAAATGAGTTCTAAGCTTAAAAGTATCATCAAAATTATCATAAGTTTAAAAGTATGGTATGTTATAACTGTAAATAATATATTCCTTACAGAATAACCATATTACTATTAAACAAAATCTAATTATTTGATTACAAGGATAGAATCTTTTAATTCTATGTACTTAATTTGAGTTTCCAAGTAAATTTTTTACTAGAAGATTGGGATGGTTTGCCAAAATAATGTTGTATCGTTTGCTGTAGTATGATATTTCTTCCTTTACTGTATAAAATCTTAAGCCCTTGTGAATTCTTTTATTAGTTATATAATAAAAATAAATAAAATATATTGAAATAAATATCGGTGCAATATAATATATAAATTTCTATATAAAGAAAGAAAAAAACAGTTACTTCTTTTATTGGCTTCTAAATTTTATTCTATATTAATATTTATATATTTTTTTAAAGGTTTCATTTGATTAGGAGTAAGTATAGATGAAGTACTAGTATGTTTAGTTTTAAGCACATTTCTTATTTAATGAATAGAAACATTTTCATATAAAAATGAATTGACAACATGGTATTCGTGTTTTTTTGAGTATCATGGTTAATACAAAGTATCTATGAAAGGGTTAAAAAATCTAAGTAGTGCATCTACTGTGTCAATCTTTACATAAATATTTTAACTACAATCTGGTTATCTTTTTTAAGAAGCGATTATAAATAATAACAATAAACAATATTCGTTAAGATTCCAATATAAATTAAGACTATGTTATTTATCGTAGTTTATGTAACAATGCAACATATATATACCTTGAAACATATTTCAACCTATAGCTAAACCATATAATGGAATCTAATTGATCTCTTTATTAAAACTAAATCATTTAATAACAGGAGAGACAAATGGGCAAATATGAAGCCCTTGAAATATGAACTTTATCAAGGTATTGATATGATTGAGTATTATAAACAATTTGTAGAAAAATACGAATTTGAACATCTATAAAAGCAAACGATTACATATTTAATTATGGTTATCATCTTTCATAAGAAATCATTCTTTTTTATATTCATGAGTCAATTAATTATTTTCATTGTATAATATGTCTTTTTTACTTGGTCTAGGTGGTTTTTTACTTGGTAATCCTTAACTTCAGACATTTAAAATATCAAATCATGACTTTTTGTTATGCTAATATTTGTATAAATATTCTAATAATATTCTGAGATTTTTCAGAAATCCTGTTGAAATAAATACATTCTCAAAAATATAAAAACTAAAATATATATAAAATGTATTTTAAAATATATAATAATCAGATATTTTTTGAATTCATAAATGGAATATTTTGTCCACAACGTATATACATATATGTGTATATATGCAAATTTGTATATTTATATATATACACATATATATATATTGTTGCTTTGTGTAAGATATCGTATATCTGAAACATTAAAATGTGTAGGAATAAATCAGAATCTTCAGTCTTTCACTGACGTATTCCTTATATGTTAATATTTCTAAATGTTAACATTCTCCAGTTTACAGAAACTTGTATAAATATCCTATATTGAACAAAATATATATATTTAATATATTTTTGAAAATATAATTATTTGTATAATCAAAGCCATTATAAGGATTTAAAATAACCAATAATACTTTCCATTTTTTTTCTCCTAGTGAACATTTACAATTAATACTAAGATTAATGTCTATAGTATAACATAGTGTTTTCAACATATTATATCAAAAGTTAAAATATTTAATCATTATAATAATTGTGTGTGCAAGATAATCATATAAAAATAAAATGTCATTCTTATGTGCTTTGTTGCAGCATGTGTCATAATTCGTAATACAATTAAATATTTCTGTGTTCGTCCAGTATTTCGTTATTTTTGTCATTCTTCAATAAACAGAGTAACTTAAAAATATTTTTAAATTTAAAATTACTCATTCTAGTAGAGCCAAAGTTAAGTAAGCTTCTTTGTTTTGTATTTCACGTATGTTTTCAGGTAAAATATAATCGTAATAAATTATTTTATTTGAAACTTAGTTTAATTTCTCTACTAGCTAATTCCTTATGCTTTGCTATACTTACTGCTATACCAAATGTTATATCTTTACTGTTTTTTTTCAAAAAAGCTTTAATTTCCTCATCTTCTAATCCATGTATAAATCGATCCTTTATGTCAATATTAGTTTTGACGGCAGGATCGCATTTACTAAATAATTTTCTTAAAGCAAGGACGTAGTGTTCTATGGGTTCTTTCGGATATTGTACCCGAGCAAAAAAACGATAGTGAGTTGCGGTACTTCCTTGTACAATTGCGAACATTTCCACCAACACGCATACAAGTTCATCGTACGAAAGATGTAAAGGGTCGGTGGGAGATAATTTTTCCTGAATTTGATTAAAAACAGGAGGTTCTACCATATTCAATAAAAAGGTCACCTTTACATCATCCGGTGTTCTCAAAGCATCGACTATATACTCGAAACAATTTATCCATTTCAGAAAGTTCATCGGATGTCCGATAAACTTCGATAGAAAAACTTCTGTTACTACTAAATAAATGTGTTCATTATTCATTACACACAATATTTAATTGACAAATATCAACTTTTGATTTGTATACTGAGTAATTCGATAATTTGGTAATAGTCCTATTTTTGTTTTCTTATGTTTAACTTTCACTATTGAACACTTTGATTCTTCGTAATTAACTTAAAAAATTTATTTGTTTTCTTTAACACTTTATACTTAGAATTATTTTGTTAATGCACAAATCGCATTGCGGATTAAGAAATTGGACTATAATTGTATAATGTTAACAAGAATAAAAATGTAAATGTTATAATATATTTCCTGATCGTTTGAAAGACACTGATCGATTTTGTATTTAAACTTTACTGTTGATTGACACAATAGGCAAGGAAACGATATTTAGAACCTTCAATTTGTCCTTGATGAAAATGTCAATATATTTCAGTATTAGGAACAAAGTATTGTGATTAAGAAATTCAATATTGAGAAATACCAACGGATACCAATTTACTTTTCATTATGTTTGTTGCGTATTAGAAGTTATCATACTTCTGCAAATTACAAATTATAATATTTTTGGAATTGTTAAAGTTTAGCATTTTTTCTAATAATATTTTTTAATATCTTATTTCGTATTTATATGTAATTCGACATAATGATAATGATTTTACGAGCGATATAATTATTTATCATATTTTTTTTAATATTAAATTTAACAGAGGCAGTTAAAATATTCTATCCTGTAATTTGCACAAATTTGATAAGAATGCATATAATGTGAATCGTTCATTTATAAATAAAAATAGAAAAAATTGTTTTTTTTTTTGGATAGGCTAAAATTTTTTTCTATATTAATATTTATGTTTTATTTTTAAGTTTTATTTGACTGTACACGTTAGGAATGAGTATATATAAAGTATTAATATGTTCAATTTTAAGCACATTTCTTATTTGATGATTAGAAAAATTTTCATACAAAAGTTGTCTTAGATCATGGTATTCGTGTTTTTTAGAGCTAGAGTTTCATGGCGAACGGAACTCTCGTATCGAAATGGTTAAAATATCTAAGTATTATAGTTTCGAATACTGTTTCATCTTTTCCATACATTGTTTAAGTAGATTCTTATTATTATTTCAAAGCTATATTAAATAATAACAATATCATTTTAGGAAACAATCAACATTTTTCATTTCTGTCTACAAAATATTTATAGAAAATGGAAAATATTACTTGTTGTTATCAATTAAAATAATTGTTTCATAGAAATGAAAACAAATATTGTAATTTTGAACCATTGCAATAACATTCTGGAGTTTCGTTCACAAACAGAAACTCAGCTTTATTGCAATTTCTTTCTCTTTAACCTAACAAAAATTATAATATGAACGATGTCAACATGGTTTGTTGTAGCATATGCCATAATTCACAGTACAATTAAATATTTCTGTATTTAACGAGAGAGAGTATTCTTTTATTTTTTAACATTCTGCAATAAACTGATTAACTTCATAATAATTAGGAATTTAAATTTATTCATTCTTATACAGCCAAAGTCAAGTAAGCTTTTTTTTTTTGTATTTCCTTATGTTTTCAAGTAAAATATAATCGTAATAAATGATTTTAATAGAAATTTATTTTTAATTCTTGATTAGCTAATTCCCTTTGCTTTGCCGTAGCTATTGCTGCAGCAAATGTTATGTTTTTACTCTGTTTTTTCAATAAAGCTTTAGTTTCCCTGTTTTCTAATCCATTGATGAAATGAAGCTTTATATCAACCGTATTTTTAATGAAAGGAGTGCATTTTGTGAATAATTCTCTTAAAGTAAGGATGTAGTGTTCTATGGGTTCTCTCGGTAATTGTTCCCGAGTCAAAAAACGATAGTTCGCTACTATTTCTCCTTGTACAACTGCGTACATTTCCACCAACACGGATAGAAGCTCATTGTATGTAAGATCAAAAGGGTCGGTAGGAGATACATTTTCTTGAATTTGTTTAAAAACAGAAGATTCTACCATATTTAATAAATACTTCCCCTTTTCCTTATCCTTTGCTCTCAAAATATCGAGTACATATTCGAAACTATTCAGCCATTTTAGAAAGTCCATCGAATATCCGTTAAACTTCGAAATAAGAATAGCTGCTAATATTACGTTAGTATATTCTTTATCCATTATTCACAATAATTAATTGACGAATATCAACTTTCTATGTGTATATTGAGTAATTTGATAATTTCGTAGTAGTTCTTTTTTTGTTTTCTTTTTTTTAACTTTCACTATTGAACACTTTGATTCTTCGTAATTAACTTGGAAGATTTATTTGTCTTTTTAAAAAGTTTAACACTTTATACTTAATATTATTTTTTTTAATGCACACTTGAGAGGTTAATCACAGCGTCGAATTGTAGATTAAGAAATTGTACAACAACTGCGTAATGTTAATAGGAATAAAAATACAAATATTGTAGCATATATCCTGACTGTCTGAGAGACAATGATCGATTTTGGATTTAAACTTTACTGTTGATTGACACAATAGGCAAGGAAACGATATTTAGAACCTTCAATTTGTCCTTGATGAAAATGTCAATATATTTCAGTATTAGGAACAAAGTATTGTGATTAAGAAATTCAATATTGAGAAATACCAACGGATACCAATTTACTTTTCATTATGTTTGTTGCGTATTAGAAGTTATCATACTTCTGCAAATTATAAATTATAATATTTTTGGAATTGTTAAAGTTTAGCATTTTTTCTAATAATATTTTTTAATATCTTATTTCGTATTTATATGTAATTCGACATAATGATAATGATTTTACGAGCGATATAATTATTTATCATATTTTTTTTAATATTAAATTTAACAGAGGCAGTTAAAATATTCTATCCTGTAATTTGCACAAATTTGATAAGAATGCATATAATGTGAATCGTTCATTTATAAATAAAAATAGAAAAAATTGTTTTTTTTTTTGGATAGGCTAAAATTTTTTTCTATATTAATATTTATGTTTTATTTTTAAGTTTTATTTGACTGTACACGTTAGGAATGAGTATATATAAAGTATTAATATGTTCAATTTTAAGCACATTTCTTATTTGATGATTAGAAAAATTTTCATACAAAAGTTGTCTTAGATCATGGTATTCGTGTTTTTTGGAGCTAGAGTTTTATGGCCAACAGAACTGTCGTAACGAAATGGTTAAAATATCTAAGTATTATAGTTTCGAATACTGTTTCATCTTTTACATACATTTTTTTTTACTACATTCTGTATCTTTTTCTTTTTTAGCTATTAAAAATAATAACAATATCGTTTTAGGAAACAATCAACATTTTTCATTTCTGTCTACAAAATATTTATAGAAAATGGAAAATATTACTTGTTTGTTATCAATTAAAATAATTGTTTCATAGAAGTGAAAACAAATATTGTAATTTTGAACCATTGCAATAACATTCTGGAGTTTCGTTCACAAACAGAAACTCAGCTTTATTGCAATTTCTTTCTCTTTAACCTAACAAAAATTATAATATGAACGAAGTCAACATGGTTTGTTGTAGCATATGCCATAATTCACAGTACAATTAAATATTTCTGTATTTAACGAGAGAGAGTATTCTTTTATTTTTTAACATTCTGCAATAAACTGATTAACTTCATAATAATTAGGAATTTAAATTTATTCATTCTTATACAGCCAAAGTCAAGGTAAGCTTCTTTGTTTTGTATTTCATTTTGTTTTAAAGTAATATAAAGTCGCATTTTCAATTATTTTAATTGACATTTTCTTTTAATTCTTGACTAGCTGATTTCCTTTGCATTGCTATAGCAACTGCTACAGCTAATGTTATTTCTTCACTCTGTTGTTTCAATAAAGCTTTAGTTTCCGCGTCTGCTAATCCACTGATGAATCGTTTCTTTAGGGTAGTCCATTTTCTAACGGTAAAATCGCATTTACTAAATAATTTTCTTAAAGCAAGGACGTAGTGATTTATGGGTTCTCCCGGAAATTGCTCCCGAGTATAAAAACGATAGTTTGCTGCTAAAAATCCACTTGCACTTCCGAACATTGCTTCCAACTCGGATACAAGCTCATCGTATGGAAGATCAGAAGGATTGGTAGGAGATAATTTTTCCTCAATTTCTTGAAGAATAGAAGGTTCTACCATACTTAATAAAAATTTCCCCTTATCATCATCCTCTATTTTCAAAATATCGAGTAAATATTCAAAAGAATTCAGCCAATTTAGAAAATTCATCGTATCTTTGTTAAACTTAGTAATACACTTTTCTCCTATATTTAAAGTAACGTCTTCTTCTTCCATTATACAAAATAATTAATTGACGAATATCAACTTTCTATGTGTATATTAAGTAATTTGATAATTTCGTAGCAGTTCTTTTTTGTTTTCTTTTTTTTAACTTTTACTATTGAACACTTTGATTCTTCGTAATTAACTTGAAAGATTTATTTGTTTTCTAAAAAATTTAACACTTTATACTTAATATTATTTTTTTTAATGCACACTTGAGAGGTTAATCACAGCGTCGAATTGTAGATTAAGAAATTGTACAACAACTGCGTAATGTTAATAGGAATAAAAATACAAATATTGTAGCATATATCCTGACTGTCTGAGAGACAATGATCGATTTTGGATTTAAACTTTACTGTTTATTGACACAATAGGCAAGGAAACGATATTTAGAACCTTAAATTTGTCCTTGATGGAAATGTCAATATATTTCAGTATTAGGAACAGAGTATAGGGATTAAGAAATCCAATTTTGAAAAATACTAACGGATACCAATTTATTTCTGATTATGTTTGTTGTGTATTAGAAGGTATACTTCTGCAAATTATTAATTATAATATTTTGGGAATTGTTAAAGTTTAGCATTTTCTCTGCACTTCGATTTTTTAATATCTTAATTCGTATTTATATGTAATACGAAATAATGATAATGATGTTACGAGCGATACTATTATTTATCATATTTCTTTTAATACTAAACTTACAAGGGGCAGTAAAAGTATCCTGTCCTGTAATCTGTACAAATTTGATAAGAATGCATATAATGTGAATCGTTCATTTATTAATAAAAAAAGAAAATATTGTTTTTTTTTGTATTGGCTAAAATTTTATTCTTTATTAATATTTAAGTTTTATTTTTAAGTTTTATTTGACTGTACACGTTAGGAATGAGTATATATAAAGTATTAGTATGTTCAGTTTTAAACACATTTCTTATTTAATGATTAGAAAAATTTTCATACGAAAGTGGTCTTAGATCATGGTATTCGTGTTTTTTGGAGCTAGAGTTTTATGGCCAACAGAACTCTCGTAACGAAATGGTTAAAATATCTAAGTATTATAGTTTCGAATACTGTTTCATCTTTTACATACATTTTTTTTTACTACATTCTGTATATTTTTCTTTTTTAGCTATTAAAAATAATAACAATATCGTTTTAGCGAACAATCAACAATTTTTGTTTTTGTCTAGAAAACATTTATAAAAAATAAAGAATATTATTTTTCGGTATCAATTAAAATAGTTTTTATATAATAATGAGATTGAATATTATAATAATATATAACTAATAAATGAGATAAAATATTCAAATTTTTTATCGTCGTTTTATCGTACAGGACAATTGTAAAAAAATAAAAAGACATCTGTGCTTAAAATTTCTTAATTTTATCTCATCAAAGGTAACAATATAAATTGAAAAAATTTGTTCTATTAAAGTATATGTCAGAATTTACACTACAAATAAAAATAATTTACGTTCCTCGAGGTTTTCGTTATATCGTCACGTTCTTCGTTAAACTTACAATTATTTACTTCATATGATTAACGAATAAAAAATTTTGGATACTTTAACAGTCAAAGTGAAGTATGTTTCTTTTTAATTAATTTCTTTATGTTTTCCTTTGAAGTATCGTCGCCATCAATTATTTTAATTGAAATTACATTTTCATTCTTTTTTAGTTAATTCCATTTGCTTTGCTATACTTACTGCTATAGCTAATGTTATTTCTTCGCTCCGTTCTTTTAAATATTCACTAATTTCCTCGTTTTGTAATCCATATATGAATCGATTCTTTAGATTCTCCGTTCTTTCAATCATAGCAGAACATTTACTTAATAATTTCCTTAATGTAAGGACGTAGTGTTGTAATGATTCCTGCGGTAATTGGTCCCGAACAAGAAAACGATAGTTCCATGCATGTTCTCCTTCATGTTCACTAAACATTGGCGATAACGCATTTATAAGGTCATCGTATGGAAGATCAGAAGGATTGGTAGGAGATAATTTTTCCTCAATTTCTTGAAGAATAGAAGGTTCTACCATACTTAATAAAAATTTCCCCTTATCATCATCCTCTATTTTCAAAATATCGAATAAATATTCAAGAGAATTCAGCCATTTTAGAAAATTCATCGTATCTTTGTTAAATTTAGTAATACACTTTTCTTCTGTATTTAAAGTAAAGTCTTCTTCTTCCATTATACACAATAATTAATTGACGAATATCAACTTTCTATGTGTATATTAAGTAATTTGATAATTTCGTAGTAGTTCTTTTTTTTGTTTTCTTTTTTTTAACTTTTACTATTAAACACTTTGATTCTTCGTAATTAACTTGAAAGATTTACTTGTTTTCTAAAAAATTTAACACTTTATACTTAATATTATTTTTTTAATGCACACTTGAGAGGTTAATCACAGCGTCGAATTGTAGATTAAGAAATTGGACAACAACTGCGTAATGTTAATAGGAATAAAAATACAAATATTGTAGCATATATCCTGACTGTCTGAGAGACAATGATCGATTTTGGATTTAAACTTTACTGTTTATTGACACAATAGGCGAGGAAACGATATTTAGAATCTTAAATTTGTCCTTGATGAAAATGTCAATATATTTCAGTATTAGGAACAGAGTATAGGGATTAAGAAATCCAATTTTGAAAAATACTAACGGATACCAATTTATTTCTGATTATGTTTGTTGCGTATTAGAAGGTATCATACTTCTGCAAATTATTAATTATAATATTTTTGGAATTGTTAAAGTTTAGCATTTTTTTTGCACTTCGATTTTTTAATATCTTAATTCGTATTTATATGTAGTACGAAATAATGATAATGATGTTACGAGCGATACTATTATTTATCATATATTTTTTAATTCTAAATTTACCAGAGGCAGTTGAAGTATTCTGTCCTGTAATCTGTACAAATTTGATAAGAATGCATATAATGGTAATCGTTCATTTATAAATAAAAAAAGAAAAAATTTTTTTTCTTTGTATTTGCTAAAAGTTTATTCTTTATTAATATTTATGTTCTTTTTTTTAAGTTTTATTTGACCGTTCACGTTAGGAATGAGTTTATATAAAGTATTAATATGTTCAATTTTAAACACATTTCTTATTTAATGATTAGAAAAATTTTCATACAAAGTTGATCTTAGAACGTGGTATTCGTGTTTTTTAGAGCTAGAGTTTAATGGCGGACAGAACTCTCGTATCGAAATGGTTAAAATATCTAAGTATTATAATTTCGAATACTGTTTCATCTTTTACATACATTTTTTAACTAGATTCTTGTTTTTTTTTGAAGCTATTGCAAATAATAACAATATCGTTTTAGCGAACAATCAACAATTTTCGTTTTTGTCTAGAAAATATTTATAAAAAATAAAGAATATTATTTTTCGGTATCAATTAAAATAGTTTTTATATAATAATGAGATTGAATATTATAACAAAATATAACTAATAAATTAGATAAAATGTTCAAATTTTTTATCGTCGTTATATCGTACAGGACAATTGTAAAAAAATAAAAAGACATCTGTGCCTAAAATTTCTTAATTTTATCTCATCAAAGGTAACAATATAAATTGAAAAAATTTGTTCTATTAAAGTATATGTCAGAATTTGCACTACAAATAAAAATAATTTACGTTCCTCGAGGTTTTCGTTATATCGTCACGTTCTTCGTTAAACTTACAATTATTTACTTCATATGATTAACGAATTAAAAATTTTGGATACTTTAACAGTCAAAGTGAAGTATGTTTCTTTTTAATTAATTTCTTTATGTTTTCCTTTGAAATATCGTCGCAATCAATTATTTTAATTGAAATTACATTTGTATTCTTTTTTAGTTAATTCCATTTGCTTTGCTATACTTACTGCTATAGCTAATGTTATTTCTTCGCTCCGTTCTTTTAAATATTCACTAATTTCCTCGTTTTGTAATCCATATATGAATCGATTCTTTAGATTATTCGTTCTTTCAATCATAGCAGAACATTTACTTAATAATTTCCTTAATGTAAGGACGTAGTGTTGTAATGGTTCCTGCGGTAATTGGTGCCGAACAAGAAAACGATAGTTCCATGCATGTTCTCCTTCATGTTCACTAAACATTGGCGATAACGCATTTATAAGGTCATCGTATGGAAGATCAGAAGGATTGGTAGGAGATAATTTTTCCTCAATTTCTTGAAGAATAGAAGGTTCTACCATACTTAATAAAAATTTCCCCTTATCATCATCTTCTATTTTCAAAATATCGAATAAATATTCAAGAGAATTCAGCCATTTTAGAAAATTCATCGTATCTTTGTTAAACTTAGTAATACACTTTTCTTGTGTATTTAAAGTAAAGTCTTCTTCTTCCATTATACACAATAATTAATTGACGAATATCAACTTTCTATGTGTATATTAAGTAATTTGATAATTTCGTAGTAGTTCTTTTTTTTGTTTTCTTTTTTTTAACTTTTATTATTGAACACTTTGATTCTTCGTAATTAACTTGAAAGATTTATTTGTTTTCTAAAAAATTTAACACTTTATACTTAATATTATTTTTTTAATGCACAATTGAGAGGTTAATCACAGCGTCGAATTGTAGATTAAGAAATGGGACAACAACTGCGTAATGTTAATAGGAATAAAAATACAAATATTGTAGCATATATCCTGACTGTCTGAGAGACAATGATCGATTTTGGATTTAAACTTTACTGTTTATTGACACAATAGGCAAGGAAACGATATTTAGAACCTTAAATTTGTCCTTGATGGAAATGTCAATATATTTCAGTATTAGGAACAGAGTATAGGGATTAAGAAATCCAATTTTGAAAAATACTAACGGATACCAATTTATTTCTGATTATGTTTGTTGCGTATTAGAAGGTATCATACTTCTGCAAATTATTAATTATAATATTTTTGGAATTGTTAAAGTTTAGCATTTTTTTTGCACTTCGATTTTTTAATATCTTAATTCGTATTTATATGTAGTACGAAATAATGATAATGATGTTACGAGCGATAATATTATTTATCATATTTCTTTTAATACTAAACTTACAAGGGGCAGTAAAAGTATCCTGTCCTGTAATCTGTACAAATTTGATAAGAATGCATATAATGGTAATCGTTCATTTATAAATAAAAAAAGAAAAAATTTTTTTTCTTTGTATTTGCTAAAAGTTTATTCTTTATTAATATTTATGTTCTTTTTTTTAAGTTTTATTTGACCGTTCACGTTAGGAATGAGTTTATATAAAGTATTAATATGTTCAATTTTAAACACATTTCTTATTTAATGATTAGAAAAATTTTCATACAAAGTTGATCTTAGAACGTGGTATTCGTGTTTTTTAGAGCTAGAGTTTAATGGCGGACAGAACTCTCGTATCGAAATGGTTAAAATATCTAAGTATTATAATTTCGAATACTGTTTCATCTTTTACATACATTTTTTAACTAGATTCTTGTTTCTTTTTGAAGCTATTGCAAATAATAACAATATCGTTTTAGCGAACAATCAACAATTTTCGTTTTTGTCTAGAAAACATTTATAAAAAATAAAGAATATTATTTTTCGGTATCAATTAAAATAGTTTTTATATAATAATGAGATTGAATATTATAACAATATATAACTAATAAATTAGATAAAATGTTCAAATTTTTTATCGTCGTTATATCGTACAGGACAATTGTAAAAAAATAAAAAGACATCTGTGCCTAAAATTTCTTAATTTTATCTCATCAAAGGTAACAATATAAATTGAAAAAATTAGTTCTATTAAAGTATATGTCAGAATTTGCACTACAAATAAAAATAATTTACGTTCCTCGAGGTTTTCGTTATATCGTCACGTTCTTCGTTAAACTTACAATTATTTACTTCATATGATTAACGAATAAAAAATTTTGGATACTTTAACAGTCAAAGTGAAGTATGTTTCTTCTTAATTAATTTCTTTATGTTTTCCTTTGAAATATCGTCGCAATCAATTATTTTAATCGAAATTACATTTGTATTCTTTTTTAGCTAATTCTATTTGCTTTGCCGTACCTACTACTAAAGCAAATGTCATGTCTTCGCTCCGTTGTTTCAAATAAGCTTTAGTTTCCTCGTTTTCTAATCCATCTATGAATCGATCCTTTAGATTATCCGCTCTTTTAATCATAGGAGAACATTTACTTAATAATTTCCTTAATGCAAGGACATAGTGTTGTACTGGTTCCATCGGTAATTGGTCCCGAACAAGAAAACGATAGTTCGCTGCCTCTTCTCCTTCAAAAAAACTAAACATTTTCATTAACGCATATATAAGCTCGTCGTATGGAATTTCTAAAGGGTTGAAAGGAGATAACGTGTCTATAATTGTCGTATAGACAGGAGGTTCCATCATATGTAATAAAAATTTCGCCCTGTCCTCATCCTTAATTTTCAAAAGTTCATACATATAATCTAAACAATTTAACCATTTTAGAAAGTCCATGTCATCCGGGTCATATTTTCTAAGTAAACAGATTCCTATGTGCATAAGAATATATTGGTCATCCATTATATGCACAATATTTAATTGACAAAATAAAAGCTTTTGATTTTTATATCACTTTATTTAATAACTTGTTTAATGTTTTCTTCTTCTTCTTTTTTTATTTTCATTTGTTTAACTTTCACTGTTGCGAACACTTTGTATTTTTTTTTTTGTATAAACTTTGAACGTTTATTTGTTTTTCTACAAAATTTCAAATACTTTATACTTAGAATTTATTTGATTTAATACACATGAGAGATAAATCGTAGTGTCAAATTTATAAGTTAAGAGTTTTTGCTACAACTGTATAATGTTAATAAGAGTAAAAATGTAAATATTGTATCATGTATTCTGACCGTTTGATAGACAATAATCGATTCTGTATTTAAACTTAACTGTTAAATAACAGGATAAACAAGGAAATAATATTTTGAAGATTAAATTTGTCCTTTATGAAAGTGTCAATATATTTCAGCATTATAAATAGTATACAGGGATTAAAAATTCAAATAAAGAGATATACTAATGGGGTTAACCATTTTTTTTTTCTTTTTATTTTTATCACGCTTCTGAAGATGCCATTCTTAAGTAAATTTTAATGTATTTTCGGAATTATGATCCATAAAAAAATTTTCAATTAATTAATCTTTTTTAATCAATTTTTAATCTATCGAGCCTAATAATGAATAAAGGAATATTGTTTTTATAAATTTCGATTGTGCTAGTTGCAGTGAATGGTATGAAAAAGATTTTCAAAATGATTTTAAAAATTGTTAGAAAGGATAAATTATTTCTAGAAATTTTTTTCAAGCGAAGTAGAAGAAAATGTTGTAGTAAAATATAGAAAATTTGTATGATTCAGATGATGATTGGATCGAAATCGAGAATTATGCTAATAGTTTCTCTGATATGATTACTTTTACAAACTTCAATCGTCAATCATACATTGAAAACTTATGAATAAAAATATTAATAATTAATAATTAAATAATTATTAATCTCATATATTTGTTTTTATACTTCTTTAACAAATAAATTATTTGTAACAATAATGTTATTCTTAGAATATTGAAAATTTTTTTGCATATTTACTTATAAAAGCTACAATCACGTATGAAAAGTTAGATACCGATAAAAGCTAGTTTCTGTTTTTTTTTTTATTTTCGAAGCGCTTATAAATAATAATAATAATAATAATATCATTTTAAGAAACAATTAATAATTCTTCTTTTCGTCTATCATATATTTATAATTGATTAAAAATATTACTTTTTTTTGGTATCAATTAAAATAATGTCTACATGGAAATGAAATCAAATATTATAATTTGTAACAATTGCAATAACGTACAAGATTTTTATTTAATAACAAAAATTCAACTTTATTGCAAGTTCCTTTTTTTTTTTAATTTAACTAGGATACCAATATAAATAATGTCAACGTATTTTATCGTAGTTTATGTGACATTGCAATAATCCTGAAACATATTTTAAAGTATACCTAAACTGTATAATAATATATATGATAAAAAAAATATACTTTATCAGAGTATCAATATAATTGAGTATTATAATTTGTTTATAGAAAATTACGAATTTAAACAACGATAAAAGCAATCGATTACTTATTTATTCTTGATTTTAATTTCTTCTTAAAATATAATTCGTTTGCAAACTTATAATTGTATTAATTACTGTAATTGCGTAATATGTTCTCTTTATACTTCAATTTTCGTAATTTTATTGCCCATTTTTTATGTTCAAATATGCTTTTGTTCCAGATGTTTAAAATATTTAATCAGGAATTTCCGTTACGTCAATTATTGTATAAATAAACTAATTATATTCTGAGTTTTAAAAGAATTCGAATAAGAAGATATACATTCTCAAAAATATAAAAAAAATATGTAGAAGTAGTGTTGTTTTAAATAGCGGAATGATGGTAATTTAAATCTTTATTTAATTCATAAATGCAATATATTGTTAACTATATAGTACTTATACACATATAATACTTATACTTATAGTACTTATATACATACTTATATATATATATAAGTATATATATATATATATATATATACTTATATAAGTATATATATATAATATATAAGTATATATATATTTGAAATATAGTGCTAATACTCAAAACTATAATATAATTTTATATGTTGCATATATATACATATGCTCGCTTGCAGTTTGTCTGAAATATTTATGTTTAAGAATAAATACAAATATTGGGTTTTTCACTGACGTATTTGGTATGTGTTAACATTTTAGAATTTTGACATTTTCCAATTTACAGGAGCATATATATATATTAACTAAAAACATATATTTTATATATTTTTGATAATATATCTATATCTTTTTACAGAAAACTATTATAAATAATATATTTTAAAAGAATCAAATAATACTTTTTCGATTGCCTTCTAACGAACATTTACAATTAATACAAAATATAACGTTTATAATATAAATGTAGCGTTACTAACAAATTAGATACAAAATTAATATTTAATAATCGTCGTAATAACGTGCCGTATTATTGTATACAAATGAAAACACATTTTATATCACTCTCAACCGAGTAACTTAATATTATTGACGAATTTAAAATCATACGTTGTTCAATAGCAAAAGTCAATTATTCTTCTTTATCTTGTATTTCTTAATATTTTAGTGTATAAATGTAATCGAATGAAGTGATTTTATCGTGAAGGTGTATCCCTTACTAGAACATTTTTACTAATTTCTATTTGCTTGGCTATAGTTACTACCATAGCAAGTGGCATGTTTTCATAATTATTCATTTCCAATATATCTTTAGTGTCCTCGTCTGATATTCCATCAACGAATCGATCCTTTATATTAATATTCGCTTTAGTGGCAAAATCACATTTATCATATAACTTCAATAAAGTAGATATGTAGTGTTGTATAGATTCTAATGGTAATTGTTCACGATATTTATAACGATAATTAGCTGCTGCTATTGTTTCAAAACTCGAGTACGTATTTTGCAATATTAATATAATCTCATCGTATGAAAGATGAAATGGGGTTAAAGGATATATCTTTTCATGAATTTTATTAAGAACAACAGGCTCTAACATATTTAATAAAACACTATTTTTTTCATAGTCATTTATGTTTGAAGTATCGGCCAAATACTCAAAACTATTGATCCATAATAGTATGTTCATGGAACTCGGATCAAACTTGCGTAAAAAGCAGTTTCCCATTTCTGCAGTAATATATCCTTTACTCATAAGAATCATGATTGACAAATTGAATTGACAAATAAAAGTTTTCAATTTTTATATCACGCAATTGAATAACTTGTTAATAATTTCTTTTTGGTTTCCTTTTGTTTAACTTTCACTATCGAACACTTTGTATTTTTCGTAATAAATTTAGAAAATCTATTTCTTTTTTATGGAATTCGAATATTTTATAATTAAAATGATTAATTTAATGCATACTCGACATATCACAGGTACGTATTGTAGGTTAGGTGTTTTTATTACAATTGTGTAATGTTAACTACTATACAAATATATAAATATCCTAACCGTTTGATAAACAATCATCAATTCTGTATTTAAACTTAACTGTTGAATTATAGAAGAGGCAAGGAAATGATATTTGAAATCTAAAATTTGTCCTTGATAAAAGTTTCAATATATTTCAGCATTACAAACAGTATATAGGGATTGAGAATTTGAACACCGAGTGATATTAACGGTTAACAGTTTATTTTTGATTAAATTTGTTACGCTTCTGATGATGATAAAGATAACATACTTATGTAAACTTTATATTGTTATAAAAATTTTAATAGTGCAGCTTGTTCTTTGCACTTTAATCCCTCGATATTTTATTAAGCATTTATTTATGAAGTGTGCTTCATCAATTATCCATTTTGAAATTTTTTAGTATTAGTGCCAGATATATCCGGCATCAATCTGATTATTTGTGTGTACGTGCGGTACATATTGTTTAATATTGTTTTATTTGTACTAAACCTATTATTGTATTATTCTAAATTAAACCTATTCATCTGTAAATAAAAGAAAATATTTTTATTGCAATTTAATTATTTAAAATTGCATTCGATATGAAGATATATGTTTTCCTTTAAGGTTTCATTTGACATGTTTTCATTTAACAATTACGATATTTTTATATGAAAAAAGACTAATAAGGTGGTATTTGTTACAGAACGCTAATAACGAAAGGATTACAAAATTTCTTGTCGCACAGTTTGCCAATTTTTACATTAATATTTTAGTTAGATTCTGATTTTTTTTTTTAAGTTATTATAAATAATAACAATATCGTTTTAGGGAACAATCAACAATTTTTGTTTTTGTCTACAAAACATTTATAATCAATAAAAAATATTACTTTTTAAGGTATGAAATTAAATAATCGTTACATGGAAATGAGATCATCAATATTAATATTTAACTATAGCAAAATATGCAGTATTATTGTCAACAAGTTAAAACACAGCTTTATTGCAAATATTGTCTTTTTTGATTCACTATGATACAAATATAAATTGAGTCAATGTGTTATTTAAAAATTTATGTAATAATGCAAATTTTCTGAAACATATTTTAACATATATTTAAGCACTAAGATAACCTCAAATTGATTCTCATTTTAAACTTAATCATTTCTTAAAAGAAGAGACAAATAGGCACATATTGAGCGCTTAAAATATGAATTTTATCAAGGTATCAATAAAAATTGATTATTATCAAATAGTATATAAACAATTACGAATTTAAAAGTATATAATCGGTTACATATTTATTCTTGATTTATAATTCTTCTTAAAATATAATTCGTTTGCAAACTTATAATTGTATTAATTATTGTAATTGTGTAATGTGTTCTATTTATAATTCATTTTTCGAAATTTTATTACGTATATTTTATGATCAAGTAAATTTTAACTCCAAAAATTTATATAAAATAATTAGGAATTCCTGTTACGTCAATTACTGCATAAATAACTTCACTATATTCTGAGTTTTTTTTTTAAGAATCCGAGTAGAAATAAATACATTCTCAAAAATATAAAAAAAGATACATAGAAATAATGAATTTTCAAATATAGAAACGATAATAAATCAAATTTTTATTAAATTCATAAATGCAATAGATTGTTAACACTGTATATATATTATATATATATTGACTGTATATATATACATATATATATATATATATATATAATATATAACTGTTAACTGTATATATATAATAATATAATATTTATTATACATATATACATGCATATAAATGTATACGATCGCTTGGTGGTGTATATCGGAAATATTAATATATAAAAATTAATCGAATTATTTTGTTTTTCACTGACATATTTGGTATGTGTTAACATTTCTTAATTTTATCATTCACCAATTTATAGTTACGTATATATATGTATATATCCTATATAATTAACAAAAAACGTATATTTTATATATTTTTGACAATATACTTACATCTATACGGAAATTTATTATAAATAATAATATACTTTAAAAGAATATAGAATATTTTCCATTTTCGTTTATCGAACATTTACACTATTAATATTAAAATTAACGTCTACATTATAACGTAGTGTTACCGGAATTAAAATATCTAATCGTCGTAATAACGTGCAGGATAATTCTATAAAACTAAAATATCATATTCCTATTGTAGATTTCTTCTTGTTATCCAAATTTAGGTATCAGTATGAGTGAAGTAAACTTGATTTGTTATAGCATATATCACAATTAACAGTACAAGTAGATAATCGTGTGCTCGTCGAAAATTTCGTAAAGTTGTATTGTTCTTCGATTAAGCGGGTAACTTCAAAATATAGAAGAAATGAAAATTATTGATTGCTAAACAACCAAAGTCAATTATGCTTCTTTGTCTTTTTATTTTTTTATGTTCGAGTTAAGTATATTTGTATTAAATTATTTTACTTGGAAGATGATTCTCCTGATTTTTGATTCTCCGTAAGTTCCCTTTGCTTGGCTATAGCTACTGCCGTAGCTAAGGATATGTTTTTATCTTTTTTCAATAAAGTTTTCGTTTCCTTGTCTGATAATCCTGCTATGAATCGATTTATTAAAGGAACCGTACTTTTAAAGAAGGGTGTGCATTTACTGAATAACTTTCTTAATGCAAGGACATAGTGTTCTATAGATTCATGAGGTAATTGCTTTCGAAATCCATAACGAAGATTCGCTATATCTCTTTCTTGAGTTTTCAGGTAATTATTGTCCAATATGATTAAAAGTTCATCGTATTGAAGATTAAAAGGGTCGGTAGGAGATAAACTTTTCTGAATTTCCTGAAGGTACGAAGGTTCCACCATATTTAATAAACACTTAACCTTTTCATCATCTCCAGTGTTAGACATTTCCAATATAAATTCAAAAGAATTTATCCATTTTAAAAAATTTATCTCTTTTGGGTCATACTTGCAGAGTGTCCAGTCTTTATAACTTATGCTTTTCGCTTCTGTATCCATTAAACACAATATTTAATTGACAATTAAATTCTTTTGATTTTTGTATCGCGTTATTTAATAACTTGTTAAATGTTTTTTTTTGTTTCCTTTGTTTAACTTTCACTGTATAACACTTTGCACTTATCGTAATGAACTTAGGAAATTTATTTCTTTATCTACAAAATTTAATGTTTTATATTTAGAATTATTTGTTTAATGCAAATGAGACAAAAATCGGAGTGTCGAATTGTATGTTAAATGTGTTTGCTACAACCGTATTATGCTAATAAGAATAAAAATATAAAAATTCTGGCATATATCCTGACTGTCTCAGAGACAATGATCAATTACGTATTTAAACTTTACTGTCGAATGACAGGATAGACAAGGAAACGATATTTAAAACCTTCAATTTATCCTTGATGAAAATGTCAATATCTTTCAGAATTACTAACAGATTATAGACACTAAGAATTCGAACATCGACAAATATCAACTGTTACTGATTTATTTTCAGAACCGTTTTTATTTTCAGAATTGTGATCGTGTTCCTTGCATTTTGATCCTTCGATATCTTGTGGCATACTTATTTATGACTAATGTAAGATAGATTCAATTTTTCGTACTGAAACCTTTTAGTACTGATGTCGGATATATCCGGTGGTCATATGATTACCTGTGTGTACAAGAGTAAAATATTTTTTTACATTGGTCAAAATACTGCGTACTATAATTTGTAAAAATACGGTAAAAATGTAATAACATAAATTATTTATCTCCAAACAAAAGAAAATAATTTTATTGCAATTTAATTATGTAAAATTGCATACATAATATTGCATATGTATATATATATAAAAGTATTTTTTTTTTTGAGGTTATACTTCTTTTGACGCGTTTGGGAAAAAGTGGGGAGAGTGAATTTTTACGATGCGCGCGCATAACGACACGAAAAATCAACACTCCACTTTTTCAATATTAAATAACGAGCGTTACTTGATTAGGATTTCCTTCAGAATTCGTGTGGCACTCAACGTGATAACAATTTATATACCATTTGTAACGATTATAAATTCTTAACGTATATTCGAAATACGCGCCTCAATCATTTTAAGAACATTGAAAATATTGAGAATATCGAAATGTTGTTATCGAGCCTCCCCACTCTTCAAACCATTGCTAAGCACACCATGCTAGGTCTATTAACAAAGACATTCGTTCTATTCTTACACTGGTTTATTTTAATTATTACATACGGTGGTAATTGATATTAAAAAACTGTGAATATCTTCAAAAATATCATCGAAAACATTGATTATTTGTGAATATTAATAATAAGTCTTTTTTGAGGTTAATTGAGGTATGTATTATTATGTATTAGTTTTTGAGGTTAACTGAGGTATGTATTATTATTTATTAGTTTTAAATCGTTTCATTTGTTTTCTATAGTAATCATCAATTTAGGTTAAAAATAAATAAACTGGATTACATGCTGTGCGAATTTTTATGCTTTAACCATACGACAACAATTTTCTGATTTAAATCTAAGAATACCGATGAATTACAATCGTTCTCTTTATCTTGATATTATAACAGACAGTTGTAAGTAGAATAGTAATATTCTGTTCAATTAAAATACTTTATCGAGTAAAATATATGTATTATATTATTTTTTAATTCAATTTATGGGTCTCTGTTTCTATTTTTATATGTTTATATTTCATACGTAAACTACTTTCTTAAATAGTTTTAACTAAATACGTGGCTCTACATTTTTTGTTCCAATCAAAGACTGTAACACGCCCAAGAAAAAGACTCCATTTCAGCATCGGATCTATGCATATAAATTTCAATTTCCAATGGGTTAACGATATAAAAATTTCTTTTAACTAATGTCTCCTTCGTAGAGAATTCATGTGAATTATCATGCGAATAAAATTCAATCACAGTTACAAGAAATAAGCAAGACATGAATGTGTTAAAAGGTAAAAATAATAATCTTGCTTCTGTAAAAGAAACAAATATAATTCTCCTGAAAAATATTTATTCAAAGCATTAGAAAACTTATTCTCTCCGCATAGATGATCAATCATTTTACTGAAAGAGAGAGAGCAGAGTATTTTCAACAATGATAAGATGAAGCCGACGATACTAAAATCATGAAAGATTTTGGAAGACACCGTCCTCTTTTTATTCACACTGGGAAGAAACCATGTGCATTAATATTCTATTAAAAGAATTGAAAAATCTAAGTTATTTATAAATTATTTTCTACAATAAGTTTTATTAAACTATAATCTCTTGCATCTTTTTGATCAGTATCGGTATACATTTAAATTTTTGTTTCAGTTTTTGAGATCTCTAAAACTAATGCAGAGAAGTGTAATGTCTATTACTATCGTTATAAAAATGTATCTAAAGGAAAGTATCCATCACAAACAAACATGAAACGTTGTAAGGCATATAGGCTGCGAAAAAAATGTTTTGTTACGCTAAAGAAGTATAACTTCTAATGAGCGTACATAAGTACACACACCAGTTTTTCTTACAGAAATCATTTCATCACTAATGACAGGAATAGGTAGGTATATAATAAAATAATTGTAATAGAAGTGATATCATTAATAATAATTGATACTGTGTTAAAAAAAGATGCAGTATTATTGTTTCCAATCTAAAACACAGCTTTACTGCATATTTCTACTTTTCTGCTCAACTATGATACAAATATTAAAAGAGTCAAATTGTTTCATCGTAATTTGTTAAACTATCTTAATATCCTCAAGCATATTTTAACGTATACCTAGAACATAAGTTGAATTCTAATTGATTCTCTTCATAAACCTAACCGTTTATAAAAGAAGAAGCAAGTAGGTACTTATTCAGTTCTTAAAAAATATTCTTTATCAGTGTATCAATATGATTGAATATTATAAATAGTTTATTGAAAATTATGAATTTAAGCATCGATAAAAGTAATCAGTTACATATTTACTTTAGATTATAATTCTTCTTAAAATATCATTCTTTTGCAAACTTATAAGAATATTAATTATTGAAATCGTGTAATATGTTCTTCTTATACTTCGTTTTTCGTAATTTTATTGCCCATTTTTTATGCCAAGTAAGCTTGTACTTCAAACATTAAAAATATTTAATCAGGAATTTTCGTTACGTCAGTCTTTGTTTAAATAAACTAACTATATTCTGAGTTTTTAAAAGAATTCGAATAGGAATATATAGATTCTCAAAAATATAAAAAAAAATATATAAAAATAGAATTTCTTTAAATAACGGAATGATAGTAAATCAAATCTTTATTGAATTCATAAATGCAATTAATTGTTAACAATATTTATATAAAATATAAATACAAGTAATATTGTATATTATATGTATATGTATATAAGATTGCTTCGTGGTGTATACCGAAAATATTAATGTATAAAAATAACTCTAAATATTCGGTCTTTCACTGACGTGTTTTGAATGCATTTCAATTTTAATCTGTTAATCCCTAAATTCTCTAGTTTCTGTCTTATACAGTAGCATATATATATATCTTACATAATTAACAAAAATATATTTCACATATTTTTGGCAATATACTTATGTCTATACGGAAATCTATTATAAGTAATAATATACTTTAAAAGAATGTAGAATATTTTCCGTTTTCGTTTATTGAACATTTATTATTAATACTAAAATTATCGTCTACATTATAACGTAATGTTACCAAAATAAAAATATCTAGTAGTCGTAATATTGTGCACGATAATTATATTAAAATAGAATGTCATATTCTTGTAGATTTTTTCTTGTTATCCTAATTTAGGTATTAATATGAACAGAGTAAACTTGCTTTGTTTTAGCATATGTCACAATTCACAGTACAAATAAACAATTGTGTGCTCGTCGAAAATTTCGTAAAGTTGTATTGTTCTTCGAATAAGCGGGTAACTTCAAAATATAGAAGAAATGAAAATTATTGATTGCTAAACAACCAAAGTCAATTATGCTTCTTTGTCTTTTAATTTTTTTATGTTCGAGTTAAGTATATTTGTATTAAATTATTTACTTGAAATTTTTTTTTTATTTTCTTTATTTTTGCCTGTTAGCAAGTTCACATTTCTTTGCGATAAATATTGTCGTATTCAATGACATGTTTTCACTATTTTTCAATAAAATTTTAGTTCTCTCGTCTAATAATCCTTCTATGAATCGATCCCTTATTGAAGCCAAATTTTTAAAATAAGGAGTGCATTTTACGTATAACTTTCTTAATCCAAGGGCATAGTGTTCTATAGATTCATATGGAAATTGATGTCGAAATAGATAACGACATTTTAGTGCCATTTTTCCTTTAAATTCCGAGAAAGTATCCTCCAACACGGTTATAATCTCATCGTATGAAAGATCAAAAAATTGGGAAGTAGACAATTTTTGTTTAATTTTCTCAAAGACCAAAGGATCTATCATATTTAATAAACACTTAACCTTTTCGTCATCTCCTGCGTTAGACATTTCGAATATATATTCAAAACTGTTTAGCCATCTTAAAAAAACCATCGTTTCTGGGTTGAACTTGGTGAACAAATATTCTTTAAATTCTACACCCTCCTTGCTTATTTCCATTAAACACAATTTTTTATTGACAATTAAACAAGATTTCGATTTGTATATCACGTTATTTAATAACTTGGTAAATATTTTGATTTATACAAAATTTATGTTTTATATTTAGAGTTATTTGTTTAATGCACATGAGAGGAAAATCGGAGTGTCGAATTGTATGTGAAATGTGTTTACTATAACGGTAGCACTAGAATAAAAATAGAAAAATACAAGAATATATATTTGCTGTCTTAGAGACAATGATTGATTTTGTATTTAAATTCTACCGTTGAATGGCAAGATAGATTAGGAAACGATATTTAGTATATAAATTGTGTCCTTCATTAAAGTATCATTGTATTTCAGTTTAATAAACAGCTTATAGGGATTAAGAATTTGAACATCGAGAAATATCAACGGTTACCAATTTATTTCTGATTTAATTTATTGGCACTTCTGTTCATACCACGCTTATGTAAATTTTAAAGTATTTTCAGAATTATTATCCTGTTATCTGCATTTTAATATCTCCGATATTTTTTTGGGTACTTATTCATGACTGGAATAGATTCAATTGTCCGTATAGAAACCTTTTAATACTGATGCCGGATATAGCCGGTGGTCATCTGATTACCCGTGTGTAGAAGGGTCAAATATATTTTTACATTGTTTTATTAATATAAAACCTACAATGCCTGGTTAAAATACTGCGTACTATAATTTGTAAAAATGCGGTAAAAATTTATTAATATAAATTATTTACCTCCAAACAAAAGAATATAATTTTGTTACGATTTAATTATGTAAAATTGCATACGAGGTGAAAGTATTCATTTTCTTTTTTACAGGGATTATTTCACCACTAATGATAGGAATAGGTATTTATAATAAAATAATTGTAACATAGAAGTGATATCTCTCGTTAATAATAATTTTTATTGTATTAAAAAAAGATGCAGTGTTATTATTTACAATCCAAAATACAGCTTTATTACAAATGTTTTTTATTCTGCTCAACGAGGATACAAATATTAAAAGAGTCAAATTGTTTCATCGTAATTTATTAAACTATCTAAATATCCTCAAGCAAATTTTAACGTATACCTAGAACATAAGTTGAATTCTAATTTATTCTCTTCATAAATCTAACTGCTTATTAAAATAGAAAGCAAATACGCACTTAATCAGTCCTTAAAAAATATTCTTTATTAGTGTATCAATATTATTGAATATTATAAATTGTTTATAGAAAATTACGAATTAAATCAACGATAAAAGCGATCATATTACTTATACATATTTACTTTTGATTATAATTCATCTTAAAATATCATTCTTTTGCAAACTTATAAGAATATTAATTATTGTAATCGTGTAATATGTTTTTCTTATTCTTCGTTTTTCGTAATTTTATTGCCCATTTTTTATGTTCAAGTATGATTTTATTTCAGATGTTTAAAATATTTAATCAGGAATTTCCGTTACGTCAATTATCGTATAAATAAACTAACTATATTCTGAGTTTTAAAAGAATTCGAATAGGAAGATATACATTCTCAAAAATATAAAAAAAATTTGTAGAAATAGTGTTGTTTTAAATAGCGGAATGATGGTAATTTAAATCTTTACTGATTTCATAATTGCAATAAATTGTTAATGGTATTTATATAAAATATTATATATATATATATTTATTATACATGTACATATTATTAATGTATATTATATATATATATATATAAGATTGCTTTGTGGTGCTTGTAGAAAATATTAATTTATAAGAATAACTCTAAAAACATTCTGTCTTTCACTGACGTGTATTAAATATATTTAAATTTTAATCTGGTAATGCCAAAATTCTTTAGTTTCAGCCTTATACAGTACCATACATAGATATATATATTTATATATGTATATATGTATATGTATATATGTATATATATCTAACTTAATTAATAGAAAACACGTATTTTTTATATTTTTGAGAATATACTCATCTATTTGCAAAAAATTATTATAAATAACAATATACTTTAAAAGGACATAGAACATTGTCCATTTTCGTTTAAGGAACATTTACTAATAATACTAAAATTACCGTTTATACTATAACGTAGTTTTACCAAAATTAAAATATTTAATTTATTTATTTTATTTAATAATAACGTGCACGATAATTATATTGAAATAGAATGTCATATTCTTATTGTAAATTTTTTCTTGTTATCCTAATTTAGGTATTAATATGAACAGAGTAAACTTGCTTTGTTTTAGCATATGTCATAATTCACAGTACAAATAAACAATTGTGTGCTCGTCGAAAATTACTTAAAGTTGTGTTGTTCTTCGATTAACCGAGTAACTTAAAAATATTGAAGAAATGAAATTTATTGATTGCTGAGTAGCCAAAATCAATTATTCTTCGTTGTCTTTTTATTTTTTTATGTTCGAGTTAAGTATATTTGTATTAAATTATTTTACTTGGAAGATGATTCTCCTGATTTTTGATTCTTCGTAAGTTCCCTTTGCTTGGCTATAGCTACTGCCGTATCTAAGGATATGTTTTTATCTTTTTCCAATAAAGTTTTCGTTTCCTTGTCTGATAATCCTGCTATGAATTGATTCTTTAATTCAACCGAATTTTTAATGAAAGGAGTGCATTTACTGTATAACTCTCTTAATGCAAGGACATAATGTTCTACAGGTTCATGTGGCAATTGCTTTCGATATAGATAACGATAATTTGTTACCTCAGTTCCTCTATATCCGAAATAATTCAGCGACAGGGTTATAAGCTGATGGTATTGAAGTTCAGAATGGTCGGAAGGAGATATTTTTATTTTTGCAAGGAACGAAGGTTCCAACATATGTAATAAATACTTAACCTTCTCATCATCTCCTATGTTAGACATTTCGAGTACGTATTCAAAATTGTTTAGCCATATTAGGAAATTCATATATCTATGCTTGAATTTACGGAATTCCGATTGTTTGAAAATTACACCCTTCTCTGTTAGATCCATTAAACACAATGTTTAATTGACAATTCAAAGCTTTTGATTATTATATCAGGTTATTTAATAACTTGTTAAATTTTCTTTGTTGTTTCGTTAAATAACTTTCTCTGTTGAACACTTTGTATTTTTCGTAATAAACTTGGAAATTTTTTTTGTTTTTCTGGAAAATTTAACACTTTATACTTATAATTATTTATTTTAATGCACACGAGAGATAATTTAGAGTGTCGAATTGTAGGTTAAAAGTTTTTGTTACTACTGTATTATGTTAACAAGAATAAAAATAGAAAAATTGTAGCATATATCCTGACTGTCTTAGATACAATGATCGATTCTGTATTTAAAATTAACTGTTCTATGACATAAGAGGCAAGGAAATGATGTTTAGAACCTAAAATTTGTCCTTGATTAAAGTTTCAATAAATTTCAGCATTACAAACTGTTTATTGGGATTGAGAATTTGAATATCGAGTAATACTAACGTTTTCCAATTTACTTTTGAATTAATTTGTTGCGCTTCTGTTCGTATCATGCTTGTGTAAATTTTAAAATATTTTCAAAAATATTATCTTGTTTTTTATGTGTGCACTTTAATCCTAGGACATCTTTTTGCGTATTTGTTTGTAATAAAGATTGATTTTATTGTCGTACTGAAACTTTTTATTACTGATGTCGGATATATCCGAAATTTATCTGATTGCTTGTGTGTATAATGGTCATACATTTATTTACATTGTTTTACTAATATGAAACCCACAACGCCTGGTTTAAATAATTCGTACTATCATTTGTAAAAATGTTGTAAAAATACATTATTATAAATTATTCATCTTTAAGTAAACAAAAATATTTTTATTACAATTTAATTATGTAAAAATGCATACGAGGTGAAAATATTTGTTTTTTTTTTTGCAGATATCATATCACTATTAATTACAGGAATAGGAATATATGAAGTATCTGTAGTTTTTCTGATTAGCACAATTTTTACTTTAACGATTAGGATAACAAAAATTATTATACAAAAGTGAATTTACAACTTTTTATTTGTGTGTTACGGAGCTGGCGTTTCGTTGCAGACAGAACGCTTGTATTGAAAAGGTTAAAAAATCTAAATAGTTTCGCATACTTCGTCAGTTTTCACATTAATATTTTACCTAGATTCTAATTTTATTTTAAGATGCTGTTATAAATTATAATATTATCGTTTAGAGGACGTATCAATTTTCGTTTTTGTCTAAAAAACATTTATAATAAATAAAAAATATTACTTTGTTTATCTATGAAATAAAATAATTGTTACATAGAAATGATATCCCTAATAAACTTTGTTGCAAAAGATGCATTATTATTGTTTCCAATCTAAAACACAGCTTTACTGCATATTTCTACTTTTCTGCTCAACTATGATACAAATATTAAAAGAGTCAAATTGTTTCATCGTAATTTGTTAAACTATCTTAATATCCTCAAGCATATTTTAACGTATACCTAGAACATAAGTTGAATTCTAATTGATTCTCTTCATAAACCTAACCGTTTATAAAAGAAGAAGCAAGTAGGTACTTATTCAGTTCTTAAAAAATATTCTTTATCAGTGTATCAATATGATTGAATATTATAAATAGTTTATTGAAAATTGTGAATTTAAGCATCGATAAAAGTAATCAGTTACATATTTACTTTAGATTATAATTCTTCTTAAAATATCATTCTTTTGCAAACTTATAAGAATATTAATTATTGAAATCGTGTAATATGTTCTTCTTATACTTCGTTTTTCGTAATTTTATTGCCCATTTTTTATGCCAAGTAAGCTTGTACTTCAAACATTTAAAATATTTAATCAGGAATTTTCGTTACGTCAGTCTTTGTTTAAATAAACTAACTATATTCTGAGTTTTTAAAAGAATTCGAATAGGAATATATAGATTCTCAAAACTATAAAAAAAAATATATAAAAATAGAATTTCTTTAAATAACGGAATGATAGTAAATCAAATCTTTATTGAATTCATAAATGCAATTAATTGTTAACAATATTTATATAAAATATAAATACAAGTAATATTGTATATTATATGTATATGTATATAAGATTGCTTCGTGGTGTATACCGAAAATATTAATGTATAAAAATAACTCTAAATATTCGGTCTTTCACTGACGTGTTTTGAATGCATTTCAATTTTAATCTGTTAATCCCTAAATTCTCTAGTTTCTGTCTTATACAGTAGCATATATATATATATATATCTTACATAATTAACAAAAATATATATTTCACATATTTTTGGCAATATACTTATGTCTATACGGAAATCTATTATAAGTAATAATATACTTTAAAAGAATGTAGAATATTTTCCGTTTTCGTTTATTGAACATTTATTATTAATACTAAAATTATCGTCTACATTATAACGTAATGTTACCAAAATAAAAATATCTAGTAGTCGTAATATTGTGCACGATAATTATATTAAAATAGAATGTCATATTCTTGTAGATTTTTTCTTGTTATCCTAATTTAGGTATTAATATGAACAGAGTAAACTTGCTTTGTTTTAGCATATGTCACAATTCACAGTACAAATAAACAATTGTGTGCTCGTCGAAAATTTCGTAAAGTTGTATTGTTCTTCGAATAAGCGGGTAACTTCAAAATATAGAAGAAATGAAAATTATTGATTGCTAAACAACCAAAGTCAATTATGCTTCTTTGTCTTTTTATTTTTTTATGTTCGAGTTAAGTATATTTGTATTAAATTATTTACTTGATATTTTTTTTTTATTTTCTTTATTTTTGCCTGTTAGCAAGTTCACATTTCTTTGCGATAAATATTGTCGTATTCAATGACATGTTTTCACTATTTTTCAATAAAATTTTAGTTCTCTCGTCTAATAATCCTTCTATGAATCGATCCCTTATTGGAGCCAAATTTTTAAAATAAGGAGTGCATTTTACGTATAACTTTCTTAATCCAAGGGCATAGTGTTCTATAGATTCATATGGAAATTGATGTCGAAATAGATAACGACATTTTAGTGCCATTTTTCCTTTAAATTCCGAGAAAGTATCCTCCAACACGGTTATAATCTCATCGTATGAAAGATCAAAAAATTGGGAAGTAGACAATTTTTGTTTAATTTTCTCAAAGACCAAAGGATCTATCATATTTAATAAACACTTAACCTTTTCGTCATCTCCTGCGTTAGACATTTCGAATATATACTCAAAACTGTTTAGCCATCTTAAAAAAACCATCGTTTCTGGGTTGAACTTGGTGAACAAATATTCTTTAAATTCTACGCCCTCCTTGCTTATTTCCATTAAACACAATTTTTTATTGACAATTAAACAAGATTTCGATTTGTATATCACGTTATTTAATAACTTGTTAAATATTTTGATTTATACAAAATTTATGTTTTATTTTTAGAGTTATTTGTTTAATGCACATGAGAGGAAAATCGGAGTGTCGAATTGTATGTGAAATGTGTTTACTATAACGGTAGCACTAGAATAAAAATAGAAAAATACAAGAATATATACTTGCTGTCTTAGAGACAATGATTGATTTTGTATTTAAATTCTACCGTTGAATGGCAAGATAGATTAGGAAACGATATTTACTATATAAATTGTGTCCTTCATTAAAGTATCATTGTATTTCAGTTTAATAAACAGCTTATAGGGATTAAGAATTTGAACATCGAGAAATATCAACGGTTACCAATTTATTTCTGATTTAATTTATTGGCACTTCTGTTCATACCACGCTTATGTAAATTTTAAAGTATTTTCAGAATTATTATCCTGTTATCTGCATTTTAATATCTCCGATATTTTTTTGGGTACTTATTCATGACTGGAATAGATTCAATTGTCCGTATAGAAACCTTTTAATACTGATGCCGGATATAGCCGGTGGTCATCTGATTACCCGTGTGTAGAAGGGTCAAATATATTTTTACATTGTTTTATTAATATAAAACCTACAATGCCTGGTTAAAATACTGCGTACTATAATTTGTAAAAATGCGGTAAAAATTTATTAATATAAATTATTTACCTCCAAACAAAAGAATATAATTTTGTTACGATTTAATTATGTAAAATTGCATACGAGGTGAAAGTATTCATTTTCTTTTTTACAGGGATTATTTCACCACTAATGACAGGAATAGGTATTTATAATAAAATAATTGTAACATAGAAGTGATATCTCTCGTTAATAATAATTTTTATTGTATTAAAAAAAGATGCAGTGTTATTATTTACAATCCAAAATACAGCTTTATTACAAATGTTTTTTATTCTGCTCAACGAGGATACAAATATTAAAAGAGTCAAATTGTTTCATCGTAATTTATTAATCTATCTAAATATCCTCAAGCAAATTTTAACGTATACCTAGAACATAAGTTGAATTCTAATTGATTCTCTTCATAAATCTAACTGCTTATTAAAATAGAAAGCAAATACGCACTTAATCAGTCCTTAAAAAATATTCTTTATCAGTGTATCAATATTATTGAATATTATAAATTGTTTATAGAAAATTACCAATTAAATCAACGATAAAAGCGATCATATATTACTTATACATATTTACTTTTGATTATAATTCATCTTAAAATATCATTCTTTTGCAAACTTATAAGAATATTAATTATTGTAATCGTGGAATATGTTTTTCTTATTCTTCGTTTTTCGTAATTTTATTGCCCATTTTTTATGTTCAAGTATGATTTTATTTCAGATGTTTAAAATATTTAATCAGGAATTTCCGTTACGTCAATTATCGTATAAATAAACTAACTATATTCTGAGTTTTAAAAGAATTCGAATTGGAAGATATACAATCTCAAAAATAAAAAAAAATTTGTAGAAATAGTGTTGTTTTAAATAGCGGAATGATGGTAATTTAAATCTTTACTGAATTCGTAAATGCAATAAATTGTTAATGGTATTTATATAAAATATTATATATATATATTTATATATTATACATATACATATTATTAATGTATATTATAATATATATATATATAAGATTGCTTTGTGGTGCTTGTAGAAAATATTAATTTATAAGAATAACTCTAAAAACATTCTGTCTTTCACTGACGTGTATTAAATATATTTAAATTTTAATCTGTTAATGCCTAAATTCTTTAGTTTCAGCCTTATACAGTACCATACATAGATATATATATTTATATATGTATATATGTATATGTATATATGTATATATATAAATCTAACTTAATTAATAGAAAACACGTATTTTTTATATATTTTTGAAAATATACTCATTTATTTGCAAAAAATTATTATAAATAACAATATACTTTAAAAGGACATAGAACATTGTCCATTTTCGTTTAAGGAACATTTACTAATAATACTAAAATTACCGTTTATACTATAACGTAGTTTTACCAAAATTAAAATATTTAATTTATTTATTTTATTTAATAATAACGTGCACGATAATTATATTGAAATAGAATGTCATATTCTTATTGTAAATTTTTTCTTGTTATCCTAATTTAGGTATTAATATGAACAGAGTAAACTTGCTTTGTTTTAGCATATGTCATAATTCACAGTACAAATAAAAAAATGTGTGCTCGTCGAAAATTACTTAAAGTTGTGTTGTTCTTCGATTAACCGAGTAACTTAAAAATATTGAAGAAATGGAAATTATTTATTGCTGAGTAGCCAAAATCAATTATTCTTCGTTGTCTTTTTATTTTTTAATGTTCGAGTCAAATATAGTCGTAATAAATTATTTTACTTGGAAGTTTATTCTTATAAGTTTTGAACCACAATTTCCATTTGCTTGGCTATAGATACTGCCATACCTAAGGATATTTTTGTTTCAAATTCTTTCAATAAATCTCTCGTTCCCTCGTCTGATAATCCCCCTATGAATTGATTCTTTATTTCAACCGAATTTTTAATGAAAGGAGTGCATTTACTGTATAACTTTCTTAATGCAAGGACATAATGTTCTACAGGTTCATGTGGCAATTGCTTTCGATATAGATAACGAAATTTTGTTACCTCAGTTCCTCTATATCCGAAATAATTCAACAACATGGATATAAGCTGATGGTATTGAAGTTCAGAAGGGTCGGAAGGAGATATTATTTTAATTTTTTCAATGATCGAAGGTTCCAACATATGTAATAAACACTTAACTTTCTCATCATCTTCTATGTTAGACATTTCGAGTATGTATTCAAAATTGTTTAGCCATTTTATGAAATTCATATATCTATGGTTGAATTTACGGAATAGCGATTGTTTGAAAATTACACCCTCCTCTGTTAGATCCATTAAACACAATGTTTAATTGACAATTCAAAGCTTTTGATTATTATATCAGGTTATTTAATAACTTGTTAAATTTTCTTTGTTGTTTCGTTAAATAACTTTCTCTGTTGAACACTTTGTATTTTTCGTAATAAACTTGGAAATTTTTTTTGTTTTTCTGGAAAATTTAACACTTTATACTTATAATTATTTATTTTAATGCACACGAGAGATAATTTAGAGTGTCGAATTGTAGGTTAAAAGTTTTTGTTACTACTGTATTATGTTAACAAGAATAAAAATAGAAAAATTGTAGCATATATCCTGACTGTCTTAGATACAATGATCGATTCTGTATTTAAAATTAACTGTTATATGACATAAGAGGCAAGGAAATTATGTTTGGAACCTAAAATTTGTCCTTGATTAAAGTTTCAATAAATTTCAGCATTACACACTGTTTATTGGGATTGAGAATTTGAATATCGAGTAATACTAACGGTTTCCAATTTACGTTTGAATTAATTTGTTGCGCTTGTGTTCATATCATGCTTGTGTAAATTTTAAAATATTTTCAAAAATATTATCTTGTTTTCTATGTGTGCACTTTAATCCTAGGACATCTTTTTGCGTATTTGTTTGTAATAAAGATTGATTTTATTGTCGTACTGAAACTTTTTATTACTGATGTCGGATATATCCGAAATTTATCTGATTGCTTGTGTGTATAATGGTCATACATTTATTTACATTGTTTTACTAATATGAAACCCACAACGCCTGGTTTAAATAATTCGTACTATCATTTGTAAAAATGTTGTAAAAATACATTATTATAAATTATTCATCTTTCAGTAAACAAAAATATTTTTATTACAATTTTATTATGTAAAAATGCATACGAGGTGAAAATATTTGTTTTTTTTTGCAGATATCATATCACTATTAATTACAGGAATAGGAATATATGAAGTATCTGTAGTTTTACTTATTACCACAATTTTTTCGTTAACGATTAGGATAACAAAAATTTTCATACAAAAGTGAATTTACAACTTTTTATTTGTGTGTTATGGAGCTGGCGTTTCATTGCAGACAGAACGCTTGTATAGAAAAGGTTAAAAAATCTTAATAGTTTCGCATACTTCGTCAGTTTTCACATTAATATTTTATCTAGATTCTAATTTTAATTTAAGATGCTATTATAAATTATAATGTTATCGTTTAGAGGACGTAACAATTTTCGTTTTTGTCTAAAAAACATTTATAATAAATGAAAAATATTACTTTGTTTTTTCTATGAAATAAAATAATTGTTACATAGAAATGATATCCCTAATAAACTTTGTTGCAAAAGATGCAGTATTATTTTTTCCAATCTAAAACACAGCTTTACTGCATATTTCTACTTTTCTGCTTAACTAGGATACAAATGTAAAAATAATCAAATTGTTTTATCGTAATTTATTAAACTATCTAAATATCCTCACGCATATTTTAACGTATACCTAGAACATAAGTTGAATTCTATTTGATTCTCTTCACAAATTTTACTGTTTTTTAAAATAAGATGCAAATACGCACTTATTCAGTCCTTAAAATATATTCTTTGTTAGTGTATCAATATTATTGAATATTATAAATTGTTTATAGAAAATTACGAATTAAATCAACGATAAAAGCGATCATATTACTTATACATATTTACTTTTGATTATAATTCATCTTAAAATATCATTCTTTTGCAAACTTATAAGAATATTAATTATTGTAATCGTGTAATATGTTTTTCTTATTCTTCGTTTTTCGTAATTTTATTGCCCATTTTTTATGTTCAAGTATGATTTTATTTCAGATGTTTAAAATATTTAATCAGGAATTTCCGTTACGTCAATTATCGTATAAATAAACTAACTATATTCTGAGTTTTAAAAGAATTCGAATAGGAAGATGTACATTCTCAAAAATATAAAAAAAATTTGTAGAAATAGTGTTGTTTTAAATAGCGGAATGATGGTAATTTAAATCTTTACTGAATTCATAATTGCAATAAATTGTTAATGGTATTTATATAAAATATTATATATATATATATTTATTATACATGTACATATTATTAATGTATATTATAATATATATATATAAGATTGCTTTGTGGTGCTTGTAGAAAATATTAATTTATAAGAATAACTCTAAAAACATTCTGTCTTTCACTGACGTGTATTAAATATATTTAAATTTTAATCTGTTAATGCCAAAATTCTTTAGTTTCAGCCTTATACAGTACCATACATAGATATATATATTTATATATGTATATATGTATATGTATATATGTATATATATATCTAACTTAATTAATAGAAAACACGTATTTTTTATATATTTTTGAGAATATACTCATCTATTTGCAAAAAATTATTATAAATAACAATATACTTTAAAAGGACATAGAACATTGTCCATTTTCGTTTATGGAACATTTACTAATAATACTAAAATTACCGTTTATACTATAACGTAGTTTTACCAAAATTAAAATATTTAATTTATTTATTTTATTTAATAATAACGTGCACGATAATTATATTGAAATAGAATGTCATATTCTTATTGTAAATTTTTTCTTGTTATCCTAATTTAGGTATTAATATGAACAGAGTAAACTTGCTTTGTTTTAGCATGTGTCATAATTCACAGTACAAATAAACAATTGTGTGCTCGTCGAAAATTACTTAAAGTTGTGTTGTTCTTCGATTAACCGAGTAACTTAATAATATTGAAGAAATGAAATTTATTGATTGCTGAGTAGCCAAAATCAATTATCTTTCTTTGTCTTTTTATTTTTTTATGTTCGAGTTAAGTATATTGGTATTAAATTTTTTTACTTGGAAGATGATTCTTCTGATTCTTTATTCTTAGCAAGTTCCCTTTGCTTGACTATAGCTACTGCCATACCTAAGGATATATTTGTTTTATATTCTTTCAATAAATCTATCGTTCCCTCGTCTAATAATCCATCTATGAATTGATTCTTTATTTCAACCGAATTTTTAATGAAAGGAGTGCATTTACTGTATAACTTTCTTAATGCAAGGACATATTGTTCTATAGGTTCATATGGCAATTGTTGTCGATATACATAACGAAAATTTGATACCTCAGTTCCACTATATCCGCAATAATTCAACAACATGGATATAAGCTGATGGTATTGAAGTTCAGAAGGGTCGGAAGGAGATATTATTTTAATATTTTTAAGGATCGAAGGTTCCAACATATGTAATAAACACTTAACCTTCTCATCATCTTCTATGTTATACATTTTGAGTATATATTCAAAATTGTTTAGCCATCTTATGAAATCCATATTTTTTAGGTTGAACTTACGGAATACCCATTGTTTGAAAATTACACCCTCCTCTGTTAGATCCATTAAACACAATGTTTAATTGACAATTCAAAGGTTTTGATTATTATATCAGGTTATTTAATAACTTGTTAAATTTTCTTTGTTGTTTCGTTAAATAACTTTCTCTGTTGAACACTTTGTATTTTTCGTAATAAACTAGGAAATTTTTTTTGTTTTTCTAGAAAATTTAACACTTTATACTTGGAATTATTTATTTTAATGCACACGAGAGATAATTTAGAGTGTCGAATTGTAGGTTAAAAGTTTTTGTTACTACTGTATTATGTTAATAAGAATAAAAATAGAAAAATTGTAGCATATATCCTGACTGTCTTAAATACAATGATCGAATCTGTATTTAAAATTAACTGTTATATGACTTAAGAGGCAAGGAAATGATGTTTGGAACCTAAAATTTGTCCTTGATTAAAGTTTCAATAAATTTCAGCATTACAAACTGTTTATTGGGATTGAGAATTTGAATATCGAGTAATACTAACGGCTTCCAATTTACTTTTGATTATATTTGTTGCGCTTTTGTTCGTATCATGCTTGTGTAAATTTTAAAATATTTTTAGAAATATTATCCTGTTTTCTATGTGTGCACTTTAATCCTACGACATCTTTTTGCGTATTTATTTGTAATAAAGATTGATTTTATTGTCGTACTGAAACTTTTTATTACTTATGCCGGGTATATCCGAAATTTATCTGATTGCTTGTGTGTATAATGGTCATACATTTATTTACATTGTTTTACTAATTTGAAACCCACAACGCCTGGTTTAAATAATTCGTACTATCATTTGTAAAAATGTTGTAAAAATACATTATTATAAATTATTCATCTTTAAGTAAACAGAAATATTTTTATTACAATTTAATTATGTAAAAATGCATACGAGGTGAAAATATTTGTTTTTTTTTGCAGATATCATATCACTATTAATTACAGGAATAGGAATATATGAAGTATCTGTAGTTTTACTGATTACCACAATTTTTACTTTAACGATTAGGATAACAAAAATTTTCATACAAAAGTGAATTTACAACTTTTTATTTGTGTGTTACGGAGCTGGCGTTTCATTGCAGACAGAACGCTTGTATAGAAAAGGTTAAAAAATCTTAACAGTTTCGCATACTTCGTCAGTTTTCACATTAATATTTTACCTAGATTCTAATTTTATTTTAAGATGCTATTATAAATTATAATATTATCGTTTAGAGGACGTAACAATTTTCGTTTTTGTCTAAAAAACATTTATAATAAATAAAAAATATGACTTTGTTTTTTCTATGAAATAAAATAATTGTTACATAGAAATGATATCTTTAATAAACTTTGTTGCAAAAGATGCAGTATTATTGTTTCCAATCTAAAACACAGCTTTACTGCATATTTCTACTTTTCTGCTTAACTTGGATACAAATGTAAAAATAATCAAATTGTTTTATCGTAGTTTATTAAACTATCTAAATATCATCAAGCATATTTTAATATATACCTAAAAAAAAAATAAATGTATACTTTAAAAAATATTCTTTATCAGTGTATCAATATGATTGAATATTATAAATAGTTTATTGAAAATTATGAATTTAAACAACGATAAAAGCAATCGGTTACACATTTACTCATAATTATTATTCGTCTTAAGATATTATTCTATTGTAAACTTGTAAGTATATTATGAATTGTAATCGTGTAATATGTTTTTCCTACTTTGTATAATTGAAATTTTATGGCGCATATTTCATGATGAATTAAACTTGAATTTCAGACATTTTAAATTTCTAATAATGAATTCTTGTTACGTTAATCTCTGTATAAATATCCTATATTGTATAACTATAATCTGTTTTTTTAAGAATCAGAATAGAAATAAATATATTTTCAAAAATATAAAAAAAATAACACATAGAAATTATGTATTTTCAAATAGCGAAATTTAATGTTAATTAAGATATTTATTAAATTTATAAATGCAATATATTGTTTAATGTATATATGTACTTACAATATATAATATACAAATAATATTTAATATATATATATTATATACATATGATTGCTTTGTATACGTCGGATATAAATACTTATGTATAAGAGTAAACACAAATAATTTGTCTTTCACATCAAATACGTTAATACGCATTCAAATTTCTGAATCTTGACCAATCTTCAATTTACAGAAGCATATATGTATATATCCTATGTATAATTAAGAAAAAAGATATATATTTTATTTCTTTTTTCAAAGCTATTATAAATAATAATATACCTTAAAAGAACAAATTATTCTTACTATTTTTTTCTAGCGAACTTTAACAATTAATACAAAATTTAAAATTTACAATATAACGCAGTGTTACCAAAATTAAAATATTTAATCGTCGTAATAACGTGCAGGATAATTATATAAAAATAAAATGTCATTCTTATCGTAGATTTCTTCTCGTTATCCTAATTTAGGTATCAATATGAGTGAAGTAAACGTTCATTGTTTTTGCACATGCCACAATTTACAGTGAAAATAAATAATTGTGTATTCGTCGAAGATTTCATTATGTTGTATTGTTGTTATATCAATTAAGAAACTTATGAACTATTTGTGAACTTATTGTGAAACTTATGAAGTATCTATGAACTTTAAAATTACTGTTTTCTGAACAGCCAAAGTCAAATATACTCCTTTGTCTTGTGTTTCTAAATGTTTGAATGAAATATAATTGCATTAAGTTATTTTATTTGAAATATGATTTCGTTTATTTTTGATTCTTAGCAAGTTCCCTTTGCTTTGCGATAAATACTACCATAGGAAATGATATATTATCATGCTTTATTAACAAAGTTTTAATTTCCTGGTCTGCTAATCCTCTTATGAATTTATGTCTTAGGTTAGCCATATTTTTAATGCTAGGAGTACATTTACTTAGTAACTTTCTTAAAGCATGTACGTAGTGATCTACAGATTCATCCGGTAATTGATTTCGATATGTAAAACGAAGATTAGCAGCCTCTCTTCCTTGAAAATGCGAGCAAGTATTCTCCAACAGGATTATGAGATCATTGTATGATAAATCATAAGGGTCAGAAGGAAATACTATTTCCTCAATTTTCTTAATAACACAAGGATTCAACATATTTAATAAATATTTAACCTTTTCACCTTTCTTTATATTCGCCATTTCGAGTTTATACTCGAAACTATTTATCCATCTTAGGAAAATCATCGATCGTGGGTTAAAGTTGCCAAGGAACCAACCTTCTTGTTGTTCACTATTCGAATTTTGATCCATTGTATATATAAACACAATATTTAATTGACAAATAAAAGCTTTTGATTTTTATATCACGTTATTTGACAACTTGTTAAATGTTTTTTTTTTTAAACTTTCACTTTTGAACACTTTGTAGTTGTTTTCGTAATCAACGCTTAGAAAACTTATCTCTTTTTTTTTGTAGAATTTAATGTTTTATATATTAGAATTATTTGTTTAATGCACGAGAGAAAAATCAGAGTGTCGAATCGCAAGAGAAAAGTTTTGACTACAATTGTATAATGTTAACAAGAATAAAAATGTAAAAGTTCTAATGTATATCTTGTCTGATAGACTGTCTGATAAACAATGATCGATTCTGTATTTAAACTTAAATGTTAAATAGCAAGAAAGGTAGGGAAACGATATTTAAAATCTTAAATTTGTCCTTGATAAAAGTATCATGATATTTCAGTTTAATAAACAGCTTATAGGGATTTAAAATTCGAATATCGAGAAATACCAACAGTTCACAATTTACTTTTGAATTTAATTATTGTTCATGTAAAAATATCATGCTTATGAAAACTTCAAAGTATTTTTAATATTATATTTTTCTAGCGTGTTTTTACTGCACATTAATACTCCGATATCTTGTTGCGTTTTTACTTATGTTTGGGGCAGATTAAATTATCTATTCTGAAACTTTTTAATACTGATGCCGAAAATATTCAACATACATTTGATTATCTGTTTGTACGAGGGTCAAATAATGTTTCATATTGTTTTATTAATATGAAATTTACAATGCATGATCAAAGTACAGCGTACTGTAATTTTTGAAAATACTTTACTAATACATAATTTAGATTGTTCATCTCCAAATAAAAGAAAATATTTTTATTGTTATCTAATAAGCTAAAATTGCATAAGAGATGAAAATATATGCATTTTTTTAAGGTTTTATTTGACGTATATATATGAAGTATCGGTAGATTTATTGTTAAGCACAGTTTTTATTTAACATTTAGGAAAATTTTCATACAAAAAAGTGTTTTAACAACGTAGTATTTGTGTGTTTAGGAGCCAGAGTTTCATTACAGAGAAAACGCTGGTATCGAAAGGTTTAAAAAAATCAAAGTATTATAGTCTCGCATACTTTGTCAATTTTTACATAAATATTTTAACTAGATTTTGATTTTTTTTTTGAAGCTATTATAAATAACAATAATATCGTTTTAAGAAACAATTTACAATTTTTATTTTTATCTAAAAAACATTTTTAATAAAAAGAAAATATTACTTCCTTAGTATAATATCAATTAAAATAATTGTTATACAGAAATGCGAGTAAGAGTAATAGTTCTTAAACATTTTTAGAACGTAAAAGATTTTGGTTTACAACAAAAAATTCAGTTTTTTTACATTCTTCTTTTTTTTTGGTTTAACTATAATAATAATTTCATTTAAAAGAACAAATAATACTTTCCATTTTCTTCTATCGAATATATAAAATTAATATAAAATTTAACGTCATCAATATGAACGTAGTGTATTGGCTAACAAATAAAATCAAAAATAAAATTTATAATCATCACAATAAAAAACGTGTCGAATTATTGTATACAAATAAAAAAACATCATTAATTAGGGTAAACTGAGTAACTTCTAAGTATTAACGAATTGAAAATTATTTATTATTGAACAGCTAAAGTCAATTATGCTTCTTTGTCTTTTTATTTTTTATATTCGAGTTAAATATAGTCGGATTAAATTATATTACGTGAAAGATTAGTATTCTGATGTATTATTATTATCATTATTAGCAAGTTCCATTTGCTTTGCCATATATATTGTCAAATACTGTGACATGTTTTCATCACTTTGCAATAAAATTTTTGTTTTCTTGTGTAATATTCCTTTTATGAATTGTTTCTTTAGGTTAGCGGTATTTTGAAAGTCCGAAGAGCATTTACTTAATAATTTCCTTAATGCAAGGAAATAGTGTTCTATAGATTCTTCCGGTAATTGATGACGGTATTTATAACGATATTTTACTGAGTTTCCTTTACAAAAAGGAGAGTACGTATTCTCCAACAATGTTAAAATTTCATCGTATGGAACATCAAAAGGGTTGGAAGGAAATAATTTTTTCTGAATTTTCTTAAGGACGCAAGGTTCCAACATATTTAATAAAACTTTAACCTTGTCATTATCATTTGTCGTATTCGATATTTCGAGTATATATTCCAAACTATTTAGCCATCTTAGAAATACCATCGAATACGGGTTAAATCTGTTAAATAACCAGTTACCTATTTCTAAACAATTCGAATTTAGATCCATTTTTTTGTTCACGCAATATTTAATTGACAATTAAAAGATTTGGATTTTTATATCACGTTATTCAATAACTTGTTAGATGTTTTCTTTTTCCTTTGTTTAACTTTCACTATTGTACACTTTGTATTTTTCGTAATGAACTTAGAAAACTCATTTATATTTTTTTCTTTTAAATTTAATGTTTTATACTTAAACTGTAATTTTGTGCTTACACATATTTCCAAACCGTCTGAGAGACAATGATCGATTGTATATTTAAATCTTACTGTCGAATGACGAGATAGGCAAGAAAACGATATTTGGAACCAAACATTTGTCCTTGATGAAAGTGTCAATATATTACAGCATTACAAACAATTTATAGAGATTTTGAATTCGAACACCGAAAAATTCCAACAGTTACTATAATAATTTACTTTTCATTTTGTTTATTTCACTTTTGATGATGTCATGCTTATGTAAATTATAAATAATTTTCTAAATTGTGATGGTACAGCGTGTTCTTTACATTTTAATCTCCTGATATTTTATTGGATATTTATTTATGATGTGGGTTCAATCAATTACACCAGTTTACAGTACATCTGTTGTCGGAAAATGTTATACAGATTTCAAATATATAAGTAGAATTTTTTTTTCTCAGATATTAATTAAACGTTATCGATTAATAAATACGCATAAATGATAAAAATTACAAACAAAATAACTCGAACTGCACACAAATTTTTGAGGTTAGGTTTGACAAAAACAGCTCATAAGTGAACATTATCAACAATAAAATTCACGTCAACAGATAAAAAATTAAATTTTGTAGACTAGTTTTATCCATTCTGAAATTTTGTAGTACTAGTGCCGGATATATCCGACATCAATCTGATTACTTGTGTGTACTTTCGGCAAAAATATTATTTTATATTGTTTTAATTATATTAAATAAAACCATGCTATCTGTAGTTTGTAAAAATGATTAATATAGATTATTTATCTCTAAAAAGCTTCTTCTCTTGTTAACCTAACAAAGATACCATATGCCACAATTCACAGTACAAATAAATAATTGTGTATTCGTCGAAGATTTCGTTATGTTGTATTGTTGTTATATCAATTAAGAAACTTCAAAGTATTTATAAACTTAAAATTACTGGTTGTAAAACAGCCAAAGTCAAATATGCTTCTTTGTCTTGTATTTCCAAATGTTAGGATGAAATAATGTCGCATTAAATTATTTTATTCGGAAGATGATTCCGCAGTTGGATATTTTTTGTCCTAAATTCCATGTCCTTGGCGATAGATATTGCCGTAACAAATGATATGTCTCCTTTTGATTTCAATACAGTTCTAACTTCCTCGTCTTGTAATCCTTCTATGAATCGATCCTTTATGTAATATGCGATCCTAATGGGAAGAGAGGTTTCACTAAATAACTTCATCAATTCATTGACGTAATGACTCACAGGTTCATTTGGTAATTGATTTCGAAACAGATAACGATAGTCTATTGCTCTTCTTCCATGAAATGCCGAATATGTTCTCTCTAATATGGATATAAGTTCATTGTATGAAAGTTCATCAGGTTTGGAAGGTGCACATTTTTCCTGAAGTTTCGTTAGAACAGAAGGATTTACCATATGTAATAAAAATTTACTCTTATGTTCATCCTCTACATTTGAAAGCTCGAATATATACTCGAAACTATTTTGCCAAAGTAGAAAGTTCATCGTTTCTGGATCAAACTTGCTATGTAAATAGTTTGCTACATATGCACTAATCATTTCGTCAGCTATTGCACACTTTATTTTATTGATCAGTTTTATTATCTAGTTTTTCTTCTTTATAAGTACTTAACTTTAAAAACTATTTCCTTTTTTTGACGAATTTTAACGCTTTATAATAACAATTATTCGTTTAATTTATGAATGAAGAATCTTAGTGTCTTATTGAAGGTAAAAAGTTTTTGCCACAGCTAAATAAATTTAAAAAGAAACAAAATTTAAATGTTCTAACATATATCCTAACTGTCTGATCGATTTGTTATTTAAACTTGATTATTATATGAAAGGAGAGGCAGGGGAATGATATTTAATATATAAACTGTGTCCTTGATTAAAGTATCATGATATTTCAGTTTTATAAACAGTTTATAGGGATTAAGAATTTGAACATAGAGAAATATCAACAGTTACTAAGTTACATTTTTATTTATTTATTTTGCTTTTGAAGATGCCATATGCTTATATAAACTTTAATATATTTTCAAAATTATAATCGTGTTCTGTGTATTTAGATTCTTTGATATTTTTTGCTTTGGGCACATATTTATGTTTATATCCGCATCAATTTTCCAAATATTTGCTGTCTACTTCTTCAATATTCACATAAATATCTTTACTATATTATGTACTTTTTTGGAAGTTATTATAAATATTAAAATCGTTATAATCCTATTACTGCTATGGACGCTTATATGCGTTTGGTAAATGTTGTCAACGTTGTCTGTCGATGCATATATATATTTTTCAATATGAATGTAAAATAATGTAATCATATTAGTTTGCATTTTGATTATTGTTTTGTGTCTTGTCATATGGCAATTATATAATTTATAAAAACTTTAATTATAAAATACAATTTATTATTAGATCTGTTTAATAATATCAATTAATGGATACAGTTGCATTAATAATTTACTATTTCATACCTACAAACCACTTTAGTTAAAAGTATTCAGTGCTTAAAGGTTAAGGAACAATTAACAATTTTCGTTTGTGTCTATCAAACATTTACAATGGATAAAAATTATTACTTCTTTTTGGTATCTATTAAAATAAATGCTATATAGAAAGAAGATTGAGAATTATAATTTTTAACTATTGTAAAAGAATGCAAAATTATTGTTTACAAGTTAGAACAAAGCTTTATTACAAACTCCTTATTTTTAATTTTGTTAAAGTACCAATATGAACTTAGTTAACATGCATTATCATATTATATTAATCAAAAAATGATTACTCATTGTTAACAAGTTAAAACAAAGCTTTATTACAAATTTCTTCTTTTTAACTCTGCTAAAATATCAATATGAACGTTATCAACTTGCATTATTATAATCTATGAAACATTTTCTAAATTATAAAATATATTTTGACATATATCTTAAATTTCAGGTAGATGTTAATAGATTATGTTTTTAAATTAAACTGTTTAATAACAAGAGATGTAAATAGGCACATATTAAGTCTTTAAAATATGTTCTTTATTAAAGTATCAATATGATTGAGCATTATAAGCAGTTTGTAGAAAACTATGAATTTCAAAATTGACAATTAGCAACAGTTAATCAGTAATTGTTGTTTATGATCCTTAAAAAAATAATATACCTGTGTAAATTTAAAAGTATATTTGAAAAAATTGTAAATCTGCTGCTTGTTCACATTACCTTGACTCCTGCATATCTTATTACATATTTTTCTTGTTCAAGTTCCAATTTCAGATTTTTAAAATATCTAATCATGACTTTTTGTTATGTTAATCCTTAGGTAAATACTTAATACATTCTGAGTTTTTCAATAACTTGAGTAGAAGTATACATATTTTTAGAAATAAAAAATAAATACGTGTTAATTATGAATTTAAAAATAAACGATGATGGTATAGGTTATATATTTATTAAAATTATAAATGTAATATACACTGTTAACTATATATATAATAATAATAATAATAATAATACATAATATAATATAATATCATATGTATATATCCTAAATCATTTTAAACGAATATATACTTTATATATTGTTAACAGTATATTTATGTCTTCATACGGAAAGTTACTATAAATAATAATAAATTTTAATCAAACAAATAATACTTTCCGTTTTCGTCTAAAAAAACACTTACAATTAACAGACAATTAACGTCAATGTAGTGTTACAAAAAAATAAGATGAAAAAATTAAAAGTTTTAATCATATCAATAACGTGCAGAATAATTGTATTAAAATAAAAACACATGCTTCTTGTAAACATTTTCTCGTTATCCTAACAAAGTTACTAATATCAAATAAATTAATTTGTTTTATCAAAGCATATATCATAATTTGCATTACAAATAAAAATTTAGGTGTTCTTCGAGGATTCCGTAATGTCAATTATAATTCCTTCTAATGTATTTCTTTATGTTTCGGTGAAATAAAGTAGCATTAAATTGTTTTACTTGGAATATAATATCCCATTTTGTTTATTCTTAAAAAGTTCCCATTGCTTTGCTATAGCTACTGTCATAGCGAATGACATGCTTTCATCATTTTCCAATAAAGCTTTAGTTTCTTTGTCAAATAATCCATCAATGAATCGAGCCTTTAGGTTATCATTTGTTTTCAATGCAGGAGTGCATTTACTAGATAATTTTCTTAAAGCAAGAACGAAATTTTGTATAGGTTCTTGCGGTAATTGGTTCCGAATAAAAAAACGATAGTTGGCTGCTAACTCGTCGTGTAAAAATGAGTACGAATTTTCTAAATGTGATACAAGTACATCGTATGAAAGATCGAAAGGGTTGGAAGGTGCTAATTTTTGACTGATACTCATAAAAACCGATTCGTTTAACATATATAATAATGTTTTAACCTTGGCATCGTCATCTATTTTCGCAGCACCAATTAGATATTCAAATGAATTTAACCATTCAAGAATCTCGAATGTATCTGGATTAAATTGTTCAAGTATATATAGTCCTACGTTTGTGTGTAACACGAATTGCATTGTTCCAGATGACATTTTATTGCGAGTAAAGGCCTTCGATTTTTATATCACCTTATTTGACTACTCGTCAACAGTACTTTATAGGATCCTCTGTTTCACTTTCACTAACGAACACTTTATATTTTGTCGTAATGAACTGAGAAAATTTATTTCGTTTCTAAAGATTTTAACGTTTTTTTACTAATAATTATTTGTTTTATGTTTTGAAAAAAACATTTTTATCACAACTACATAATGTCAACTGTAATAAAGATATAAACGTTCTAACATATATATCTTAACTGTTGGATAGAAAATGATCGATTCTGTAGTTAAATTTAAATGAAAGGAGAGGCAAAGGGGACGATATTTAACACCTAAAATGTGTCCTTGATTAAAGTATCAATTTTATTTCAAAATTATAAACAGTTTACAATGTATTGTTGATTTAAACATCGACATATGCCAACAATTATCGATGTTTTCTTATTTATTAGTTGTCTGAAAATTTCATACTTTTGTAAACTGAATATTTGAAAAATTATAATTGTACAATGTATTCTTTGAACTGTGAACATTTGATATTTTGATACGCATTTGTTTATTACTAGGGTCGCATATACTATTAATATATAAATAATCTAAGCAGTTTCGTTTACTGTTATTATCTTTACATAAATATTTTAATTACATTCGGTAATATTTGCAGAGAATTATTATATTATAAATAATAATAAAATTTTTTTAAAGGAAAAATTATACAAATTTTCTTTATTGCTTAACGAACTTTTACAAAATGATAAATACTATTACATCTTCTATATAAATTAATATAAAAGTATAAATAAATATAGAATATATATGTAAAAGTAAATATATAATTATAAATTTAATCTAGACATGATATCAAGAATTAAAATTTTTTATCATGCGATAGTAAGTAATGTTATTGTTTACCGACAAAAACACAATTTCATAGGATGCTTTTTCTTTTTAACATAGGTAACAATATTAATAATGTCAACATGTTTTATCATATTCTACGTAACAAATCATATTTTAAATAAAAACTTTTCGTATTCGTAGATGATTTCGTAATGTTATAACGTGTCATTCAATTAAAAAAAAAATAATAAGAAATTTCATGAAATCAACTAGGATAAAATTAACAATAATTGTATAACAATAGCGGGATACATTCCTTTGTCTTGTATTTTGTTTATTTTCCTGGTCAATACGTTGACCAATTGAGTAGACTTGTAAAAATACTTAATTTATTTCATTTGCAATTGCATGAAGTTCCAATTGCTGAGCCAAAGCTACTGCTCTAGCAAATGTTAAATTTTCTGTATGAAGCAACAAAAATTTGATGGTTTCGTCTCTTAATCCGTTTATGAATCGTACCATTAAATTTGAAGGATGTCGAATGATATAACTGCCTTTACTAGATAACTTTCTTAAAGCAAGGACGTAATGTGGTACACTTTCACCAAAAAATTGATCTCGATGTAAAAAACGATAGTTTCCTGCCCACTCTCCATCACAATCTGAGAAACAAGTCTCTAATTTGGATATAAGCTCATCGTATGAAAGATTACGTAAATTGACGGGAGATACTTTAGATCTAAGATTGTTAAGAGCTGTAGGTTCCAAATAATTTAATAACAATTCAGCCTTCCTTTCATTTGGTATTTGACAAATATCGATCAGATATTCAAAACTATTTATCCATTTAAGAACGTCCATAGATTCCGGATCGAAATATTTGAGAAAACAGGTTCCTTCAATTACTGAATTCGTTATTACACTCATTGCGCACATTATTTAATTGACAAATAAAAGCTTTCGAATATTTTTAACACGTAATTTAATAAATTGTTAAGACTCCTTTTTTCGTTTCCTTGTTTCACCTTCACTTACGTTGTATACTTTTCTTAATGAACTTTAAAAACTTATTTCTTTGTTTAACAAATTTAATGCTTTATAATAAGAATGATTTTTTTAATGCATAAGAGAAAAATCAGAGTGTCGATTTGTAGGGGATAGTTTTGTCTACGATTGCATATTGTTGATAAGAATAAAAATGCGAAAGTTTTAGCTTATATTCTGACCGTCTGATAGGCAGTGATCGATTCTGTATTTAAACTTAACTGCTAAATGAAGTGCGACGTATTACAGCGATATTTGGTATATAAAATGTGTCCTTGATTAAAGGAGCAATTTTATTTCATCATTATAAATAGTTTACAATGTATTGTGAATTTAAACGTTGACGTATGCCATCAGATATCTATTTATTCTTGTTTCTTGTCTTTCTAATGATACAATGCAATTGGCAACTTATTGAAATTTAAAAAATTGCAATCGTATAACATATTTTTTTCACTTTGAAACTTTAATATTTTGATACGCATTTGTTTATTAATTGGGTCGCATAAACTATCGATAAATAAATAATCTAAGCAGTTTCGTTTAATTCTGCTATCCTTATATAATAATTTTCATTAGATTCGGTATTTTTTTTTATAAAACTATTATTAATAATAATATTATTATTTTATGGAAAAATTACTAATTTTCCTTCTTATCTACCGAACTTTTATAAATGATAAATAATATTACATCTTTTGTATAAATAAATATAGAATAAAAGTATAAGAATATACAAAGATAAATATAATATAGAAATGAGATCAAGAATTAAATAAATCAAAATTTTTTACCATAGTTTTTACGTTTAAGATTATTGTTTTATAGTCAAAAATACAGTTTCATTACATGCTTTTCCTTTTTACCTTAATTTAGGTAACAATATAAATAAAGTCAACGTGCTTTATTATATACTAAGCAACGATTCACATTATAAATAAAAACTTATTTTTACGAATACTCGTAGAGAATTTCGTAATATTTTGAGGTTATTTTATATAAAGAGGAATTTCATAGAATTGATTAGGTTAAAATTATCGGTCATTGTATAACTTAAGCGGGATACGTTCCCTTGTCTTCTATTTTGCTTATTTTCTAGTAGTATGTTGTCCAGTTCAGTACTTTTTGTAAAATAATTAATGTATTTCAGAAAATATTTTAAGAAGTTCCATTTGCTGGGCTATAGCTACTGCTCTGGATAAAGTTAAATCTAAGCAACTATTCAATACACTTTTTGCATGTTTGTCTTTTAATCCATTTATGAATCGTCTCATTATACTTTTATTATTTCTAAGGAAAGGACTGATTTTACTAGAAATTTTCTTTAAAGCAAGCACGTATTCTGGTATACTTTCATAAATATATTGATCTCGAAAAACAAAACGATAGGTGGCTGCCCATTCTCCCTGATAAAATGAGAATGACTGCTCTAATTGATTTATAAGCTCTTCGTATGAGAGATTACGTGGATTAGTTGGATCTAATTTTTTTTCAATAAACGAAAGTGCCCGAGGTTCTAATAAACTTATTAAAAATTCAACTTTTTCATTATTCGGTATATGCAAAATATCGACTATATAATCGAAATGATTTAACCATTTAAGAAAGTTCATAGAATCTGGATCAAAACTTTTGAGTAAAGATTTTCCTATTTTTGCTGCATCCATCGTTGTACTCATTTCAAAGTGAGCCATCACGTGCAATCACTTATTCTTTAATTGACAGATGAACACTTTTGATTTTATTGAAAATAATTTGATAACTTATGGAAACTTCTTTCTAGTTTCCTTTATTTCACTTTTACTTATAAACATTCTATACTTTTAGTAATAAATTTTAAAAAACCTCTTTAATTTTCGAAATATTTCAATGCTTTTATAATTAAAATTATTAGTTTAATGCACATGAGTTAAGAATCACAGTTTCTATCTCTTATTGAAGTTAGAAAGTTATTTTCAACAAATTTATAAACTTAACAAGAAGAATAATACGTAAGTTCTAGCTTATATCCCGACTGTCTGATAAACAGTGATGAATTCTATATTTAAACTTAACTGTTAAATAGAAGGGAAAGCAGATTTCTGATTAATATCGAAACTGTGTTCTAGATAAAAGTATCAATTTATTTCAACATTATAAACCGTTTACACTCTATTACAGATTTAAATATCGACAAATCCAAACGGATTTTGATTTACTCTTGTTTATTGTCCTTCTGAAGATGTCATGCTACTGTAAACCTAATAATATTTTAAAGATTATGATCGTATTACATGTTCTTTGAACTTGGAACCTATGAGATTTTGATATGCATTTGTTTATTTGTAGGGTCGCATAAACTATCGATATGTAAATGATCTAAGCAGTTTCGTTTAATTCTGCTATCCTTATATAATAATTTTAATTAGATTCGGTATGTTTTGTTATAAAACTATTATTAATAATAACATTATTATTTTATGGAAAAATTACTAATTTTCTTTCTTATCTACCGAACTTTTATAAATGATAAATAATATTACATTTTTGTATATATAAAAAAATGTAGAATAAAAGAATAAGTAAAAGTAGAATATAAATATTATATAATTAACAACGTAATATAAATATAATATAGACATGATATCAGGAATTAAAATTTTTTATCATTGCGTTTACGTTTAAAATTATTGTTCTACAAAAAATAACACAGTTTCATTACATGTTTTCTTTTTATCTTAACTAAGATAACAATATAAATAAAGTTCACTAGTTTTATCATATACTATAAAACAATCAGATTATAAATAAATACTTTTTCCACTTGCAGAGAATTTTGTAATATTTTGAGGTTATTTGATTAAAAGAGAAACTTCATGGAATCGACTAAGTTAAAATTATCGGTCATTGTATAAATGCAGCAGGATATATTCCCTTGTCTTGTATTTTGATTATTTTCTGTCAGTATGCTTTCCAGTTCAGAACTATGTCCTGAGTACTTAATACGGACTAGTTAAAATTTTTTGAAGTTCGAATTGCGCGACGATAACTATTGCTCTAGAAAGTGGTAAATTCGAGAAATTACGTAATATGGTTTTCATTTTATTATTACGTATTCCATTCATCAATCGTACTGTCAGGTTTCCATCATTTTTCAGGAAAATACTGGCTTTACTTAAAATTTTCATTAAAGCATTTACGTACTGTAGAAAACTTTCACCGAGAAATTGAATTCGATTTACAAAACGATAGTTTGCTGCCCACTCTCCTTGATAAACTCCGTATGATTGCTCTAAATGGGATATAAGCACTTCGTATGGAAGATCACGTGGATTGGCTGGTGCAACTTTTCGCAGAATTTGCGAATGAGCCACTGTGTTAATTAAACTTAATAAAAATGTCACCTTCATATTATTTTTTATATGCATATAATCGACTATATATTCAAGTTGATTTAACCATATAAGAAAGTTCATAGAATCTGGATCAAAGGGTTTAAGTAAAATGCTTCCCAAACTTATTAATTCCGTCATACTACTTATTGCACCTTTTTTTCAATTAAACAATTAACGATTTTGATTTTTATAGAAATTAATTCGACAACTTGGAAAAACTGTTTTCTTGTTTTATTTGTTTAACCTTCACAGATAAACACTATATACTTTTTGCAATGAATTATAAAATCTTTTTTAATTTATGAAATATTATTTCAACCCTTTCAGCTTAGAATTATAAGTTTAATGCACTTGAGTTAAGAATCACAGTTTCGTATCGAAGATTTAACGATTTTTTAACAAATTTATAAACTTAGCAAGACCTACAATAAGAAGGTTGTAGGTTATGTCCTGGTCGCGTTATTGACAGTGATGAAATCAATATTTAAACTTAACTGTTAAATAGAAGGAAAAGCAGATATCTGATTAATATTTAAACTGTGTCCTAGATAAAAGTATCAATTTATTTCAACATTATAAACCGTTTACACTGTATTGTAGATTTAAATATCGACAAATCCAAACGAATTTTGATTTACTCTTGTTTATTGTCCTTCTGAAGATGTCATGCTACTGTAAACCTAATAATATTTTAAAGATTATGATCGTATTACATATTCTTTGAACTTGCAACCTATGAGATTTTGATATGCATTTGTTTATTTGTAGGGTCGCATAAACTATCGATATGTAAATGATCTAAGCAGTTTCGTTTAATTCTGCTATCCTTATATAATAATTTTAATTAGATTCGGTATGTTTTGTTATAAAACTATTATTAATAATAACATTATTATTTTATGGAAAAATTACTAATTTTCTTTCTTATCTACCGAACTTTTATAAATGATAAATAATATTACATTTTTTGTATATATAAAAATGTAGAATAAAAGAATAAGTAAAAGTAGAATATAAATATTATATAATTAACAACGTAAATATAAATATAATATAGACATGATATCAGGAATTAAAATTTTTTATTATTGCGTTTACGTTTAAAATTATTGTTCCACAGATAATAACACAGTTTCAGTATATGTTTTCTTTTTTTCTTAACTAATATAAAATAAAAAAATAAAGTTCACGTGTTTTATCATATACTATACATCTATTAGATTATAAATAAATACTTTTTCCACTTGCAGAAAATTTCGTAATATTTTGAGGTTATTCGATTAAAAGAGAAACTTCATAGAATCGACTAGGTTAAAATTATGGTCATTGTACAACTGCATTTTGCATATTTTGATTATTTTCTGTCAATATGTTTTCCAGTTCAGTACTATATCCTGAGTACTTAATTCGGTTCAGTTAAAATTTTTTGAAGTTCGAATTGCGCGACGATAACTATTGCTTTAGCAAGTGGTAAATTCGTGCAATTACGTAATATTGTTTTCATTTCATCATTACTTATTCCATTTATAATTTGAACTAACAGGCTTGAATCACTTTTTAGGAAAATACTGGCTTTACTTAAAATTTTATTTAAAGCAATTACGTACTGTAAAACATTTTCACTGAGAAATTGATTTCGATACACAAGACGATAGTTTGCTGCCCACTCTCCCTGAAAAGGTCAGTACAATTCTTCGAATTTGGATATAAGCACTTCGTATGGAAGATCACGTGGATTAATTGGTGCAACTTTTCGCTGAACATGCGAACGAGCCATTGGGAGCATTAAACTTAATAAAAATTCAACTTTCATATTATTTTGTATATGCATGAAATCGACTATATATTCAAATTGATTTAACCATAAAAGAAAGTCTATTGATTCCGGATCAAAACTTTTAATAAAAAAGTTTCCCATATGTATTAATTCCCTTATTCCATTCATTGCACCTTTTTTCAATTAAGCAATTAACGCTTTTGATTTTTATAGAAATTAATTCGACAACTTGGAAAAACTGTTTTCTTGTTTTATTTGTTTAACCTTCACAGATAAACACTATATACTTTTTGCAATGAATTATAAAATCCTTTTTAATTTATGAAATATTATTTCAACTCTTTTAGCTTAGAATAATCAGTTTAATGCACTTGAATTAAGAATCATAGTTTCTTATTAAACATAGAAAGATTAGTGAACTAATTTTTTAAACTTAACGAGAATTAAAATAAGAAATTTGTTGCTTATATGCTGATCGTGTTATTGACAGTGATGAATTCAATAATAGAATGAGAGGCAAAATAACGATATTTAATATTTCAGATATGTCCTTGATTAAAGTGTTAATTTATTTCGGCATTATAAACTGTTTACATTTCATTGTAGTTTTAATTATCGACATTTACCAAAAATTATCGATATTTTCTTATTTATTAGTCATTTGAAAATTCCTTACTTTTGTTAACTCAATAAAATTTTTAAAAATTATAAAAAACAATTTTTTGCACTTCGAACCTTTGATATTTTGATACACATTTGTTTATTAGTAGGGCCGCATAGACTTTTCTTACATAAATTATTTAGTCAGTGTCGTTTAATGCTACTATCATTATATAAAAATTTAATTAAATTCGGTAATATATTTAGAGAACTATTATATTATAAAAAATAATAAAACTTTTACAGAAAAATTTATTAATTTTTCCTTATTACTTATCGAACTTTTACAAATGATAAATAATATTATATCTATAGTATTAACTAATATAAAAAAATAAAGTAATTTAGAACAAAAGTATAAGTATAAAAATGTAAATATAATATTTAAATGATATCATGAATTAAAATTATTGATCATTCGCTAGTAAATTAGGTTATGGTTTACCGACAAAAGTACAGTTTCATTGAATACCATTTCTTATTACCTTAACATGGGTAACAATGTAAATAAAATCAATATTTTTTATCATATTCTGCGTAACAATAATTACTTTAATTGAAAACTTTTCGTACTAGTATATAATTTCGTAATGTTATAACGTGTCATTCGTTTAAACGAGAAACTTTATAAAATCTCAAGGTTAAAATTATCGGTAAATGTATAACCGTTTCAGTATATATTTCCTTTTCTTGTATTATGTTTATCTTTCTGACAATTCGTCGTTCAATTGAATATTTTTCGTTGAGTAGTTAATTTGTTTAACTCGGAAGTGGATTAAATTCTAATTGCGCTGCGACAATTATTGCTTTTTCTAGCGTTAAATTATCCCAATTACGCAATAATCTTCTCGTCTTATTGTCTTTTAATCCATTTACAAATCGTATCATTAAGCTTTCATTATTTTTTAGAAAAGGACTAGCATTATTTAAAATTCTCCTTAAAGTATGTTCGTATTGTAGAATACTTTCACCGGTAAACTGATCTCGCAACACAAAACGATAGTTTGCTGCCCACTCTCCCTGAAAAAGTCCGTACAATTCCTCAAAATGGGATATAAGCACTTCGTATGGAAGATCAAGTGGATTAGCTGGTGCTACTTTTTTCTGAATATGCGAATGAGCCATTGGGTTCATTACGCTTAATAAAAATTCAACCTTCACATTATTTTTTATATGCGTGAAATCGATTATAAATTCAAAATGGTTTAACCATTTAAGAAAGTCCATAGATTCCGGGTCATAACATTTAAGAAAAGAGGTTCCTATTCGTACTAATTTCGCCATTGTACTCATTGCACTTATTTTTTAATTAAAAAATTGCCGCTTTTAATTTTATTAGAAATTAATTCGACAACTTGTGAAAACTGTTTTCTTGTTTTGTTTGTTTAACCTTCACAGATATACACTATATACTTTTGGCAATGAATTTTAAAAAGATTTTTAATTTATGAAATATTATCTCAAATCTTTTAACTTAGAATTATTAGTTTATGCAATGAGTTAAGACTCACTATTTCTTATTGAAGATTGAACGATTTTTTAACAAATTTCTAAACTTAACAAGAATTACAATACGATAGTTGCAGCTTATATACTGATCGTGATATTGACGGTGATGAATTCAATATTTAAACTTAATTGATAAATAGAAGGAGAAGCAGATTAACGATATTTACTGTTTATAATGTGTCATGGATTGAAGTATCATATTTTTTCAGCTTTATAAACAGTTTACAGTTTATTCTATATTTACCAACCACATATGTCAACAATTAACGATATTTTCTTATATTTTAGTCATCTGAATATTCTATTCTTTTCTCAACTTAATGAGTTTTAAAAATTATAATCGTACAATAAATTCTTTGCACTTCGAACCTTTGATATTTTTATACGGATTTGTTTATTACTATGGTCATCTAAACTTTCCATATAAAATAATCTAAGCAGTTTCGTTTAATTCTACTATCTTTACATACAAATTTTAATTAGATTCCGTAATTTTTTGGAAAACTATTATTTAAAAATAATAATAAAATTTTTTTAAAGGAAAAATTATACAAATTTTCTTTATTGCTTAACGAACTTTTACAAAATGATAAATACTATTACATCTTCTATATAAATTAATAAAAGTATAAATAAATATAGAATATATATGTAAAAGTAAATATATAATTATAAATTTAATCTAGACATGATATCAAGAATTAAAATTTTTATCATGCGATAGTAAGTAATGTTATTGTTTACCGACAAAAACACAATTTCATAGGATGCTTTTTCTTTTTAACATAGGTAACAATATTAATAATGTCAACATGTTTTATCATATTCTACGTAACAAATCATATTTTAAATAAAAACTTTTCGTATTCGTAGATGATTTCGTAATGTTATAACGTGTCATTCAATTAAAAAAAAAATAATAAGAAATTTCATGAAATCAACTAGGATAAAATTAACAATAATTGTATAACAATAGCGGGATACATTCCTTTGTCTTGTATTTTGTTTATTTTCCTGGTCAATACGTTGACCAATTGAGTAGACTTGTAAAAATACTTAATTTATTTCATTTGCAATTGCATGAAGTTCCAATTGCTGAGCCAAAGCTACTGCTCTAGCAAATGTTAAATTTTCTGTATGAAGCAACAAAAATTTGATGGTTTCGTCTCTTAATCCGTTTATGAATCGTACCATTAAATTTGAAGGATGTCGAATGATATAACTGCCTTTACTAGATAACTTTCTTAAAGCAAGGACGTAATGTGGTACACTTTCACCAAAAAATTGATCTCGATGTAAAAAACGATAGTTTCCTGCCCACTCTCCATCACAATCTGAGAAACAAGTCTCTAATTTGGATATAAGCTCATCGTATGAAAGATTACGTAAATTGACGGGAGATACTTTAGATCTAAAATTGTTAAGAGCTGTAGGTTCCAAATAATTTAATAACAATTCAGCCTTTCTTTCATTTGGTATTTGACAAATATCGATCAGATATTCAAAACTATTTATCCATTTAAGAACGTCCATAGATTCCGGATCGAAATATTTGAGAAAACAGGTTCCTTCAATTACTGAATTCGTTATTACACTCATTGCGCACATTATTTAATTGACAAATAAAAGCTTTCGAATATTTTTAACACGTAATTTAATAAATTGTTAAGACTCCTTTTTTCGTTTCCTTGTTTCACCTTCACTTACGTTGTATACTTTTCTTAATGAACTTTAAAAACTTATTTCTTTGTTTAACAAATTTAATGCTTTATAATAAGAATGATTTTTTTAATGCATAAGAGAAAAATCAGAGTGTCGATTTGTAGGGGATAGTTTTGTCTACGATTGCATATTGTTGATAAGAATAAAAATGCGAAAGTTTTAGCTTATATTCTGACCGTCTGATAGGCAGTGATCGATTCTGTATTTAAACTTAACTGCTAAATGAAGTGCGACGTATTACAGCGATATTTGGTATATAAAATGTGTCCTTGATTAAAGGAGCAATTTTATTTCATCATTATAAATAGTTTACAATGTATTGAATTTAAACGTTGACGTATGCCATCAGATATCTATTTATTCTTGTTTCTTGTCTTTCTAATGATACAATGCAATTGGCAACTTATTGAAATTTAAAAAATTGCAATCGTATAACATATTTTTTTCACTTTGAAACTTTAATATTTTGATACGCATTTGTTTATTAATTGGGTCGCATAAACTATCGATAAATAAATAATCTAAGCAGTTTCGTTTAATTCTGCTATCCTTATATAATAATTTTCATTAGATTCGGTATTTTTTTTTATAAAACTATTATTAATAATAATATTATTATTTTATGGAAAAATTACTAATTTTCCTTCTTATCTACCGAACTTTTATAAATGATAAATAATATTACATCTTTTGTATAAATAAATATAGAATAAAAGTATAAGAATATACAAAGATAAATATAATATAGAAATGAGATCAAGAATTAAATAAATCAAAATTTTTTACCATAGTTTTTACGTTTAAGATTATTGTTTTATAGTCAAAAATACAGTTTCATTACATGCTTTTCCTTTTTACCTTAATTTAGGTAACAATATAAATAAAGTCAACGTGCTTTATTATATACTAAGCAACGATTCACATTATAAATAAAAACTTATTTTTACGAATACTCGTAGAGAATTTCGTAATATTTTGAGGTTATTTTATATAAAGAGGAATTTCATAGAATTGATTAGGTTAAAATTATCGGTCATTGTATAACTTAAGCGGGATACGTTCCCTTGTCTTCTATTTTGCTTATTTTCTAGTAGTATGTTGTCCAGTTCAGTACTTTTTGTAAAATAATTAATGTATTTCAGAAAATATTTTAAGAAGTTCCATTTGCTGGGCTATAGCTACTGCTCTGGATAAAGTTAAATCTAAGCAACTATTCAATACACTTTTTGCATGTTTGTCTTTTAATCCATTTATGAATCGTCTCATTATACTTTTATTATTTCTAAGGAAAGGACTGATTTTACTAGAAATTTTCTTTAAAGCAAGCACGTATTCTGGTATACTTTCATAAATATATTGATCTCGAAAAACAAAACGATAGGTGGCTGCCCATTCTCCCTGATAAAATGAGAATGACTGCTCTAATTGATTTATAAGCTCTTCGTATGAGAGATTACGTGGATTAGTTGGATCTAATTTTTTTTCAATAAACGAAAGTGCCCGAGGTTCTAATACACTTATTAAAAATTCAACTTTTTCATTATTCGGTATATGTAAAATATCGACTATATAATCGAAATGATTTAACCATTTAAGAAAGTTCATAGAATCTGGATCAAAACTTTTGAGTAAAGATTTTCCTATTTTTGCTGCATCCATCGTTGTACTCATTTCAAAGTGAGCCATCACGTGCAATCACTTATTCTTTAATTGACAGATGAACACTTTTGATTTTTATTGAAAATAATTTGATAACTTATGGAAACTTCTTTCTAGTTTCCTTTATTTCACTTTTACTTATAAACATTCTATACTTTTAGTAATAAATTTTAAAAAACCTCTTTAATTTTCGAAATATTTCAATGCTTTTATAATTAAAATTATTAGTTTAATGCACATGAGTTAAGAATCACAGTTTCTATCTCTTATTGAAGTTAGAAAGTTATTTTCAACAAATTTATAAACTTAACAAGAAGAATAATACGTAAGTTCTAGCTTATATCCCGACTGTCTGATAAACAGTGATGAATTCTATATTTAAACTTAACTGTTAAATAGAAGGGAAAGCAGATTTCTGATTAATATCGAAACTGTGTTCTAGATAAAAGTATCAATTTATTTCAACATTATAAACCGTTTACACTCTATTACAGATTTAAATATCGACAAATCCAAACGGATTTTGATTTACTCTTGTTTATTGTCCTTCTGAAGATGTCATGCTACTGTAAACCTAATAATATTTTAAAGATTATGATCGTATTACATGTTCTTTGAACTTGGAACCTATGAGATTTTGATATGCATTTGTTTATTTGTAGGGTCGCATAAACTATCGATATGTAAATGATCTAAGCAGTTTCGTTTAATTCTGCTATCCTTATATAATAATTTTAATTAGATTCGGTATGTTTTGTTATAAAACTATTATTAATAATAACATTATTATTTTATGGAAAAATTACTAATTTTCTTTCTTATCTACCGAACTTTTATAAATGATAAATAATATTACATTTTTTGTATATATAAAAAAATGTAGAATAAAAGAATAAGTAAAAGTAGAATATAAATATTATATAATTAACAACGTAAATATAAATATAATATAGACATGATATCAGGAATTAAAATTTTTTATCATTGCGTTTACGTTTAAAATTATTGTTCTACAAAAAATAACACAGTTTCATTACATGTTTTCTTTTTATCTTAACTAAGATAACAATATAAATAAAGTTCACTAGTTTTATCATATACTATAAAACAATCAGATTATAAATAAATACTTTTTCCACTTGCAGAGAATTTTGTAATATTTTGAGGTTATTTGATTAAAAGAGAAACTTCATGGAATCGACTAAGTTAAAATTATCGGTCATTGTATAAATGCAGCAGGATATATTCCCTTGTCTTGTATTTTGATTATTTTCTGTCAGTATGCTTTCCAGTTCAGAACTATGTCCTGAGTACTTAATACGGACTAGTTAAAATTTTTTGAAGTTCGAATTGCGCGACGATAACTATTGCTCTAGAAAGTGGTAAATTCGAGAAATTACGTAATATGGTTTTCATTTTATTATTACGTATTCCATTCATCAATCGTACTGTCAGGTTTCCATCATTTTTCAGGAAAATACTGGCTTTACTTAAAATTTTCATTAAAGCATTTACGTACTGTAGAAAACTTTCACCGAGAAATTGAATTCGATTTACAAAACGATAGTTTGCTGCCCACTCTCCTTGATAAACTCCGTATGATTGCTCTAAATGGGATATAAGCACTTCGTATGGAAGATCACGTGGATTGGCTGGTGCAACTTTTCGCAGAATTTGCGAATGAGCCACTGTGTTAATTAAACTTAATAAAAATGTCACCTTCATATTATTTTTTATATGCATATAATCGACTATATATTCAAGTTGATTTAACCATATAAGAAAGTTCATAGAATCTGGATCAAAGGGTTTAAGTAAAATGCTTCCCAAACTTATTAATTCCGTCATACTACTTATTGCACCTTTTTTTCAATTAAACAATTAACGATTTTGATTTTTATAGAAATTAATTCGACAACTTGGAAAAACTGTTTTCTTGTTTTATTTGTTTAACCTTCACAGATAAACACTATATACTTTTTGCAATGAATTATAAAATCTTTTTTAATTTATGAAATATTATTTCAACCCTTTCAGCTTAGAATTATAAGTTTAATGCACTTGAGTTAAGAATCACAGTTTCGTATCGAAGATTTAACGATTTTTTAACAAATTTATAAACTTAGCAAGACCTACAATAAGAAGGTTGTAGGTTATGTCCTGGTCGCGTTATTGACAGTGATGAAATCAATATTTAAACTTAACTGTTAAATAGAAGGAAAAGCAGATATCTGATTAATATTTAAACTGTGTCCTAGATAAAAGTATCAATTTATTTCAACATTATAAACCGTTTACACTGTATTGTAGATTTAAATATCGACAAATCCAAACGAATTTTGATTTACTCTTGTTTATTGTCCTTCTGAAGATGTCATGCTACTGTAAACCTAATAATATTTTAAAGATTATGATCGTATTACATATTCTTTGAACTTGCAACCTATGAGATTTTGATATGCATTTGTTTATTTGTAGGGTCGCATAAACTATCGATATGTAAATGATCTAAGCAGTTTCGTTTAATTCTGCTATCCTTATATAATAATTTTAATTAGATTCGGTATGTTTTGTTATAAAACTATTATTAATAATAACATTATTATTTTATGGAAAAATTACTAATTTTCTTTCTTATCTACCGAACTTTTATAAATGATAAATAATATTACATTTTTTGTATATATAAAAATGTAGAATAAAAGAATAAGTAAAAGTAGAATATAAATATTATATAATTAACAACGTAAATATAAATATAATATAGACATGATATCAGGAATTAAAATTTTTTATTATTGCGTTTACGTTTAAAATTATTGTTCCACAGATAATAACACAGTTTCAGTATATGTTTTCTTTTTTTCTTAACTAATATAAAATAAAAAAATAAAGTTCACGTGTTTTATCATATACTATACATCTATTAGATTATAAATAAATACTTTTTCCACTTGCAGAAAATTTCGTAATATTTTGAGGTTATTCGATTAAAAGAGAAACTTCATAGAATCGACTAGGTTAAAATTATGGTCATTGTACAACTGCATTTTGCATATTTTGATTATTTTCTGTCAATATGTTTTCCAGTTCAGTACTATATCCTGAGTACTTAATTCGGTTCAGTTAAAATTTTTTGAAGTTCGAATTGCGCGACGATAACTATTGCTTTAGCAAGTGGTAAATTCGTGCAATTACGTAATATTGTTTTCATTTCATCATTACTTATTCCATTTATAATTTGAACTAACAGGCTTGAATCACTTTTTAGGAAAATACTGGCTTTACTTAAAATTTTATTTAAAGCAATTACGTACTGTAAAACATTTTCACTGAGAAATTGATTTCGATACACAAGACGATAGTTTGCTGCCCACTCTCCCTGAAAAGGTCAGTACAATTCTTCGAATTTGGATATAAGCACTTCGTATGGAAGATCACGTGGATTAATTGGTGCAACTTTTCGCTGAACATGCGAACGAGCCATTGGGAGCATTAAACTTAATAAAAATTCAACTTTCATATTATTTTGTATATGCATGAAATCGACTATATATTCAAATTGATTTAACCATAAAAGAAAGTCTATTGATTCCGGATCAAAACTTTTAATAAAAAAGTTTCCCATATGTATTAATTCCCTTATTCCATTCATTGCACCTTTTTTCAATTAAGCAATTAACGCTTTTGATTTTTATAGAAATTAATTCGACAACTTGGAAAAACTGTTTTCTTGTTTTATTTGTTTAACCTTCACAGATAAACACTATATACTTTTTGCAATGAATTATAAAATCCTTTTAATTTATGAAATATTATTTCAACTCTTTTAGCTTAGAATAATCAGTTTAATGCACTTGAATTAAGAATCACAGTTTCTTATTAAACATAGAAAGATTAGTGAACTAATTTTTTAAACTTAACGAGAATTAAAATACGAAATTTGTTGCTTATATGCTGATCGTGTTATTGACAGTGATGAATTCAATATTTAAACTTAATTCAGAAATAGAAAGAGAGGCAAAATAACGATATTTAATATTTCAGATATGTCCTTGATTAAAGTGTTAATTTATTTCGGCATTATAAACTGTTTACATTTCATTGTAGTTTTAAGTATCGACATTTACCAAAAATTATCGATATTTTCTTATTTATTAGTCATTTGAAAATTCCTTACTTTTGTCAACTCAATAAAATTTTAAAAAATTATAAAAAAACAATTCTTTGCACTTCGAACCTTTGATATTTTGATACACATTTGTTTATTAGTAGGGCCGCATAGACTTTTCTTACATAAATTATTTAGTCAGTGTCGCTTAATGCTACTATCATTATATAAAAATTTAATTAAATTCGGTAATATATTTAGAGAACTATTATATTATAAAAAATAATAAAACTTTTACAGAAAAATTTATTAATTTTTCCTTATTGCTTATCGAACTTTTACAAATGATAAATAATATATATCTATAGTATTAACTAATATAAAAAAATAAAGTAATTTAGAACAAAAGTATAAGTATAAAAATGTAAATATAATATTTAAATGATATCATGAATTAAAATTATTGATCATTCGCTAGTAAATTAGGTTATGGTTTACCGACAAAAGTACAGTTTCATTGAATACCATTTCTTATTACCTTAACATGGGTAACAATGTAAATAAAATCAATATTTTTTATCATATTCTGCGTAACAATAATTACTTTAATTGAAAACTTTTCGTACTAGTATATAATTTCGTAATGTTATAACGTGTCATTCGTTTAAACGAGAAACTTTATAAAATCTCAAGGTTAAAATTATCGGTAAATGTATAACCGTTTCAGTATATATTTCCTTTTCTTGTATTATGTTTATCTTTCTGACAATTCGTCGTTCAATTGAATATTTTTCGTTGAGTAGTTAATTTGTTTAACTCGGAAGTGGATTAAATTCTAATTGCGCTGCGACAATTATTGCTTTTTCTAGCGTTAAATTATCCCAATTACGCAATAATCTTCTCGTCTTATTGTCTTTTAATCCATTTACAAATCGTATCATTAAGCTTTCATTATTTTTTAGAAAAGGACTAGCATTATTTAAAATTCTCCTTAAAGTATGTTCGTATTGTAGAATACTTTCACCGGTAAACTGATCTCGCAACACAAAACGATAGTTTGCTGCCCACTCTCCCTGAAAAAGTCCGTACAATTCCTCAAAATGGGATATAAGCACTTCGTATGGAAGATCAAGTGGATTAGCTGGTGCTACTTTTTTCTGAATATGCGAATGAGCCATTGGGTTCATTACGCTTAATAAAAATTCAACCTTCACATTATTTTTTTATGCGTGAAATCGATTATAAATTCAAAATGGTTTAACCATTTAAGAAAGTCCATAGATTCCGGGTCATAACATTTAAGAAAAGAGGTTCCTATTCGTACTAATTTCGCCATTGTACTCATTGCACTTATTTTTTAATTAAAAAATTGCCGCTTTTAATTTATTAGAAATTAATTCGACAACTTGTGAAAACTGTTTTCTTGTTTTGTTTGTTTAACCTTCACAGATATACACTATATACTTTTGGCAATGAATTTTAAAAGATTTTTAATTTATGAAATATTATCTCAAATCTTTTAACTTAGAATTATTAGTTTATGCAATGAGTTAAGACTCACTATTTCTTATTGAAGATTGAACGATTTTTTAACAAATTTCTAAACTTAACAAGAATTACAATACGATAGTTGCAGCTTATATACTGATCGTGATATTGACGGTGATGAATTCAATTTAAACTTAATTGATAAATAGAAGGAGAAGCAGATTAACGATATTTACTGTTTATAATGTGTCATGGATTGAAGTATCATTTTTTCAGCTTTATAAACAGTTTACAGTTTATTCTATATTTACCAACCACATATGTCAACAATTAACGATATTTCTTATATTTTAGTCATCTGAATATTCTATTCTTTTCTCAACTTAATGAGTTTTAAAAATTATAATCGTACAATAAATTCTTTGCACTTCGAACCTTTGATATTTTTATACGGATTTGTTTATTACTATGGTCATCTAAACTTTCCATATAAAAATAATCTAAGCAGTTTCGTTTAATTCTACTATCTTTACATACAAATTTTAATTAGATTCCGTAATTTTTTTGGAAAACTATTATTTAAAAATAATAATAAAATTTTTAGGAAAAATTACTTATTGTTCCTATTGCCTACCGAACTCTTACAAATGATAAATAGTACTATCTACAGTATTAACTAATATAAAAAAATAAGTGATATAGAAAACAGTATAAGTATACTAATGTAATATACTATTGACATGATATCAAGAATTAAATTTTGATGATTCGCTAGTAAGTTTATGTTATTGTAACCAAAAAAAATACAGTTTCATAGAATTTGCTTCTTTTACTTAAAATGGTTAACAATATAAAAAACGTCAACATGTTTATCATATTCTGAAAACAATTAATACTTTAATTGAAACTTTTCGTACTCGTAGATAATTTTGTAATGTTATAACCTGTTATTCGATTAAAGGAGAAACTTTATAAAATCTGAAGGTTAAAATTACCGGTAAATGTATAACCGTTGCGGTATATATTTCCTTTTCTTGTATTATGTTCATCTTTCTGACAATACGTTGTCTAATTGAGTACTTTTCGTTGAGTACTTAATCTGTTTCAATCGAATCTGGAATAGATTCTAATTGAACTGCGATAGCTACTGCATTGTCAAGTGTTAAATCATTCACACTAAGCAATGCACTTCTCGTATTTCTGTCATTTAATCCATGTATAAATCGTCCCATTAAGTTTGGGTTATTTCTAAGAAAATCACTGACTTTACTAGCAATTCTTGATAAATCATCTATGTAATGTATAACACTTTCACCTTCAAATTGATTTCGACGTATAAAACGATAGTTTGCTGCCCACTCTCCCTGATAAAATCCGAACATTTCCTCCAAATGGGATATAAGCTCTTCGTATGAAAGATTATGTGGGTCTTTTGGAGCTATTTTTCGCTTAATATTCAAAAAAGCTTTTAGATTCAATAATCTTAATAAAAATTCAACCTTATTTTCAGTTTCTATAGGCACGAAATCGACTATATATTCAAAATGATTTAACCAATGGAGGAAGTCCATAAAATCTGGATCAAATCTTTCAAGTAAATGGCTTCCTTAGATCATTGCGTCTTTCAATGAAGTCATTGTGCTTATTTTTCTATAAAAAAAATTACAGCTTTTAATTTTAATACAAGTTATTCGACAACTTGGGAAAACTTTTTTCTTGTTTCGTTTGTTATAACCTATCCACTGATATGACCGTTAATCCGTCGTAAGAATTTGAAAAACCTTTTTGATTTATGAAATATTAGTTCATCCCTTTTAATAGAACTATTAGTTAATGCACATGAGTTTAAGAATCAACAGTTTTTTATTCAAGAAGTTCAAAAGATTTTTCGACACAATTAATCTAAACTTCCGTGTCGCGCCTCGCCTGTCTTATCTTCGTTCGAAGGGCGGAGCGGAGGTAGCCGAGCGAGGGAGGCAAGGAAGAGAGCACAGAGGGAAACGGAAGGAGAAAGAAAGAGAAGCAGACGAAACGAGGAGGGAGGGGGGCCAAGGGGGCAGGGAGGAAAGGGGGAAAGGAGGGCGGCAGGAGAAAGAGGGGCAGGGGAGGGGAAGGGAACAGAGAGGGGGCGGAGGGGTGAGGAAAACGAGGAGGGAAAAGTAAGAATAAAAGTGTTAGGAAATAGTACATGGGGTGGGGATGGGGCCGACCGAACGGGTACAAAGAGAATAGGACTACAATAGACAGTAGATAACTAATATAAAAAAGAAAGTGATATAGAAAACAAGTATAAGAGACCTAATGAAAGAGAAGATTGACATGGATAGCAAGAAATTAAAAGGTTGATGATCGCTAGTAGTTATGTTATTGTTAATCAAAAAAATACAGTTTCAATAGAATTTGCTTCTTTTACCTTAAAATGGTTTAACAATATAAAATAAGTCAACATGTTTTATCAATATTATGAGTAACAATTAAGACTTTAATTGAAACTTTTCGTACTCGTAGATAATTTGGTATGTTATAAACGTGTCATTCGATTAAAAGAGAAACTTTATAAAATCTCAAGGTTAAAATTATAGGTAAATGTATAACCGTTGCTGTATATATTTGTTTTTCTTGTATTATGTTCATCTTTCTGGCAATACGTTGTCTAATTGAATACTTTTCGTTGAGTACTTAATCTGTTTCAATCGAATCTGGAATAGATTCTAATAGAACTGCGATAGATACTGCAGTTTTAAGTGTTAAATCATTCATACTACGCAATACACTTCTCGTATTTTCGTTATTTAATCCGTATATAAATCGTACCATTAAGCTTTCGTTATTTCTAAGAATATCACTGACTTTACTAGCTATTCTTGATAAAGCATTTATGTAATTTAGACGACTTTCACCTGCAAACTGATGTCGAAGGGTAAAACGATAGTTTGCTGCCAAATCTCCCTTATAAACTCCGTACAATTCCTCCAAATGAGATATAAGCTCTTCGTATGGAAGAGAATATGGGTTATGTGGAGCTACTTTTTCCGTAATATCCGAAAGAGCTTTTGTATTCAATTTTTCTTAATAAAAATTCAACCTTTAAATTATTGTCTATATTCACGAAATCGACTATAAATTCAAATTGGTTTAACCATTTAAGAAAGTCCATAGATTCCGGGTCATAACAATTAAGAAGAGAGTTTCCTTTTTGTATTTTATCCGTCATTATACTCATTGCACTTATTTATTAATTAAAAAATTTCCACTTTTAATTTTAATAGAAAGTTTTTCGACAATTTGTGATAACTGTTTTCTTGTTTCGTTTGTTTAACCTTCACCGATATACACTTTATACTTTCTTTTAGGAATTTTAAAATCTTTTTAATTTATGAAATATTATTTCAACCCTTTTAAATTGGAGTTATTAGTTTAATGCACATGAATTAAGAATCACATTTTCTTATTCAAGATTTAAAGATTTTTCGACCAATTTCTAAACTTAACAAGAATTACAATACGAAAGTTGTAGCTTATATTCTGATACGTTATTCATACTGACGATTTCAATATTTAAACTTAATTTATAAACAGAAAGAGAAGCAGACTAAAGATATTTATTATTTCAAATGTGTCCTTGATTAAAGTGTTAAATTATTTCGGCATTATAAATAGTTTGCAGTTTATTGTAAATTTAACATAGATTTCGGAATTTTTTAGGAAAACTATTATTTAAAAATAATAATAAAATTGTTAGGAAAAATTACATATTGTTTTTATTGCCTACCGAACTTTTACAAATGATAAATAGTACTACATCTACAGTATTAACTAATATAAAAAAATAAAGTGATATAGAAAACAAGTATAAGTATACTAATGTAAATATAATATTGACATGATATCAAGAATTACAATTTTTGATGATTCGCTAGTAAGTTATGTCATTGTTAATAAAAAAAAATACAGTTTTATAGAATTTGCTTCTTTTTACCTTAAAATGGTTAACAATATAAAAAAAGTCAACATGTTTTATCATATTCTGAGTAACAATTAATACTTTAATTGAAACTTTTCGTACTCGTAGATAATTTGGTAATGTTATAACGTGTCATTCGATTAAAAGAGAAACTTTATAAAATCTCAAGGTTAAAATTATAGGTAAACGTATAACCGTTGCTGTATATATTTCCTTTTCTTGTATTATGTTCATCTTTCTGGCAATACGTTGTCTAATTGAATACTTTTCGTTGAGTACTTAATCTGTTTCAATCGAATCTGGAATAGATTCTAATAGAACTGCGATAGATACTGCAGTTTTAAGTGTTAAATCATTCATACTACGCAATACACTTCTCGTATTTTCGTTATTTAATCCGTATATAAATCGTACCATTAAGCTTTCGTTATTTCTAAGAATATCACTGACTTTACTAGCTATTCTTGATAAAGCATTTATGTAATTTAGACTACTTTCACCTGCAAACTGATGTCGAAGGGTAAAACGATAGTTTGCTGCCAAATCTCCCTGATAAACTCCGTACAATTCCTCCAAATGAGATATAAGCTCTTCGTATGGAAGAGAATATGGGTTATGTGGAGCTACTTTTTCCGTAATATCCGAAAGAGCTTTTGTATTCAATTTTCTTAATAAAAATTCAACCTTTAAATTATTGTCTATATTCACGAAATCGACTATAAATTCAAATTGGTTTAACCATTTAAGAAAGTCCATAGATTCCGGGTCATAACAATTAAGAAGAGAGTTTCCTTTTTGTATTTTATCCGTCATTATACTCATTGCACTTATTTATTAATTAAAAAATTTCCACTTTTAATTTTAATAGAAAGTTTTTCGACAATTTGTGATAACTGTTTTCTTGTTTCGTTTGTTTAACCTTCACCGATATACACTTTATACTTTCTTTTAGGAATTTTAAAATCTTTTTAATTTATGAAATATTATTTCAACCCTTTTAAATTGGAGTTATTAGTTTAATGCACATGAGTTAAGAATCACAGTTTTTTATTCAAGATTTAAAGATTTTTCGACCAATTTCTAAACTTAACAAGAATTACAATACGAAAGTTGTAGCTTATATCCTGATCGCGTTATTCATACTGACGATTTCAATATTTAAACTTAATAGATAAACAGAAAGAGAAGCAGACTAACGATATTTATTATTTCAAATGTGTCCTTGATTAAAGTGTTAAATTATTTCGGCATTATAAATAGTTTGCAGTTTATTGTAGATTTAACATAGATTTCGTAATTTTTTTGGAAAACTATTTTTTAAAAATAATAATAAAATTTTTAGGAAAAATTACTTACTGTTCCTATTGCGTACCAAACTTTTACAAATGATAAATAATACTCCATCTACAGTATTAACTAATATAAAAAAATAAAGTGATATAGAAAACAAGTATAAGTATACTAATGTAAATATAATATTGACATGATATCAAGAATTAAAATTTTTGATGATTCGCTAGTAAGTTATGTTATTGTTAACCAAAAAAAATACAATTTTATAGAATTTGTTTCTTTTTACCTTAAAATTGTTAACAATATAAAAAACGTCAACATGTTTTATCATATTCTTAGTAACAATTAATACTTTAATTGAAACTTTTCGTACTCGTAGACAATTTTGAAATGTTATAACCTGTTATTCGATTAAAAGAGAAACTTTATAAAATCTCAAGGTTAAGATTACAGGTAAATGTATAACCGTTGCGGTATGAATTTCCTTTTCTTGTGTTATGTTCATCTTTCTGGCAATACGTTGTCTAATTGAATACTTTTCGTTGAGTACTTAATCTGTTTCAATCGAAACTGGACTAGATTCTAATTTAACTGCGATAGCTACTGCATTGTCAAGTGTTAAATCATTCACACTACGCAATACATTTCTCGTATTTTCGTTATTTAATCCATGTATAAATCGTCCCATTAAGCTATCGTTATTTCTATAAAAATCACTGACTTTACTAGTCATGCTTGATAAAGCATTTATGTAATGTATAACACTTTCACCTTCAAATTGATCTCGCATTATAAAACGATAGTTTGCTGCCCACTTTCCTTGAAAAAGTCCGTACAATTCTTCAAAATGGGATATAAGCTCTTCGTATGGAAGAGAATATGGGTCATATGGAGCTACTTTTCGCGTAATATACAAATGAGCTTTTAGATTCAATTTTCCTAATAAAAAATTAACCTTCACATCATTGTTTATATTCAAGAAATCGACTGTAAATTCAAAATGGTTTAACCATTTAAGAAAGTCCATAGATTCTGGCTCATAACGTTTAAGAAGAAAGGTTTCTATTTTTGTTGTATTCGTCATTGTACTCATTGCACTTATTTTTCTATTAAAAAATTACAGCTTTTAATTTTAATACAAAGTTATTTGACAACTTAGGAAAACTTTTTTCTTGTTTCGTTTGTTTAATCTTCACTGATATACACTTTATACTTTTCGTTAAGAATTTTCAAAATCTTTTTAATTTATGAAATATTATTTCAACAATTTTAAATTAGAATTATTAGTTAAATGCACATGAGTTAAGAATAACAATTTCTTATTTTAGATTTAACGATTATTCAACAAACTTCTAAACTTAACAAGAATTACAATACGTTAGTTGTAGCTTATATCCTGATTGTGTTATTGATACTGATGATTTCAATATTTAAATCTAATTTATAAATAGAAGGAGAAGCGGATTACCGATATTTACTATTTACAATGTTTCTTTGATTAAAGTATTAATTTATTTCGTCATTATAAACAGTTTACAGTGTATTTTAGATTTAAATATTGACATATGCCAACAATTATCGTTATTTTCTTATTTTTTAGTGATTTTATAATTTCAATCTCTTGTCAACTCAATAAAATTTTAAAAAATATAATCGCTAACCATATTCTTTCCACTTTGAACATTTGATATTTTTATACGCATTTGTTTATAACTTGGGTCACAAATCCCTCCTTATAAAAATAATCTTAGCAGTCGCATTTAATTCTACTGTATTTACATTAAAATTTAAATTTCACTCAGTAATATTTTTAAAAAACTATTATATTATAAATAATAAAAAAACTTTTTAAAGAAAAAGCTTAGAATTTTTCTTTTTGCATATCGAAATTTTTTAAAAGTCAAATAATATTACTTCTACAGTATAAACACATATAGGAAAAGAGATTAATTTATAACAAAAGTTTAAGTATACAAATGTAAATATAATATTGACATGATATCAAGAATAAAAATTTTTGATCATTCGCTTGGAAATTAGATTATTGTTTGCCGGCAAAAATACAGTTGCATTGAATTTTGTTCTTTTTAGCTTTACATTTATTTATATTATGTAATAATATAAATAAAGTCAACATGTTTTATCATTTTCTGCGTTGAAACTAATATTTTAATTCAAAACTTTTCGTTCTCGTAGAAAACTTCCTCATTTTATAACATGTCATTTTATTAAAAGAGAAACGTTATAATATTTCTAAGTTAAAATTATATAATTTTTTCTCTTGTATTATGGTAATTATTATTTTCGCAATAAGTTTTGCAATTAAGTACTTTTCTTTGAGTACTTAATCTTTTTTATTCCAATCTGGAATAAATTCTAATTGAACAGCGATATCTACTGCATTTTCAAGTGTTAAATCATTCCAACTAAGCAATGCTCTTCTCGTATTTTCGTTATTTAATCCATGTATAAATCGTACCATTAAGCTGTCGCTATTTCTAAGAAAATTACTGACATTACAAGCAATTCTTGATAAAGCATTTATGTAATTTAGATTACTTTCACTGATAAATTGATCTCGATAAATAAAACGATAGTTTGCTGCCCACTCTCCTTGAAAAAGTCCGTACAATTCCTCCACATGGGATATAAGCTCTTCGTACGGAATATCATGTGGGTTTTTTGGAGCTACTTTTCGCGTAATATCCGAAAAAGTATTTACATTCAATAATCCTAAGAAAAATTCGACCTTATTTTCATTTTCTATTGGCACAAAATCGACTGTAAATTCAAAATGATTTAACCAATGGAAGAAGTTCATAGTTTTCGGGTCAAACTTGTCAAGTACACGGCATCCTTCATTCATTGCAACCATCGATGAAGTCATTTTACTCATTTTTCTATTAGAAAATTACAGCTTTTAATATTAATACAAAGTTATTCGACAACTTGGGAAAACTTTTTTCTTGTTTCGTTTGTTTAACCTTCACTGATATACACTTTATACTCTTTGTAATGAATTTGAAAAACCTTTTCAATTTATGAAATATTATTTCAACCCTTTTAACTTAGAATTATTAGTTTATGCAATGAGTTAAGACTCATAATTTCTTATTCAAGATTGAACGATTTATTAACTAATTTCGAAACATAGCAAGACCTACAATACGATAGTTGTAGCTTATATACTGATCGTGTTATTGACGGTGATGAATTCAATATTTGAACTTAATTGATAAATGGAAGGAGAAGCAGATTAACGATATTTACTGTTTATAATGTGTCATAGATTAAAGTATCATATTTTTTCAGCTTTATAAACAGTTTACAGTTTTCTCTAGATTTAACAACCACATATGTCAACAATTAACGATATTTTCTTATATTTTAGTCACCTGAATATTCTATTCTTTTATCAACTCAGTGAGTTTTAAAAATTATAGTCGTAGAATAAATTCTTTGCACTTCGAACCTTTGATATTTTGATACGGATTTGTTTATTACTATGGTCATATAAACTTTCCATATAAAAAAAATCTATGCAGTTTCGTTTAATTCTACTATCTTTACATACAAACTTTAATTAGATTCTGTAATTCTTTTGGAAAACTATTATTTAAAAATAATAATAAAATTGTTAGGAAAAATTACTTACTGTTCCTATTGCGTACCGAACTTTTACAAATGATTAATAATACTACATCTACAGTATTAACAAATATAAAAAAATAAAGTAATATGGACAACAAGTATAAGTATACTAATGTAAATATAATATTGACATGATATCAAGAATTAAAATTTTTGATCATTCGCTAGTAAGTTAGGTTATTGTTAACGAAAAAAAATACAGTTTCAGAGAATTTGATTCTTTTTACCTTAAAATTGTTAACAATATAAATAAATTCAACATGTTTTTTCTTATTCTGAGTAACAATTAATACTTTAATTGAAACTTTTCGTACTCGTATATCATTTGGTATTGTTATAACGTGTCATTCGATTAAAAGAGAAACTTTATAAAATCTGAATGTTAAAATTACCGGTAAATGTATAACCGTTGCCGTATATATTTCCTTTTCTTGTATTATGTTCACCTTTCTGACAATACATTGTCTAATTGAGTACTTTTCGTTGAGTACTTAATCTATTTCAATGGATCTGGAATTAATTCTAATTGAACTGCGATAGCTACTGCATTGTCAAGTGTTAAATCATTCACACTACGCAATACATTTCTCGTATTTTCGTTTTTTAATCCATGTATAAATTGTCCTATTAAGCTTTCGTTATTTTTAAGAATATCACTGACTTTCCTAGCCATTCTTGATAAAGTATTTATGTATTGTATAACACTTTCACCTTCAAATTGATGTCGAAGGGTAAAACGATAGTTTGCTGCTAACTCTCCCTGATAAAGTCCGTACAATTCCTCTAAATGGGATATAAGCTCTTCGTATGGAAGAGAACATGGGTTTTGCGGAGCTATTTTTCGCGTAATAGCCGAAAGAGCTATTATATTCAATTTTCTTAATAAAAATTCAACCTTCAAATTATTCTTTATATTCATGAAATCGACTATATATTCAAAATTGTTTAACCATTTAAGAAAGTCCATGGATTCCGGGTCATAACAATTAAGAAGAGAGGTTCCTAGTTGTATTTTATCCGTCATTTTACTCATTGCACTTTTTGTTTAATTAAAAAATTGCCACTTTCAATTTTAATAGAAAGTTATTCGACAACTTGTGAGAACTGTTTTCTTGTTTCGTTTGTTTAACCTTCACCGATATACACTTTATACTTTTCGTTATGAATTTTTAAAATCTTTTTAATTTATGAAATATTATTTCAACCCTTTTAAATTGGAGTTATTAGTTTAATGCACATGAGTTAAGAATCACAGTTTCTTATTCAACATTTAAAGATTTTTCGACAAATTTCTAAACTTATCAAGAATTACAATACGAATGTTGTAGCTTATATTCTGATCGCGTAATTCATACTGACGATTTCAATATTTAAACTTAATTCAGAAATAGAAGAAGAAGCAGACTAACGATATTTATTATTTCAAATGTGTCCTAGATTAAAGTGTTAAATTATTTCGGCATTATAAACAGTTTGCAGTTTATTGTAGATTTAACATTCACATATGTCAACAATTAACGATATTTTCTTATATTTTGGTCATCTGAATATTCCATTCTTTTTTCAACTCAATGAGTTTTAAAAATTATAATCTTAGAATAAATTCTTAGCACTTCATACCTTTGATATTTTTTACGGATTTGCTTATTACTATGGTCAAATAAACTTTCCATATAAAAAGAATCTATGCAGTTTCGTTTAATTCTACTATCTTTACATACAAATTTTAATTAGATTTGGTAATTTTTTTGGAAAACTATTATTTTAAAAATAATAATAGAATTTTTAGGAAAAATTACTTATTGTCCCTATTGCCTACCGAACTTTTACAAATGATAAATAATACTACATCTACAGTATTAACAAATATAAAAAAATAAAGTAATATGGACAACAAGTATAAGTATACTAATGTAAATATAATATTGACATGATATCAAGAATTAAAATTTTTGATCATTCGCTTGTAAATTAGACTATTTTTTACCGACAAAAATTCAGTTGCATTTAAATTTGTTCTTTTTACCTTAACATAGGTAGTAATATAAATTAAGTCAACATGTTATATCATTTTTTGCGTAACAATTAATATTTTAATTGAAAACTTTTCGTACTCGTAGAAAACTTCCTTATTTTATAACGTGTCATTTCATTAAAAGAGAAACTTTATAATATCTCTAGGTTAAAATTATATATTTTTTTTCTTTTGTATTATGGTAATTATTCTCGCAATAAGTCTTGCAATTAAGTACTTTTATTTGAGTACTTAATCTTTTTTATTCCAATCTGGAATAGATTCTAATTGAACAGCGATATCTACTGCATTTTCAAGTGTTAAATCATTCCAACTAAGCAATGCTCTTCTGGTATTTTCGTTATTTAATCCATGTATAAATCGTACCAATAAGCTGTCGTTATTTCTAAGAAAATTACTGACATTACAAGCAATTTTTGATAAAGCATTTATGTAATTTAGATTACTTTCACTGATAAATTGATCTCGATAAATAAAACGATAGTTTGCTGCTCACTGTCCTTGAAAAAGTCCGTACAATCCCTCCAAATGGGATATAAGCTCTTCGTATGAAAGATCATGTTGGTCTTTTGGAGCTACTTTTTGCGAAATATGCCAAAAAGCTTTTAGATTCAATAATCTGAATAAATATTTAACCTTATTGTTATTTTTTATAGGCACGAAATCGACTATATATTTAAAATAATTTAACCAATGGAAGAAGTTCATAGTTTTCGGGTCAAATCTTTCAAGTAAACAGCTTCCTTTAAACATTGCGTCTATCGATGAAGACATTGTGCTTATTTTTCTATTAAAAAATTACAGCTTTTAATTTTAATACAAAGATATTCGACAACTTGGGAAAAATTTTGCTTGTTTTGTTTGTTTAACTTTCACTGATATACTCTTTATACATTTCGTAATGACTTTGAAAAACCTTTTTAATTTATGAAATATTATTTCAACCCTTGTAAATTAGAATTATTAGTTCTGTGCACATGAGTTAAGATTCACAGATTCTCTTTCAAAATTTAAAGATTATTCAACAAACTTCTAAACTTAACAAGAATTACAATAAAAAAGTTGTAGCTCATATCCTGATTGTGTTATTGATACTGATGATTTCAATATTTAAATCTAATTTATAAATAGAAGGAGAAGCGGATTAACGATATTTACTATTTACAGTGTTTCTTTGATTAAAGTATTAATTTATTTCGTCATTATAAACAGTTTACAGTGTATTTTAGATTTTAATATTTACATATGCCAACAATTATCGTGATTTTCTTATTTTTTAGTGATTTCATAATATCAATCTTCTGTCAACTCAATAAAATTTTAAAAAATATAATCGCTAATCAAATTCTTTCCACTTCGAACATTTGATATTTTTATACGTATTTGTTTATAACTTGGGTCACAAAAACCCTCCTTATAAAAATAATCTTAGCAGTCTCATTTAATCCTACTATATATACATTAAAATTTATATTTCACTCAGTAATATTTTTGAAAAACTATTATATTATAAATAATAAGAAAACTTTTTAAGGAAAAACTTAGTATTTTTTTCATTGCTTATAGAAATTTTTTAAAAGTCAAATAATATTACTTCTACAGTATAAACACATATAGGAAAAGATATTAATTTATAACAAAATTTTAAGTATACAAATGTAAATATAATATTGACATGATATCAAGAATAAAAATTTTTGATCATTCTCTTGGAAATTAGATTATTGTTTGTCGGCAAAAATACAGTTGCATTGAATTTAGTTCTTTTTAGCTTTACATACGTAATAATATAAATAAAGTCAACATGTTTTATCATTTTCTGCTTAGAAATTAATATTTTAATTGAAAACTTTTCGTTGTCGTAGAAAATTTCGTCATTTTATTACATGTCATTTTATTAAAAGAGAAACTTTATAATATCTCAAGGTTCAAATTATATAATTTTTTGTCTTGTATTATATTAATTATTCTCGCCATACTTTTTCTAATTAAGTAATTTTTTTCAGTACCTAATCTTCTTTCTCGAATTTTGAGTAGATTCTAATTGAATTGCGATAGCTACTGCACTTTCAAGATTTAAATCTTTCATACTATGCAATACTCTTCTTGTATTTCCGTTATTTAATCCATTTATAAATTGTACCTTTAAGCTATCGTTGTTTCTAAGAAAATCACTGACATCACGAGAAAGTCTCGATAAAGCAATTAAGTAATTTGGAATACTTTCACTCATAAATTGTACTCGAAAAAGAAAACGATAGTTTGCTGCCCACTCTCCCTCATAAAGTCCGTACAATTCCTCCACATGGGATATAAGCTCTTCGTACGGAATATGATGTGGGTTTTTTGGAGCTACTTTTCGCCTAATATCCGAAAAAGCTTTTCTATTCAATAATCCTAAGAAAAATTCGACCTTATTTTCATTTTCTATTGGCACAAAATCGACTGTAAATTCAAAATGATTTAACCAATGGAAGAAGTTCATAGTTTTCGGGTCAAATTTGTCAAGTACACGGAATCCTTCAGTCATTGCAATTATCGATGAAGTCATTTTACTCATTTTTCTATTAGAAAATTACAGCTTTTAATATTAATACAAAGTTATTCGACAACTTGGGAAAACTTTTTTCTTGTTTCGTTTGTTTAACCTTCACTGATATACACTTTATAGTCTTCGTAATGAATTTGAAAAACCTTTTCAATTTATGAAATATTATTTCAACCCTTTTAACTTAGAATTATTAGTTTAGTGCACATGAGTTATGAATCACAGTTTCTTATTAAAGATTGAAAGATTTTTCAACGAATTTAGAAACTTAGCAAGATTAAATAGGAAAGTTGTAGCTTATATCTTGATCGTGTTATTGATAGTGATGAATTCAATATATAAACCTTATTGAGAAATAGAAGAAGAAGCAGACTAACGATATTTATTATTTCAAATGTGTCCTAGATTAAAGTGTTAAATTATTTCGGCATTATAAACAGTTTGCAGTTTATTGTAGATTTAACATTCACATATGTCAACAATTAACGATATTTTCTTATATTTTGGTCATCTGAATATTCCATTCTTTTTTCAACTCAATGAGTTTTAAAAATTATAATCTTAGAATAAATTCTTAGCACTTCATACCTTTGATATTTTTTACGGATTTGCTTATTACTATGGTCAAATAAACTTTCCATATAAAAAGAATCTATGCAGTTTCGTTTAATTCTACTATCTTTACATACAAATTTTAATTAGATTTGGTAATTTTTTTGGAAAACTATTATTTTAAAAATAATAATAGAATTTTTAGGAAAAATTACTTATTGTCCCTATTGCCTACCGAACTTTTACAAATGATAAATAATACTACATCTACAGTATTAACTAATATAAAAAAATAAAGTGATATAGAAAACAAGTATAAGTATACTAATGTAAATATAATATTGACATGATATGAAGAATTAAAATTTTTGATCATTCGCTTGTAAATTAGATTATTGTTTACCGACATAAATTCAGTTGCATTTATTTTTGTTCTTTTTACCTTAACATAGGTAATAATATAAATTAAGTCAACATGTTATATCATTTTTTGCGTAACAATTAATATTTTAATTGAAAACTTTTCGTACTCGTAGAAAACTTCCTTATTTTATAACGTGTCATTTCATTAAAAGAGAAACTTTATAATATCTCTAGGTTAAAATTATATATTTTTTTTATTTTGTATTATGGTAATTATTCTCGCAATAAGTCTTGCAATTAAGTACTTTTCTTTGAGTACTTAATCTTTTTTATTCTAATCTGGAATAGATTCTAATTGAACAGCGATATCTACTGCATTTTCAAGTGTTAAATCATTCCAACTAAGCAATGCTCTTCTCGTATTTTCGTTATTTAATCCATGTATAAATCGTACCAATAAGCTGTCGCTATTTCTAAGAAAATTACTGACATTACAAGCAAATCTTGATAAAGCATTTATGTAATTTAGATTACTTTCACTGATAAATTGATCTCGATAAATAAAACGATAGTTTGCTGCTCACTGTCCTTGAAAAAGTCCGTACAATCCCTCCAAATGGGATATAAGCTCTTCGTATGAAAGATCATGTTGGTCTTTTGGAGCTACTTTTTGCGAAATATGCCAAAAAGCTTTTAGATTCAATAATCTGAATAAAAATTTAACCTTATTGTTATTTTTTATAGGCACGAAATCGACTATATATTTAAAATAATTTAACCAATGCAGGAAGTTCATAGATTCCGGGTCAAATCTTTCAAGTAAACGGCTTCCTTCAAACATTGCGTCTATCGATGAAGTCATTGTGCTTATTTTTCTATTAAAAAATTACAGCTTTTAATTTTAATACAAAGATATTCGACAACTTGGGAAAAATTTTGCTTGTTTTGTTTGTTTAACTTTCACTGATATACTCTTTATACATTTCGTAATGACTTTGAAAAATCTTTTTAATTTATGAAATATTATTTCAACCCTTGTAAATTAGAATTATTAGTTCTGTGCACATGAGTTAAGATTCACAGATTCTCTTTCAAAATTTAAAGATTATTCAACAAACTTCTAAACTTAACAAGAATTACAATAAAAAAGTTGTAGCTCATATCCTGATTGTGTTATTGATACTGATGATTTCAATATTTAAATCTAATTTATAAATAGAAGGAGAAGAAAATTAACGATATTTACTATTTACAATGTTTCTTTGATTAATGTATTAATTTATTTCGTCATTATAAACAGATTGCAGTTTATTTTAGATTTATATATTGACATATGCCAACAATTATCGTGATTTTCTTATTTTTTAGTGATTTCATAATATCAATCTTCTGTCAACTCAATAAAATTTTAAAAAATATAATCGCTAATCAAATTCTTTCCACTTCGAACATTTGATATTTTTATACGTATTTGTTTATAACTTGGGTCACAAAAACCCTCCTTATAAAAATAATCTTAGCAGTCTCATTTAATCCTACTATATATACATTAAAATTTATATTTCACTCAGTAATATTTTTGAAAAACTATTATATTATAAATAATAAGAAAACTTTTTAAGGAAAAACTTAGTATTTTTTTCATTGCTTATAGAAATTTTTTAAAAGTCAAATAATATTACTTCTACAGTATAAACACATATAGGAAAAGATATTAATTTATAACAAAATTTTAAGTATACAAATGTAAATATAATATTGACATGATATCAAGAATAAAAATTTTTGATCATTCTCTTGGAAATTAGATTATTGTTTGTCGGCAAAAATACAGTTGCATTGAATTTAGTTCTTTTTAGCTTTACATACGTAATAATATAAATAAAGTCAACATGTTTTATCATTTTCTGCTTAGAAATTAATATTTTAATTGAAAACTTTTCGTTGTCGTAGAAAATTTCGTCATTTTATTACATGTCATTTTATTAAAAGAAAAACTTTATAATATCTCAAGGTTAAAATTATATAATTTTTTGTCTTGTATTATATTAATTATTCTCGCCATACTATTTCTAATTAAGTAATTTTTTTCAGTACCTAATCTTCTTTCTCGAATTTTGAGTAGATTCTAATTGAATTGCGATAGCTACTGCACTTTCAAGATTTAAATCTTTCATACTATGCAATACTCTTCTTGTATTTCCGTTATTTAATCCATTTATAAATTGTACCTTTAAGCTATCGTTGTTTCTAAGAAAATCACTGACATCACGAGAAAGTCTCGATAAAGCAATTAAGTAATTTGGAATACTTTCACTCATAAATTGTACTCGAAAAAGAAAACGATAGTTTGCTGCCCACTCTCCCTCATAAAGTCCGTACAATTCCTCCACATGGGATATAAGCTCTTCGTACGGAATATGATGTGGGTTTTTTGGAGCTACTTTTCGCCTAATATCCGAAAAAGCTTTTCTATTCAATAATCCTAAGAAAAATTCGACCTTATTTTCATTTTCTATTGGCACAAAATCGACTGTAAATTCAAAATGATTTAACCAATGGAAGAAGTTCATAGTTTTCGGGTCAAATTTGTCAAGTACACGGAATCCTTCAATCATTGCAATAATCGATGAAGTCATTTTACTCATTTTTCTATTAGAAAATTACAGCTTTTAATATTAATACAAAGTTATTCGACAACTTGGGAAAACTTTTTTCTTGTTTCGTTTGTTTAACCTTCACTGATATACACTTTATAGTCTTCGTAATGAATTTGAAAAACCTTTTCAATTTATGAAATATTATTTCAACCCTTTTAACTTAGAATTATTAGTTTAATGCACATGAGTTATGAATCACAGTTTCTTATTAAAGATTGAAATATTTTTCAACTAATTTAGAAACTTAGCACGAATAAATAGGAAAGTTGTAGCTTATATCTTGATCGTGTCATTGATAGTGATGAATTCAATATATAAACCTAATTCAGAAACAGAAGAAGAAGCAGACTAACGATATTTATTATTTCAAATGTGTCCTTGATTAAAGTGGTAAATTATTTTGAAATTATAAACAGTTTGCAGTTTATTGTTGATTTAACATCCACATATGTCAACAATTAACGATATTTTCTTATATTTTAGTCATCTGAATATTCCATTCTTTTCTCAACTCAATGATTTTTGAAAATTAAAATCGTAAAATAAATTTGTTACACTTCGAACCTTTTATATTTTGATAAGGATTTGTTTATTACTATGGTCATATAATCTTTCCATATAAAAAGAATCTATTCAGTTTCGTTTAATTCTACTATCTTTAAATAAAAATTTTAAATAAATTCGGTAATATTTTTGGAAAACTATTATATTATAAATAATAATAAAATTTTTTAAGGAAAAATTACTAATTTTTCCTTATTGCTTAAGGAACTTTTACACATGAAAATTAATCTTGCATTTTTTGTATAAATTAGTATAGAATATAAGTATAAGTATATAAATAAGAATATAATCAAGACATGATATCAGGAATTAAAATTTTTTATCGTTCGGTTGTAAGTAAGATTATTGTTTACCAACAAAAACACAGCTTTATTAAATACTATTTCTTTTTACATTTACATGGTTAACAATATAAAAATAAAGTCAAGAATTTTTATCATATTCTGCGTAACAATTAATATTTTAATTGAAAACTTTTGGTACTCGTAGATAATTTCGTAATGTTATAACGTATCATTCGATTAAAGGAGAAACTTTATAAAATTTCAAGGTTAAAATTACCGGTAAATGTATAACCGTTTCAGTATATATTTCCTTTTCTTGTATTATGTTTATCTTTCTGACAATACGTTGTCCAATTGAATATTTTTCGTTGAGTAGTTAATTTGTTTAACTCGGAAGTGAATTAAATTCTAATTGCGCAGCGACAATTATTGCTTTGTCTAGCGTTAAATTATCCCAATTACGCAATAATCTTCTCGTAATATTGTCTTTTAATCCATTTATAAAACGTATCATTAAACTTTCATTATTTTTTAGAAAAGGACTAGCATTATTTAAAATTCTCCTTAAAGTATGTTCGTATTGTAGAATACTTTCACCGAAAAACTGATCTCGCAACACAAAACGATAGTTTGCTGCCCATTCTTCCTGATAAAGTCCGTACAATTCCTCAAAATGGGATATAAGCACTTCGTATGGAAGATCAAGTGGATTAGCTGGTGCTACTTTTTTCTAAATATGCGAATGAGCCATTGGGTTCATTAATCTGAATAAAAATTCAACTTTCACATTATTGATTATATGCATGAAATCGACTATATATTGAAAATGGTTTAACCATTTAAGAAAGTCCATAGATTCCAGGTCATATCATTTAAAAAAAGAGGTTCCTTTTCGTACTAATTTAATCATTGTACTCATTGCACTTATTGTTTAATTATAAAATTGCTGCTTTTAATTTTAATAAGAAGTTATTCGACAACTTGTGAAAACTGTTTTCTTCTTTTGTTTGTTTAACCTTCACAGATATACACTATATAGTTTTTCCAATGAATTTTAAAACCTTTTTAATTTATGAAATATTATCTCAACCCTTTTAACTTAGAATTATTTGTTTGTCAAGTCAATGAGTTTTAAAAATTATAATCGTAGAATAAATTCTTAGCACTTCATACCTTTGATATTTTTATACGGATTTGCTTATTACTATGGTCATATAAACTATCCATATAAAAAGAATCTATGCAGTTTCGTTTAATTCTACTATCTTTACATACAAATTTTAATTAGATTTCGTAATTTTTTTGGAAAACTATTATTTTAAAAATAATAATAGAATTTTTAGGAAAAATTACTTATTGTCCCTATTGCCTACCGAACTTTTACAAATGATAACTAATACTACATCTACAGTATTAACTAATATAAAAAAATAATGTGATATAGAAATCAGGTATAAGTATACAAATGCAATTATAATATTGACATGATATCGAGAATTAAAATTTTTGATCATTCGTTTGTAAATTAGATTATTGTTTTCCGACAAAAATAAAGTTTCATTTAATTTTGTTATTTTTACCTTAACATAGGTAATAATATAAATAAAGTTAACTTGTTTTATCATTTTCGGCGTAACAATTAATATTTTAATTGATAACTTTTCGTACTCGTAGAAAACTTCCTCATTTTATAACGTGTCATTTCATTAAAAGAGAAACTTTATAATATCTCTAGGTTAAAATTTTATATTTTTTTTCTTTTGTATTATGGTAATTATTCTCGCCATACTTTTTCCAATTAAGTACTTTCTTTTGAGTTCTTAATCTTCTTTCTCGAATTTTGAATAGATTCTATTTGAATGGCGATAGCTACTACACTTTCAAGTGTTAAATTATTCCAACTACGCAATATTCTTCTCGTGGTATCATCTTTTAATCCATTTACGAATCGTACCCTTAAGCTTAGCCTATTTCTAAGAAAATCACTGACTTTACATGCAATTCTTGATAAAGTTTTTATGTAATTTAGAATACTTTCACCCTCAAACTGATCTCGAAAAAGAAAACGATAGTTTGCTGCCCACTCTCCCTGATAAAGTCCGTACAATTCTTCCACATGGGATATAAGCTCTTCGTACGGAATATCATGTGGGTTTTTTGGAGCTACTTTTCGCGTAATATCCGAAAAAGTATTTACATTCAATAATCCTAAGAAAAATTCGACCTTATTTTCATTTTCTATTGGCACAAAATCGACTGTAAATTCAAAATGATTTAACCAATGGAAGAAGTTCATAGTTTTCGGGTCAAACTTGTCAAGTACACGGAATCCTTCATTCATTGCAATCATCGATGAAGTCATTTTTCTCATTTTTCTATTAGAAAATTACAGCTTTTAATATTAATACAAAGTTATTCGACAACTTGGGAAAACTTTTTTCTTGTTTCGTTTGTTTAACCTTCACTGATATACACTTTATACTTTTCGTAATGACTTTGAAAAACCTTTTTAATTTATGAAATATTATTTCAACCCTTTTAAATTAGAATTATTAGTTTAGTGCACAAGAGTTAAGAATCACAGTTTCTCTTTCAAAATTTAAAGATTATTCAACATACTTCTAAACTTAACAAGAATTACAATAGGAAAGTTGTAGCTTATATCCTCATTGTGTTATTGATACTGATGATTTCAATATTTAAATCTAATTTATAAATAGAAGGAGAAGCGGATTAACGATATTTACTATTTACAATGTTTCTTTGATTAAATTTTCAATTTATTTCAGTTTTATAAACAGTTTACAGTTTATTGTAGTTTTAAATATCGATATTTACCAAAAATTATCGATGTTCTCTTATTTATTATTATTCTAAAAATTCCATTCTTTTGGCTATTCTATACAATTTTTAAAAATTATAATTGTACGACAAATTTTTTGCACTTTGAACCTTTGATATTTGGATACGCATTTATTTATTTATAGTGCTACATAAGCTTTCCATATAAAAAGAATCTAAGCAGTGTCGTTTAATTCTACTATCTTTAAATAAAAATTTTAATTAAATTCGGTAATATTTTTGGAAAACTATTATATTATAAATAATAATAAAACATTTTAAAGAAAAATTACCAATATTTCTTTATTGCTTAAGGAACTTTTACACGTGATAATTATAATTGCATTTTTTGTATAAATAAATATAGAATTAGAGTATAAGACTTATAATATCTCTAGCTTAAAATTATATATTTTTTTCTCCTGTATTATGTTAATTATTCTCACAATTAGTCTTGCAATTTAGTACTTTTCTATGAGTACTTAATCTTCTATATTCAAACTGGATCATATTCTAATTGAACAGCGATAGCTACTGCATTTTCAATTGTTAAATCATTCGCCCCTAGCAATACTTTTCTCGTATTTTCGTTTTTTAATCCTTTTATAAATTGTAATATTAAGCTTTCGTTAAATCTAAGAAAATTACTCATATTACGAGCAATTCTTGATAAAGCAATTAAGTAATTTTGAATACTTTCACCGTAAAATTGATGTCGTAGAATAAAACGATAGTTTGCTGCCCACTCTCCTTGAAAAAGTCCGTACAATTCCTGCAAATAGAATATAAGCTCTTCGTATGGAAGAGAATATGGGTTATGTGGAGCTACTTTTTGCGTAATATCCGAAAGAGCTTTTAGATTCAATTTTCTTAATAAAAATTAACCTTCTCATATTTGTTTATATACAAGAAATCGACTATAAATTCAAAATGGTTTAACCATTTAAGAAAGTCCATTGATTCTGGGTCATAACGTTTAAGAAGAGAGGTTTTTATTTTTATTGTATTCGTATTTGTTCTCATTGCACTTATTTTTCTTTTAAAAAATTACAGCTTTTTATTTTAATACAAAGTTATTCGACAACTTGGGAAAACTTTTTTCTTGTTTCGTTTGTTTAACCTTCACCGATATACACTTTATACTTTTCGTAATGACTTTGAAAAACCTTTTTAATTTATGAAATATTATTTCAACCCTTTTAAATTAGAATTATTTGTTTAATGCACATGAGTTAAGAATCACAGTTTCTTATTAAAGGTTTAAAGATTTTTAAACAAATTTATAAACATAACAAGAATTACAATATGAAAGTTGTAGCTTATATTGTGATTGTGTTATTGATACTGATGATTTAAATATTTAAATCTAATTTATAAATAGAAGGAGTAGCAGTCTAACGATATTTATTATTTCAAATGTGTCCTTGATTAAATTTTTAATTTATTTCAGTTTTATAAACAGTTTACATTTTATTGTATTTTTAAATATCGATATTTACCAAAAATTATCGATGTTTTCTTATTTATTATTAATCTGAAAATTCCATTCTTTTAGCAATCTTATAAAATTTTTAAAATTTATAATTGTACTGGAAATTCTTTGCACTTTGAATATTTGATATTTTGATACACATTTCTTTATTAGTAGGGCCTCATAGACTTTCCATATAAAAAGAATCTAAGCAGTTTCGTTTACTGTTATTATCTTTGCAGAAATATATTAATTAAATTTAGTAATATATTTACAGAACCATTATATTATAAAGAATAATAAAACTTTTGCAGAAAAAATTATTAATTTTTCCTTGTTGCTTAACGAACTTTTACAAATGATAAATAATATTACATCTATAGTATTAACTAATATAAAAAAATAAAGTAATTTAGAACAAAAGTATAAGTATATAAATGTAAATATAATATTGACGTCATATCAAGAATTAAAATTTTTGATCATTCGCTTGAAATTAGATTATTTTTTACCGACAACAACCCAGTTTTATTGAATACTTTTTCTTTTTACCTTAATATGGGTAAAATTATAACTAAATTCAACATTTTTTATCATATTTTGCGTAACAATTAATATTTTAATTGAAAACTTTTCGTATTCCTAGACAATTTCGTAATGTTAGAACGTGTCATTCGATTGAAAAAGAAACTTTTTAATATCTCTAAGTTAACATTATCGGTAAATGTATAACTGTAGCAGGATATATTTCTTTGCCTTTTATTACGTTCATTTTTCTTACATAATGTTATCCAATTAAGAACTTTTCCTTGAGTACTTAATTTCGTTTCCTATTAATATGATAATTTTCCATTTGCACGGCGATAGCTATTGCTTTTTCAAGCGTTAAATTATTCCAACAACGCAATAATCTTCTAATGTTATCGTTTTTCAATCCATTAAGAAATCGTAGCATTAGGTATTTTTTACTTCTACAAAAAACACTGATTTTACAAGCCATACTTGATAAAGCATCTATGTAATGTAGAACACTTTCACCGTCAAATTGATCTCGCAGTAAAAAACGATAGTTTGCTGCACACTCTCTCTGATTAAGACTGTAAATTTCCTCGAAATGGGTTATAAGAACTTCGTATGGAAGAGAATATGGGTCATTCGGAGCTACTTTTTGCAGAATATCCGAATGAGCTTGTAGATTCATTAAACCTAATAAAAATGAAACCTTCGCATTGTTTTCTATATGTATAAAATCGACTATATATTCAAATTGATTTATCCAATCGAAGAAGTTCATAGTATCCGGGTTAAATTTTTCAAGTAAAAGGCTTCCTTTAATTATTGCTTCTATAGTTGTACCCATTGTACTTATTTTTCTATTCAAAAATTACCGTTTTTAATTTTAATAGAAAGTTATTCGACAACTTGGGCAAACTATTTACTTGTTTCGTTTGTTTAACCTTCACAGATAAACACTTTATACTTTTCGTTATGAATTTTTAAAATCTTTTTAATTTATGAAATATTATTTCAACCTTTTTAAATTAGAATTATTAGATTAATACACATGAGTTAAGAATCACAGTTTCTTATCGAAGATTGAACGAGCTTTCATCAAATTTCTAAATGTAACAAGAATTACAATACGAAAGTTGAAGCTTATAACCTAATCGTGTTATTCATACTGATGGTTTTAATATTTAAACTTTATTTATAAATAGAAGGAGAAGCAGGCTAACGATATTTATCATTTTAAATGTGTCCTTGATTAAAGTATCAAATTATTTCAGCTTTATAAACAGTTTACAGTTTATTGTAGATTAAACATCGACATATACAAACAAATATCATTTTCTTATTTTTTAGTCATCGAAAAATTACATTCTTTTGTCAATTCAATAAATTTTTAAAAATTATAATCGTATAACATATTCTTTGCACTTTGAACCTTTCATATTTTGATACGCATTTGTTTATTACTAAAATCACAAAACAAGTCACTTTCTATATAAAAGAAAACTAAGCATTCTCGTTTAATTCTGCTATTTTTATATCAAATTTTTAATTATATTTGGTAATATTTTTGGAAATCTATTATATTATAAATAATAAGAAAACTTTTCAAGGAAAAATTAATAATTTTTCTTATAGCTTAACAAACTTTTACAAATGATAAATAATATTACATGCACAGTATAAACAAATTTAAAAAAAATAGATTAATATAGAGAAAAAAAGTATAAATATACAAATATACATATAATATACACATGATATCAAGAAATAAAATTAGTTACCATGCAATCATAACTAATGTTATTGTTTACCGACAAAAACGCAGTTATATTGCATATGTTTTCACTTTACTTCATCTTGAGTAATAATAAAAATAACGTAAGCTTGTTTTATCATATTCTGCGAAACAATTCCTATTTTATTTGAATACTTTTCGTAATCATAGATAATTTCGTAATATGTTATGACGTTATTCGATTATTAGACAAACTTCTTAATATCTGTAGCTTAAAATTGCTGAAAAACTTATAACTGCATCAGAGGATATAATTCTTTGCCTTTTATAATGTTCATTTTTATGACAATACGTTATCCAGTTAAGAACTTTTCCTTGAGTACTTAATTTTCTTTACTCAAAATACGGAAAATTTCGATTTGCGCGGCGATAGCTATTGCTTTGTCAAGCGTTAAATTATTCGAACAATGCAATACTCTTTTCGTGTAATCGTCTTTTAATCCATTTACAAATCGTATTATTAAGTATTTGTTATTTCTAAGACAAACACTTATTTTACAAGCAATTTTTGTTAAAGCATCTATGTAATGTAGAACACTTTCACCGTCAAATTGACCTCGCAGTAAAAAACGATAGTTTGCTGCCCACTCTCCCTGATAAAGTCCGTACAATTCCTCGAAATGAGATATAAGAACTTCGTATGGAAGAGAATATGGGTCATTCGGAGCTACTTTTTGTAGAATATCCGAATGAGCTTGTAGATTCATCAAATATAGTAACAATTCAACCTTCACATTTTTTTTTATATGTACGAAATCGACTATATATTCAAAATGATTTATCCAATGGAAGAAGTTCATAGTTTCCGGGTCAAATATTTTAAGTAAACGGCTTCCTTTAATTATTGCTTCCATGGTTGTACTCATTGTACTTATTTTTCTATTCAAAAATTACCGCTTTTAATTTTAATAGAAAATAATTCGATAACTTGGAAAAACTTTTTACTTGTTTCGTTTGTTTAACCTTTACTCATATACACTTTATACTTTTCGTAATGAATTTTAAAAAACTTTTTAATTTATGAAATATTATTTCAACCCTTTGATGTTAGAATTTTTAGTTTAATGCACATGAGTTTTGAATCGCAGTTCCTTATTAAACACAGAATGATTAGAGAACTAATTTTTTAAACTTAACGAGAATTAAAATACGAAATTTATTGCTTATATGCTGATCGTGTTATTGACAGTAATGAATAGAATATTGAAACTTAATTGTTAAATAGAAGGAGAAGCAGATTACCGGTCTTCAATATTCAAATGTGTCCTTGATTAAAGTATCAATTTATTTCATCATTATAAACAGTTTACAGTATACTGTAGATCTAAACATCGACATATGACAACAATTATCGATGCTTTCTTATTTATTAGTCATCTAATATTCCATACTTTTGTAAATTCAATAAAATTTTAAAAATTATAATCGCACAACATATTCTTTGCAATTCGATCCTTCAATATTTTGATACGCATTTGTTTATTACTGGGGTCACATAAACTTTCCATATAAATAAAATCTAAGCAGACTCGTTTAATTCTTCTATCTTTATATAAAAATTTTAATTATATTCGGTAATATTTTTGGAAATCTATTAAATTAAAAATATTAAGAAAACTTTTTAAGGAAAAATTAACAATTTTTCTTATCGCTTTACAAACTTTTACAAATGATAAATAATATTACATCTACAGTATAAACAAATATAAAAAAATAGATTAATCAAGAGAAAAAAAGTTTAAATATACAAATATACATATAATATACACATGATATCAAGAAATAAAATTTGTTACCATGCTGTCGTAACGAATGTTATTGTTTACCGACAAAATCGCAGTTACATCGCATATGTTTTCACTTTACATCATCATGAGTAATAATATAAATAGCGTCAACATGTTTCATCATATTTTACGAAACAATTCCTATTTTAATTGAAAACTTTTCGTAATCGTAGATAATTTCTAATATTTTTTGACGTTATTCGATTATTAGAAACACTTCTTAATATCTGTAGCTTAAAATTGCCGAAAAATGTATAACTGCAGCAGAGGGAATATTTCTTTGCCTTTTATTATGTTCATCTTTCTGACAATATGTTGTCCAATAAACTACTTTTCTTTGAGTACTTAATTTGTCCTACTAAACATAAGACAATATTCGATTGTCGTGGCGATATCTAATGCATTGTCAAGCGTTAAATGAGTCTTGCTACGCAATAATTTTTTCAAGTATTTGTCTTTTAATCCCTCTATAAATCGTTCCATTAAGTATTGGTTATTTTTAATACAATCACTTATTTTACAAGCAAGTTTTTTTAAAGCATTTATGTAATGTAGAACACTTTCACCGACAAATTGATCTCGCAGTAAAAAACGATAGTTTGCTGCCCACTCTCCCGGATAAGCTGCGTACAATTCCTCGAAATTAGTTACAAGCACTTCGTATGAAAGATAATATGGGTTATGTGGATCTACTTTTTTCAGAATATGCGAAAAAGCTACTTGACTTACTGAATTTAATAAAACTGAAGCCATCGCATTATTTTCTATAGGCACTAAATCGACTAGGAATTCAAATTGATTTATCCAATGATAGAAGTTCATAATTCCCGGTTCATATCTTCGAATTAAATAGCTTCCTATATTTACTTCATCCGGCATACAATTCATTGCACCTTTTTTTTAATTAAGCAATTAACGTTTTTAATTTTAATAGAAAGTTATTCGACAGCTTGGGAAAACTTTTTACTTGTTTCGTTTGTTTATCCTTCACGTATAAACACTATATATTTTTGGAATGAATTATAAAATCCTTTTTGATTTATGAAATTATATTTCAACCCTTTTAGCTTAAAATTATTAGTTTCCTGCACTTGAGTTAAGAATCACTGCTTCTTATCGAAGATTTAACGAGCTTTCAACAAATTTATAAACTTGGCAAGAATTACAATACGATAATTTTAGCTTATAACTTCATCGTGTTATTCATACTGTTGATTTTAATATTTAAACATAATTTTGAAATAGAAGGAGAAGCAGATTAATGATATTTATTATTTCAAATGTGTCCTTGATTAAATTATCAATTTTATTTCATCATTATAAACAGTTTAGAATGTATTGTTGATTCAAACATCCACATATGCCAAAAATTATCGATATTTTCTCATTTATTTGTCATCTTAAAATTCCATACTTTTGTCAATTCAATAATATTTTAAAAATTTTAATAGTACAACAAATTTTTTGCGCTTCGTACCTTTTATATTTTGATACGCATTTGTTTATTACTAGGGTCCCATAAACTTTCCATATAAATAGTCTCGTTTAATTCTTCTTTCTTTATATAAAAATTTTAATTATATTCGGTAATATTTTTGGAAATCTATTAAATTAAAAATATTAAGAAAACTTTTTAAGGAAAAATTAACAATTTTTCTTATCGCTTTACAAACTTTTACAAATGATAAATAATATTACATCTACAGTATAAACAAATATAAAAAAATAGATTGATATAGAGAAAAAAAGATTAAATATACAAATATACATATAATATACACATGATATCAAGAAATAAAATTTGTTACCATGCTGTCATAACGAATGTTATTGTTTACCGACAAAATTGCAGTTACATCGCATATGTTTTCACTATACTTCATCTTGAGTAATAATAAAAATAACGTAATCATGTTTCATCATATTTTGCGAAACAATTCCTATTTTAATTGAAAACTTTTCGTAATCGTAGATAATTTCTAATATTTTTTGACGTTATTCGATTATTAGAAACACTTCTTAATATCTGTAGCTTAAAATTGCCGAAAAATGTATAACTGCAGCAGAGGGTATATTTCTTTGCCTCTTATTATGTTCATCTTTCTGACAATACGTTATCCAATAAACTACTTTTCTTTGAGTACTTAATTTTTCATACTAAATATAAGGGAATTTTAGATTTTCGAGGCGATATCTATTGCTGCCTCAAGCGTTAAATGAGTCTTGCCACGCAATAATTGTTTCAAGTATATGTTTTTTAATCCCTCTATAAATCGTTCCATAAAGTATTGGTTATTTTTCATACAATCACTTATTTTACAAGCAAGTTTTTTTAAAGCATTTACGTAATGTAGAACACTTTCACCGACAAATTGATCTCGCAGTAAAAAACGATAGTTTGCTGCCCACTCTCCCGGATAAGCTGCGTACAATTCCTCGAAATTAGTTACAAGCACTTCGTATGAAAGATGATATGGGTTATGTGGAGCTACTTTTTGCAGAATATGCGAAAAAGCTATTGGATTTACTGAATTTAATAAAACTGAAGCCATCGCATTATTTTCTATTGGCACGAAATCGACTATGTATTCAAATTGATTTATCCAATGATAGAAGTTCATAGTTCCCGGTTCATATCTTCGAATTAAAAAGCCTCCTATATTTACTACGTCCGGCATATAATTCATTGCACCTTTTTTTCAGTTAAGCAATTAACGCTTTTAATTTTAATAGAAAGTTATTCGACAGCTTGGGAAAACTTTTCACTTGTTTCGTTTGTTTATCCTTCACGTATAAACACTATATATTTTTGGAATGAATTATAAAATCCTTTTTAATTTATGAAATATTATTTCAACCCTTGGAAGTTAGAATTATTAGTTTAATGCACATGAGTTTTGAATCACAGTTTTCTATTAAACATAGAATGATTAGTGAACTAATTTTTTAAACTTAACGAGAATTAAAATACGAAATTGATTGCTTATATGCTGATCGTGTTATTGACAGTGATGAATAGAATATTTAAACTTAATTGTTAAATAGAAGGAAAAGCAGATTAACGGTATTCAATATTCAAATGTGTCCTTGATTAAAGTATCAATTTATTTCATCATTATAAACAGTTTACAGTGTACTGCAGATTTAAACAACGACATATGAAAACAATTGTCGATGCTTTCTTATTTATTAGTCATCTAAAAATTCCATACTTTTGTAAATTCAATAATATTTTAAAAATTATAATCGTACAACATATTCTTTGCAATTCGATCCTTCAATATTTTGATACGCATTTGTTTATTACTGGGGTCACATAAACTTTCCATATAAATAAAATCTAAGCAGTCTCGTTTAATTCTTCTATCTTTATATACAAATTTTAATTATATTCGGTAATATTTTTGGAAATCTATTAAATTAAAAATATTAAGAAAACTTTTTAAGGAAAAATTAACAATTTTTCTTATCGCTTTACAAACTTTTACAAATGATAAATAATATTACATCTACAGTATAAACAAATATAAAAAAATAGATTAATATAGAGAAAAAAAGTTTAAATATACAAATATACATATAATATACACATGATATCAAGAAATAAGATTTGTTACCATGCTGTCATAACGAATGTTATTGTTTACCGACAAAATTGCAGTTACATCGCATATGTTTTCACTATACTTCAGCTTGAGTAATAATAAAAATAACGTAATCATGTTTTATCATATTTTGCGAAACAATTCCTATTTTAATTGAAAACTTTTCGTAATGGTAGATAATTTCCTAATATTTTATGACGTTATTCGATTATTAGACAATTTTCTTAACATCTGTAGCTTAAAATTGAAGACAAATGTATAACTGCAGCAGATGATATAATTCTTTGCCTTTTATTACGTTCATTTTTATGACAATACGTTATCCAGTTAACTACTTTTCTTTGAGTTCTGAATTTTCATACTCAAAATATGAGAATATTCGATTGCCGAGGCGATATCTATTGCTGTGTTAAGAGTTAATTTATTCTTACTACGCAATATTTTTCTCAAGTAACCGTCTTTTAATCCCACTATAAATCGTTCCATTAAGTATTGGTTATTTTTAATACAATCACTTATTTTACAAGCAAGTTTTTTTAAAGTATCTATGTAATGTAGAACACTTTCACCGTCAAATTGATCTCGCAGAAAAAAACGATAGTTTGCTGCCCACTCTCCCTGATAAGGTGCGTACAATTCCTCGAAATTAGTTACGAGCACTTCGTATGAAAGTTGAAATGGGTTATGTGGATTTACTTTTTGCACAATATGCGAAAGAGCTATTTGATTTACTGAACCTAATAAAAATAAAGCCATCACATTATTTTCTATAGGCATGAAATCGACTATATATTCAAAATGATTTATCCAATGAAAGAAGTTCATAGTTGCCGGGTCATATCTTAGAATTAAAAAGCCTCCTATATTTGCTACTTGCGGCATACAATTCATTGCACCTTTTTTTCAATTAAGCAATTAACGCTTTTAATTTTAATAGAAAGTTATTCGACAGCTTGGGAAAACTTTTCACTTGTTTCGTTTGTTTATCCTTCACGTATAAACACTATATACTTTTTGTAATGAATTATAAAATCCTTTTTAATTTATGAAATATTTTTTAAACCCTTTTTAGTTAAAATTATTAGTTGAAACCACTTGAGCTAAGAATCACAGTTTCTTATCAAAGATTGAACGAGCTTTCAACAAATTTATAAACTTAGCAAGAATTACAATACGAAAGTTTTAGCTTATAACCTCATCGTGTTATTCATACTGGTGATTTTAATATTTAAACGTAATTTAGAAATAGAAGGAGAAGCAGAATAACGATATTTATTATTTCAAATGTGTCCTTGATTAAAGTTACAATTTTATTTCATCATTATAAACAGTTTACAATGTATTGTTGATTTAAACATCGACATATGCCAACAATTATCAATATTTTCTTATTTATTAGTCATCCTAAAATTCCATACTTTTGTCAAATTAATAATATTTTAAAAATTTTAATGGTAGAACAAATTGTTTGCGCTTCGTACCTTTTATATTTTGATACGCATTTGTTTATTACTAGGGTCCCATAAACTTTCCATATATAAATATTCTAAGGAGTTTCGTTTAATTCTACAATTTTTACATACAAATTTTAATTAGATTCGGTAATATTTTTCGTGAACACTTATACTATAAATAAAAATTATACTTTTTATGGAAAAATTAGCAGTTTGTCCTTATTGCTTACCGAACTTTTACAAATGATAAATAATACTACATCTACAATATAAACTTATATAAAAAATTAATATAGAAAAGTATTATATATAATAATATAAGTATACAAATGTAAATATAATATTGACATGATATCAAGAATAAAAATTTTTAATCATTCGCTAGTAAATTAGGTTATTGTTTACCGACAAATATACAGCTACATTGAATTTTTTTCTTTTTACCTTAACATAGGTCACAATATAAATAAAGTAAATATGTTTTATCATACTCTGCGTAACAATTATTATTTTTTTTGAAAACTTTTCGTACTCGCAGAAAAATTCGTCATCTTATGCCGTGTCATTTGATTAAAAGAGAAACTGTATAATATCTCTAGGTTAAAATTACATACTTTTTTGTATTATGTTAATCTTGTATTATGTTAATTATTCTCGCCATACTTTTTCCAATTAAGTACTTTCTTTTGAGTTCTTAATCTTTTATCTCGAATTTTGAGTAGATTCTATTTGAATGGCGATAGCTATTGCACTTTCAAGTCTTAAATGATTCCAACTACGCAATATTCTTCTCGTGTTATCATCTTTTAATCCATTTACGAATCGTACCCTTAAGCTTAGCCTATTTCTAAGAAAATCACTGACTTTACATGCAATTCTTTCTAAAGTTTTTATGTAATTTAGAATACTTTCACTCTCAAACTGATCTCGATACAGAAAACGATAGGTTGCTGCCCACTCTCCCTGATAAGGTCCGTACAATTCCTCGAAATTGGATACAAGCACTTCATATGGAAGATGATGTGGGTCATATGGGGCTACTTTTCGCAAAATATGTGAATTAGCTAGTTGATTCATTAAACTTAATAACAATCCACCCTTCCCATCATTTTCCGTATGTGTTAAATCGACCAAATATTCAAAATGATTTAACCATTGGAGGAAGTTCATAGTTTCCGGGTCATATATTTTAAGTAACCAGCTTCCTGCAGATTCAAATTCCATCATTTTACCTATTGCACTTTTTTTTTTAATTAAACAATTACCGCTTTTGATTTTTATAGAAAGTTTTTTTACGACTTGAGAAAACCTTTTCTTGTTTCGTTTGTTTAACCTACGCTGATAAATACCTTCTTCTTTTTTTAATGAATTGTAAAAATCTTTTTAGTTTATGAAATATTTTTTCAAAATTATTTTATGTTAGAATTATTAGTTCAATCAACATGAGTTAAGAATCACAGTTTCTTATTAAACATAGAAAGATTTGTGGACTAATTTTTTAAGCTTAACGAGAATTAAAATATGAAATTTGTAGATTATATGCTGACCGTGTTATTGACAGTGATGAATTCAATATTTAAACTTAATTGTTTAATAGAAAGAGAAGCAGATTAACGATATTCAATATTTCAAATGTGTCCTTGATTCATCAATTTGTGATTTGATTATCAATTTATTTCGGCATTATATACAGTTTACAGTTTATTGTAGTTTTAAATATCGACAATTACCAAAAATTATCGACGTTTTCTTATTTATTATTAATTTTAAAATTCCATACTTTTGTCAACTCAATAAAATTTGAAAATTATAGAAAAACATTTTTTGCACTTCGATCCTTTGATATTTTGATAGACATTTGTTTATTACTAGGGTCACATAAACTTTCCATATATAAATAATTTAAGCAGTGTCGTTTAATTTTACTATTTATATTATTTATATATCTTATTTATTTAACTTATTTATTATATTATGATTATTTAATTTATTATTAAATTTATTATATTATTATTTATTTAACTTATATTTTATTTATATAATTATACTATTTATATTATTGTATAAATATTACTATTATATAAATATTTTAAATGTATTCGGTGATATTTTTAAGAAACTTGATGGAGATTTCTTTTGAAGATGTGATTGGTATTAACACACTTAGTTCACACAAAATAATTATAATTATTTAATAATTACTATTTTGGATATATAACTGAATATATGTAAGTATAAAGTATATGATTGTTACTCTCAATTCTACATGAGCGTGTTCGTTAAGAAGAAGAAAAGGTAGAAGAAGCAGAGAAAAACAAAAGACAAAAGAAAAAAAAATATGAGATTTACGAAGTTCAAGACGCTTCCTCATGTACTAAATTGTAAATATCCCTTAATGACATCTATCTATAACCGCGGGAATTACCAATGTCTTGCAGTCAGAGATCTACCTCTAACGGAACTATTATAAACTAAATAATAAGAAAACTTTTAAAGGAAAAATTACAAATTTTTTTTATTGCTTAACAAACTTTTACAAATGATAAATAATATTACATCAACAGTATAAACAAATATAAAAAAAATAGATTAATATAGAGAGAAAAGTATATAAATACAAATATAAATATAATATACAAATAATATTAAGAATTAAAATTTCATACGATGCAATCATAACTAATGTTATTGTTTATCGACAAAAACGCAATTACATTGTGTAAACGTCTCATGCAGGTTCGTGCACGTTGGCGCCTGCACTAGTGTGAGTGCGTGCGGATGTTTGTTTAGGCTATCGATATTCTTAAGATTAAGTGTGAGGAACAGAGGCTGTATGCGTCACCCGTGGAGGGAGGCCGATGCTTCGTTGTTCGATGGAAAAGTATAAAAGGGCAGTCGGACAATACTAGTAGTAGTAGGAAGTACCAGTGAGTTAATCTTATGTTCTTATGTGCTGAGTAGTAGGAAGTAGCAGTTAGTTAGTCTCATGTTCTTATGTGTTTGGGAGTTTACAATTGCATACTTTTTCTTTTTACTTTAACTTGAGTAATAATATAAATAACGTCAACACGTTTTATCATATTTTACGAAACAATTCCTATTTTAATTGAAAACTTTTCGTAATCATAGATAATTTCTTAATATGTTATGACGTAATTCGATTATTAGACAATTTTCTTAACATCTTTAGCTTAAAATTGAAGACAAATGTATAACTGCAGCAGATGATATAATTCTTTGCCTTTTATTACGTTCATTTTTATGACAATACGTTATCCAGTTAACTACTTTTCTTTGAGTTCTGAATTTTCATACTCAAAATATGAGAATATTCGATTGCCGAGGCGATATCTATTGCTGTGTTAAGAGTTAATTTATTCTTACTACGCAATATTTTTCTCAAGTAACCGTCTTTTAATCCCACTATAAATCGTTCCATTAAGTATTGGTTATTTTTAATACAATCACTTATTTTACAAGCAAGTTTTTTTAAAGTATCTATGTAATGTAGAACACTTTCACCGTCAAATTGATCTCGCAGTATAAAACGATAGTTTGCTGCCCACTGTCCCTGATAAGGTGCGTAAAATTTCTCGAAATGAGTTACAAGCACTTCGTATGAAAGTAAATATGGGTTATGTGGAGTTACTTTTTGCACAATATGCGAAAAAGCTGTTGGATTTACTGAATCTAATAAAAATGAAACCTTCATATTATGCTCTATAGGCACGAAATCGACTATATATTCAAATTGATTTATCCAATGAAAGAAGTCCATAGTTGCCGGGTCATATCTTTGAATTAAAAAGCTTTCTATATTTACTACATCCGGCATACAATTCATTGCACCTTTTTTTCAATTAAGCAATTAACGCTTTTAACTTTAATAGAAAGTTATTCGACAGCTTGGGAAAACTTTTTACTTGTTTCGTTTGTTTATCCTTCACGTATAAACACTATATACTTTTTGTAATGAATTATAAAATCCTTTTTAATTTATGAAATATTTTTTCAATCCTATTAAGTTAAAATTATTAGTTTATTCCACTTGAGTTAGCAACCACAGTTTCTTATCGAAGATTGAACGATTTTTCAACAAATTTATAAACTTAGTAAGAATTACAATACGAAAGTTTTAGCTTATAACCTCATCGTGTTATTCATATTGGTGATTTTAATATTTAAACATAATTTAGAAATCGAAGGAGAAGCAGATTAACGATATTTATTATTTCAAATGTGTCCTTGATTTAAGTATCAATTTTATTTCATCATTATAAACAGTTTACAATGTATTGTTGATTTAAACATCGACATATGCCAACAATTATCGATATTTTCTTATTTATTAGTCATCTTAAAATTCCATACTTTTGTCAATTCAATAATATTTTAAAAATTTTAATGTTACAATAAATTGTTTGCGCTTCGTACCTTTTATATTTTGATACACATTTGTTTATTACTAGGGTCTCATAAACTTTCCATATATAAATAATCTAAGGAGTTTCGTTTAATTTTACAATTTTACATAAAAATTTTAATTAGATTCGGTAATATTTTTCATGAACAATTATACTATAAATAAAAATTATACATTTTATGGAAAAATTAGCAGTTTGTCCTTATTGCTTACCGAACTTTTACAAATGATAAATAATACTACATATACAATATTAACTTATATAAAAAATAAATTAATATAGAAAAATATTATATATAATAATATAAGTATACAAATGTAAATATAATATTGACATGATATCAAGAATAAAAATTTTTAATCATTCGCTAGTAAATTAGGTTATTGTTTACCGGCAAAAATACAGCTTCATTGGATTTTTTTCTTTTTACCTTAACATAGGTAACATATAAATAAAGTAAATATGTTTATCATACTCTGCGTAAAAATTATTATTTTAGTTGAAAACTTTTCGTACTCGTAGAAAAATTCGTCATTTTTTGCCGTGTCATTTGATTAAAAGAGAAACTGTATAATATCTCTAGGTTAAAATTATATACTTTTTCTTTTGTATTATGTTAATTGTTCTCGCCATACGTTTTCCTATTAAGTACTTTTCTTTGAGTACTTAATCTCTTTTCTCGACATTTGAGTAGATTCTATTTGAATGGCGATAGCTACGGCACTTTCAAGTGTTAAATGATTCCAACTACGCAATATTCTTCTCGTGTTATCATCTTTTAATCCATTTACAAATCGTACCCTTAAGCTTAGCCTATTTCTAAGAAAATCAATGACTTTACATGCAATTCTTGATAAAGTTTTTATGTAATTTAGAATACTTTCACCCTCAAACTGATCTCGATACAGAAAACGATAGGTTGCTGCCCACTCTCCCTGATAAGGTCCGTACAATTCCTCGAAATTGGATACAAGCACTTCATATGGAAGATGATGTGGGTCATATGGGGCTACTTTTTGCAAAATATGCGAATGAGCTAGTTGATTCATTAACCTTAATAACAATCCACCCTTCCCATCATTTTCCGTATGCGTTAAATCGACCAAATATTCAAAATGATTTAACCATTGGAGGAAGTTCATAGTTTCCGGGTCATATATTTTAAGTAACCAGCTTCCTATAGATTCAAATTCCATCATTTTACTCATTGCACTTTTTTTTAATTAAACAATTAACGCTTTTGATTTTTATAGAAAGTTTTTTACAACTTGAGAAAACCTTTTCTTGTTTCGTTTGTTTAACCTACGCTGATAAATACCTTCTTCTTTTTTAATGAATTGTAAAAATCTTTTTAGTTTATGAAATATTTTTTCAAAATTATTTTATGTTAGATTTATTAGTTCAATCCACATGAGTTAAGAATCACAGTTTCTTATTAAACATAGAAAGATTTGTGAACTAATTTTTTAAACTTAACGAGAATTAAAATATGAAATTTGTAGATTATATGCTGACCGTGTTATTGACAGTGATGAATTCAATATTTAAACTTAATTGTTTAATAGAAAGAGAAGCAGATTAACGATATTCAATATTTCAAATGTGTCCTTGATTCATCAATTTGTGATTTGATTATCAATTTATTTCGGCATTATATACAGTTTACAGTTTATTGTTGTTTTAAATATCGACAATTACCAAAAATTATCGACGTTTTCTTATTTATTATTAATTTTATAAATTCCATCCTTTTGTCAACTCAATAAAATTTAAAAATTATAGAAAAATATTTTTTGCACTTCGATCCTTTGATATTTTGATAGAAATTTGTTTATTACTAGGGTCACATAAACTTTCCATATATAAATAATTTAAGCAGTGTCGTTTAATTTTACTATTTATATTATTTATATAACTTATTTATTTAACTTATATATTATATTATTATTATTTAATTTATTATTTAATTTTTTATATTATTATTTATTTAACTTATACATTATTTATATAATTATACTATTTATATTATTATATAAATTTTACTATTATATAAATATTTTAAATGTATTCGGTGATATTTTTAAGAAACTTGATGGAGATTTCTCTCGAAGATGTGATTTGTATTAACACACTTAGTTCACACAAAATAATTATAAGTATTTAATAATTACTATTTTGGATATATAACTGAATATATGTAAGGTTAAAGTATATGATTGTTACATGCAATTCTACATGAGCGTGTTCGTTAAGATGAAGAAGAAAAGGAAGAAGAAGCAGAGAAAAACAAAAGACAAAAGAAAAAAAATAAGAGAGTTACGAAGTTCAAGACGCTTCCTCATGTACTAAATTGTAAATATCCCTTAATGACATCTATCTATAACCGCGGGAATTACCAATGTCTTGCAGTCAGAGATCTACCTCTAACGGAACTATTATAAACTAAATAATAAGAAAACTTTTAAAGGAAAAATTACAAATTTTTTTTATTGCTTAACAAACTTTTACAAATGATAAATAATATTACATCAACAGTATAAACAAATATAAAAAAAATAGATTAATATAGAGAGAAAAGTATATAAATACAAATATAAATATAATATACAAATAATATTAAGAATTAAAATTTCATACGATGCAATCATAACTAATGTTATTGTTTATCGACAAAAACGCAATTACATTGCATACTTTTTCTTTTTACTTTAACTTGAGTAATAATATAAATAACGTCAACACGTTTTATCATATTTTACGAAACAATTCCTATTTTAAATGAAAAATTTTCGTAATCATAGATAATTTCTTAATATGTTATGACGTAATTCGATTATTAGACAAACTTCTTAATATCTGTAGCTTAAAATTGCCGAAAAACTTATAACTGCATCAGAGGATATAATTCTTATCATTTTATTATGTTCATTTTTATGACAATAAGTTTTGCAGTTAAGAACTTTTCCTTGAGTACTTAATTTTCTTTACTCAAAATATGCGAAAATTCGATTTGCGCGGCGAAAGTTATTGCTTCGTCAAGCGTTAAATAATTCTTACAACGCAATACTCCTTTCGTGTAATCGTCTTTTAATCCCTCTACAAATCGTCTTATTAAGTATTGGTTATTGCTACTAACAGCACTTACTTTACAAGCAAGTTTTTTTAAAGCATCTATGTAATGTAGAACACTTTCACCGTCAAATTGATCTCGCAGTATAAATCGATAGTTTGCTGCCCACTCTCCCTTATTTTGTGCGTAAAATTCCTCGAAATTAGTTACAAGCACTTCGTATGAAAGTAAATATGGGTTATGTGGAGTTACTTTTTGCACAATATGCGAAAAAGCTGTTTGATTTAATGAACCTAATAAAAATGTAACCTTCCTATTATTCTCTATAGGCACGACATCGACTATATATTCAAGTTGATTTATCCAATGAAAGAAGTCCATAGTTGCCGGGTCATATCTTTTAATTAAAAAGCTTCCTATATTTACTACATCCGGCATACAATTCATTGCACCTTTTTTTCAATTAGGCAATTAACGCTTTTAACTTTAATAGAAAGTTATTCGACAGCTTGGGAAAACTTTTTACTTGCTTCGTTTGCTTATCCTTCACGTATAAACACTATATACTTTTTGTAATGAATTATAAAATCCTTTTTAATTTATGAAATATTTTTTCAATCCTTTTAAGTTAAAATTATTAGTTTAATCCACTTGAGTTAACAACCACAGTTTCTTATCGAAGATTGAACGATTTTTCAACAAATTTATAAACTTAGTAAGAATTACAATACGAAAGTTTTAGCTTATAACCTCAGCGTGTTATTCATACTGGTGATTTTAATATTTAAACATAATTTAGAAATAGAAGGAGAAGCAGATTAACGATATTTATTATTTCAAATGTGTCCTTGATTTAAGTATCAATTTTATTTCATCATTATAAACAGTTTACAATGTATTGTGTTGATTTAAACATCGACATATGACAACAATTATCGATATTTTCTTATTTATTAGTCATCTTAAAATTCCATACTTTTGTCAATTCAATAATATTTAAAAAATTTTAATGTTACAACAAATTGTTTGCGCTTCGTACCTTTTATATTTTGATACACATTTGTTTATTACTAGGGTATCATAAACTTTCCATATATAAATAATCTAAGGAGTTTCGTTTAATTCTACAATTTTTACATAAAAATTTTAATTAGATTCGGTAATATTTTTCGTGAACAATTATTCTATAAATAAAAATTATACTTTTTATGGAAAAATTAGCAGTTTGTCCTTATTGCTTACCGAACTTTAACAAATGATAAATAATACTACATCTACAATATTAACTAATATAAAAAAATAAATTAATATAGAAAAATATTGTATATAATAATATAATATATATAATAATATAAGTATACAAATGTAAATATAATATTGACATGATATCAAGAATTAAAATTTTTGATTATTCGCTTGTAAATTAGATTATTGTTTACCGACAAAAATACAGCATTATTGAATTTTTTTCTTTTTACTTTAACATAGGTAACAATATATATAAAGTAAATATGTTTTATCATACTCTGCGTAACAATTATTATTTTAGTTGAAAACTTTTCGTACTCGTAGAAAAATTCGTCATTTTTTGCCGTGTCATTTGATTAAAAGAGAAACTGTATAATATCTCTAGGTTAAAATTATATACTTTTTTCTTTTGTATTATGTTTATTGTTCTCGCCATACGTTTTCCTATTAAGTACTTTTCTTTGAGTACTTAATCACTTTTCTCGAATTTTGAGTAGATTCTATTTGAATGGCGATAGCTACTGCACTTTCAAGTGTTAAATGATTCCAACTACGCAATATTCTTCTCGTGTTATCATCTTTTAATCCATTTACAAATCGTACCCTTAAGCTTAGCCTATTTCTAAGAAAATCAATGACTTTACATGCAATTCTTGATAAAGTTTTTATGTAATTTAGAATACTTTCACCCTCAAACTGATCTCGATACAGAAAACGATAGGTTGCTGCCCACTCTCCCTGATAAGGTCCGTACAATTCCTCGAAATTGGATACAAGCACTTCATATGGAAGATGATGTGGGTCATATGGGGCTACTTTTCGCAAAACATGCGAATGAGCTAGTAGATTCATTAAATTTAATAACAATCCACCCTTCCCATCATTTTCCGTATGCGTTAAATCGACCAAATATTCAAAATGATTTAACCATTGGAGGAAGTTCATAGTTTCCGGGTCATATATTTTAAGTAACCAGCTTCCTACAGATTCAAATTCCATCATTTTACTCATTGCACTTTTTTTTTTAATTAAACAATTAACGCTTTTGATTTTTATAGAAAGTTCTTTTACAATTAGAGAAAACCTTTTCTTGTTTCGTTTGTTTAACCTACGCTGATAAATACCTTCTTCTTTTTTTAATGAATTGTAAAAATCTTTTTAGTTTATGAAATATTTTTTCAAAATTATTTTATGTTAGAATTATTAGTTCAATCCACATGAGTTAAGAATCACAGTTTCTTATTAAACATAGAAAGATTTGTGAACTAATTTTTTAAGCTTAACGAGAATTAAAATATGAAATTTGTAGATTATATGCTGACCGTGTTATTGACAGTGATGAATTCAATATTTAAACTTAATTGTTTAATAGAAAGAGAAGCAGATTAACGATATTCAATATTTCAAATGTGTCCTTGATTCATCAATTTGTGATTTGATTATCAATTTATTTCGGCATTATATACAGTTTACAGTTTATTGTAGTTTTAAATATCGACAATTACCAAAAATTATCGACGTTTTCTTATTTATTATTAATTTTTTAAATTCCATCCTTTTGTCAACTCAATAAAATTTAAAAATTATAGAAAAATATTTTTTGCACTTCGATCCTTTGATATTTTGATAGAAATTTGTTTATTACTAGGGTCACATAAACTTTCCATATATAAATAATTTAAGCAGTGTCGTTTAATTTTACTATTTATATTATTTATATAACTTATTTTTTTAACTTATTTATTATATTATGATTATTTAATTTATTATTTAATTTATTATTATTATTTATTTAACTTATATTTTATTTATATAATTATACTATTTATATTATTATATAAATTTTACTATTATAAATATTTTAAATGTATTCGGTGATATTTTTAAGAAACTTGATGGAGATTTCTTTTGAAGATGTGATTGGTATTAACACACTTAGTTCACACAAAATAATTATAAGTATTTAATAATTACTATTTTGGATATATAACTGAATATATGTAAGGTTAAAGTATATGATTGTTACATGCAATTCTACATGAGCGTGTTCGTTAAGAAGAAGAAGAAAAGGAAGAAGAAGCAGAGAAAAACAAAAGACAAAAGAAAAAAAAATAAGAGAGTTACGAAGTTCAAGACACTTCCTCATGTACTAAATTGTAAATATCCCTTAATGACATCTATCTATAACCGCGGGAATTACCAATGTCTTGCAGTCAGAGATCTACCTCTAACGGAACTATTATAAACTAAATAATAAGAAAACTTTTAAAGGAAAAATTACAAATTTTTTTTATTGCTTAACAAACTTTTACAAATGATAAATAATATTACATCAACAGTATAAACAAATATAAAAAAAATAGATTAATATAGAGAGAAAAGTATATAAATACAAATATAAATATAATATACAAACAATATTAAGAATTAAAATTTCATACGATGCAATCATAACTAATGTTATTGTTTATCGACAAAAACGCAATTACATTGCATACTTTTTCTTTTTACTTTAACTTGAGTAATAATATAAATAACGTCAACACGTTTTATCATATTTTACGAAACAATTCTTATTTTAATTGAAAACTTTTCGTAATCATAGATAATTTCTTAAAGTTATGACGTTATTCGATTATTAGACAAATTTCTTAATATCTGTAGCATAAAATTGCCGACAAATGTATAACTGTAGCAGAGGATATATTTCTTTGCCTTTTATTACGTTCATCTTTCTGACAATACGTTATCCAGTTAATTACTCTTCTTTGAGTACTGAATATATTTTACTCGAATTATCATAAATTTCCATTTGCGCGGCGATAGTTATTGCTTTGTCAAGCGTTAAATTATTCCAAGAACGCAATGCTTTTCTCGTATCACTGTCTTTTAATCCATTTATAAATCTTACCAATAAACTTTGTTCATTATGTAGATAAATACAGGCTTTACTTAAAATTCTGTTTAAAGAATGTATGTAGTGTAGTACACTTTCGTCGCTATATTGATCTCGAAAAAGAAAACGATAGTTTGCTGCCCACTCTCCATGAAAAAGTCCGTAAAATTCCTCAAAATGGGATAAAAGCATCTCGTATGAAAGATTAAATGGGTTCTGTGGAGCTACTTTTAGCCGAATAATTAAAAGAACTGAAGGATCGATTACATTTAAAAAAAATTCAACCTTCTCGGTATTTGGTATATAAACAATATCAGCTATATATTCAAACATATTTAACCAACTGAGGAAGTCCATACAATCCGGGTCAAATTTTTTGATTAATTTTTTTCCTATACTTGCTGAATTTATTGTAATACTCATTGCACTTATTATTTAATTCACAAATTAAGGCTTTTGATTTTGATAGAAAGTAATTTGATAACTTGTGGGAATACTTTTGTCTTGTTCACTTTGTTTAACCTTCACTGATATACACTTTATACTCTTCTTGATGAATTTGAAAAACCTTTTTAATTTATGGAATATTATTTCAACCCTTTTAACTTAGAATTATTAGTTTAATGCACATGAGTGATGAATCACAAAGATTGAAAGATTTTTCACCGAATTTAGAAACTTAGCAAGAATTAAATATGAAAGTTGTAGCTTATATCTTGATCGTGTTATTGATAGTGACGAATTCAATATATAAACCTAATTCAGAAATAGAAGGAGAAGCAGATTAACGATATTTATTATTTCAAATGTGTCCTTGATTAAAGTATCAATTTATTTCATCGTTATAAACAGTTTACAGTATACTGTAGATTTAAACATCGACATATGCCAACAATAATCGATATTTTCTTATTTATTAGTCATCTTAAAATTCCATACTTTTGTCAACTAAATAAAATTTTAAATATTATAATCGTACAACAAATTTTTTGCACTTCGAACCTTTGATATTTTGATACGCATTTGTTTATTGCTGAAGTCACATAAACTTTCTATATAAAAAAAAATCTAAGCAGTCTCGTTTAATTCTTCTATCTTTATATCAAAATTTTAACTAGATTCTGTATTATTTTTAGAGTACAATTATATTATAAATAATAATAATACTTTTTAAGGAAAAATTAGAAGTTTTTCCTTATTGTTTATCGAACTTTTACAAATGATAAATAATATTACATCTATACTATTAACTAATATCAAAAATTGAAGTAATATAGAAAAATAGTATAAGTATACAAATATAAATATAATATATACTTGATATCAAGAATTAAAATTCTTGACCATGGGATTGTAAATAAGGTTATTGTTTGCCGACAAAAACACAGTTTTATTGAATACTTTTTCTTTTTACCTTAACATAGGTAACAATATAAATAAAGTCAACATGTTTTATCATATTCTACATAACAATTCATATTTTAATTAAAATTTTTTTAATTTTGTAATGTTATAACGTTTCATTATATTAAAAGAGAAACTTCATAATATCTCTAGGTTAAAATTACCGGTATATTTATAGCTATAGCAAAATTTATTTTTTTTTGTATTGTTTTATGTTAATTTTTCTTGTAATACGTTATCTAATTGAGTACTTTTCCTGGAGTACTTAATTTGTTTGAATCGTAAGTTTATAATATTCTAATTGCGCGGCGATAGATATTGCTTTGTCAAGCGTTAAATTATTCCAACCACGCAATATTTCTCTTATGTTATCGTCTTTTAATCCCTTTACAAATCGTATCATTAAGCATAATTTATCTATAAGAAAATGACTGGCTTTTCTTAATATTCCGTTTAAAGAATGTACGTAGTGTAGTGCACTTTCGTCGATATATTGAACTCGCAGCATAAAACGATAGTTTGCTGCCCACTCTCCGTGAAAAAATCCGTACAATTCCTCGAAATGGGATATAAGCTCTTCGTATGAAAGATCAAGTGGGTTTTCTGGATCTATGTTTAGCAGAATATTCGAAAGAGCCAATGGTTCAATTACATTTAATAAAAATAAAGTCTTCTCGTCATTTGGTATATGCACAAAATCGGCTATATATTCAAAATTATTTAACCAATGTAGGAAGTCCATAGATTCCGGGTCAAATTTTTTGATTAAACATTTTCCTATACCTATTGAATTTATTGCAATGGCCATTGCACTTATTATTTAATTGACAAATTAACGCTTTTGATTCTTATTGAAAGGTTTTTGATAACTTAGGGAAACTTCTTTCTATCGTCCTTTGTTTCACCTTCACTGATAAACACACACTCTACACTTTTAATAATTAATTTTAAAAAACATCTTTAATTTTCGAAATATTTCAATGCTTTATAATTAGAATTATTAGTTTAAGTGTCTTATTGAAAATGGAAAGTTTTTTCCATATATTTATAAACTTGACAAGAATATAAACAATAAAAGTTTAAGATTATATCATGATCATCTGATAGATAGTAATGAATTTTGTATTTAAGCCTAACTGCTAAATAAAAGCAGTATTTGAAAGTATTATAACGATATTTAGTATATCAAATGTGTCCTTGATTGAAGTATCAATTTTATTTAATCATTATAAACAGTTTAAACTGTATTCTGGATTTAAACATTGACATATTCCATCAGTTATCTACTTATTCTTGTTTAATTTCTTCCTGAATATGACATGCTATTGTAAACTTATTAATATTTTAAAAATTACAATTGTACAGTATATTTTTTCACTTTGAACCTTTGATATTTTAATATGCATTTGTTTATTAATAGGGTCGCATAAACTATCGATAAATAAATAATCTAAGCAGTTTCGTTTAATTCTGCTATCTTTACATACAAATTTTAATTAGATTCGGTAATATTTTTGGAAAACTATTATCTTAAAAATAATAAAATTTTTAGGAAAAATTACTTATTGTTCCTATTGCCTACCGAACTTTTAAAATGATAAATAATACTCAATCTACAGTATTAACTAATATAAAAAAGTATAGTGATATAGAAAACAAGTATAAGTATACAAATGTAAATATAATATTGACATGATATCAAGAATTAAAATTTTTGATCATTCGCTTGTAAATTAGATTATTGTTTACCGACAAAAATACAGTTGCATTGAATTTTGTTCTTTTTACCTTAACATAGGTAATAATATAAATAAAGTCAACATGTTTTATCATTTTCTGCGAAACAATTAATATTTTAATTGAAAACTTTTCGTACTCGTTGAAAACTTCCTCATTTTATAACGTGTCATTTGATTAAAAGAGAAATTTTGTAATATCTATAGGTTAAAATTAAATACTTTTTTCTCTTGTATTATGTTAATTATTCTCGCAATACGTTTTCCAATTAAGTACTTTCTTTGAGTACTTAATCTTTTTTCTCGAATTTGGAGTAGATTTTAATTGAATGGCGATAGCTACTGAATTCAACTAGGATTAAATTAACAATAATTGTATAACAATAGCGGAATACATTCCGTTGTCTTGTATTTTGTTTATTTTCCTGGTCAACACGTTGACCAATTGAGTAGACTTTCAAAAATACTTAATTCATTTTAGTTGTAATTTTATGAAGTTCCATTTGCTGAGCCAAAGCTACTGCTCTAGGAAATGTTAAATTTTCTGTATGAAGCAACGAAAATTTGATGGCTTTGTCTTTTAATCCGTTTATGAATCGTACCATTAAATTTGAAGGTTGTCGAAAGATATAACTGCCTTTACTAGATAACTTTCTTAAAGCAAGGACGTAATGTGGTACACTTTCACCAAAAAATTGATTTCGATTTAAAAAACGATAGTTTCCTGCCGACTCTCCATAACAATTTGAGAAACAAGTCTCTAATTTGGATATAAGCTCATCGTATGAAAGATTACGTAAATTGACGGGAGATACTTTAGATGTAAGATTATTAAGAGCTGTAGGTTCCAAAGAATTTAATAATAATTCAGCCTTCTTTTCATTTGGTATTTGACAAATATCGATTAGAAATTCAAAACAATTTATCCATTTAAGAACGTCCATAGATTCCGGATCGAAACATTTAAGAAAACAGTTTCTGTCAATTACTGAATTCGTTATTACACTCATTGCGCACATTATTTAATTGACAACTAAAAGCTTTCAAATATTTTTAACACGTAATTTAATAAATTGTTAACACTCCTTTTTTCGTTTCCTTGTTTCACCTTCACTTCGTTGTATACTTTTCTTAATGAACTTTAAAAACTTATTTCTTTGTTTAACAAATTTAATGCTTTATAATAAGAATGATTTTTTTAATGCATAAGAGAAAAATCAGAGTGTCGATTTGTAGGGGATAGTTTTGTCTACGATTGCATATTGTTGATAAGAATAAAAATGCGAAAGTTTTAGCTTATATTCTGACCGTCTGATAGGCAGTGATCGATTCTGTATTTAAACTTAACTGCTAAATGAAGTGCGACGTATTACAGCGATATTTGGTATATAAAATGTGTCCTTGATTAAAGGAACAATTTTATTTCATCATCATAAATAGTTTACAATGTATCGTGGATTTAAACGTTGACGTATGCCATCAGATATCTATTTATAATAGTTTCTTGTCTTTCTAATGATGCAATGCTATTGTCAACTTATTAAAATTTAAAAAATTGCAATCGTATAACATATTTCTTTCACTTTGAAACTTTGATATTCTGATACTCATTTGTTTATTAATAGGGTCGCATAAACTATCGATAAATAAATAATCTAAGCAGTTTCGTTTAAGTCTGCTATCCTTATATAATAATTTTAATTAGATTCGGTATTTTTTTTTATAAAACATTATTAATAATAATATTATTATTTTATGGAAAAATTACTAATTTTCCTTCTTATCTACCGAACTTTTTTAAATGATAAATAATATTACATCTTTTGTATAAATAAATATAGAATAAAAGTATAAGAATATACAAATATAAATATAATATAGAAATGAGATCAAGAATTAAATAAATCAAAATTTTTTACCATAGTTTTTACGTTTAAGATTATTGTTTTATAGTCAAAAACACAGTTTCATTACATGCTTTTTCTTTTTACCTTAATTTAGGTAACAATATAAATAAAGTCAACGTGCTTTATTATATACTAAGCAACGATTCACATTATAAATAAAAACTTATTTTTACGAATACTCGTAGAGAATTTCGTAATATTTTGAGGTTATTTTATATAAAGAGGAATTTCATAGAATCGATTAGGTTAAAATTATCGGTCATTGTATAACTTCAGCGGGATACGTTCCCTTGTCTTCTATTTTGTTTATGTTCTGGTAATATGTTTTCCAGTTCAGTACTATATCTCGAGTCCTTCAGTTGGTTTAGTCCAAATTAGAATAAATTCCAAATGCACGGCTATAGCTACTGCTCTATCGAGTGTTAAATTTGTTATACTACGCAATTCCTGTTTTATGATTTCGTCTTTTAATCCACTTATAAATCGTATCATTATGCTTTCATTATTTCTAAGGGCAAGATTGGTTTTACTAGCAATTCTCTTTAAAGCATGTACGTACTGTATTGTACTTTCACCGATATATTGATCTCGAATCTCAAAACGATAGTTTGCTGCCCACTCTCCCTGATAATCTCCGTATAATTGCTCTAAATGGTATATAAGCACTTCGTATGGAAGATAATATGGGTTAGCTGGTTCTACTTTTTGTTGAATTTGCGAAAGACTCCATGGTTCTATTAAATTTAATAAAAATTTTACCATCTTATTATCTTGTATATGCAGAAAATTAGCTAAATATTCCAAATTATTTAACCAATGCAGGAAGTCCATATATCTCGGGTCGTAACTTTTGATTAAAAATTTTCCTACGTCTTCTAATTCCGTTATTCCATCCATTGCACTTATTATTTAATTGACAAATTGACGCTTTAGATTTTTATAGAAAGCAATTTGATAACTTGTTGGAATACTTTTTTCTTGTTCACTTTGTTTAACCTTCACTGATATACACTTTATACTCTTCGTAATGAATTTGAAAAACCTTTTTAATTTATGGAATATTATTTCAACCCTTTTAACTTAGAATTATTAGTTTAATACACATGAGTGAATAATTGCAGTGTCCTATTGAAGATGGAAAATTATTTTCAACAAATTTATAAATTTAACATGAATACAAATACGAATGTTCTAGCTTATATCCTAACCGTTTGATAGACAATGTTCGTTTACGTATTTAAACTTTAGTTCTGAATAACAGGAGGGGTAAGGAGAAGTTATTTAGTGCCTAAAATTTGTCTTTGACTAAGTTAACGATTTAATTGAGCAGTATAAACAGTTAATAATGTATTACGAATCTATACATTCGACAGATACAAACGGATTTTGATTTATCTTGTTTATTGTCTTTTTGAAGATATCACATATATAGTTAACAATGCGAACACATTTTCATTAACAAGTTTTGGTTAATCTAAAAAATAGGCTTCAATTGAATTGAACATGAAATGTTCAATTTTGAACTGAAAGTATAATAAGATAAATTTTTACATAAAAAAATAACAATGTTTTGTATATAATAAAAATATTTATTTTATATTTATATAATGTATATATCAGTAAAAAATTAAAAAATTAAATATAATATAATAAAAATAATAATGAATAATAATAATAAATAATAATAATAATATAATAATAAAAAATAATAATAATAATATAATAATAAAAATTATTTAGTATAAAAGGTGAATATTTGTTAAAAAAAAAAAGTATAATGTAAAGAAGAACAAAAATATAAAAGTTCTGACTGTTATATTAAACATCTGATATTAACATTGATCAATTATGTGTTGAAACTTAAGCGCTTTAGTGACAGAAGAAGCATGTTATAATCACTTTAATTAATTAATTTAATTTTAAATTCAAAACATGATTTAAATTAATCTTAACTAATAAAATAATCTTAAATATTTATCAAAAATTCTTCTACTGGTAGACTAGTATTATTGTGGTGTTAAGTTCAATGTATTTGAATTTAACAATTCAAATACATTGAACTTAATGTAAGAACGTAATGTTATCCGTTTCTATGAATCGACTGACTAGATGAAAACTATAGTTTTATCCATGCTTGCATTGTCAAATGATTATACTTAAAACTAAAATATAGTATCGTACGATTTCATGTTTGGTTAATTCATGAAAACGTAAACGATACTTAATTGCACTCTCTTTCCTGAATTTTCAATATAATTCCTTTAAGAGTCCCTACAACAAAAACATCAAAAATAAATTATTATAAATTATATATGATATTATATATTATTATTATAAATTATAAATGATAACAATATTTATTATATAAATTATTATATAAATATTAATATATTTAATAATATAATTATTATTATATATTAATAATTAAAATATAATATATAATATAAAATATAATAATATAAATAAAAAAATATATATATAAATAATTAATATTAATAAATTATTATATTTATTATATAAATATTATTATTATAAATTATAAATGATAACAATATTATTCTGAAGACAATATTACCGTTTTAAGTTAATGGTATTCAACAATTTCTTAGAAACGTTCAGTTTAAATAATAACATTTGATGTCTTCAGTACATTACAGTCAGCATAGTAGCTTAAACGAATATATATATATACATATATACATATATACATATAAATATAGATTCTTTTCGTCACAAAATATATATTTCATTATTTTCTGCCAATTTGAAGTCCATTTTTGCAATATTTTTATTGTAATAAATTACTTCTGTGATATTTTTTGTCTTAATTCCATTACCGTGGCAATTTTTATTGCCTTTTCAAATGTTAAATTAGGTATTCGTTTCAATAACATAGAAGTTTTTTTGTTTCTTAATCCATTTACGAACCGATTTAAACCGAAAATAAGTTCTTCATCACTGGTAAAATTGCATTTAATAGCTAATTTGGCAAGACATACGGCATAGATTGATGCAGGTTCCATATAGAATTGATCTCGCATACCAAAACGTAAATTATACAACATTGATTTGTCATAGATTGAATATCTTTCCTGTATTTTGGACACAAGCACTTCGTATGGAAGATTGTAATAACTTTTTAAATTATTTCTATTATAAATCATGTTCGAACCTACGGTGAAATCAATTAAACAATCAATCTTTAAATTTTCTGAACAACACATTAAAGTTGTTATAAACTCATATTGATTTAACCATTTCAAAATGTCCATTTTTTTAGCATCGTACCTTTTAATGTAACGATTTATTAGTGGTTGTATATCTGCTGTTGTATTCATTATTTATAAAAACAAATAAAATAGTTTCTTTTTTTTTTTACAGCACGTTAATTTAAGACCTATTGAAAGTTCTTTGTCGTTCAAGCCTTTGTTTAGCTTTAACCAATGATGAATACGTAGTTTTCGTATTATACTTTACAAATAATTTTTTAATTTTCGATAAAAGAAAAAAGTCAGTGTTTTATATTTGTCTTAAATTAGAAAATTAAAATAAAGTTAACGAGAGTAATGATACAAAAGTACAACTGTTATAACGGACACTTATTTAAACTTAATTATTTTGCGACAAATAAAACAAATAACAGGTATTTAACGTCCTATATAAGTCCTTATAGGATATAATAATATAACGGATAAAATTATAAACAATTTTTAAAGGTATTTTTATATTTGAACTTCATTTAAATTCAACAGTTAACGATTTTCATTTGTTTATTTTCCAATCATCAATGTCACGATTTTATAAGCAATCTGTAAGTATGTGAAAAGAAAAAGATCTGTATTTTCTACATTATTTATTGTAATACGATATATATGTTTGCATGTTATGCATTAACATTGATAATAAATAATATTTATTAACAAAAGTTAATTCGTAGTTCAAAAGTAAACTTCGTTACTCAGCTAAAATATAAACATCAAATTTTCTGATAACTTACATTGATTTTTAATCAGTTCTCTGTTAGATTTTGACATGTAAACATATTACTGGCAAATAAGTGAAATTCTTAAGGTTAAGAGTTAGGTTTTTTAAAAAACGTTCTCAGTTAGATCATTTTATTTCGTTTAAATTTTATTCGCGTGTAGTCACTTTTAAGATGCACATCCCTCGTGGGTCTCCAGAAGCGGTTACCTCCTCGTGGTTAGACCTGGGCAATGGTATTTTACTTTCAGTATAATGTTTAACATATTTTATATGTTATACATTCCATTGCAAGTAAAATCCAGCTAAAGACCGCTTACCATAAACATTATTATTGTAATTAGTTTCTTTTAACTTCCTAATTAATATCATATTCTTCCATTTGTTTTCTTGGTTCCTTTTATCCATTTAATATACAGAAACTAATTACTTTATAATGTTTTTTAATCAATTTTATACATTTGCATTTTTATACACATTGCACACACTGCACAAACGAGTTTTAATGAACACAACAAAACAATTTTTGTACACAACAATACAAAAACAATTTTTTAATGTAATTTTTATTTCATTGGACATGCCTCACGTAGGACCAGAACGAAATGTTTTTCTGAATAGTTCGTTATCATTAAATCTAACATAAAATATTATAAATGTGGGCCCAACAAACAAGACTATCTTAACTTAACAAGCGTTACGATAGACAACTGGCACAGTTCGCTCAACATCTCAGCAGTTTACTGCTAGACACAATATACAAACAGAAGACTTTGATCTTTTCTTTGGAAGTCTAGGTTCCAAGATTATTAACAAATCTGTTTCTATTTTAGACAATTAAAATATCTAATCAAGGTTATATGTTATCTTAATCTTTACATAAATATACTAACGAAATTTTCTTTTTATTCAGGAATGTAAATTAATGACAATATTTGTTACGAAGAATAATTAACAGTTAAAGTTTTTATTCGTAAAATATGTACAGTCAGTAACAAAATTTTTGTTTATTTTCCTTTCGATAAAATACCTCAGAGAAAACAAATAAAGAATTAAAACTTAGAACTTTCGTAATAGATTTTCTTTTACAGAAAATAACGGGGTATTCACTTGAATAATCTTTCTTTAATCAAGACTAATTTATTTGACCAAACGAACGCAAATGATTAAAGATAGCATGTATCACAATTTTGAAAAACTATGATAACATTTTGCGATCGTATTGGGTTCTGTATTATCATAGCGTTTTTTTGATAATTAGTATTCTTGTCAAAATAGATTATTTCAAAACTACCAGTACATAAGATCGACTAGAAAAAGTTAACTTCTTCGACTTATATATGTTTATTGTTTACAATTAGTTGTATGTTGTCTGTATATATTTTTCAATTTGAATTTATTTTTAATTTATATTTCTTCCATTCTTTATTTTCAAATTCCTGAGCGATTGCCAATGCTTCATCGAGTGTTATATCTCGTTTTCGTTTTAATAATTCACTTTTAGAATCCATATTTATTAATCCATTTATAAAACGCTTAACTAAATTATCTTTTGTATTAATGTCCGAACCACATCGATTCAGCAACTTCTCTAAAGAGTTTGCATAGTGTTTTACAGATTCACAAAATAATTGATCTCGATAATTGAAACGATATTTGGCTGAGAATTTTTGGGGAATACGGGAAAACATTTGTTCAAACACGCAAATAAGAAGCTCGTATGGAATGTTAAAAGGATCAGAATGAGCAACCTGGGTTTTAATATCGGCAAAAACCCAAGGTTCGACCATATTTAATAAGAATTCGACTTTTTTATCATCTGTTACGTAAAGAAAATCAGCAATAAATTCTAATTTATTAAGCCATTGAAGAAATTCCATCCAAATCGAATCAAATCTCAATAAGAATAGAAGAGCTGCGGATACTAATTCCGGTGTTTCATTCATTTTGCTCATTATTTTCAAAAAAACAAATAAAAGATTTCTATTTCTTTTATTACGTAATTAAATGATTAGTCAAAAGTTCGTTTTAATGTTCTTTGTTTCACCATCCTAAATGAACAATTTGTCCTTTTCGTAATGAATGTAGGAGTCCTTTTTATTTCTTGAACAATTTCAATAGTCTTCATGCATAAATATTTGTTTTATGGTTACATATTAATGAAGGATTAAAAATAAGAAATTGTATTCACACTCTTATAATATTAACAGTAATAGAAATAAAAAAGTGTTAACTTATATCTTAACAATCCAACAGACGCTGATTAACTAGTTACTTAAATTTAAATGTTTAATGATAGATAAGGAAAGAGGCAAATAATTATCGTTTAATATATGTCCTTGATTAAGATGTATTTATTTAACTGAGAAAATAAACATTTACTTTGAAATTTCAAATCAAAATATAGACCAACGTTAACTATTTCTGCTTTGTTCTTGCTTATTCTTCCATTGCTGTAGTCATGCTTTTATAGATTTAAAGAAATCTATTATATCGTCATTTTTAAAAACATTTTTTCTGCATTCGTTAATATCTTAATAAACATTTTTTATGACGAATATTTTCTTTTACACACACGCTAATACTTAAATAAATATTAACTATAAATCTTGTTTTTACTTTGAAAAGAATTAATTAATAATTCCAATATTATTCTTTGAAAAGCAATCCCTGTTTGAAGTTATTGTTTTAGAAATGTTTAATTTCAAGATTAAATTTTTATGTTATGTTATTAACATAATAAAACCTTAAAGGATTATCATTTAGAAGAAGAACATTAAACTTGTCCATGAAATATGTTTGATTGGTTTTTTAACAAAAGCAAACTCTTTTTTGTAGGATGCTTTTTCAATAATTTCCACTTGTTTTTAAAACATTTTGTATATACTAGAAGATGCTTTAATGTAGTAGCATTCTTTTGTCAATTAAGTATCTTCTGAAAATTAATAATTGAAAACTACGCTGTTAAAAATATTTCTTTTCCAGCTTTTATACGTTTAATTGTAAATTCGTTCAAATTTAAAAAATGACGATTATCTTGTCAAGTTCTATTTGATCTGCAATTTTAACTGCACTAGTAAGTGTCAGATCTGGTTTATTCTTCTATTATTGACGAGCTTCCTGGCTCTTAAATCCATGCATTAATCAGCAGAGTAATGTTGAATTTAAATGAGGGTCACGTTGGCAGTCATATATAAATTTTCTTAAAACGAGATAAAAGTGTTGTACAAATGCTTCATAAAATTGATCGCAGACAGCTAGACGATAAAAAGTTTTTGACTAATATAGATATTTGTTTTCTAATATAGATATGAGCATATCATATGATAAGTCAAAAGGATCAACAGGAAATATAAATTTACGAATATAAATAAAAACTGAACGATGTAACATTTTTAATAAGATATAACTCTTTCTATCTTCTGGTACATCAAGTATTTGCATCATAATCTTAAAACTATTTCTCCAATTATTAAAACTTCTTTCTTCAGGATTGAATTTCATATAACGTTTAATAACTTCAACTAATTGTTTACTCAATGTAATCTTTTCACTCATCGTTCAAAAAACAAAAGAACTTTTTATTATTTATCTTACGTAATTAAAGAACTTGTCTGATGTTCCTTTTTCAGTCCTTTATTACACAATCTCTAGTGAACAATTTGTCCTTTTTATAATGAATGTAGAAATCCTTTTTTTCCTTTGCACAATGTCAATAGTTTTCATGTAGAAATATTTCTTGTATAGTTATGTATTAATAAATGATTTTAATTTTGTATTAAAAAATGGAATTGTGTATTACTACTTTTAAAATATTAATATTAATAGAAGTACAAAAGTGTTAACTTATATCTTATCTATTCCAACGGACGCTGATTAACTAGTTACTTAAATTTAAATGTTTAATGATAGAAAAGGAAAGAGGCAAATAATTATCGTCTGATATTTGTCCTTGATAAAGGTGTATTTATTTAACTGAGAAAATAAACATTTACTTTGAAATTTCAAATCAAAATATAGACCAACGTTAACTACTACTGCTTTGTTCTTGCTTATTCTTCCATTGCTGTAGTCATGCTTTTATAGATTTAAAGGAATCTATTATATCGTCATTTTTAAAAACATTTTTTCTGCATTCGTTAATATCCTAATAAACATTTTTTATGACGAATATTTTCTTTTACACACACGCTAATACTTAAATAAATATTAACTATAAATCTTGTTTTTACTTTGAAAAGAATTAATTAATAATTCCAATATTATTCTTTGAAAAGCAATCCCTGTTTGAAGTTATTGTTTTAGAAATGTTTAATGTCAAGATTAAATTTTTATGTTATGTTATTAACATAATGAAACCTTAAAGGATTATCATTTAGAAGAAGAACATTAAACTTTTCCATGAAATATGTTTGATTGGTTTTTTAACTAAAGCAAACACTTTTTTGTAGGATGCTTCTTCAATAATTTCCACTTGTTTTTAAAATATTTTGTATATACTAGAAGATGCTTTAATGTAGTAGCATTCTTTTGTCAATTAAGTATCTTCTTAAAATTAATAATTGAAAACTACGCTGTTAAAAATATTTCTTTTCCAGCTTTTATACATTTATTGTAAATTCGTTCAAATTTAAAAAATGACGATTATCTTGTCAAGTTCTATTTGATCTGTAATTTTTGCACTTCTAGAAGATATTGTAATGTGGTAGCATTCTTTCGTTAATTAAATATCTTCCGGAAATAAAAGATTTAAGACTACGCTAATGAAAATTTTAATTTTCCAGCTTTTATATGTTTATCTGTTGATTCGTTCAAATTTAAAAAATGACAATTATCTTGTAAAGTTCTTTTTGCTCTGCAATTGTAACTGCACTAGTAAGTGTCAGATCTGGTTTATTTTTCTATTATTGACGAGCTTCCTGGCTCTTGAATCCATTTATTAATCAGCAGAGTAACGTTGTATTTACATGAAGGGTCACGTTGGCAGTCATATATAAATTTTCTTAAAACGAGATAAAAGTGTTGTTCAAATGCTTCTTAAAATTGATCGCAGACAGCTAGACGATAAAAAATTTTTGACTACTTTAGATATTTTTTTTCTAATATAGATATAAGCATGTCATATGATAGGTCGAAAGGGTCGACAGGAAATATAAGTTTACGAATATAAATAAAAACTGAACGATGTAACATTTTTAATAAGAGATAATTCTTTCTATTGTTTGGTATATTAAGTATTCGCATCGTAATCTCAAAACTATTTTTCCATACATTAAATCTTCTTTTTTCAGGATTGAATTCCATATTACGTTTAATAGTTTCAACTAATTGTTTACTCAATGTAATCTTTTCACTCATCGTTCCAAAAACAAAAGAACTTTTTATTATTTATCTTACGTAATTAAAGACTTGTTTGATGTTCCTTGTTCAGTCCTTTATTACACAATCTCTAGTGAACAATTTGTCCTTTTTGTAATGAATGTAGAAATTCTTTTTTTCCTTTGCACAATGTCAATAGTTTTCACGTAGAAATATTTCTTGTATAGTTATATATTAATAAATGATTTTTATTTTGTATTAAAAAAAGGAATTGTATTATTACTTTTAAAATATTAATATTAATAGAAGTACAAAAATGTTTACTTATACCTTTACAATCCAACTGACTCTGATTAACTAGTTACTTAAATTTAAATGTTTAATGATAGATAAGGAAAGAGGTAAATAATTATCGTTTAATATATGTCCTTGATTAAGGTGTATTTATTTAACTGAGAATAATAAACATGTACTTTGAAATTTCAAATCAAAATATAGACCAACGTTAACTACTACTGCTTTGTTTTCTTTTATTCTTCCTTTCTACATTCGTCAATATCTTAATTGGCATTTTTTAAGACCAATATTGCCTGTTACACAAATACCTAAATAATTATCAACTATAAATCTTTTTTTTTTATTTTTTAAAGAATTAATTAATAATTCCAATATTATTCTCTGAAAAAATTCCCTGTTTGAAGTTATCGTTTTAGAAAAGTTTAATGTCAAGATTAAATTTTTAGGTTATGTTATTAACATAATATAAACCTAATAAATTATCATCTAGAATAAGGACATTAAACTTGTCCATAAAATGTGTTTGATTGGTTTTTTAACTAAAACAAACACTTTGTAGTAGAATGCTTCTTAGAACAATTTCCTCAAGTTTTGAAAACTTTCATTATATACTAGAACATACTTTAATGTGGTAGCATTCTTTAGTTGATTAAATATTTTATTATTACTATCTTGTATTATTGCTGTTAGTCTTAGGTTTTTTCGTATATCTTTATTCCGTATGAACATAACCTAAATACGTTAAATCTTATCAATACCTTAAAATTAAGTAAGGTGAAAAACTTTTAACATTTAAAAAAGTAAAGATATCAATATATATATGAGAAAAATTTACCGAAGTGATTATTTTTTTGTCGTATCAATTTCTTATTCATATTTAATTATGTCAGGTATACAGAAGAAATAAGATATATAGAAATAAAAAGAAGTTACTGTATAATATTTTTTATTTTTGTATTGCCTTATTAAAAATTTTCCTAAAATATAAATTACATTTCCCTATGAATAAAATTTTTAGCTTACATTAATAATTTTATGAGTTATTTTCATATATAAAAAAAAAACATTCTTTAAAAAAAGTAAAATTTAATTTAAATAGAAAATTTAACCTAAAATTGAATATGTAAATTTATCTTTACCATTTCTTTTTGGACAATTTGATATTTGCAATAGCATTAAAAGTCTAAAAGCAAAAGAAGATCTATTACTTTTTTGAAGCGTTTACTAATTTTTCCAGAAAAAATTAAGGTTACATAATAATATTTTCGAACACACAAAAAGAGCTTACAAAACTTGACAATACATTTAAAACGATTTTAAACTAAACTCTGAAATATCTAAATTTAAGAATACACTTTTTCATATAATCTTTAAAAAAAAGCGCTTCTTCACAGAAACGTATTTAAATTAAATTTTATTAAGAATAGGTTAAATTTGATAGATTGATATATGATTATGTTATGCTATGCTTATTAAAAGAATCCTCTAATGTAAAAAACAAAGATTCAGTTTTTAAGAGACAATCGTTATTTCTCTTATTATATATCTCTTATGTATTTTACTACAAAACTTGTATATACCTTAATGAATTTAAAAGATTCATATGTAAAATGGAGCTCCTATTTTTAAAAGTATTTCAGTAAATACTTAACGAAATAAATTCATCAATTCTTTCAAACATTTACTAGAAATATTTTTAAGAAATAAGGAGATTGTTGATTCTTTCTGAAGAAGTTTGGAAGTAAAGTTTTGCATAATGATTTCTTTAATAAAAGCAGTTAACATACTAAATCATGTCAAATTTTTGTTTCAAGCAAAACAAATTTTTTCTTATTCATGATTGTTACGCATTTCAGGAGTAAATCTGTTGACAAAATTAACATATATAAAAACAAAATTGATATTCAAAGTATTTCAAAAAACTAATATTTTGTTTACGAATATTAGTTTTCATGGACAAGTGTTGAAGGGCTGGTCGTGAACTCCTATAATAAATTCATGTTTGATTTTATAATTTGACCGATGATTATAAATGATATGTTGATTAGAAGAAATTTGAAAGTAGACTAATGTAAAGGATTATCGATTTACGTTTTCTTATCGTCCCTTCAACGCTACTTCTCATTTATAAATTTATGTCATTGTCATATTTAAAAACGTTCCTTTAATAATTCGTCAGTATTTTCATAAGAAGTTCTCCATTACCTGGACCCTAATTTCTGTCAATTGAAAGACGTGACCAGGACGACTGCCTTATCCATCAGTCTCTAGATAAATAGTAAAAATAAATTGTGTTATCATTAAAGACAAATTATAATAATAACTCTATTATTTTAAATTAGAATCGCAATTATTGATTTTTCTTTTCGAGAGAAATGGTATATATAACAAATACCATAAGTATGGTATTTAAAACAAATATTTATATTTTTAGTACAAATATAATTACCTGAAATTATTAGATTCGGATCTTATTCTTTAAGCTTCAATAACGTGCAGAGTAATTTTTTTAGATAAAAATACAACTTTTTCACTTGCTGCTTCATTCATGAACCATTACTAACGTGTATTTTTTTAAGCGTATTGAATTGACTCTAACATAGCGCATTCAATATATTCATCGGTTTCGATTACTCTTGGTACTTGCTGGAAATTTAATCAATTTGTTGCATATTTTAAATTATTATTTATTTTCACACGTGAAGTCTCAATGATTAAAAGTTCCTCTTATTTAAAATTTTTATTGTACTACTTCATTTGTTTCTTGGCTCTTGGTCTCTAATTCTTTGCCCTCTTTTTCTAAAACTTTCAATGTTTCTCCCAATTCGACAGCTTTTTTTAATGCTTCATCGAACTCTATGTTTTTATGTTTATTTAAAAAAATACGTATTTGTTCCTCATATAATCCTCTTACAAATTGTATTTTTAAATAGTATTTGTTCTTGTATGAACAGTGAGAATATAATTTTTCTAAACTTTCAGCATATTTCTTTATCGTTTCGTGTTTATATTGTACTCGATCTTGAAAACGCATTCTATAGAAATCGGTTGTAGGTAATCCAGTATGAAAAGCACTAAACTTAGATACTACCTCTTCGTATGTATGATTTATAGATTTTTTTTTAAATGTAATTTGAAGGACATTCCGTATATCTTCTTTCATTTCTGGATATTCTAACATTTCCAAAAAAAATTCAACCCGTTTATTATCAGGTAACTCGATATGATCTATTACAGACTCAAAATTATTAAGCCAAGAGAAAAATTGAATTCTTCTTGGATTAAACTTTTCTAGAAAAGAAGCAGCTTTAGATTTATAATTCTTCATTGAATTAACAATCGTATAAATTTTGAAAATGAATAAAAAGTTTTTAATAATGTAACGTAATTAGATGGTCTGTCAAAAATTATTTGTTTAAACTATTGTTTCACTATTTCCAATAAATTCTACACTTTACATATGTATGTAGTAGTATTTAATTATTATATTTTTCAATAATTTTGTTTAATAACGTCAAAGAAAAACGTATTTTTAACGACTTTATTATTCTTATTTAAAATCTTAGGATTTAAATGTCGTTATGAGGATTTAAAATTTATCGAATAAGAGGATAATGTTAGCAAGAATAAAAATACCAAAATTCTATCGATATTAAAAGTGTCAACCGGATACTGATCGAATTTGTAATTAAACTCAACTGTTAATCGGATGAAGCTTCTAATGGCAAATATTTGGCTTCTATTATGAAACCTTTCTCGAAACTATGATAGAACTGATAAATATAAACAAGTATGCCGATTACAAGTAATTTGAAATCCTTCCTAAATAAATGTTAAATAATATTTTTCCGATCATCATTCTACTGAAAAAATAATAGTTTTATATATATTCAAATTGATATAAATCATTGATATATAATCATAAATCATTTTAATTTATTTTCTTTAAAACATTTTTATATACACGATCAATTTGATAAAAACCAAATCTGTTTCTACATTATATACTGAAAATATCTAGCCAAAGCATTCTGCTACCTTAATGTTTACATAAATACACTATACTTTCTGTTTACTTAGGAAGAAGTCAATTTATATATGAAAAAAAATTACCTGTGTGACTATTGCATTGTTATATTCTTTCACTTCCCATTTATCATTAATATTAAACTATGTTGGATATATTGGAGAAATAAGTATGGAATACAAAAATAGTTACTGTTGTAGGTTCGTTTATAAAACATTTTTCATTTTTAAATTGCCTTATTACAAATTTTCTTAAAATATAAATTACATTTCTATACGAACAAAATTTTTAGCTTACATTAATAATTTTATGAGTTATTTTCATATATAAAAACATTCTTTAAAAAAAGTAAAATTTAACCTAAAATTGAATATGTAAATTTATCTTTAACATTTCTTCTTGGACAATTTGATATTTGCAATAGCATTAAAAGTCTAAAAGCAAAAGAAGATCTATTACTTTTTTGAAGCGTTTACTAATTTTTCCAGAAAAAAATTAAGGTTACATAATAACATTTTCGAACGCACAAAAAGAGCTTACAAAACTTGACAATACATTTAAAACGATTTTAAACTAAACTCTGAAATATCTAAATTTAAGAATAAACTTTTTCATATAATCTTTAAAAAAAAGCGCTTCTTCACAGAAACGTATTTAAATTAAATTTTATTAAGAATAGGTTAAATTTGATAGATTGATATATGATTATGTTACGCTATGCTTATTAAAAGAATCCTCTAATATAAAAAACAAAGATTCAGTTTTTAAGAGACAATCGTTATTTCTCTTATTATATATCTCTTATGTATTTTACTACAAAACTTGTATATACCTTAATGAATTTAAAAGATTCATATGTAAAATGGAGCTCCTATTTTTAAAAGTATTTCAGTAAATACTTAACGAAATAAATTCATCAATTCTTTCAAACATTTACTAGAAATATTTTTAAGAAATAAGGAGATTGTTGATTCTTTCTGAAGAAGTTTGGAAGTAAAGTTTTGCATAATGATTTCTTTAATGAAAGCAGTTAACACACTAAATCATGTCAAATTTTTGTTTCAAGCAAAACAAATTTTTTCTTATTCATGATTGTTACGCATTTCAGGAGTAAATCTTTTGACAAAATGAACATATATAAAAACAAGATTGATATTCAAAGTATTTCAAAAAACTAATATTTTGTTTACGAATATTAGTTTTCAAGGACAAGTGTTGAAGGGCTGGTCGTGAATTTCTATAATAAACTCATGTTTGATTCTATAATTTGACCGATGATTATAAATGATATGTTGATTAGAAGAAATTTGAAAGTAGACTAATGTAAAGGATTATCGATTTATGTTTGCTTTTCGTCCCTTCAACGCTAACTCTCGTTTATAAATTTATGTCATTGTCATATTTAAAAACGTTCCTTTAACAATTCGTCAATATCTTGATAAGTAGCTCTTCATTACCGGGACCCAAATTACTGTTAATTAATAAACCCGAATAGGGTTCCCTGGCCGATAACGTGTCGATAACGTGCAGAACTAATGTTCGCAGATAAAAACATAACTTTTTCACTCGCTGCTTCTTCCATTAATTATTATTAACGCGTATTTTTGTAAGTACATTGCATACAACATATTTACTGGTCTCGATTTCTTTTTGTGCTTGATGGATATGTCATTATTTTCTAGTATATTTTAATGAATTATTTATCATCACGAAATTTCGATGATTAAAAATGACACTTATTTAATTTTCTTCTTCTTGTGTTTCATGTGTTTTTTTTAAGGTAGATATACGTCTATTCATTCTACGTTCCAAACTATTTATTATTTTCTGACGTAGCACGGCTAACCTTACTGCATCATTGAATGGTATGTTTCGAAATGTTTTTAAATAATTACGTAATTTTTCATCGTATAATCCATGTATAAATTTATTTCTTAAACAATTAGTGTTTTCAAAGTCGTAATAACACTTATTATATAAATTTAATAAGCTATCAGAATAATTCTTTATCGTTTCGTGTCTATATTGTACTCGAACTATAAAACGAGATCTGGCTATATTTTTCTGAGGTAATCTGGTAAAAGATTGACAAATAGCAGTTGATACTAGTTCGTAGGAAAGATTGTTAGTATTTGTTTCACTATTGGCATGTACTGGTACAGGAAAATTGAACATTAAAGAAAAGAATTCAAGCATTCTATTAGGAGGTACCCCGAGAAAATCTGCTACAGACTCAAATTTATTTAACCAAGAAAAAATACAAGTACTTGTTCGATTATACTTCTCTAGCATTGACTCAGCTTGACTTCCAAAAGTTAAGATTATTGGGTCATAAGAGGTAGTCATTTTTAAAATGATTATTTACAATTTTTAATAATAACACGTAAATAAATAGTCCGTCAAAAATTATTCTGTTTAAAATTATTTTTTCACTTTCACCAATAAACACTGTAGACTCATCGGAATATATTCTTAAACAATATTTTTATTAATAATCATTAAGTATTACGTAGTTTTAATGATATTTTTTATTTTTATTTAATAGTTTTTCATCTCAATGTCGTTATGAGGATTACAAATTTGTCGAATAATCGGATAAATTTAACAAGAATAAAAATACCAAAATTCTACCGATATTAAAAGTGTCAAACTGATACTGATCGAATTTACAATTAAACTCAACTGTTAAGCGGTAAGAAGCTTCTGATGGCAAATATTTAGCTCTTATTATGAAACCTCTCTCGAAACAATAATAGAACTGATAAATATAAACAGTATGTCGATTACAAGGGATTTGAAATCCTACCTAAATCAATGGTAAATAATTTTTTTTAGGTTATAAGCCCAATGAGAAAATAATTATTCTGTAAATGTTAAAAATGATTTTAATTTACATTCTTTAGAAGATTTTTATGTACATTTGATTAAGATCAAATTTTTGCAATTGAAAATCAATAATTATAAACATATTTATATATGCAGACGAAGAAAAATACATTCCGTATTAAACAATTTTATTACAATAAATTCACTGTGTTACTTTCAGGTAACAACGGTCTATAATGTTTCCACTTCTGCGTAGAAAAACTTAAACGTTAAATTCTATGAAGTATTTTGCACTTATCGTTATATATAAATGTACATTGAATTTTGATGATTTTATTTTCGGAATTCCTTTACATTCGGGATTTGAAGCAGCGTCCTCCGTTGTCCGAAAAAATTGACCAATGCGCTACTTCATTTTTTAGCACTTTTTGTATTGAAAGTACTGTGTTTGGTCTTATTTTTATATTTTTATGTAATTGTTCATTTACATTGGTAGAAATAGGACGCCCTCTTTTCTTATGGATTTCTTTGTGCTCCTGAGAAAAACAAAATGCAATGTCTGTTTTAAATATAAAGAAATTAAATTGATTCCCGCGTGTGTGTGTGTGTGTGTGTATGTGTGTGTGTGTGTTGTGGGGGGAGGGCTTACAGAACGCGATGTATTTCGAATCAAACTTCTATAATAAATCTGAAACTCTAATTATTAAATCATGTGATTTATTCATTTTGCTTATTATTTCCAAAACAAATAAAAGCTTTGTATATCTTAAAGTACATAATTGAATGATTTATCAAAAGTTTGTTTTGATGTTCTTTGTTTCACTATTTCTAATAAACAATTTGTTTTTTTCGTAATGAATGTAAAAATATTTTTTTTTCTCGAACAGTTTTACTAGTCTTCATGCAAAAATATTTGTTTTATTGTTATATATTAATGAAGAATTGTAGTATCGTATTAAAAGTAGGGAATTGTATTCATACTTTGATACTATTAAAAATAATAGAATTAAAAAAATATTAACTTATATCTTAACTATCTAACGTACGCTGATTAAATATCTACTTAAATTTAACTGTTTAATGATAGAAAAGGAAAGAGGCAAATAATTATCGCTTAAAATATGTCCTTGGTTAAGGTGTATTTATTTAACTGAGAAAATAAACATGTACTTTAAAATTTCAAATCAAAATGTAGATCAACGTTAACTATTACTGCTTTGTTCTTGCTTATTCTTCCATTGCTGTAGTCATGCTTTTATAGATTTAAAGAAATCTATTATATCGTCATTTTTAAAAACATTTTTTCTGCATTCGTTAATATCCTAATAAACATTTTTTATGACGAATATTTTCTTTTACACGCTAATACTTAAATAAATATCAACTATATATCTTGTTTGTAATTAAGCAAGAATTACTAATAATGTAATAAATAACAATTACTGTTTAAAGTTATCGTTTTAAAATTGTTTAGTGTCAAGAATTCATTTTTATGTTATGTTATTAACATAATAAAATCTTAAAGGATTATCATTTCGAAGAAGAACATTAAACTTGTCCATGAAATATGTTTGATTGGTTTTTTAACTAAAGCAAACACTTTTTTGTAGGATGCTTCTTCAATAATTTTTACTTGTTTTTAAAACATTTTGTATATACTAGAAGATGCTTTAATGTAGTAGCATTCCTTTGTCAATTAAGTATCTTCTGAAAATTAATAATTGAAAACTACGCTGTTAAAACTATTTCTTTTCCAGCTTTTATACGTTTAATTGTAAATTCGTTCAAATTTAACAAATGACGCTTATCTTGTCAAGTTTTATTTGATCTGTAATTTCAACTGCACTATTAAGTGTCAGATTTGGTTTATTTTTCTATTATTCACGAGCTTCCTGGCTCTTGAATCCATTTATTAATCAGCAGAGTACTGTTGTATTTACATGAAGGGTCACGTTGGCAGTCATATATAAATCTTCTTAAAACGAGATAAAAGTGTTGTTCAAATGCTTCATAAAATTGATCGCAGACAGCTAGACGATAAAAACTTTTTGACTACTTTAGATATTTGTTTTCTAATATAGATATAAGCATATCATATGATAAGTCAAAAGGATCAACAGGAGATATAAATTTACGAATATAAATAAAAACTGAACGATGTAACATTTTCAATAAGAGATAAATCTTGCTATTTTCTGGTATATCAAGTATTTGTATCATAACCTCAAAACCTTCTTTCCATTGCTTAAAACTTCTATTTTCAGGGTTGAACTCCATAGTACGTTTAACAACTTGAAGTGCTATTTCAGTCAATGTATTCTTTTCACTCATCGTTCCAAAAACAAAACAACTTTTTATCTTTTATTTTACGTAAATAAAGAACTTGTCTGATGTTCCTTGTTCAGTCCTTTGTTACACAATCTCTAGTGAACAATTTGTCCTTTTTGTAATGAATGTAGAAATCCTTTTTTTCCTTTGCACAATGTCAATAGTTTTCACGTAGAAATATTTCTTGTATAGTTATGTATTAATAAATGATTTTAATTTTGTATTAAAAAATGGAATTGTGTATTACTACTTTTAAAATATTAATATTAATAGAAGTACAAAAGTGTTAACTTATATCTTATCTATTCCAACGGACGCTGATTAACTATTTACTTAAATTTAAATGTTTAATGATAGAAAAGGAAAGAGGCAAATAATTATCGTCTGATATTTGTCCTTGATAAAGGTGTATTTATTTAACTGAGAATAATAAACACGTAGTTTAAAATTTCAAATAAGAATATAGATCAACGTTAACTGTTACTGCTTTGTTCTTGTTTATTTATCTTTTTTCGTCGTCATGCTTTTACAGATTTATAGAATATTATGATATCGTCATTTTGAGAAACACTTTTTCTGCTTTTGTCAACATCTTAATAGACATTTTTTTATGACCAATATTGCCTCTTAGGCCAATACCTAAATTAATATCAACAACACATTTTGTTTGTAATTAAGCAAGAATTACTAATAATGTAATGAATAACAATTAGTGTTTAAAGTTATCGTTTTATAAATATGTAGTATCTAGATTGCATTTTTTGTCATTATTATTAACAAAATACCTTAAAAAATTATCATCTGAAATTAGAACATTAAACTTGTGCATAAAAGGTGTTTGAATGGTTTTTTACTTAGCAAACTGTGTTTGGTTGAATGCTCCTTCAATAATTTCCTCTTGTTTTTAAAATTTTTGTATATAGTAGAAGATGTTGTAATGTAGTAGCATTCTTATGTATATTATTATCTTTGACAAGGATTAATGTGGGGAGTTGCCAATCTAACTTTTCCCACTCGTAGCCAAAGTAAATAAAGTTTAAATAGTTAGTCGATCAGAAACTGATGAACTGTTGAGATATCAGTTAAGATTTTCTACTCCTCTTCTATTAAACATAATACACTTGAAACATAGTTTTTAATATATATCACGACATAAAGTTTCTTTACTCATAATTAAACATAAAAATTAATATAAAAAATATAGAATATTGACGTTTCACAAAAAAGAAATTCTTTTAAAATATACTACGAACAGTGTGCAGTGTTTACTGGTGAAAAATAAACCGAAGATTAAACTGATAATTTCTAATAAGTTATCTAGTTGCGGACTATAAGAATTAGAAAAGCTTGTATTTGTTTTTAAAATGGCATCAGAGGATAAAGAAATGCAAGAATACGTATCTCAAGCTCTTGAAACTATAGGGATTTTCGATCCAAACAAGAATAAATTTCCGCCTTGGGAAAAAAAATTTTTGCGATTAGCAAGAAAACTCAAAGTACCTAAAAGTAGAAAAACAGAATTTTTTTGTGCGATGTTAAAATTAAATCTATATAAATCCTTAAAGAGAATATTAAAAACTGAAGATCCTACAAATCTTAAGTACGAAGAGGTAAAAAAAGCGTTAGAAAAATCTACTCTAATGAGTAAAGAACTGATGTTCAGAAAAAAATTCCATGCGCGAAAACAACGAGACGACGAAACAATAAAAAAGTATGCTAAGGCCCTACAAAATATGATTAAAAAATGTAAGTACATAAGAGATTGTAAAACTATCTTACCAAAACAGTTTGTAGACGGATTAAGAAATCGTGACACAGCTCAGCATCTTATAGAAAATGATACTCTAGAATTCGAGACTATGGTAGAAAAAGCCATTGAATTTCAGGCAACTAGAGGTGCTTCGACAAGTACCGGTGCTTCGACAAGTACCGGTGCTTCGACAAGAACCGGTGCTTCGACAAGTAGAGATTAAATTAAATGAACACCAGAAAAAAACATACATTAAACAAAACGAGTACAATAAACAAAATTTTAAATCAATGTAATTTTTAATAGTTTACATTTCAAGAAGATAAATAATTAATCAAAGTGTGATGTAACAGTAGAGAAAAAACACTACTTTGACAAATACTCAAATGAAATTAAATGAACTTTAGGCCAAACACCAATAAGCATATAAAAATGAGTAAGAAAATCTTAAATAAATATAATTTTGTATTGAAAGATAATTAATTACTAAAAGTATCCTACATGACGAAATTTCCTACGAGTACAAAACGTATTCAAAACCAACAAATTTGTAGCATAAAATATATAAGTGCAAACTATCTCTGCTTAATAAAATACGTAAGGCAGGATAAAAATAAACAGCAAGGAAGAATAATATGCCTTTCTTTGAAAACAGCAATCCTGTACGTTATTGGAAAGTTTAATGTTTACGTTTTGAATATTATACGTTTAGGAAATTATGTTTATAACGGATACATATAAAGTCGTTATTCAAATTTAACGTCTTGAAGAGGAGTACGAAAAATGGTAATCTTTATTCACAAAAAAAATAAAACAAAAAACAATTTCCTCTTCTATAAAAACATAATTTTTTTTTTATTTTTATATAGTGACTGGACTATCAGAAAATTCCTTTTTGGTCTTTTAATTGACAGAAATTGCGTTGATGGTAATGAAGAAATACTTATAATGATATAGACAGATTACAAAAGAACGTTTCTGAATATAACAATATCAAAAATTTGTAAACAAGTGTCACCGTTGAAGGATCGTCAAACATTCGAAAATAAGTAACTACTAATTTGAAACAAAACTGATTATAAACATCAGGAATATTATTATATTCAGAAAATTTTACCATAGCAGCTTAGCCGTCACTTCCCGCTCCCCACTAAATGTTTATCTCTTATTAGTAGCAAAAATATTTGCTTTTAGAATTTTTGAAAGCAGAGAATGTGTTATTTTCTAAGTCAATTATGTCATCATATTTATTGTTGAAAATCCTAAAAATGTTGAATTAGAAATCAAAAATATTTGCTTGGCTTGAAACGACATTTTGACAGGATTTAATGTGTAAATTGCTTTTATTAATGCGATTGTTATGATAAACTATACTACTCTATTTCTTCAAATAAAGAAAAATCCATCCTCTTATTACTTAAAAATATATTCAGTGAAATTCGAAATCATTGAAGAATTCTTTTCGACAATTATATACTGAAATATTTTTAAAAATAGGAGATCTATTCACACAGTAACCTTTTGCATTTGATTAAGGTGTTTAGAAATTTAGTAGTAAAATTTAAAAGGAAAAAAGTCATCGTTTCTTAAACATTTAATTTTTTATAACTATATTCTATAATAGGAATGGCATAACAGAATCGCATATCAAGCTTTAAATGTTTCCTTAAACTTAAAACTTTTATATAAATGTGCTTTCAATGATGAGCGTTGTTTTTGAAGGTTTTATTAATAGACTATTTTAATTTCGAGATATTTTTAGGGTTCGATTTGAAGTTTTAAATTAGTAACAGTTGAAAAAAAAAATAAGAGATTCTTATTGGGGTCAGTTATATAATATTTTTTATAATAACAAATTACCGAGAACGTATTTTTATTAGCAATATTAGTTTAAGCTTTATATTTTTTAAATTTCACTCTTGTAAAAGAAATTTTTTAAATATTGGCATATAACCTAAAATAAATAGTGTGAATTAACTAAAATTGACTTTATTGAAAAATGTAACTTTTATTAAAAAAGAATTTGTAAAAAGACTTTCATTGTAGAAAATCTTAAGTACTTGTAAATTCTTGAATCTGTTACATACTCATTAATAATGAAAAAAATAAACAGTTTTTTCTTTTCACATTCAAACTGTACCAATAATTTTGTCCCCAACTGTACGTAATTAAGCATGGTTGCTCTCATCCCATAAGAACATCATAAATTACTTTAAATTTATGAAAAAGTGACATCAACAGAAGAATAATGCAACTGTTGACTGTGTTCCTCATTCAAATGAGAATAATATTATATAAAATCTCAATTCTAGTTATTCGTATATTATTATCTTTGACAAAGACTAATGTAGGGTGTTGAAAAACTTACCATTCCTACTCCTACTGTTGCGTAATATGGCAACGTTAGAAATAAGTCAAATAACATAGTTTTCCGTATTATTTTATATCGTAAGAATAGTACTCGAAGATGCAGAAGAAACATCATAGCTTATTTGTGAAGGATATTTGACTGGCAAACAGACCCATAAATTACTCGAGAGGTATCGGTACAACGAACCCTTCGGTAGTTAGATCTTTCAAGTGGTGTCGACGTGCTGAGTAAGACATGTGTTCCTACCAAGGGAAAACGAAATCCTTTAATTTAAACTAAGTCCTTTCCTGTTGAACAGTTTTTCCACTACAACATTCACTAAAAAACGTTAACTTTCTACATCGATTGACTACGCGAGAGAATTTGCCGCTTTTACCCAATCAAACTAGAAATCTTCTTCCCACAATAACTCTTGAAAAAACATCACGAGAGCATTCAACAAGCATTTATCGATTCAGTCAACATCAGAAAGAAAGACTTTTGAAATTCGCATTAGCTTCGGACTACGCTACAGAACAACAAGAAATATTACGCAAGCATCGTAGCCGAAAATCTCGGATCTACAAGCGACGAAGTCGTCAAATGGTGCATTGCCGGTGCATCGTTCAACACATCACGACGCAACAACGAACGACAACGAAACATCATTCGATATCACATAAATATCAGCTTTTTTGCTACAAATAAAAACGTACTACTGAACAAGGCACCCGAAAGTTTTTTTCTTAAGAAAATAAAGTTTATATAGTTAGTCGATCAGTAACTGAGGAATTTTTAAGATATCAGTTAATATTTCCTACTCATTTTCTTGTAAATATAATACAGTTAAAACAAAATTTGGTTTTTATATATCCCGACAAAAAGTTTCTTTACTTAATAATAAATACAAAAAAGAAAATTGAAAATATTTATTATTAACGTTCTTAGGAAAAACATTTTTTAAAAATATATTACAACAGTTAAGTGTTTATTAATGAGAGTTAAACGAAAGATTAAAATTAAATTTACTTACAAGTTATCTATTTACAAGACAAAAGCATTTGAATAGTTTATATTTGTTTTAAATATATCATTAGAGACAGATTTTCAAATAAAAAATTATATATCTAAAGCTGATACAATTCTGAAAAAATTAGATTCAAAGAAGATACCTTTGTGGTTTTGGAGGATTCAATATTTTACTGTAGTAAAATATCTCAAAGTACCTGATAGTAAAAAAAGTAAATTTTTGTTTTCAATGTTGGCACCTACGACCTTTAGACACCTTCAGACATACTTACATCCCCGTAATCTTATAGATCTTTCGTACGAAGAGGTATTAGAAGCGTTGACTACTTGTTCTTTAAAAAGAGATCCAATAATATTTGAAAAAAGTCCAAAATTCATAAACAAAATCAGCATGAAACGATAGAAGCATATGCTAGAAGATAAAAAGGATTATATAAAGAATCTATGCTTTGATATAAATATCATACTGTAGTAAACTAAATCTTCATAAGCGGATTACGCAATCGTGTAATAGCTATGTATCTTAAGAGAAAAAATTTTTTCTCATTTAAGGGGGCGGTAGCAAAGGCCATTGAACTTGTTAAAAAAGACGGTGCTTTACAAGTAAATATTCAAATTAAATGAAATGCACAGTTCAATAGACAGTAAACGAATCAAACAAGAAAAAGTAAATCTTAAATTAATGTAATTTTGAATCGTTGACATATCACAAAGGTAAATAATTAGACAGTGTTCTGCAACCTTAGGACAAATCTCTTCTTGTATTATATATAATTTATTGTTTATTCTATTCATTAGCGGGCATATTATTATCCTTGACAAAGATTAATGTAGAAAGTTGCTAATCTAACTTTTACCACTCCTACCCTATATCAATAAAATTTAAATAGTTAGTCGATCAGAAACTGATGAACTGTTGAAATATCACTTAAGATTTTCTACTCCTCTTCTATTAAACATAATACAGTTGAAAGATAGTTTTTAATATATATCACGACATAAAGTTTCTTTACTCATAATTAAACATAAAAATTAATATAAAAAATATAGAATATTGACGTTTTACAAAAAAAAAAATTCTTTTGAAATATACTACGAATAGTTTGCAGTGTTTATTGGTGAAAGTTAAACCGAAGATTAAATTGATAATTTCTAATAAGTTATTTATTTGCGGACTATAAGAATTATAAAAGCTTGTATTTGTTTTTAAAATGTCATCAGAGGATGAAGAAATGAAAAATTACCTATCTCAAGCTTTTAGATATATATGGTTTTTCGATCCGAAAAAGAATGATTTTCCGTCTTGGGAAAGAGAATTTTTGCAAATAGCAAGAAGACTCAATGTACCTGATAGTAGAAAAGCAGAATTTCTTTGTTCATTGTTAGATTTAAAACTATATAAATCTCTAAAGAGAAGATTAAAGCATCGTGATCCTAGAAGGCTTTCGTACGAAGAGCTAAAAAATGTGTTACTAAAAGTTTCTACAATGAGACCTGAATTGAGTTTCAGGAAAGAATTCTATAAGCGAAAACAACGAGACAACGAAACAATATTAATGTATGCTTATGCTTTATTAGATATGTTTGACGATTGTAAGTACGTAAAAGATTATAGTACTATTTTAGCAAAAACGTTCGTAGACGGATTAAGAAATCGTGACACAGCTCAGCATCTTATAGAAAATGATCCCATAGATTTCGATTCTATGGTAAAAGAAGCCATTGAATTTCAAAGAAGAACCGGCGGTGCTTCGACAAGTACCAGTGCTTTGACAAGTAACGGTGCTTCGACCAGTACCGGTGCTTCGACCAGTACCGGTGCTCCAACAAGTACCGTTGTTACGACAAGTACCGATGCTTGGACAGTTACCAGTGTTTGGACAATTACCAGTTCTTCGACAAGTACCGGTGCTTCGACAAGTACTGGTTCTTACACCTGTCCCGGTCCTTCGACCAGTGCCGGTCCTTCGACCAGTGCCGGTCCTTCGACCAGTGCCGGTCCTTCGACAAGAAGAGATTAAATTAAATGAACTCCAGAAAATAACATACATTAAACATACCAAGTACAATAAAAAAATTTTTAATCGATGTAATTTTTAATAGTTTACATTTCAAGAAGATAAATAATTAATCAAAATGTGATGTAACATTAGAGAAAAGACACTTCTTTGACAAGTAATTTCGTATGAAATTAAATGAACTATAAGCCAACCACCAATAAGCATATAAAAATGAGTGAGAAAATCATAAGTAAATGTAATTTTTTATCGTCCGAATTGCAGGAAGATAATTAATTACTAAAAGTATCCTACATGACGAAATTTCCAACGAGTACAATGGGTATTCAAAACCAACAAATTTGTGGCATAAGATATATAAGTGCAAACTATCTTCGCTTAATAAAATACGTAAGGCAGGATAAGAATAAAGAGCATGCAAGAAAAATATGCCTTTCTTTGAAAACAGCAATCCTGTACGTTATTGAGAAAGATTAATGTTTACGTTTTGAATATTATACGTTTAGGAAATAATGTTTATAGCTTGTACATATAAAGTATTTATTCAAATTAAACGTCTTTAAGAGGAGTACGAAAAATGGTAATTTTTATTCACAAAAGAATAATGAAACATAAAACAATTTCCTCTTCAATGAAAACATAATTTTTGTTTTTATTTTTTTTTAGTGACTGGACTATCAGAAAATTCCTTTTAAGTCTTTTAATTGACAGAAATTGCGTTCACGGTAATGAAGAAATACTTGTAATGATACGGACGGATTACAAAAGAACGTTTCTGAATATAACAATATCAAAAATTTGTAAACAAGTGTCACCGTTGAAGGATCGTCAAACATTCGAAAATAAGTAACTACTAATTTGAAACAAAACTGATTATAAACATCAGGCATATTATTGTATTGAGAAAAGTTTATCATAGCGTCTTAGTAAACGTCTCCTCCAGCTGCATTCTTAATATTTATCTCTTATTAGTAGCAAAAATACTTGCATTTAGAATTTTTCAATGCTGAGATTGTGCTATTATCTAAGTCAATTATGTCATCAGATTTATTCTTGAAAACCCTAAAAATGTTGATTTAGAAATTAAAAAAATTTGCTTGGCTTAAAACGATATTTTAACAGGATTTAATGTGTAAATTGCTTTTATTAATGCGATTGTTATGATAAAATATACTACTCTATTTCTTCAAATAAATAAAAATCCATCCTCTTATTACTTAAAAATATATTCAGTGATATTCGAAATCATTGAAGAATTCTTTTCGACAATTATATACTGAAATATTTTTAAAAATAGGAGATCTATTCACACAGTAATCTTTTGCATTTGATTATGGTGTTTAGAAATTCAGTAGTAAAATTTAAAAGGAAAATAGTCATCGTTTCTTAAACATTTAATTTTCGTATTTTTTAAACCTATATTCTATAATAGGAATCGCATAACTGAATCGTATATCAAGCTTTAAATGTTTTCTTAAACTTAAAACTTTTATATAAATGTGCTTTCAATGATGAGCGTTGTTTTTAAAGGTTTTATTAATAGACTATTTTTAATTCGAGATATTTTTAGGGTTCGATTTGAAGTTGTAAGTTAGTAACACTTGAAAAAAAAATAAGAGATTCTTATTGGGGTCAGTTATATAAAATTTTTTATAATACCAAATTACCAAGAACGTATTTTTATAAGCAATATTGGTTTAAGCTTTATATTTTTAAAATTTCACTCTTGTAAAAGAAATTTTTTAAATATTGGCATATAACCTAAAATAAATAGTGAATTAACTAAAATTGACTTTATTGAAAAATGTAACTTTTATTAAAAAAGAATTTGTAAAAAGACTTTCATTGTAGAAAATCTTAAGTACTTGTAAATTCTTTCATCTGTTACATACTCATTAATAATGTAGAAAATAAATAGTTTTTTCTTTTCACATTCAAACTGTACCAATAATTTTGTCCCCAACTGTACGTAATTGAGCATTGCGGCATCCATCCCATAAGAACGTCATAAATTACTTTAAATTTATGAAAAAGTGACATCAACAGAAGAATAATGCAACCGTTGACTGTGTTCCTTATTCAAATGAGTATAATATTATATGAAATCTCTATTCTAGTTACTCGTATATTATTATCTTTGACAAAGACTAATGTAGGGTGTTGAAAAACTTACCATTTAAACTCCTACTGTTGCGTAATATGGCAACGTTAGAAATGAGTCGAATAACATAGTTTTCCATATTATTTTATATCGTAAGTATAGTACTCTAAGATGCAGAAGAAACATCATAGCTTATTTGTGAAGGATATTTGACTGGCAATCAAACCCATAAATTTCTCGAGAGGTATCGGTATGACGAACCGAATGTAGAATGATCAAAACTCCTTGGTTCCGACCAGAGATTAAGGAAATATGCAAAAAAAAGAAAATAGCATACCTTAACTATAGAACATTACGAACACCTGAATCATACGAAATGTATAGACTAATCCGGAATCAAACAGCAACATTAGTAAGGCAAACAAAACAGCACCATTGGGAGATTTTTTCGAAGAGAATTGAGAGTGACTTATATGGACTCCAAAACCAAATCTGGCGATTTATTAGAAATCAAAGAAAGGAGGTCAACGAAATGATCGAAACAAATCAGATCACAAGAGAAACCTGGATTAACTACTTAACAGATCTCTATAAATCAGAAGAACCTCAAGCGGAACTAAATACGCCAGAAATAGTAACTAAAAACGACATACAAATTGAGGCCAGTGATGTAGAATCAGCTATTCGGAAACTAAAGAATAGGAAGAGCTCAGGGCAAGATGGCATTCCAAACGAATTATTAAAATACGGTGGCGAACGTCTCACACAACAGTTAACACTGCTAATCCAAAAAATACTATGCCAACACAAAATACCTGATGAAAGGTGAACCAGCACAACTATAGTTATGTTTAAAAAAGGAGACAAAAAACTACCTACAAATTACAGGGGAATAAATCTTTTAAACACTTCATTGAAACTAACAACAAAGGTTATAACGAATAAAATTAGCAGCTTAACGAATCTAGAAGACGAACAACAGGGATTCAGATCAGGCAGATCGTGCACAGACGCGGTTTTCATCATAAGACAGATAACAGAAAAATCAATTGAATACAACAGACCAGCATATGTGTGTTTCATTGATCTGGAAAAGGCATTCGACCGTGTGCAGTTAAAGGATTTTATACACCTCCTCTATAACCGGCAAATTCCGAACTATCTTATCAAGACCATAGAGGACATCTATAGAAACAATAAGATCCAAGCAAAGATAAATGGTGCCTTGACTGAACCGATTGATGCAGGTCGTGGTATCTGACAAGCGGATTATCTAAGTCCCCTGCTTTTTAACATTATTATGGACGAAATAATAAGAAATGTAAGACTGCTAAAAGGATATAAAATGGGCAACGAAGAAATAACCATCCTATGCTCTGCTGATGACGCTGTATTAGTGGCCGAAAATGAGGATGATCTACAACGTCTACTACACCGATTTAACTGCATAGCCAAATCATTCAATATGAAAATATCGGCCCAGAAAACTAAATGCATGACAACATCAAAGACAACGTTAAGGTGTAAACTGGAAATTGAAGGGAAGGTAATTCAGCAGGATACGAGATTTAAGTACCTAGGAATAGAAATCTCAGGGTATGGTGATGTTGAAGCAGAAGTAAGAGAACAGACAATGAAGGCATCCAGAATAGCGGGTTGTTTGAATGACACAATATGGCGAAACAAAAACATGGACATAGAGACCAAAGCAAGAATCTACAAGGCAACGGTAAGACCTATTATGTCATATACCGCAGAAACTCGACCAGATACAGCGAAAACGAAACAGTTACTAGAGACAACCGAAATGAGAGTTCTTCGCAGAATAGTTGGAAAAACACTATTGAACCGAAAGAGAAGTGAAGATATAAGAAGAACATGCAAAGTGGAGAACATTAACGAATGCATATTAAAAAAAAAAAAAAGAATGGAACGAACACATTAACAGAATGGACAACGGAAGAATTGTCAGAATTGCACGGGATAAGTCACCGGTTGGCCGCAGAAGCACGGGTCGCCCACAAAACGATGGTGCGACAATTTAACAGTGCAATAGGCAAAAAAACGTCGTAACGAAACAGGCAAACTGCCTAAACTAAAGAATGAAGAACAAGAAAAAGAAAAAACGTACTACTACGTAGACACCCGAAACTCCAAACCTATCTTAAGAAAATAAAGTTTATATAGTAAGTCGATCAGTAACTGAGGAATTTTTAAGATATCAGTTAATATTTCCTACTCATTTTCTTGTAAATATAATACAGTTAAAACAAAATTTGGTTTTTATATATCCCGACAAAAAGTTTCTTTACTTAATAATAAATACAAAAAAGAAAATTGAAAATATTTATTATTAACGTTCTTAGGAAAAACATTTTTTAAAAATATATTACAACAGTTAAGTGTTTATTAATGAGAGTTAAACGAAAGATTAAAATTAAATTTACTTACAAGTTATCTATTTACAAGACAAAAGCATTTGAATAGTTTATATTTGTTTTAAATATATCATTAGAGACAGATTTTCAAATAAAAAATTATATATCTAAAGCTGATACAATTCTGAAAAAATTAGATTCAAAGAAGATACCTTTCTGGTTTTGGAGGATTCAATATTTTACTGTAGTAAAATATCTCAAAGTACCTGATAGTAAAAAAAGTAAATTTTTGTGTTCAATGTTGGCACCTACGACCTTTAGACACTTTCAGACATACTTACATCCCCGTAATCTTATAGATCTTTCGTCCGAAGAGGTAGTAGAAGCGTTGACTACTTGTTTTTAAAAAGAGATCCAATACTATTTGAAAAAAGTCCAAAATTCATAAACAAAATCAGCAAGAAACGATAGAAGCATATGCTAGAAGATAAAAAGGATTATATAAAGAATCTATGCTTAGATATAAATATCATACTGTAGTAAACTAAATCTTCATAAGCGGATTACGCAATCGTGTAATAGCTATGTATCTTAAGAAAAAAAATTTTTTCTCATTTAAGGGGGCGGTAGCAAAGGCTATTGAACTTGTTAAAAAAGACGGTGCTTTACAAGTAAATATTCAAATTAAATGAAATGCACAGTTCAATAGACAGTAAACGAATCAAACAAGAAAAAGAAAATCTTAAATTGATGTAATTTTGAATCGTTGACATATCACAAAGGTAAATAATTAGACAGTGTTCTGCAACCTTAGGACAAAACTCTTCTTGTATTATATATAATTTATTGTTTATTCTATTCATTAGCGGGCATATTATTATCCTTGACAAGGATTAATGTAGGAAGTTGCCAATCTAACTTTTCCCACTCGTTCCCAAAGTAAATAAAGTTTAAATAGTTAGTCGATCAGAAACTGATGAACTGTTGAAATATCACTTAAGATTTTCTACTCCTCTTCTATTAAACATAATACAGTTGAAAGATAGTTTTTAATATATATCACGACATAAAGTTTCTTTACTCATAATTAAACATAAAAATTAATATAAAAAATATAGAATATTGACGTTTCACAAAAAAGAAATTCCTTTCAAATATACTACGAACAGTGTGCAGTGTTTATTGGTGAAAGTTAAACCGAAGATTAAATTGATAATTTCTAATAAGTTATTTATTTGCGGACTATAAGAAATATAAAAGCTTGTATTTGTTTTTAAAATGTCATCAGAGGATGAAGAAATGAAAAATTACCTATCTCAAGCTTTGAGATATATATGGTTTTACGATCCAAAAAGAATGATTTTCCGTCTTGGGAAAGAAAATTTTTGCAAGTAGCAAGAAGACTCAATGTACCTGATAGTAGAAAAGGAGAATTTTTTTGTTCATTGTTAGATTTTAATGTATATCAATCTCTAAAGAGAAGATTAAAGCATCGTGATCCTAGAAGGCTTTCGTACGAAGAGTTAAAAAATGTGTTACTAAAAGTTTCTACAATGAGACCTGAATTGAGTTTCAGGAAAGAATTCTATAAGCGAAAACAACAAGACAACGAAACAATATTAATGTATGCTTATGCTTTATTAGATATGATTGGAGATTGTAAGTTCAGAGGAGATTATAGTTTTAAATTAGCAAAAACGTTCGTAGACGGATTAAGAAATCGTGACACAGCTCAGCATCTTATAGAAAATGATCCCATAGAATTCGTTAGTATGGTACAACAAGCCATTGAATTTGAGGCAACTAGAGGTGCTTCGACAAGTACTGGTTCATACACCTGTCCCGGTCCTTCGACCAGTGCCGCTCCTTCGACCAGTACCGGTGCTTCGACAAGTACTGGTTCTTACACCTGTCCCGGTCCTTCGACCAGTGCCGGTCCTTCGACCAGTGCCGGTCCTTTTACCAGTGCCGGTCCTTCGACAAGAAGAGATTAAATTAAATGAACTCCAGAAAACAACATACATTAAACATACCAAGTACAATAAAAAAATTTTTAATCAATGTAATTTTAATAGTTTACATATCAAGAAGATAAATAATTAATCAAAATGTGATGTAACATTAGAGAAAAGACACTTTTTTGACAAGTAATTTCGTATGAAATTAAATGAACTATAAGCCAACCACCAATAAGCATATAAAAATGAGTAAGAAAATCTTAAGTAAATGTAATTTTTTATCGTCCGAGTTGCAGAAAGATAATTAATTACTAAAAGTATCCTACATGACGAAATTTCCAACGAGTACAATGGGTATTCAAAACCAGCAAATTTGTGGCATAAAATATATAAGTGCAAACTATCTTCGCTTAATAAAATACGTAAGTCAGGATAAATATAAAGAGCATGCAAGAAAATTATGCCTTTCTTTGAAAACAGAAATCCTGTACGTTATTGAGAAAGTGTAATGTTTACGTTTTGAATATTATACGTTTAGGAAATTATGTTTATAGCTTATACATATAAAGTATTTATTCAAATTAAACGTCTTTAAGAGGAGTACGAAAAATGGTAATTTTATTCACAAAAGAATAATGAAACAAAAAACAATTTCCTCTTCAATGAAAACATAATTTTTGTTTTTATTTTTTTTTAGTGACTGGACTATCAGAAAATTCCTTTTAAGTCTTTTAATTGACAGAAATTGCGTTCACGGTAATGAAGAAATACTTGTAATGATACGGACGGATTACAAAAGAACGTTTCTGAATATAACAATATCAAAAATTTGTAAACAAGTGTCACCGTTGAAGAATCGTCAAACATTCGAAAATAAGTAACTACTAATTTGAAACAAAACTGATTATAAACATCAGGCATATTATTGTATTGAGAAAAGCTTATCATAGCGGCTTAGTAAACGTCCCCTCCAGCTGCATTCTTAATATTTATCTCTTATTAGTAGCAAAAATACTTGCATTTAGAATTTTTCAATGCTGAGATTGTGCTATTATCTAAGTCATTTATGTCATCAGATTTATTCTTGAAAACCCTAAAAATGTTGATTTAGAAATTAAAAAAATTTGCTTGGCTTAAAACGATATTTTGACAGGATTTAATGTGTAAATTGCTTTTATTAATGCGATTGTTATAATAAACTATACTACTCTATTTCTTCAAATAAAGAAAAATCCATCCTCTTATTACTTAAAAATATATTCAGTGAAATTCGAAATCATTGAAGAATTCTTTTCGACAATTATATACTGAAATATTTTTAAAAATAGGAGATCTATTCACACAGTAATCTTTTGCATTTGATTATGGTGTTTAGAAATACAGTAGTAAAATTTAAAAGGAAAATAGTCATCGTTTCTTAAACATTTAATTTTCGTATTTTTTAAACCTATATTCTATAATAGGAATTGCATAACTGAATCGTATATCAAGCTTTAAATGTTTTCTTAAACTTAAAACTTTTATAGAAATGTGCTTTCAATGATGAGCGTTGTTTTTAAAGGTTTTATTAATAGACTATTTTTAATTCGAGATATTTTTAGGGTTCGATTTGAAGTTGTAAATTAGTAACAGTTGAAAAAAAAATAAGAGATTCTTATTGGGGTCAGTTATATAATATTTTTTATAATAACAAATTACCAAGAACGTATTTTTATAAGCAATATTGGTTTAAGCTTTATATTTTTTAAATTTCACTCTTGTAAAAGAAATTTTTTAAATATTGGCATATAACCTAAAATAAATAGTGTGAATTAACTAAAATTGACTTTATTGAAAAATGTAACTTTTATTAAAAAAGAATTTGTAAAAAGACTTTCATTGTAGAAAATCTTAAGTACTTGTAAATTCTTTCATCTGTTACATACTCATTAATAATGTAGAAAATAAATAGTTTTTTCTTTTCACATTCAAACTGTACCAATAATTTTGTCCCCAACTGTACGTAATTGAGCATGGCGGCATCCATCCCATAAGAACGTCATAAATTACTTTAAATTTATGAAAAAGTGACATCAACAGAAGAATAATGCAACCGTTGAGTGTGTTCCTCATTCAAATGAGTATAATATTATATAAATTCTTTATTCTAGTTATTCGTATATTATCTTTGACAGAGACTAATGTAGGGAGTTGAAAAACTTACCATTTAAACTCCTACTGTTGCGTAATATGGCAACGTTAGAAATGAGTCGAATAACATAGTTTTCCATATTATTTTATATCGTAAGAATAGTACTCGAAGATGCAGAAGAAACATCTTAGCTTATTTGTGAAGGATATTTGATTTGCAAACAGACCCATAAATTACTCGAGAGGTATCGGTACAACGAACCCTTCGGCAGATAGATCTTTCAAGTGGTGTCCACGTGCTGAGTAAGAAATGCGTTCCTATCAAGGGAAAACGAAATCCTTTAATTTAAACTAAGTCCTTTCCTGTTGAACAGTTTTTCCACTACAACATTCACTAAAAAACGTTAACTTTCTACATCGATGGACTACGCTAGAGAATTTGCCGCTTTTATTCAATCAAACTAGAAATCTTCTTCCCACAATAACTCTTGAAAAAACATCACGAGAGCATTCGACAAGCATTCATCGATTCAGTCAACATCAGAAAGAAAGACTTTTGAAATTCGCATTAGCTTCGGACTACGCTACAGAACAACAAGAAATATCACGCAAGCATCGTAGCCGAAAATCTCGGATCTACAAGCAACGAAGTCGTCAAATGGTGCATTGCCGGTGCATCGTTCAACACATCACGACGCCACAACGAACGACAACGCAATATCATTCGATATCACATAAATATCAACTTTATTTGCTACAAATAAAAAACGCACTCACAGAAACGCTCACAGAAACGAAATATTGCCTCGGAATAAGACGGATTCACAGATGACGACCCAAGCAGGAAAATGGACAAAGAATTGGAAGAAAAAAGAACACATAATGCGTCTGGCTACCTGGAACATCAAGTCATTTAATAATAAAGATCAAGAAACCCTGAAAGAACTGAAAGGTAATAACATTGATATATGCGCCTTACAAGAAACCAAAAAGAAAGGCAAAGGACAAATACAATACGAAGACTACTTAATGATCTATAGTGGAGTCGAGAAACAAATCAGGGCAAAGGAAGGGGTAGCCATCGCAGTATCCAAGAAATATAAAAACAACATACAAGAATGTGATTACATATCTTCACGAATATTAGTGGTAAAAATGAAAACAGAAAACCAAAAATTAAATATAGTGTCAATTTATGCACCAGAAGATAACAAACCAAAAGAAGAAAGAGAAGCCTTCTACGATCAGCTACAAAATATAGTTGGATTATTACCAAATAACCAACAAATAATAATCCTCGGAGATTTTAACACTCGCATCGGAAATGAAATAATACCGGGAATTAAAAAAAAGTTCAACGAAAATGTGTTAAATCATAATGAAGAACTTATGACACAATTGTTCACATTTAACGAGCTTAGGATTAACAACACATTCTATAACCACAAAGTGCAATACAAACTCACATACAGCAACACCAGAGGCTTCAGGTCCACAATTGATTATATTGTTACCAACAGGTACGTCCAATTACACCAAATACTAGATATCATGACGTTAAATTCCGCGAATGTAGAAAGCGATCATAGCCTGCTACTAGCAAAAATAAGAATGAAGTTTAAACTCCAAAGCAATCTTGCCCGAGCAACTCAAGAATCGAAAATAAACATCGAGAACTTTCCAACTAAACAACTATATGAGAACAGGTTGAAGGATAAAATCGAAATAAACCCAATAAAAGAAGAGGATAATATAAATACAGCCTGGAAGAAATAAAAACTAACATTTTAGAAGCTGCAATTGAAGCCCTGGGAACACGAACTGTAAAAAACCGGGCTAGAATGATCAAAACTCCTTGGTTCCGACCAGAGATTAAGGAAATATGCAAAAAAGAGAAAATAGCATACCTTAACTATAGAACATTACGAACACCTGAATCATACGAAATGTATAGACGAATCCGGAATCAAACAGCAACATTAGTAAGGCAAACAGAACAGCACCATTGGGAGATTTTTTCGAAGAGAATTGAGAGTTACTTCTATGGACTCCAAAAACAAATCTGGCGATTTATTAGAAATCAAAGAAAGGAGGTCAACAAAAGGATCGAAACAAATCAGATCACAAGAGAAACCTGGATTAACTACTTAACAGATCTCTATAAATCAGAAGAACCTAAGGCGGAACTAAATACGCCAGAAATAGTAACTAAAAACGACATACAAATTGAGGCCAGTGATGTAGAATCATCTTTTCGGAAACTAAAGAATAGGAAGAGCTCAGGGCAAGATGGCATTCCAAACGAATTATTAAAATACGGTGGCGAACGTCTCACACAACAGTTAACACTGCTAATCCAAAAAATACTATGCCAACACAAAATACCTGATGAAAGGTGAACCAGCACAACTATAGTTATGTTTAAAAAAGGAGACAAAAAACTACCTACAAATTACAGGGGAATAAATCTTTTAAACACTTCATTGAAACTAACAACAAAGGTTATAACGAATAAAATTAGCAGCTTAACGAATCTAGAAGACGAACAACAGGGATTCAGATCAGGCAGATCGTGCACAGACGCGGTTTTCATCATAAGACAGATAACAGAAAAATCAATTGAATACAACAGACCAGCATATGTGTGTTTCATTGATCTGGAAAAGGCATTCGACCGTGTGCAGTTAAAGGATTTTATACACCTCCTCTATAACCGGCAAATTCCGAACTATCTTATCAAGACCATAGAGGACATCTATAGAAACAATAAGATCCAAGCAAAGATAAATGGTGCCATGACTGAACCGATTGATGCAGGTCGTGGTATCCGACAAGTTGATTCTCTAAGTCCCCTGCTTTTTAACATCATTATGGACGAAATAATAAGAAATGTAAGACTGCTAAAAGGATATAAAATGGGCATCGAAGAAATAACTATTCTATGCTATGCTGATAACGCTGTATTAGTGGCCGAAAATGAGGATGATCTACAACGTCTACTACACTGATTTAACTGCATAGCCAAATCATTCAATATGAAAATATCGGCCCAGAAAACAAAATGCATGACAACATCAAAGACACCGTTAAGGTGTAAACTGGAAATTGAAGGGAAGGTTATTCAGCAGGATACGAGATTTAAGTACCTAGGAATAGAAATCTCAGGGTATGGTGATGTTGAAGCAGAGGTAAGAGAACAGACAATGAAGGCATCCAGAATAGCGGGTTGTTTGAATGACACAATATGGCGAAACAAAAACATGGACATAGAGACCAAAGCAAAATCTACAAGGCCATGGTAAGACCTATTATGTCACATACCGCAGAAACTCGACCAGACACGGCGAAAACGAAACAGTTACTAGAGACAACCGAAATGAGATTTCTTCGCAGAATAGTTGGAAAAACACTATTGGACCGAGAGAGAAGTGAAGATATAAGAAGAACATGCAAAGTGGAGAACATTAACGAATGCATATTAAAAAAAAAAAAAGAATGGAACGAACACATTAACAGAATGGACAACGGAAGAATTGTCAGAATTGCACGGGATAAGTCACCGGTTGGCTGCAGAAGCACGGGTCGCCCACGAAAACGATGGTGCGACAATTTAACAGTGCAATAGGCAAAAAAACGTCGTTACGAAACAGGCAAATTGCCTAAACTAAAGAATGAAGAAGAAGAAAAAGAAAAAACGTACTACTACGTAAGACACCCGAAACTCCAAACCTATCTTAAGAAAATAAAGTTTATATAGTTAGTCGATCAGTAACTGAGGAATTTTTAAGATATCAGTTAATATTTCCTACTCATTTTCTTGTAAATATAATACAGTTAAAACAAAATTTGGTTTTTATATATCCCGACAAAAAGTTTCTTTACTTAATAATAAATACAAAAAAGAAAATTGAAAATATTTATTATTAACGTTCTTAGGAAAAACATTTTTTTAAAATATATTACAACAGTTAAGTGTTTATTAATGAGAGTTAAACGAAAGATTCAAATTAAATTTACTTACAAGTTATCTATTTACTAGACCAAAGCATTTGAATAGTTTATATTTGTTTTAAATATGTCATTAGAGACTGATTTTCAAATAAAAAATTATATATCTAAAGCTGATACAATTCTAGAAAAATTAGATTCAAAGAAGATACCTTCGTGGTTTTGGAGAATTCAATTTTTTACTGTAGTAAAATATCTCAAAGTACCTGATAGTAAAAAAAGTAAATTTTTATGTTCAATGTTGGCACCTACGACCTTTAGACACTTTCAGACATACTTACATACCCGTAATCTTATGGATCTTTCGTACGAAAAAGTAGTAGAAGCGTTGACTACTTGTTTTTAAAAAGAGATCCAATACTATTTGAAAAGAGTCCAAAATTCATAAACAAAATCAGCAAGAAACGATAGAAGCATATGCTAGAAGATAAAAAGGATTATATAAAGAATCTATGCTTAGATATAAATATCATACTGTAGTAAACTAAATCTTCATAAACGGATTACGCAATCGTGTAATAGCTATGTATCTTAAGAGAAAAATTTTTTCTCATTTAAGGGGGCGGTAGCAAAGGCCATTGAACTTGTTAAAAAAGACGGTGCTTCACAAGTAAATATTCAAATTAAATGAAATGCACAGTTTAATAGACAGTAAACGAATCAAACAAGAAAAAGAAAATCTTAAATTGATGTAATTTTGAATCGTTGACATATCACAAAGGTAAATAATTAGACAGTGTTCTGCAACCTTAGGACAAAACACTTCTTGTATTATATATAATTTATTGTTTATTCTATTCATTATCGGGCATATTATTATCTTTGACAAGAATTAATGTAGGAAGTTGCCAATCTAACTTTTCCCACTCGTACCCAAAGTAAATAAAGTTTAAATAGTTAGTCGATCAGAAACTGATGAACTGTTGAGATATCAGTTAAGATTTTCTACTCCTCTTCTATTAAACATAATACAGTTGAAACATAGTTTTTAATATATATCGCGACATAAGGTTTCTTTACTCATAATTAAATATAAAAATTAATATAAAAAATATAGAATATTGACGTTTCACAAAAAAGAAATTCCTTTCAAATATACTACGAACAGTGTGCAGTGTTTATTGGTGAAAGAAACCGAAGATTAAATTGATAATTTCTAATAAGTTATTTATTTGCTGACTATAAGAATTAGAAAAGCTTGTACTTATTTTTAAAATGTCATCAGAGGATGAAGAAATGAAGAAATACCTATCTGAAGCTTTAAAAACTTTAGGGTTTTACGATCCAAACGAGAGTAAATTTCCGCCTTGGGAAAAAAAATTTTTGGATGTAGTAAGAACACTCAAAGTACCTGAAAGAAGAAAAACAGAATTTTTTTGTTCGATGTTAAGATATGATCTATATAAATCCATAAAGAAAATATTAAAAACTAAGGATCCTACAAGTCTTCCGTACAAAGAGGTGAGAAAAGCTTTATATAAATCTACTCTAATGAGAAAAGAACTAGCATTAAGAAGAAAATTCGTTGTGCGAGAACAACGAGATGACGAAACAATAGAAATGTATGCCAAAGCATTACTAGATATGTATAAAGAGTGTAAGTACATATATTCTAATGATACTACTTTAATAAAAACGTTCATAGCCGGATTAAGAAATCGTGACACAGCTGAGCATCTTGAAGAAAATAATACCCTAGAATTCGAACATATGGTAGAAAAAGCCATTGAATTTCAGGCAAAAAGACGTTCTTCGACAAGTACCGATGCTTCGACAAATACCGATGCTTGGACAATGACCAGTGCTTCGACAAGTACCGGTGCTTCGACAAGTACTGGTTCTTACACCAGTCCCGGTCCTTCGACCAGTGCCGGTCCTTCGACCAGTGCCGGTCCTTCGACAAGAAGAGATTAAATTAAATGAACTCCAGAAAACAACATACATTAAACATACCAAGTACAATAAAAAAATTTTTAATCAATGTGATTTTTAATAGTTTACATTTCAAGAAGATAAATAATTAATCAAATGTGATGTAACATTAGAGAAAAGACACTTCTTTGACAAGTAATTTCGAATGAAATTAAATGAACTCTAAGCAAACCACCAATAAGCATATAAAAATGAGTAGGAAAATCTTAAATAAATGTAATTTTTTATCGTCCGAATTGCAGGAAGATAATTAATTACTAAAAGTATCCTACATGACGAAATTTCCTACTAGTACAAAGGGTATTCAAAACCAACAAATTTGTGTCATAAAATAAATAAGTGCAAACTATCTCTGCTTAATAAAATACGTCAGTCAGGATAAAAATAAAGAGCATGCAAGAAAAATATGCCTTTCTTTGAAAACAGCAATCCTGTACGTTATTGAGAAAGTTTAATGTTTATGTTTTGAATATTATACGTTTAGGGAATTATGTTTATAACGGATACATATCAAGTCGTTATTCAAATTAAACGTCTTTAAGAGGAGTACGAAAAATGGTAATCGTTATTCACAAAAAAAAATGAAACAAAAAACAATTTTCTCTTCAATAAAAACATAATTTTTGTTTTTATTTTTTTTTAGTGACTGGACTATCAGAAAATTACTTTTCGTTCTTTTAATTGACAGAAATTGCGTTCACGGTAATGAAGAAATTCTTGTAATGATACGGACGGATTACAAAAGAACGTTTCTAAATATAACAATATCAAAAATTAGTAAACAAGTATCACCGCTGAAGGATCGTATAAATCATTCGAAAATAAGTAACTACTAATTTGAAACAAAACTGTTTATAAACATCAGGCATATTATTGTATTGAGAAAAGTTTATCATAGCGGCTTAGTAAACGTCCCTTCCCGCTCCATTTTTAATATTTATCTCTTATTAGTAGCAAAAATACTTGCATTTAGAATTTTTCAATGCTGAGATTGTGCAATTATTTAAGTCAATTATGTCATCAGATTTAATCCTGAAAACCCTAAAAATGTTGATTTAGAAATTAAAAAGATTTGCTTGGCATAAAACAATATTTTGACAGGATTTAATGTGCAAATTGCTTTTATTAATGCGATAGTATAGTGAATTATACTACCCAATTTCTTTAAATAAAGTATAAAACATCCACTTATTTCTTAAAAATATATTCAGTAAAATTCGAAATTATTGATGCATTCTTTTCGTTAATTATTTACTGAAACATTTTTAAAAATAAGAGCTCTATTAACACAGTAATCTTTTGCATTTGATTAAGGTGTTTAAAAATTGGGTAGAAAAATTTATAAGGGAAATAATGATTTCTCCTAAACACTGAATCTTCGTATTTGTTTTTGCTATATTCTTTTTATAAGAATGGCATAACAGAATCGTATATCAAGCTTTAAATGTTTTCTTAAACTTAAAACTTTTATATAAATGTGCTTTCAATGATGAGCGTTGTTTTTAAACGTTTTATTAATAAACTGTTTTTAATTCGAGATATTTTTAGGGTTCGATTTGAAGTTGTAAATTAGTAACAGTTGAAAAAAAAAATAAGAGATTCTTATTGGGGTCAGATATATAATATTTTTTATAATAACAAATTGCCAAGAACGTATTTTTATTAGCAATATTAGTTTAAGCTTTATATTTAAAAAATTTTACTCTTGTAAAAGAAATTTTTTAAATATTAGCATATAACATAAAATAAATAGTGTGAATTAACAAAAATTGACTTTATTGGAAAATGTAACTTTTTATAAAAAAGAATTTGTAAGAAGACTTTCATTGTAGAAAATCTTAAGTACTTGTAAATTCTTGCATCTGTTACATACTCATTAATGATGAAAAAAATAAATAGTTTTTTCTTTTCACATTTAAACTATACGAATAATTTTGTCCCTCTTCCTATAAGAACGTCATAAATTACTTTAAATTTATGAAAAATTGACATCATCAGAAGAATAATGCAACCGAACTGTTTATTAGACAGTAATCGAATCAAAAAGAAAAAGAAAATCTAAAATTCATGTAATTTTGAATCGTTGACATATCACAAAGATAAATAATTAATCAAAGTGTGCTGCAACATCAGAGAAAAAACACTTTTTCGACAAAAAAATGAATGACCTTAAAGGAACTCTGTGGCAACAACCAATAAGCAAATAAAAAAAATAAAAAAATCTTAAATAAATATAATTTTATATAGTGAAAATTGCAGGGAGATAATTAATTGCTAAAAGTATCCTTCATGAAGAAATTACCAGCGAGTACAAAAAGTTTTCAAAGCAAATAAAATTGTTGCATAAAATATATAAAAGCTAACTATTTCTGCTTAATACAAAACGTAAGCCTCGGTAAAAATAAGCAGTATGCAAAAAAAACGTGCAAATATTTGAAATTAGCTTTCTTTCACGTTGTTAAGAAAGATTTATGTTTAAGTTTTGGATATTATACGTTTTGGGAATTATGTTTATACCGGATACATATGAAATAGTTATTCAATTTAAATTTCTTTAAGAGGAATACGATAAATGCTAATCGTTATTCATAAAAAGATAATGAGAAAAAAAACAATTTTCTATTCAATGAAAACATAAAATTTTTTGTTATTTTTACTTAGAGACTGACAAATCAGAAAACTCCTTTTAGGTCTTTTTATTAATAGAGGTTGTTTTCATGGTAATGAAAAAATGCTTATAACGTAACGGACGGATTGCAAAACGACGGTTCTAAATATGATATACCTAAATATTTATAGAAAGTAGCACTGTTGAAGAAACGTATACGTACGATAATAAATAACTTCTACCTGTGATCAAATCTGTTTGTAAACATCTCAGACCTATTATTATATCAAGAAAAGTTTATCACGTCCCCTTCACGTTTCTCTCTTAATCCTTATTTCAATTTAGTAGCAAAAATGCTAGATTTAGAATATTTCAAAGGAAAGATTTTGCAATAATCTAAGTAAATTATGTCATCAGATTGAGTCTTCAAAAGACTAAAAATGTTGAATTAGAAATGAAAGAAATTTGCTTAGCTTAAAACCATTTTTTGATAGGATTTAATCTGTAAATTGCTTTTATTAATGCAATTGTTATGGTAAACAATACTAACTAATTTTTTTTAATAAAGAAAGTCCATCCTTTTATTTCATAAAAATATATTCAGTGAAATTCGATATTATTGAAGAGTACTTTTCGAAAATTGTATACTAAAATATTTTTAGAAATAGGAATTTTATTTACATTGTAATCTTTCAATTTTATCTAAGAATTTAAAAATAACTAGTAAAATACATAAGAGAAATAATGATTGTCTTTTAAACACTGAATCTCCGTATTTTATATTACCGGATACTTTCTTTAAGAATAACATAACAGAATCTTATATCAAGCTATCAAGTTTATTTTATTTTCTACTTAGTTTTGTTTCTTTTGTTAACGATTAGTACTTTCAAATTTGTATAATATATAACTTATTGTTTATTCTATTCATTAGCGGGCATATTATTATCCTTGACAAGGATTAATATAGGAAGTTGCCAATCTAACTTTTATCACTCCTACCCTATATCAATAAAATTTAAATAGTTAGTCGATCAGAAACAGATGAACTGTTGAAGAATCAATTAAGATTTTCTACTCCTTTTCTATTAAACATAATACAGTTTAAACATAAATTTTAATATATATCACGACACAAAGTTTCTTTACTCATAATTAAACATAAAAATTAATATAAAAAATATAGAATATTGACGTTTCACAAAAAAGAAATTCTTTTAAAATATACTACGAACAGTGTGCAGTGTTTACTGGTGAAAAATAAACCGAAGATTAAACTGATAATTTCTAATAAGTTATCTAGTTGCGGACTATAAGAATTAGAAAAGCTTGTATTTGTTTTTAAAATGTCATCAGAGGATGAAGAAATGCAAAAATACGTATCTCAAGCTATTGAAACTATAGGGATTTTCGATCCAAACAAGGGTAAATTTCCGCCTTGGGAAAAAAAATTTTTGCGATTAGCAAGAAAACTCAAAGTACCTAAAGAAAGAAAAACAGAATTCTTTTGTGCGATGTTAAAATTAAATCTATATAAATCCGTAAAGAGAATATTAAAAACTGAAGATCCTACAAATCTTAAGTACGAAGAGGTAAAAAAAGCGTTAGAAAAATCTACTCTAATGAAAAAAGAATTGATATTCAGAAAAAAATTCCATGCGCGAAAACAACGAGACAACGAAACAATAAAAATGTATGCTAAGGTCCTACAAAATATGCTTAAAAAATGTAAGTACACAAAAGATTATAGAACTATCTTAGCAAAACAGTTCGTAGACGGATTAAGAAATCGTGACACAGCTCAGCATCTTATAGAAAATGATACTCTAGAATTCGAGACTATGGTAGAAAAAGCCATTGAATTTCAGGCAACTAGAGGTGCTTCGACAAGTACCGGTGCTTCGACAAGAACCCGTGCTTCAACAAGAACCGGTGCTTCGACCAGTACCGGTGCTTCGACAAGAACCGGTGCTTCGACAAGTAGAGATTAAATTAAATGAACACCAGAAAACAACATACATTAAACAAAACGAGTACAATAAAAAAAATTTTAAATCAATGTAATTTTTAATAGTTTACATTTCAAGAAGATAAATAATTAATCAAAGTGTGATGTAACAGTAGAGAAAAAACACTACTTTGACAAATACTCAAATGAAATTAAATGAACTCTAGGCCAACCACCAATAAGCATATAAAAATGAGTAAGAAAATCTTAAATAAATATAATTTTTTATCGAAAGATAATTAATTACTAAAAGTATCCTACATGACGAAATTTCCTACGAGTACAAAAAGTATTCCAATCCAACAAATTTGTAGCATAAAATATATAAGTGCAAACTATCTCTGCTTAATAAAATACGTAAGTCAGGATAAAAATAAAGAGCATGCAAGAAAAATATGCCTTTCTTTGAAAACAGCAATCCTGTACTTTATTGAGAAAGTTTAATGTTTATGTTTTGAATATTATACGTTTAGGGAATTATGTTTATAACGGATACATATAAAGTCGTTATTCAAATTAAACGTCTTGAAGAGGAGTACGAAAAATGGTAATCGTTATTCACAAAAAAATAATGAAACAAAAAACAATTTCTTCTTCAATGAAAACATAATTTTTGTTTTTATTTTTTTTTAGTGACTGGACTATCAGAAAATTCTTTTTTGGTCTTTTAATTGACAGAAATTGCGTTCATGGTAATGAAGAAATACTTATAATGATATGGACGGATTACAAAAGAACGTTTCTGAATATGATAATATCAAAAATTTATAAATAAGTGTCACCGTTGGAGGAATGTCATACATTCGAAAATAAGTAAATACTTACTTGAATCGAAACTGTTTATAAACATCAAGTATATTATTGTATTGAGAAAAGTTTATCATAGCGGCTGAGTACCAGTCCCTTCCCGCTCCAATCTTAATATTTATCTCTTATTAGTAGCAAAAATACTTGCTTTTAGAATTTTTCAAAGCAGAGCTTGTGCAATTATCTAAGTCAATTATTACATCAGACTTATTCTTCAAAATCCTAAGAATGTTTAATTAGAAATGAAAGAAATTTGCTTAGCTTAAAACATCATTTTGACAGGATTTAATGTGCAAATTGCTTTTATTAATGCGATTGTTATGGTAAACTATTCTACCTAATTTCTTCAAATAAAGAAAAATCTATCCTCTTATTTCTTAAAAATATATTCGGTGAAATTTGAAATGATTGTAGAATTCTTTTCGAAAATTATATACTGAAATATTTTTAAAAATAAGAGATATATGAACACAGTATCTTTTGGATTTGATGAAGGTGTTTAGAATTTCAGTAGTAAAATTTATAAGAAAAATAATCATCGTTTCTTAAACACTTAATTTTCGTATTTTTTATTACTATATTCTATAATAGGAATAGCATAACAGAATCGTATATCAAGCTTTTAATGTTATCTTAAACTTAAAACTTTTATATAAACGCGCTTTCAATGATGAGCGTTGTTTTTAAAAGCTTTATTATTAGACTATTTTTAATTCGAAATATTTTTAGGGTTCGATTTGAAGTTGTAAATTAGTAACAGTTGAAAAAAAAATAAGAGATTCTTATTAGGGTCAGTTATATAATATTTTTTGTAATAACAAATTACCGAGAACGTATTTTTATTAGCAATATTGGTTTAAGCTTTATTTTTAAAAAATTTAACTCTTGTTAAAGAAATTTTTTAAATATTAGCCTATAACCTAAAATAAATAGTGTGAATTAACTAAAATTGACTATATTGGAAAATGTAACTTTTTATAAAAAAGAATTTGTAAAAAGACTTTCATTGTAGAAATTCTTAAGTACTTGTAAATTCTTTCATCTTTTACTTACTAATTAATAATGTAGAAAATAAATACTTTTTACTTTTCACATTCAAACTGTACCAATAATTTCCTCCCCAACTGTATGTAATTGAGCATTGTGGCTCTCATCCCATAAAAAGGTCATAAATATCTTTAAATTTATGAAAAAGTGACATCATCAGAAGAATAATCCAACCGCTGACTCTGTTATTCATTCAAATTAGTATAATATTATATAAATTCTGTATTCTATTTATTCGTATATTATTATCTTTGACAAATACTAATGTAGGGAGTTACTAGACACAAGTGTCCATACCCCCACCACTCGGACTTCGAGTGCGTGGACTCTGCTGGGCCCATTACCAATGACATTCGGGCTACTTTTTCGCTGGACGCCTACGAGGATACTTGGAGACAACGATCGAGAGCACTATTGGAATAACAGAGTATTCTCATATAAAGACGTTCATACCTTAGAGAACAAGAGATAACGTACCGTGAAAGCGAGAACCAATGGTAACGAAACATTGATTCGAGAACGAATCGGTGAGAGACATTATTTCTTATTTAACTGTAAAAAAAGATAGAGGCGACCATTAACGGTGAGAGATCTTATTTCTATTTCCTTTCAACCGGATTGCCCATCCGGGTTAATCGTGACGAGAAGAGGATCACGTGCATAGTCCGTGGTTCACCGTATTTACTTGTATTTTAATATCAACCAGGGTTTTTATGCCGCAAGGCTTCTATTGGCTCAACCACGTGTTTTCTTTATATTAATTCACCTTTTCACCCTCCTCATAGTTAGCTTAACCTAATCGCCGGAGGACTCCTATTGGAGGAATTTTAGCAAATACAGTTCACTCTCTACATCGATGGACTACGTGAGAAAACTTGCCGCTTTTGGACAATGAAATTAGAAATCATCTTCCCACAAAAACCCTTAAAACAACAGCACGAGAGCATTTAGCAAGCATCAATCGATTCAGTCAACATCAGGAAGAGACACTTTTGAATTCTTTGAAATTAGCTACCTTGTACGTTGTTGAGAAGGATTACGTTTCAGATATTATACGTTTAGGGAATTATGTTTATACCGGAACATATGAAATAGTTATTCAATTTAAATTTCTGTAAGAGGAATACGAAAAATGGTAATTGTTATTCATAAAAAGATAATGAGATATAAAACCATTTTCTCTTTAACGAAAACATAAAATTTTTTTTGAAGTTATACTTCTTTTGGCGCGTTGGGGAAAATGTAATGAGGAGTGATTTTTTCCGAGCGTCTGGAAAAACGACACAATGAAGTTTGTCGGTATTTATGACGCGCGGCAAAGCGATTTCAAATATACGGCATGAAAAGTTGTCTTCTTTTCTTCTTCCTCATTTTTTCTCAAGCGGGTCACCCATCCAAATACTAATCGTACTCAGCGCTGCTTTACTTAAATGATCGAAGCGAGAACTAATGCTGTAACCGCGCCATGGCTGTTGACGCGTGAAGTTATTCGATATATCTCTCTTATGTTTAGTGTGGACTGATATCTATATTTTGATATTTTCTTTTTCTTTTTTTTATTCTTTCTTATATATATATATATAATAATTATTTTTTTTTTTAAGTAATTTTTTTTCTTTGAAGTTTTTTTTGAAGTTATTTTTGAGGTTATTGAGGTTATATTCGTTTTGGTACGGCAAAGAAGTATAACTTCTTACGTGCGTACATAAGTACACACACCAGTTTTTTTTATTTTTATTTAGAGACTAACCAATCAGAAAACTCTTTTTAGGTCTTTTTATTGATAGAAGTTGTTTTCATGGTAATGAAAAAATGCTTATAACATAACGGACGGATTGCAAAACGACGATTCTAAATATGATATCCCTAAATATTTATAGAAAGTGACACCGTTGAAGAAACGTATACGTACGATAATAAATAACTTCTACCTGTGATCAAATCTGTTTATGAACATCTCAGACCTATTAATATATCGAGAAAAGTTTATCATTGTGGCCAAGTTCCCGTCAATTAACGCTTCTCTCTTAATCCTTATTTCAATTTTGTAGCAAAAATGCTTGCTTTTAGAATAATTCAAAGCAAAGATTTTGCAATAATCTAAGTCAATTATGTCATCAGATTTATTCCTAAAAAAATGTTGAATTAGAAATGAAAGAAATTCGCTTAAAACCATATTTTGACAGGATTTAATGTGTAAATTGATTTTATTAATGCGATTATTATGGTAAATTATACTACCGAATTTCTTAAAATTAAAAATAAACCATCCTCTTATTTCTGGAAAATATATTCAGTGAAACTCGAAATATTTGATGAATTCTATTCGTTAATTATATACTGAAACGTTCTTAGATATAGGAGTTTTATTTACACAAAAATCTTTTTATTTTATGTAGGTTATTAGAAATTTCTAGTAAAGTACATAAGAGAAATAATGATTTTCTCCACAACACTGAGTCTTCATGCTTTATATTAAAGAATACTTTTATCAGGAATAACATTTTAGAATCTTATATCAAGCAATCAAACTTATCTTATTTTCTATTAAAATTTTTTTTTTCGTTAACTATTATTAAATTTAAATTTGTATAATATATATAGTTTAATGTTTATTCTATTCATTAGCGGGCATATTATTACCTTTGACAAGGATTAAAGTGGGGAGTTGCTAATCTATCTTTTCCCACTCGTATCTAAAAGTCAATAAAGTTTAAATAGTTAGTCGATCAGAAACTGATGAACTGTTGAGATATCAGTTAAGATTTTCTACTCCTTTTCTATTAAACATAATACAGTTTAAACATAATTTTTAATATATATCACGACAAAAAGTTTCTTTACTCATAATTAAACATAAAAATAAATATAAAAAATATAGAATATTGACGTTTTACAAAAAAAAAAATTCTTTTGAAATATACTACGAACAGTTTGCAGTGTTTATTGGTGAAAGTTAAACCGAAGATTAAACTGAAAATTTCTAATAAGTTATTACTTTGCGGACTATAAGAATTAGACAAGCTTGTATTTGTTTTTAAAATGTCATCAGGCGATGAAGAAATGAAAAAATATGTATCTCAAGCTCTGGAAACGTTATGGTTTTACGATCCAAAAAAGACTAGTTATACTTCTTGGAAAAAACAATTTTCGCAAGTAGTAAGAAGACTCAATGTACCTAAAAGTAAGAAAAGTGAATTTTTTTGTTCGATGTTAGAACTTAAAATATTAAATACTCTAAGAAAAAAATTAAAGCCTCGTGATCCTAAAGTTCTTCCGTACAAAGAGGTAGAAGAAGCGTTAAATAAATATATTGTAAAAAAAGCTGAAATATTAAAGATCAGAAAAAAATACAATGCGCGAAAACAACGTGACGGCGAAACAATAGAAATGTATGCTAAGAAATTAGAACATTTATATAGAGGGTGTAAGTACAAATATGTTCATGATTCTGCGTTAATAGGAAAGTTCCTAGACGGATTAAAAAATTGTAACACAGCAATATATCTTGAAAAAAATAATACCCTAGAATTCGAAAATATGGTAAAACAAGCCATTGAATATGAGGCAAGTATCGGTGCTTCGACAAGTACCAGTGCTTGGACAATTACCAGTTCTTCGTCAAGTACCGGTGCTTCGTCCAGTACCGCTACTTCGACAAGTACTGATGCTTACACCAGTCCCAGGCCTTCGACCAGTGCCGGTCCTTCGACCAGTACTGGTGCTTACACCAGTCCCGGTCCTTCGACCAGTGCCGGTCCTTCGACAAGAAGAGATTAAATTAAATGAACTCCAGAAAACAACATACATTAAACATACCAAGTACAATAAGAAAATTTTAAATCAATGTAATATTTAATTATTGACATTTCACGAAGATAAATAATTAATCAAATTGTGATGTAATAATAGAGAAAAAACACTTCTTTGACAAAAAAATGAATTAAATTAAATGAACTCTAAGCCAACCACCAATAAGCATATAAAAATGAGTAAGAAAATCTTAAATAAATGTAATTTTTTATCGAAAGATAATTAAATACTAAAAATATCCTACATGATGAAATTTCCAACGAGTACAAAGGGTATTCAAAACCAACAAAATTGTGGCATAAAATATATAAGTGCAAACTATCTCTGCTTAATAAAATACGTAAGGCAGGATAAAAATAAAGAGCATGCAAGAAAAATATGCCTTTCTTTGATAACAGCAATCCTGCACGTTATTGACAAATTTTAATGTTTACGTTTTGAATATTATACGTTCAGGGAATTATGTTTATAACGGATACATATAAAGTCGTTATTCAAATTAAACGACTTTAAGAGGAGTACGAAAAATGGTAATCGTTATTTACTAAAAAATAATGAAACAAAAAACAATTTCCTCTTCAATGAAAACATAATTGTTGTTTTTATTTTTATATAGTGACTGGACTATAAAAAAATTCCTTTTTGGTATTTTAAATGACAGAAATTGCGTTGAGGGTAAGGAAGAAATACTTATAATGATATGGACGGATTACAAAAGAACTTTTCTGAATATGATAATATTAAAAACTTATAAACGAGTGTCACCGTTAAAGGAACATCAAACATTCGAAAATAAGTAACTACTAATTTGAATCAAAACTGTTAATGAACATCAGGTATGTTATTGTATTGAGAAAAGTTTATCATAGCGGCTGAGTACAAGTCCCTTCCGGCTCCATTCTTAATATTTATCTCTTATTAGTAGCAAAAATACTTGCTGTTAGAATTTTTTAAAGCAGAGCTTGTGCAATTATCTAAGTCAATTATTACATCAAACTTATTCTTCAAAACCCTAAAAATGTTCAATTAGAAATGAAAGAAATTTGCTTAGCTTAAAACATCATTTTGATAGGATTTAATGTGCAAATTGCTTTTATTAATACGATTGTTATGGTAAACTATATTAACCAATTTCTTTCAATAAAGAAAAATCCATCCTCTTATTTCTTAAAAATATATTCAGTGATATTCGAAATTATTGAACAATTCTTTTCAAAAATTATATACTGAATTATTTATAAAAGTAGGAGATTTATGCATACAGTAATCTTTTGCATTTGATGAAGGTGTTTAAAAATTGGGTAGTAAAATTTATAAGAAAAATAATCATCGTTTCTTAAAAACTTAATTTTCGTATTTTTTATTACTATATTCTACAATACGAATAGCATAACAGAATCCTATATCAAGCTTTTAATGTTATCTTAAACTTAAAACTTTAATATAAATGCTCTTTCAATGATTAGCGTTGTTTTTAAATGTTTTATTAATAGACAATTTTTAATTCGAGATATTTTTAGGGTTCGATTTTAAGTTTTAAATTTGTAATAGTTGAAATGAAAAATAAGAGATTCTTATTGGGGTCAGTTATATTATATTTTTTATAATAACAAACTACCGAGAACGTATTTATATTAGCAATATAGGTTTAAGCTTTATATTTTAAAAATTTAGCTCTTTTTAAAGAAATTTTTTAAATATTAGCCTATAACCTAAAATAAATAGTGTGAATTAACTAAAATTGACTATATTGGAAAATGTAACTTTTTATAAAAAAGAATTTGTAAAAAGACTTTCATTGTAGAAATTCTTAAGTACTTGTAAATTCTTTCATCTTTTACTTACTAATTAATAATGTAGAAAATAAATACTTTTTACTTTTCACATTCAAACTGTACCAATAATTTCCTCTCCAACTGTATGTAATTGAGCATTGTGGCTCTCATCCCATAAAAAGGTCATAAATATCTTTAAATTTATGAAAAATTGAAATAATCAGAAGAATAATGCAACCATTGACTGTGTTCCTTATTCAAATAAGTATAATATTATAAATTCTTTATTCTAGTTATTCGTATATTATTATCTTTGATAAAGACTAATGTAGGTAGTTAAAAATCTTATCATTCCAACTCATACTCTTGCGTAATATTGCAACGTTAGGGATGAATCGAATAACACAGTTTTTGATATTATTTTTTATCGTGGGAATAGTACTCGAAGATGCAGAAGAAATATCATAGCATATTTGTGAAGGACATATAACCAGCTAACAAACCCATGAATTATTTGAGAGGTATCGGTAAAACGAACCCTTCGGCAGATAGATCTTTCAAGTGGTGTCGACGTGCTGAGTAAGACACGCGTTACTGCAAAGAGAAAACGAAATCCATCACTTTATACTAATTTTTTTTCTACTACAAAAAGAAAGTTTTTCTACTACAAAAGAAAAGTTTTTCTACTACAACATTCACTAAAAAACGTTAACTTTCTACATCATGGACTACTCGAGAGAATTTGCCGTTTTTATCCAATCAAACTAGAAATCTTCTCCCACAATAACCCTTGAAACAACAGCACGGGAGCTTTCGACAAGCATTCATCGACTCAGTCAACATCAAAAAGAAAGACTTTTGAAATTCGCATTAGCTTCGGACTATGCTACAGAACAACGAGAAAGATCACGCAAACATCGTAGCCAAAAATCACGAATCTTCAAGCAACGAAGTCGTTTAATAGCGCATTGCCGTTGCATCGTTCAACAAATTCTGACGCAACACATTTGCTTAGATTAAAACAGTATTTCGACAGGACTTAATGTGCAAATTGCACGGTTCATTATTTTTGACAATAAATAAAGAAACGGCGTGCCATAAGCATCAAGATTCGATTTAAAAATGCCGCGCTTATACGCCGATATATATAGATATACAGAACGTTCGACACTCGACGACCAAAACGAAAAATGCTTGCTACCGTAAGAAAATATCTTATACAGAACGCTAAACTATCGATCGCCAGGAAAAGAAATACTCGCTATCGCCTAAACAAATAGAAGAGGAGAAATATCGGTTTCTTCTTTCAGTCGCACTTGCATTCAAGGTCGAGAGACCCGAAGATTGTCGAAGATTCTTCGTTAGTGCATTAGTACACACGGACGCTAGCACGCACACTAGCCCGCTCTCGTGTAAAAGCCGACAGAGTGGCGGGACTTGCTTCCCCACTCTTACAATTACTTTTACCACTCTTTCTCGCTTATTTTTTCAAATACAAAGATAAACCTTGGAACATTTTTTATGTATTTTTCAATTCTCTACAACTTTTGTTTGAAGCTTTTTTCGATTAAATGCCTAGACTATAAGATAAGGCTACTTTTTACCTTTTTTTTTTAGACGCTGAAGTCAAATTGCAGAAAAAATAGCACCATTCGATTCAGCGTCGTCAAATTACTCTTATATCAAGTTTGCATCAATATGAATAAAATTAAGGCATACTGGCCAAATTTCACTGGGCTAATAAGACTTCCTAAGACTCAATCATAAGACTTTCCGAGGCGCAATCATAAGAATAACTCTTTTCTTTTCTTATGCATCGGTCCTAGCGCCGTCGGAGAGGGAAAGGGGACGCATGGCGCTCCTAGTCCCTTTTCCGACCATACATTGGTCATCAACCGTCTTTCTTCCAAATTTACGTAACACCTTAGAGTGGGAGTGCGTACAAAGCGTTCTCGGAATCTCCACAGTCTAGTTCACCAGATGTTATTTGTTCAGAAATAAATATTATATCCATTTCTTAAGAGGAACCTATCTTACGGATTCTATAGTGCCATAAATTCTCTATCTATCTTCTAGATACAAACTAAGATTAGATTTTCCTATATCTATCTTAAACTAATATTACTCCTTTTCAAATACATAAGAGAAATAATGATTGTCTCCTAAACACTAAATCTTCGTATTTTATATTACCGGATACTATTTTAAGAATAACATTATAGAATCATATATCAAGCTATCAAGTTTATTTTATTTTCTACTTAGTTTTGTTTCTTTTGTTAACGATTATTACTTTTAATTTGTATAATATATAACTTATTGTTTATTCTATTCATTAGCGGGCATATTATTATCCTTGACAAGGATTAATGTAGGAAGTTGCTAATCTTACTTTTACCACTCCTACCCTATATCAATAAAATTTAAATAGTTAGTCGATCAGAAACTGATGAACTGTTGAAGAATCAGTTAAGATTTTCTACTCCTTTTCTATTAAACATAATTTTTAATATATGTCACGACAAAAAGTTTCTTTACTCATAATTAAACATAAAAATTAATATAAAAAAAAAATAGAATATTGACGTTTTACAAAAAAAAAAATTCTTTTAATATATATTACGAACAGTGTGCAGTGTTTATTGGTGAAAATTAAACTGAAGATTAAACTAATAATTTCTAATAAGTTATCAATTTGCGGACTATAAGGATTAGAAAAGCTTGTATTTGTTTTTAAAATGTCATCAGAGGATGAAGAAATGCAAAAATACGTATCTCAAGCTCTTGAAACTATAGGGATTTTCGATCCAAACAAGGGTAAATTTCCACCTTGGGAAAAAAAATTTTTGCAAATAGTAAGAAGACTCAATGTACCTGATAGTAGAAAAACAGAATTTTTTTGTTCAATGATAGATTATGATCTATATAAGAACCTAACAAGAAGATTAAAGTCTCGTGATCCTAGAAGTCTTTCGTACGAAGAGCTTAAAAAAGAGTTACAGAAAGTTTCTACAATGAGACCTGAATTGAAAATCAGGAGAAAATTCCATAACCGAAAACAACGAGACGACGAAACTATAGAAATGTATGCTAAGGCCTTACTAGATATGATTGACGATTGTAAGTACGTAAAAGATTATAGTACTAACTCAACAAAAACGTTCTTAGACGGATTAAGAAACCGTGACACAGCTCAGCATCTTATAGAAAATGCTCCCCTAGATTTCGATTCTATGGTAAAAGAAGCCATTGAATTTCAAAGAAGAACCGGCGGTGCTTCGACCAGTACCGGTGCTTCGACCAGTACCGGTCGCTTCGACCAGTACCTATGCTCCGGACAACTACCGGCTTGCTTCGACCAGTACCGGTGCCCTCCGACAACTACCGGTGCTTCGACCAGTTACCGGTGCTTCGACCAGTACAGGTGTGCTTCGACTCTACCGGTGCTTCGACAAGTACCGCGTGCTTCGACAAGTACCCCGTTGTTACGACAAGTACCGGTGATGTGACAACTACTCAGTGCTTCGACAAGTTACCGATGTTTGCGACAATTACCAGTGCTTCGTGACAATTACCGGTTGCCTTTGACCCAGTACCAGTGCTTTGACAAGTACTGGTTGCTTACACCAGTCCTGCGTCCTTTGACCAGTTCCGGTCCCTCGACCAGTGCCGGGTCCTTCGACAAAAAGAGATTAAATTAACATAACTCCAGAAAACAACATACATTAAAACACATCAAGTAGAATAAGGACAATTTAAATCAACATGTAATTTTTCCACTATTTGACATTTACCGAAGCTAAATAATTAATTCAAGGTGATGTAACATAAAGAAAAAACACTTCCCTGAAAAAAGTACTCGAATGAAATTAAATGAACTCTAAGCACACCACCATATCAGCATATAAAAATGAGTAAGACAATCTTAACATGAATGTAATTTTTATCTCAGTCTGATTGCAGTGAAGATAATTACTCTACTAAAAAGTATTCCTTACATGACGAACTTTCCTACTCGTTACAAAGGGTATTCAAAACCATCAAATTTGTGGTATTTTAAACATATATCAGTGCCAAAACAAAAAACACCCCTAATCTTTTTTTCCGGGGGCTTTAACTTAAAAATAATAAACAACACTGTTACAGGTTCAGGGATTTACCAAAAACAAAAAAAAAATTAAAAAGGGGGTGTGGTTGGGGGGACACAATTTTGGCAAATGGGGTTGTAAAAAAACAAAAAAAAAACGTTTTTTTTTGCCCTTTTTTTTTTTTTTCTTTTTTGGGGAACAAAAAAAGCCCCCCCAATAAATTGTTTTTTTTAACCACGTGTTATTGGAAAGCTTTTAATTTTTTATTTTCTGATATATGCGTTCTTAGGGAATATGTATACCGCCGATAAATCTAAAGTCGTTATCAAATTAAACGTCCTTGAAGAGGAGTACGAAAAAAATGGTAATGGTTATTCACAAAAAAATAATAATACAACAAAAAAATTTCCTCTTGAATGAAACACATAATTTTCTGTTTTTAATTTTTTTTTTGGGACAGAACTATCAAAAATTCATTTTAGGTCTTTTAATTGACAGAAATTGCGTTCATGGTAATGAAGAAAATACTTATTATGATACGGACGGATTACAAAAGAACGTTTTCGAATATAACAAATCTAACATTTTATAAACAAGTGTCAACGTTGAAGGAACATCAAATTCTCGAAATAAGTAACTATTAATTGGAATCAAACTGTTTCTAAAATCAGGTATATTATTGTATTGAGAAAGTTAACCTTAGGCGCTAAGTAACCGTCCCTTCCGCCAAACCGTTAATATTATTCTTATTAGCAAAAATACTTGCTTTTAGATTTTTAAAACCCTAGCTATTCATTATCTAAGTTAATTATTTAATCCAGATTTATTCTTCAAAACCCTAAAGATGTTGAATTAGAAATAAACGAACTTTGCTTAGGTTAAATCTCATTTTGACAGGATTTTAATGTACAAATTGCTTTATTAATACGACTGTTATTGTTGTAAACTATATTAACCAATTTCTTTCAATAAAGAAAAATCCATTCTCTTATTTCTTAAAAATATTTCAGTGATATTCGAAACCATTAAAAAATTGTTTTCGAAAATTATATACTGAAATATTATTAAAAATAAGCGATCTATTCACACAGTAATCTTTTGCATTTGATGAGGTTTCGAAATTTAGTAGTAAAATTTAAAAGGAAAATGGTATCGTTTCTTGAAAACTTAATTTCGTATTTTTTATTCTTTATTCTATATAGGAATGACAACAGAATCGTATGTCAAGCTTCAATGTTTATCTTAACGTAAAACTTTTATATAAATTCGCTTTCAATGATGAGCGTTCTTTTTGAAAGTTTTATGAATAGACTATTTTTAATTCGAGATAATTTTCGGGTTTGTATTGAAGTTGTAAATTAAAAATAGTTTAAAGAAAAATAAGAGATTCTTATTAGAGGCACAATATATAATATTCTTTATAATAATAAATTACCATGAACGTATTTTTATTAGTAATATCGGTTTAAGCTTTATATTTAAAAAATTTCTTTTTAATAAAGCAATTTTTTAAATATGAGCATATTACCTATAATAAATAGTGTGAATCAACTAAAATTGACTTTATTGGAAATGTAACTTTTATTATAAAAGAATTTGTAAAAAGACTTTTATTGTAGAAATACTTAAGTACTTGTAAATTCTTTCATCTGTTACATACTAAATAATAATGTAGAAAATAAATAGTTTTTTCTTTTAACATTAAAACTATACGAATAATTTTGTCCCTCATCCCATAAGAAGGTCATAAATATCTATAAATTTATGAAAAAGTGACATCATCAGATGAAGAATGCAACCATTGACTGTGTTACTCATTCAAAATAGTATAATATTATATAAATTCCTTATTCTAGTTATTCGTATATTATTATCCTTGATAAAGACTAATGTAGGGAGTTAAAAATCTTACCATTCCAACTCCTACTCTTGCGTAATATTGCAACGTTACGGATGAATCGGATAACAAAGTTTTCGATATTAATTTATATCGTAAGAGTAGTACTCGAAGATGCAGAAGAAACATCATAGCTTATTTGTGAAGGATATTTAACTGGCAAACAAACCCATAAATTTCTCGAGAAATATCGGTACAACGAACACTTCGGCAGATAGATCTTTCAAGTGTTGTCCACGTGCTGATTAAGACATTCATTCCTACCAAGGGAAAACGAAATCCTTCTCTTCAAACTTAGTCCTTTCCTGTTGTAAGGTTTTTCCACTGAAACATTCACTAAAAAACGTTAACTTTTTACATCGATGGACTACGCGAAAGAATTTGCCGCTTTTATCCAATCAAACAAGAAATCTTCTCCCACAATAACCTTTGAAACAACAGCACGAGAGCTTTCGACAAGCATTCATCGATTCAGTCAACATCAAAAAGAAAGACTTTTGAAAATCGCATTAGCTTCGGACTATGCTACAGAACAACGAGAAAGGTCACGCAAACATCATAGCCAAAAATCTCGAATCTACAAGCAACGAAGTCGTCAAGTTGCGTATTGCCGGTGCATCGTTTAACAAATTTTGACGAAACAAATTTGCTTAGCTTAAAACAATATTTCGACACGATTTAATGTGCAAATTGCTTTTGTTAATGTGATTGTTATGGTAAATTTTACTACTGAGTCTCTTAAAATAAAAAATAAGCCATCCTCTTATTTCTTGAAAATATATTCAGTGAATTTCGAAATTTTTGATGAATTCTTTTCGTTAATTTTATACTAAACGTTTTTAGAAATAGGAGTTTCGTTTACACAAAAATCTTTTTATTTTATGTAGGTTATTAGAAATTTCTAGTAAAGTATATAAGAGAAATAATGATTTTCTCCACAAAACTGAGTCTTCATGCTTTATATTACAGAATACTTTTATTAGGAATAACATTTTAGAATCTTATATCAAGCTATCAAACTTATCTTACTTTCTATTAAAATTTTCTTTTTTCGTTAACTATTTTTAAATTTAAATTTGTATAATATATATAGTTTAATGTTTATTCTATTCATTAGCGGGCATATTATTACCTTTGACAAGGATTAAAGTGGGGAGTTGCTAATCTAACTTTTCCCACTCGTATCTAAAGTCAATAAAGTTTAAATAGTTAGTCGATCAGAAACTGATGAACTGTTGAGATATCAGTTAAGATTTTCTACTCCTTTTCTATTAAACATAATACAGTTTAAACAAAATTTTTAATATATATCACGACAAAAAGTTTCTTTACTCATAATTAAATATAAAAATTAATATGAAAAATATATAATATTGACGTTTTACAAAAAAAAAATTTTTTTTGAAATATACTACGAACAGTTTGCAGTGTTTATTGGTGAAAGTTAAACCGAAGATTAAACTGATAATTTCTAATAAGTTATTACTTTGCGGACTATAAGAATTTGAAAAGCTTGTATTTGTTTTTAAAATGTCATCAGGCGATGAAGAAATGAAAAATTATGTATCTCAAGCTCTGGAAACGTTATGGTTTTACGATCCAAAAAAGACTAGTTTTACTTCTTGGAAAAAAAAATTTTTGCAAATAGTAAGAAGACTCAATGTACCTAAAAGTAAGAAAAGTGAATTTTTTTGTTCGATGTTAGAACTTAAAATATTAAATACTCTAAGAAAAAAATTAAAGCCTCGTGATCCTACAGTTCTTCCGTACAAAGAGGTAGAAGAAGCGTTAAATAAATATATTGTAAAAAAAGCTGAAATAAAAAAGAACAGAAAAAAATTCAATGCGCGAAAACAACGTGACGGCGAAACAATAGAAATGTATGCTAAGAAATTAGAACATTTATATAGAGGGTGTAAGTACAAATATGTTCATGATTCTGTGTTAGTAAAAAAGTTCCTAGAAGGATTAAAAAATCGTAACACAGCTTATACCCTTGATAAAAAAAATACCGTAGAATTCGAAAATATGGTAGAACGAGCCATTGAATATGAGGCAAGTATCGGTGCTTCGACAAGTACCATTGCTTGGACAATTACCAGTTCTTCGTCAAGTACCGATGCTTCGTCCAGTACCGCTACTTCGACAAGTACTGATGCTTACACCAGTCCCAGGCCTTCGACCAGTGCCGGTCCTTCGACCAGTCCCGGTCCTTCGACCAGAGCCGGTCCTACGACCAGTACCGGTGCTTCGACCAGAACCGGTCCTTCGGCAAGAACCCGTGCTTCGACTAGAACCGATCCTTCGACAAGGACCGTTGCTTCGACCAGTAGCGGTGCTTCGACCAGAACCGGTCCTTCGTCAAGGACCCGTGCTTTGACCAGAACTGGTCCTTCGACCAGTACCGGTGCTTCGTCCAGTACCGGTGCTTCGACCAGAACCGGTGCTTCGACCAGTAAAGATTAAATTAAATGAACTCCAGCAAAATATAATACATTAAACAAATCAAGAAGAATAAGAAAATTTTAAGTCACTGTAATTTTTAATACTTTACATTTCAAGAAGATAAATAATTAATTAAAGTGTGATGTAACATTAAAGAAAAAACACTTCCTTGACAAGTACTCGAATGAAATTAAATGAACTCTAAGCAAACCACCAATAAGCATATAAAAATGAGTAAGAAAATCTTAAATAAATGTAATTTTTTATCGTCTGAATTGCAGGAAGATAATTAATTACTAAAAGTATCCTACATGACGAAATTTCCTACTAGTACAAAGGGTATTCAAAACCATCAAATTTGTGGTATAAAATATATAAGTGCAAACTATCTCTGCTTAATAAAATACGGAAGGCAGGATAAAAAAAAAGGGCATGCAAGAAAAATATGCCTTTCTTAGAAAACAGCAATCCTGTAAGTTATGGAGAAAGTTTAATGTTTACGTTTTGAATATTAAATCTTTAGGGAATTATGTTTATAACGGATACATCTAAAGTCGTTATTCAAAATAAACGTCTTTAAGAGGAGTACGAAAAATGGTAATTGTTATTCACTAAAAAATAATGAAACATAAAACAATTTCCTCTTCAATGAAAACATAATTGTTGTTTTTATTTTTATATAGTTACTGGACTATAAGAAAATTCCTTTTTGGTATTTTAAATGACAGAAAATGCGTTTATGGTAAGGAAGAAATACTTATAATGATATGGACGGATTACAAAAGAACTTTTCTGAATATGATAATATCAAAAATTTATAAACGAGTGTCATTGTTGAAGGAACATCAAACATTCGAAAATAAGTAACTACTAATTTGAATCAAAACTGTTTATGAACATCAGGTATGTTATTGTATTGAGAAAAGTTTATCATAGCGGCTAAGTACAAGTCCCTTCCCGCTCCATTCTTAATATTTATCTCTTATTAGTAGCAAAAATACTTGCTGTTAGAATTTTTTAAAGCAGAGCTTGTGCAATTATCTAAGTCAATTATTACATCAAACTTATTCTTCAAAACCCTAAAAATGTTCAATTAGAAATGAAAGAAATTTGCTTAGCTTAAAACATCATTTTGATAGGATTTAATGTGCAAATTGCTTTTATTAATACGATTGTTATGGTAAACTATATTAACCAATTTCTTTCAATAAAGAAAAATCCATCCTCTTATTTCTTAAAAATATATTCAGAGATATTCGAAACCATTAAAAAATTGTTTTCGAACATTATATACTGAAATATTATTAAAAATAAGAGATCTATTCACACAGTAATCTTTTGCATTTGGTTAATGTGTTTAGAAATTCAGTAGTAAAATTTAAAAGGAAAACAGTCATCTTTTCTTAAAAATTTAATTTTCGTATTTTTTATTACTTTATTCTATAATAGGAATGACATATCAGAATCGTATGTCAAGCTTTCAATGTTATCTTAAACTTAAAACTTTTATATAAATTCGCTTTCAATGATGAGCGTTATTTTTAAAAGTTTTATGAATAGACTATTTTTAATTCGAGATAATTTTAGGGTTTGTATTGAAGTTGTAAATTAAAAATAGTTTGAAGAAAAATAAGAGATTCTTATTAGAGGCAAATATATAATATTCTTTATAATAACAAATTACCAAGAACGTATTTTTATAAGTAATATCGGTTTAAGCTTTTTATTTAAAAAAATTTTTTTTATTAAAGATTTTTTTAAATATGTGCATATTACCTATAATAAATAGTGTGCATTAACTAAATTTGACTTTATTGGAAATGTAACTTTTATTATAAAAGAATTTGTAAAAAGACTTTTATTGTAGAAATACTTAAGTACTTGTAAATTCTTTCATCTGTTACATACTAAATAATAATGTAGAAAATAAATAGTTGTTTCTTTTAACATTAAAACTATACGAATAATTTTGTCCCTCCTCCCATAAGAAGGTCATAAATATCTTTAAATTTATGAAAAATTGACATCATCACAAGAAGAATGCAACTATTGTTTGTGTTACTCATTCTTCTTCTTCTTCTTCCAGCGTCCAAATAGACATATTGCCTGTTCTTCATCGCAACTCGCTTCTTGTAGGTATATCGTCCGCCCATCGTTTTCGTAGTCTTCCTGGGCCTCGTTTTCATAGTGGTGATCTATCCCTAGCGATCTTCACAATTCGGTCCCCTGTCATTCGGGTTATGTGATCGTTCCACTGAATTTTCCTCCCCAATACCCAATCATTGATGTTGTCGATTTGGCATGTTCTTCTGAGGGCTTCACTTCTTTGTCTATCCCATAGAGATTTTCCGGTTATTCTCCGGATTATTTTCATTTCCGCTGCCTCCATCAACTGGCGGGTTTTAGATGTCTCGGGTCTTGTTTCCGCCGCATATGTTAGTATGGGTCTTATAGTGGCCTTGTAAATACGGCTTTTTGTGTCTATTCTGAGATGTTTGTTGCGGAATATGGTGTCATTGAGTTGTGCCGCAGCTCTTGTTGCCTTAACCACTTGTGTTCTTACTTTCGTTTCTATTTCTCTAAAGCTGGAAATTTCTATGCCTAAGTAGTCAAACTTCATCACTTGTTGTATAATGCTCCCATCAACCACCAATTTACATCTAAGGGGTATCTTGGATGTGGTCATGCACTTAGTTTTGGTTGTAGATATTACCATCCCAAGAAATTGAGCCATTGTGTTGAACTCATGTAGAAGTCTCTGCAGATCGTCTTCATTTTCCGCTATTAAAACTGCGTCGTCTGCATAGCATATGATTTTCAGTTCTTTATCTCCCATCCTATAACCTCTCTGTTTACAGACCTTTTTTGTAATTTCATCCATGATAATATTGAATAGTAGCGGGCACAGTGAGTCTCCCTGTCTAATGCCTCTTCCCAGTGTTATGGGTTCTGTTAGTTCGTTATCTATCTTTGCCTGTATGTTGTTGTTCTGGTATATATCTTCTATTGTTTTTATGATGTTGTTTGGTATTTGTCTGTTATAGAGGAGATGAACCACATCAGTTAGTCGTATCCTATCGAACGCTTTTTTTAGGTCTATAAAGCAGAAGAACGCCGGTTTATTATATTCTATCGACTTTTCCGTTATTTGTCTGACGACGAATGCTGCATCTGTACATGATCGTCCAGGTCTGAACCCTTGTTGCTCGTCAGCTAGTGTTATCCTTTCACTGATAAGATTTCAGATTACTTTAGTGACTAACTTCAAGATAGTGCATAGCAGATTTATTCCTCTATAGTTCCCGGGCTGTTTTTTATCTCCTTTTTTAAAGAGTAAAATCATTATGCTTGTTCTCCATTCGTCCGGAATTTTTTGTTGTTCGAGGATCCTTTGTGTGAGAATAGTCAACTCCTGAACCAATCTTTCTCCACCGTATTTGAGGAGTTCATTTGCGATGCCGTCTTGACCAGGGCTCTTCCTTTTTTTCAATCCATATAGTGCTTTTCTCATGTCAGCTTCGTCGATAGAGATGTTATTATTTATCATGATATCTGGGACACCTTGTGTTGTGTTAAGTTGGTCATCCTTGTATAGGTCTTTTAGATATGCGGTCCATGTTTCCTTATCAATTTGGCTTACTGGTATTAATTCCGTAATTTCTTTCTTCTGGTTTCTAATGAATCTCCACATTTGTTTTTGTAGACCGTAAAAGTCCTTCTTTAGTTGTTTTGAGAACTTTTCCCAGTTTATGTCCTTCATTCTTCTAACAAGCGTACCAGTTTCGTTCCTGATGTTTTTGTATGCGTTGTAAGACTCGGCAGTTCTAGTTGTTAGTTATTTAAGGTAGGCTTGTTTTTTCTTCTTACATTGTTCTTTTATCTCTTCGCAGAACCATGGAGTTTTATTTTTTGCGACGCCTCGTTTTTTACATTTCTTGGTTCCCAATGCCTCTATGGCCGCGCTTTTTATGTTTGTTTTTAGTTTCAGCCATATAGTGTTTACTTCGTCACGATTATCAGCTGGGTTCAGTTCGATTTTTTCTCTTAAACGTCTTTTGTATAATTCTCGTGTTGTTGTATCCCAGAAGGTATCTATCTTTATTGTTTCTTCGTTTGTTACGTGACTTTGATCTTTTCTTTTGTGGTGGCATTTGATTCTAAATTTACCAAGAAGTAGACTGTGGTCGCTTCCAACGTCGGCTGAGTTAAGTGTTCTCACATCCAAGATTTCAGATGATGGTATATAACTATTGGTTAAGATATAATCAATGGTTGAGCGTTGACCCCGTGTGTTGCTAAAAGTGTACTTGTGTTGCTCTTTGTGGTTGAAAAATGTGTTTGTGATTCTAAATCCATTTAGGGAGCAGAAGTCTATCATGAGTTTTCCGTTCTCATTCAGTGTTTGCTCATTAAATCTCTGCATTATGTCGGGGATCGGTTGGTGACCAATGCGAGCGTTAAAGTCTCCTAAAATTACTACTCGTTCCCTCGGGGGTAGTGATTCAATGATACGTTCAAGTTCTTTGTAGAAGTCTTCACGTTTCTGCTTCGCTTTATTCTCGTCTGGTGCATAAATGGACAAGATATTTAGTGGGGACGAATCAGTCAGCAACTTGAGCAGTACAATTCGTGATGATATGTGTTGACAGCTTTCGATCTGGTTGATGTATCTTTTATGTAAGGCAATGGCGACACTCTCCTTAGCTCGTTCGCTCTTTTCAACGCCGCTGTATATCACAATATATTCACCGTATATTCTTTGGCCCTTGCTTTTCTTCTTCGTTTCTTGGAGTGCAGCAATGTCTATTTTCTGATTTTCAAGTTCTTGTAGAATTTCTAGTTCTTTGTTATTAAGGGATTTTACATTCCAAGAGGCCATCCTGGTAATGTTTTTTCTTTTCCAATTCGTTATCCGTTTTCTAGCATGGGTCGTCATCAGTGTATCCGTCCTATTCCGAGGCGCGTTGTGGTTTCTTCGAGCTTGTGCTTTATTTTACGTCAGGCAGGTAGCTTACCTAATTTAACAACCGTCTTCCTTTATCCGGGCTTGGGACCGGCAACATGACCCTCACGATCATGTAAGCGTGTTACTCATTCAAAATAGTATAATATTACATAAATTCCTTATTCTAGTTATTCGTATATTATTATCTTTGAGAAAGACTAATGTAGGGAGTTAAAAATCTTACCATTCCAACTCCTACTGTTGCGTAATATTGCAACGTTAGGGATAAATCGGATAACAAAGTTTTCGATATTAATTTATATCGTAAGAGTAGCACTCGAATATGCAGAAGAAACATCATAGCTTATTTGTGAAGGATATTTAACTGGCAAACAAACCCATAAATTTCTCGAGAAATATCGGTACAACGAACACTTCGGCAGATAGATCTTTCAAGTGTTGTCCACGTGCTGATTAAGACATTCATTCCTACCAAGGGAAAACGAAATCCTTCTCTTCAAACTTAGTCCTTTCCTGTTGTAAGGTTTTTCCACTGAAACATTCACTAAAAAACGTTAACTTTTTACATCGATGGACTACGCGAAAGAATTTGCCGCTTTTATCCAATCAAACAAGAAATCTTCTCCCACAATAACCTTTGAAACAACAGCACGAGAGCTTTCGACAAGCATTCATCGATTCAGTCAACATCAAAAAGAAAGACTTTTGAAAATCGCATTAGCTTCGGACTATGCTACGGAACAACGAGAAAGGTCACGCAAACATCATAGCCAAAAATCTCGAATCTACAAGCAACGAAGTCGTCAAGTTGCGTATTGCCGGTGCATCGTTTAACAAATTTTGACGCAACAAATTTGCTTAGCTTAAAACAATATTTCGACACGATTTAATGTGCAAATTGCTTTTGTTAATGTGATTGTTATGGTAAATTATACTACTGAGTCTCTTAAAATAAAAAATAAGCCATCCTCTTATTTCTTCAAAATATATTCAGTGAATTTCGAAATTTTTGATGAATTCTTTTCGTTAATTTTATACTAAACGTTTTTAGAAATAGGAGTTTTATTTACACAAAAATCTTTTTATTTTATGTAGGTTATTAGAAATTTCTAGTAAAGTACATAAGAGAAATAATGATTTTCTCCACAACACTGAGTCTTCATGCTTTATATTACAAAATACTTTTATTAGGAATAACATTTTAGAATCTTATATCAAGCTATCAAACTTATCTTATTTTCTATTAAAATTTTCTTTTTTCGTTAACTATTATTAAATTTAAATTTGTATAATATATATAGTTTAATGTTTATTCTATTCATTAGCGGGCATATTATTACCTTTGACAAGGATTAAAGTGGGGAGTTGCTAATCTAACTTTTCCCACTCGTATCTAAAGTCAATAAAGTTTAAATAGTTAGTCGATCAGAAACTGATGAACTGTTGAGATATCAGTTAAAATTTTCTACTCCTTTTCTATTAAACATAATACAGTTTAAACAAAATTTTTAATATATATCACGACAAAAAGTTTCTTTACTCATAATTAAATATAAAAATTAATATAAAAAATATATAATATTAACGTTTTACAAAAAACAAATTTTTTTTGAAATATACTACGAACAGTTTGCAGTGTTTATTGGTGAAAGTTAAACCGAAGATTAAACTGATAATTTCTAATAAGTTATTACTTTGCGGACTATAAGAATTTGAAAAGCTTGTATTTGTTTTTAAAATGTCATCAGGCGATGAAGAAATGAAAAATTATGTATCTCAAGCTCTGGAAACGTTATGGTTTTACGATCCAAAAAAGACTAGTTATACTTCTTGGAAAAAACAATTTTTGCAAGTAGTAAGAAGACTCAATGTACCTAAAAGTAAGAAAAGTGAATTTTTTTGTTCGATGTTAGAACTTAAAATATTAAATACTCTAAGAAAAAAATTAAAGCCTCGTGATCCTAAAGTTCTTCCGTACAAAGAGGTAGAAGAAGCGTTAAATAAATATATTGTAGAAGAAGCTGAAATATTAAAGAACAGAAAAAAATACAATGCGCGAAAACAACGTGACGGCGAAACAACAGAAATGTATGCTAAGAAATTAGAACATTTATATAGAGGGTGTAAGTACAAATATGTTCATGATTCTGCGTTAATAAGAAAGTTCCTAGAAGGATTAAAAAATCGTAACACAGCTTATACCCTTGATAAAAAAAATACCCTAGAATTCGAAGATATGGTAGAACAAGCCATTGAATATGAGGCAAGTATCGGTGCTTCGACAAGTACCAGTGCTTGGACAATTACCAGTTCTTCGTCAAGTACCGATGCTTGGTCCAGTACCGCTACTTCGACAAGTACTGATGCTTACACCAGTCCCAGGCCTTCGACCAGTGCCGGTCCTTCGACCAGTGCCGGTCCTTCCACCAGTACTGGTGCTTACACCAGTCCCGGTCCTTCGACCAGAGCCGGTCCTACGACCAGTACCGGTGCTTCGACAAGTACCGGTGCTTCGACCAGAACCGTTGCTTCGACCAGAACCGGTACTTTTGCAAGAACCCGTGCTTCGACTAGAACCGATCCTTCGACAAGGACCGTTGCTTCGACCAGTACCGGTGCTTCGACCAGAACCGGTCCTTCGTCAAGGACCCGTGCTTTGACCAGAACTGGTCCTTCGACCAGTACCGGTGCTTCGTCCAGTACCGGTGCTTCGACCAGAACCGGTGCTTCGACCAGTGCCGGTCTTTCGACCAGTGCCGGTCCTTCGACAAGAAGAGATTAAATTCAATGAACTCGAGAAACCAACATACATTAAACATACCAAGCACAATAAGAAAATTTTAAATCATTGTAATATTTAATTATTGACATTTCACGAAGATAAATAATTAATCAAATTGTGATGTAATAATAGAGAAAAAACACTTCTTTGACGAAAAAATGAATTACATTAAATGAACTCTAAGCCAACCACCAATAAGCATATAAAAATGAGTAAGAAAATCTTAAATAAATGTAATTTTTTATCGAAAGATAATTAAATACTAAAAGTATCCAACATGATGAAATTTCCAACGAGTACAAAGGATATTCAAAACCAACAAAATTGTGACATAAAATATATAAGTGCAAACTATCTCTGCATAATAAAATACGTAAGTCAGGATAAAAATAAAGAGTATGCAAGAAAAATATGCCTTTCTTTGAAAACAGCAATCCTGTACTTTATTGAGAAAGTTTAATGTTTATGTTTTGAATATTATACGTTTAGGGAATTATGTTTATAACGGATACATATAAAGTCGTTATTCAAATTAAACGTCTTGAAGAGGAGTACGAAAAATGGTAATCGTTATTCACAAAAAAATAATGAAACAAAATACAATTTCTTCTTTAATGAAAACATAATTTTTGTTTTTATTTTTTTTTAGTGACTGGACTATCAGAAAATTCTTTTTTGGTCTTTTAATTGACAGAAATTGCGTTCATGGTAATGAAGAAATATTTGTAATGATACGGACGGATTACAAAAGAACGTTTCTGAATATGATAATATCAAAAATTTATAAATAAGTGTCACCGTTGGCTAATGTCATACATTCGAAAATAAGTAAATACTTACTTGAATCGAAACTGTTTATAAACATCAAGTATATTATTGTATTGAGAAAAGTTTATCATAGCGGCTGAGTACCAGTCCCTTCCCGCTCCATTCTTAATATTTATCTCTTATTAGTAGCAAAAATACTTGCTGTTAGAATTTTTTAAAGCAGAGCTTGTGCAATTATCTAAGTCAATTATTACATCAGACTTATTCTTCAAAACCCTAAAAATGTTCAATTAGAAATGAAAGAAATTTGCTTAGCTTAAAACATCATTTTGATAGGATTTAATGTGCAAATTGCTTTTATTAATACGATTGTTATGATAAACTATATTAACCAATTTCTTTCAATAAAGAAAAATCCATCCTCTTATTTCTTAAAAATATATTCAGAGATATTCGAAACCATTAAAAAATTGTTTTCGAAAATTATATACTGAAATATTATTAAAAATAAGAGATTTATTCACACAGTAATCTTTTGCATTTGATTAATGTGTTTAGAAATTCAGTAGTAAAATTTAAAAGGAAAATAGTCATCTTTTCTTAAAAATTTAATTTTCGTATTTTTTATTACTTTATTCTATAATAGGAATGACATATCAGAATCCTATATCAAGCTTTTAATGTTATCTTAAACTTAAAACTTTTATATAAATTCGCTTTCAATGATGAGCGTTATTTTTAAAAGTTTTATGAATAGACTATTTTTTATTCGAGATAATTTTAGGGTTTGTATTGAAGTTGTAAATTAAAAATAGTTTGAAGATAAATAAGAGATTCTTATTAGAGGCAAATATATAATATTCTTTATAATAACAAATTACCAAGAACGTATTTTTAAAGTAATATCGGTTTAAGCTTTTTATTTAAAAAATTTTTTTTTATTAAAGATATTTTTTAAATATGTGCATATTACCTATAATAAATAGTGTGCATTAACTAAATTTGACTTTATTGGAAATGTAACTTTTATTATAAAAGAATTTGTAAAAAGACTTTTATTGTAGAAATACTTAAGTACTTGTAAATTCTTTCATCTGTTACATACTAAATAATAATGTAGAAAATAAATGGTTTTTTCTTTTAACATTAAAACTATACGAATAATTTTGTCCCTCCTCCCATAAGAAGGTCATAAATATCTTTAAATTTATGAAAAATTGACATCATCACAAGAAGAATGCAACTATTGACTGTGTTACTCATTCTTCTTCTTCTTCTTCCAGCGTCCAAATAGGCATATTGCCTGTTCTTCATCGCAACTCGCTTCTTGTAGGTATATCGTCCGCCCATCGTTTTCGTAGTCTTCCTGGGCCTCGTTTTCATAGTGGTGATCTATCCCTAGCGATCTTCACAATTCGGTCCCCTGTCATTCGGGTTATGTGATCGTTCCACTGAATTTTCCTCCCCAATACCCAATCATTGATGTTGTCGATTTGGCATGTTCTTCTGAGGGCTTTACTTCTTTGTCTATCCCATAGAGATTTTCCGGTTATTCTCCGGATTATTTTCATTTCCGCTGCCTCCATCAACTGGCGGGTTTTAGATGTCTCGGGTCTTGTTTCCGCCGCATATGTTAGTATGGGTCTTATAGTGGCCTTGTAAATACGGCTTTTTGTGTCTATTCTGAGATGTTTGTTGCGGAATATGGTGTCATTGAGTTGTGCCGCAGCTCTTGTTGCCTTAACCACTTGTGTTCTTACTTTCGTTTCTATTTCTCTAAAGCTGGAAATTTCTTTGCCTAAGTAGTCAAACTTCATCACTTGTTGTATAATGCTCCCATCAACCACCAATTTACATCTAAGGGGTATCTTGAATGTGGTCATGCACTTAGTTTTGGATGTAGATATTACCATCCCAAGAGATTGAGCCATTGTGTTGAACTCATGTAGAAGTCTCTGCAGATCGTCTTCATTTTCCGCTATTAAAACTGCGTCGTCTGCATAGCATATGATTTTCAGTTCTTTATCTCCCATCCTATAACCTCTCTGTCTACAGACTTTTTTTATAATTTCATCCATGATAATATTGAATAGTAGCGGGCACAGAGAGTCTCCCTGTCTAATGCCTCTTCCCAGTGTTATGGGTTCTGTTAGTTCGTTATCTATCTTTGCCTGTATGTTGTTGTTCTGGTATATATCTTCTATTGTTTTTATGATGTTGTTTGGTATTTGTCTGTTATAGAGGAGATGAACCACATCAGTTAGTCGTATCCTATCGAACGCTTTTTTTAGGTCTATAAAGCAGAAGAACGCCGGTTTATTATATTCTATCGACTTTTCCGTTATTTGTCTGACGACGAATGCTGCATCTGTACATGATCGTCCAGGTCTGAACCCTTGTTGCTCGTCAGCTAGTGTTATCCTTTCACTGATAAGATTTCAGATTACTTTAGTGACTAACTTCAAGATAGTGCATAGCAGATTTATTCCTCTATAGTTCCCGGGCTGTTTTTTATCTCCTTTTTTAAAGAGTAAAATCATTATGCTTGTTCTCCATTCGTCCGGAATTTTTTGTTGTTCGAGGATCCTTTGTGTGAGAATAGTCAACTCCTGAACCAATCTTTCTCCACCGTATTTGAGGAGTTCATTTGCGATGCCGTCTTGACCAGGGCTCTTCCTTTTTTTCAATCCATATAGTGCTTTTCTCATGTCAGCTTCGTCGATAGAGATGTTATTATTTATCATGATATCTGGGACACCTTGTGTTGTGTTAAGTTGGTCATCCTTGTATAGGTCTTTTAGATATGCGGTCCATGTTTCCTTATCAATTTGGCTTACTGGTATTAATTCCGTAATTTCTTTCTTCTGGTTTCTAATGAATCTCCACATTTGTTTTTGTAGACCGTAAAAGTCCTTCTTTAGTTGTTTTGAGAACTTTTCCCAGTTTATGTCCTTCATTCTTCTAACTAGCGTACCAGTTTCGTTCCTGATGTTTTTGTATGCGTTGTAAGACTCGGCAGTTCTAGTTGTTAGATATTTAAGGTAGGCTTGTTTTTTCTTCTTACATTGTTCTTTTATCTCTTCGCAGAACCATGGAGTTTTATTTTTCGCGACGCCTCGTTTTTTACATTTCTTGGTTCCCAATGCCTCTATGGCCGCGCTTTTTATGTTTGTTTTTAGTTTCAGCCATATAGTGTTTACTTCGTCACGATTATCAGCTGGGTTCAGTTCGATTTTTTCTGTTAAACGTCTTTTGTATAATTCTCGTGTTGTTGTATCCCAGAAGGTATCTATCTTTATTGTTTCTTCGTTTGTTACGTGACTTTGATCTTTTCTTTTGTGGTGGCATTTGATTCTAAATTTACCAAGAAGTAGACTGTGGTCGCTTCCAACGTCGGCTGAGTTAAGTGTTCTCACATCCAAGATTTCAGATGATGGTATATAACTATTGGTTAAGATATAATCAATGGTTGAGCGCTGACCCCGTGTGTTGCTAAAAGTTTACTTGTGTTGCTCTTTGTGGTTGAAAAATGTGTTTGTGATTCTAAATCCATTTAGGGAGCAGAAGTCTATCATGAGTTTTCCGTTCTCATTCAGTGTTTGCTCATTAAATCTCTGCATTATGCCGGGGATCGGTTGGTGACCAAAGCGAGCGTTAAAGTCCCCTAAAGTTACTACTCGTTCCCTCGGGGGTAGTGATTCAATGATACGTTCAAGTTCTTTGTAGAAGTCTTCACGTTTCTGTTTCGCTTTATTCTCGTCTGGTGCATAAATGGACAAGATGTTTAGTGGGGACGAATCAGTCAGCAACTTGAGCAGTACAATTCGTGATGATATGTGTTGACAGCTTTCGATCTGGTTGATGTATCTTTTATGTAAGGCAATGGCGACACTCTCCTTAGCTCGTTCGCTCTTTTCAACGCCGCTGTATATCACAATATATTCACCGTATATTCTTTGGCCCTTGCTTTTCTTCTTCGTTTCTTGGAGTGCAGAAATGTCTATTTTCTGATTTTCAAGTTCTTGTAGAATTTCTTGTTCTTTGTTATTAAGGGATTTTACATTCCAAGAGGCCATCCTGGTAATGTTTTTTCTTTTCCAATTCGTTATCCGTTTTTTAGCATGGGTCGTCATCAGTGTATCCGTCCTATTCCGAGGCGCGTTGTGGTTTATTCGAGCTTGTGCTTTATTTTACGTCAGGCAGGTAGCTTACCTAATTTAACAACCGTCCTCCTTTATCCGGGCTTGGGACCGGCAACATGACCCACACGATCATGTAGGCGTGTTACTCATTCAAAATAGTATAATATTACATAAATTCCTTATTCTAGTTATTCGTATATTATTATATTTGAGAAAGACTAATGTAGGGAGTTAAAAATCTTACCATTCCAACTCCTACTGTTGCGTAATATTGCAACGTTAGGGATGAATCGGATAACAAAGTTTTCGATATTAATTTATATCGTAAGAGTAGTACTCGAAGATGCAGAAGAAACATCATAGCTTATTTGTGAAGGATATTTAACTGGCAAACAAACCCATAAATTACTCGAGAAATATCGGTACAACGAACCCTTCGGCAGATAGATCTTTCAAGTGTTGTCCACGTGCTGATTAAGACATGCGTTCCTACCAAGGGAAAACGAAATCCTTCTCTTCAAACTTAGTCCTTTCCTGTTGTAAGGTTTTTCCACTGAAACATTCACTAAAAAACGTTAACTTTTTACATCGATGGACTACGCGAAAGAATTTGCCGCTTTTATCCAATCAAACTAGAAATCTTCTCCCACAATAACCCATGAAACAACAGCACGAGAGCTTTCGACAAACATTCATCGATTCAGTCAACATCAAAAAGAAAGACTTTTGAAATTCGCATTAGCTTCGAACTATGCTACAGAATAACGAGAAAGGTCACGCAAACATCATTGCTAAAAATCTTGAATCTACAAGCAACGAAGTCGTCAAGTTGCGTTTTGCCGGTGCATCGTTCAACAAATTTTGACGCAACAAATTTACATATCTTAAAACTATATTTCGACACGATTTAATGTGCAAATTGCTTTTGTTAATGTGATTGTTATAGTGAATTATATTACTAAGTCTCTTAAAATAAAAAATAAGCCATCCTCTTATTTCTTCAAAATATATTCAGAGAATTTCGAAATTTTTGATGAATTCTTTTTGTTAATTTTATACTGAACGTTTTTAGAAATAGAAGTTTTATTTAAACAGAAATCTTTTTATTTTATGTAGGTTTTTGTAAATTTCTAGTAAAATACATAAGAGAAATAATTATTGTCTCCTAAACACTGAATCTTCGTATTTTATATTACCGGATACTTTTTTAAGAATAACATTATAGAATCTTATATCAAGCTATCAAGTTTATTTTATTTTTTTACTTAGTTTTGTTTCTTTTGTTAACGATTATTACTTTTAAATTTGTATAATAAATAATTTATTGTTTATTCTATTCATTAGCGGGCATATTATTATCCTTGACAAGGATTAATGTAGGAAGTTGCCAATCTAACTTCTACCACTCCTACCCTATATCAATAAAATTTAAATAGTTAGTCGATCAGAAACTGATGAACTGTTGAAGAATCAGTTAAGATTTTTTACTCCTTTTCTATTAAACATAATTTTTAATATATATTACGACAAGAAGTTTCTTTACTCACAATTAAACATAAAAATTAATATAAAAATCATATAATATTGACGATATTCAAAAAAAAAAATTCTTTTAAAATATACTACAAACAGTGTGTAGTGTTTATTGGTGAAAGTTAAACCGAAGATTAAACTGATAATTTCTAATAAGTTATCTTTTTGCGGACTATAAGAATTAGAAAAGCTTGTATTTGTTTTTAAAATGTCATCAGAGGATGAAGTAATGAAATGTTACGTATCTCAAGCTCTTAAAACGTTATGGTTTTACGATCCAAAAACGTATAATTTTCCGTTATGGGAAGAAAAATTTTTGCGAATAGTAACAAGACTCAATGTACCTAATAATAGAAAAAGTGAATTTTTTTGTACGATGTTAGAACTTAAAATATTTCAATTTCTAAAGAAAAAATTGCATCCTCAAGATCCTAGACGTCTTCCGTACAAAGAGGTAGTAAAAGCGTTAAATAAATATTATATAATAAGATATGAACTAATAAAGATCAGAAATAAATTCCATGCGCGAAAACAACGTAGCAGCGAAACAATAGAAATGTATGCTGAGAAATTACATGATATATATAAAGAATGTAAGTACAAATATGCTAATGATACTGTGTTAATAAAAACGTTTATAGCCGGATTAAGAAATCGTGACGCAGCTCTGCATCTTCAAAATAATAATACCCTAGATTTCGAACATATGGTACAAAAAGCCATTGATATTCAAAGAAGAACCGGCGGTTCTTCGACCAGTACCGGTGCTTCGACAAATACCGGTGCTTGGACAATTACCAGTGCTTCGACAAGTACCGGTACTTCGACAAGTAGATATTAAGTTAAATGAACTCCAGAAAACAACATACATTAAACAAACCAAGTACAATAAAAAAATTTTAAATCAATATAATTTTTAATAGTTGACATTTCACGAAGATAAATAATTAATCAAATTGTGATGTAAGATTAGAGAAAAAACACTTCTTTGACAAAAAAATGAATTAAATTAAATGAACTCTAAGCCAACCACCAATAAGCATATAAAAATGAGTAAGAAAATCTTAAATAAATGTAATTTTTTATCGAAAGATAATTAAATACTAAAAGTATCCTACATGATGAAATTTCCAACGAATACAAAGGGTATTTAAAACCAACAAAATTGTGGCATAAAATATATAAGTGCAAACTATCTCTGCTTAATAAAATACGTAAGTCAGGATAAAAATAAAGAGTATGCAAGAAAAATATGCCTTTCTTTGAAAACAGCAATCCTGTACTTTATTGAGAAAGTTTAATGTTTATGTTTTGAATATTATACGTTTAGGGAATTATGTTTATAACGGATACATATAAAGTCGTTATTCAAATTAAACGTCTTTAAGAGGAGTACGAAAAATGGTAATCGTTATTCACAAAAAATAATGAAACAAAAAACAATTTCTTCTTCAATGAAAACATAATTTTTGTTTTTATTTTTTTTTAGTGACTGGACTATCAGAAAATTCTTTTTTGGTCTTTTAATTGACAGAAATTGCGTTCCTGGTAATGAAGAAATACTTGTAATGATACGGGCGGATTACAAAAGAACGTTTCTGAATATGATAATATCAAAAATTTATAAATAAGTGTCACCGTTGGCTAATGTCATACATTCGAAAATAAGTAAATACTTACTTGAATCGAAACTGTTTATAAACATCAAGTATATTATTGTATTGAGAAAAGTTTATCATAGCGGCTGAGTACCAGTCCCTTCCCGCTCCATTCTTAATATTTATCTCTTATTAGTAGAAAGAATACTTGCTTTTAGAATTTTTCAAAGCAGAGCTTGGACAAATATCTAAGTCAAATATTTCATCAGATTTATTCTTGAAAACCCTAAAAATGTTGAATTAGAAATAAAAGAAATTTGCTAGGATTAAAACAATATTTTCACAGGATTATGTGTAAATTGTTTTTATTAATGCGATTGTTATGGTAAACTATATTAACCAATTTCTTTCAATAAAGAAAAATCCATCCTCATTTCTTAAAAATATATTCGGTGAAATTCGAAATGATTGAAGAATTCTTTTCGAAAATTATATACTGAAATATTTTTAAAAATAGGAGGTCTACTAACACAGTAATCATTTTCATTTGATTAAGGGGTTTAGAAATTCAGTAGTAAAATTTATAAGGAAAATAATTGTTTCTTAAACACTTAATTTTCGTATTTTTTATTACTTTATTCTATAATAGGAATGGCATAACAGAATCGCATTTCAAGCTTTCAATGCTATCTTAAACTTAAAACTTTATATAAAAACGCTTTCAATGATCAGCGTTGTTTGTAAAAGTTTTAATAATAGACTATTTTTAATTCGAGATATTTTTAGGGTTTGATTTGAATTTGTAAATTAGTAATAGTTGAGAAAAAAAAATAAGAGATTCTTATTGGGGTCAGATATAATATTTTTTATAATAACAAATTACCGAGAACGTATTTTTATTAGCTATATTGGTTTAAGCTTTATATTTAAAAAATTTAACTCTTGTGAAAGAAATTTTTTAAATATTTGCCTATAACCTAAAATAAATAGTTTGAATTAACTAAAATTGACTATATTGGAAAATGTAACTTTTTATAAAAAAGAGTTTGTATAAAGACTTTCGTTGTAGAAATTCTTAAGTACTTGTAAATTCTTTCATCTTTTACTTACTAATTTATAATGTAGAAAATAAATACTTTTTACTTTTTACATTCAAACTGTACCAATAATTTTGTCCCCAACTGTATGTAATTGAGCATTGTGGCTCTCATCCCATAAAAAGGTCATAAATATTTTTAAATTTATGAAAAAGTGAAATCATCAGAAGAATAATGCAACCATTGACTGTGTTCCTCATTCAGATGAGTATAATATTATATAAATTCTTTTTTCTATTTATTAGTTTTTTCGATTACGAAAAATGTTAATCGTTATTCACAAAAAAATAATGAAATAAAAAACAATTTTCTCTTTAATGAAAACATACTTTTTGTTTTTATTTTTATGTAGGGAGTGATCAATCAAAAAACTCTTTTAAGGTCTTTTAATTAATAGAAGGGTTGTTCATGGTAATGAAAAAATGCTACGGACGGATAACGTTACGGACGGATTTCAAAACGACGATTGTAAATATGATATCATCAAAAATTTATAAAAAGTGAAACCGTTGAAGGAACGTCAAACATTCGAAAATAAGTACCTACTAATTTAAATCGATACTGCTTATAAACATCAGGCCTATTATTATATCGAGAAATGTTTATCATAGCAGCTTAGTTCCAGTCCTTCCCTGCTTCTTTCTAAATCATTATTTCATTTTAGTAGCCAGAAAACTTGCTTTTAGAATTATTCAAAGCAAAGATTTTTCAAATATCTAAGCCAATTATGTCATCAGATTGATTCCAAAAAACCCTAAAAATCTTCAATTAGAAATGAAAGAAATTTGCTTTGCAAAAAATGGAAATTAGACAGGATTTAATGTTTAAATTGCTATCATTATTGCGATTGTATGTTAAAATATACTACAAAATTTCTTCTAATAAAAAATAAACAATTCTCTTATCTCTCAAAAATATATTCAATGAAACTCGAAATTTTTGATGAATTCTATTCGGTAACTATATACTGAAACGTTTTTAGAAATAGGAGTTTTATTTACTGTAAAGGGAAAAAACGATTGAGAATGATGATGATAGATCTTCTTCTGGATGCAAGGATTAAAGGGCGTTACTATTTAGATAACAGTTTGTCAGGATTAATAGTTAAGAGTACACATATATTTAATCATACATAAAATCACTTAAACATAAGGCTTCAAAATAACATAATCATAAACGTAAGAAAACATAAAGCTTAAAAGACGTAACACATAAGACATAAGAACTAATAATCACTCAATAAGAACACATAACACTTCAACATAATACGACCACTTAATATCTCGACATAATACCATAAGACTTCTTAATACTTAATCATAATACATAACTCCAGTGCAATCATAATACTTTTCGAAGCGCAATCATAAGACTAACCCTCTTTCTTATGCATCGGTCCTATCGCCGACGGAGGGGGAAAGGGTACGCAAGGCGGTCCTAGTCCATTTTCCGATCCATTATTGGTCATCAACCGTCTTTCTTCCAAATCTACGTAACACCCCAGAGGGGGAGTGCGTACAAAGCGTTCTCGTAATCTCCACAGTCTAAACCACCAGACGTTACTTGATCGGAAATAAATATTATATTCCTTTCTTAACACTAGAACTACCAGACCAGTCAAAATGACTGGTCGCGCAACTTCATTAATTCCCACCTCACGTTACATTTTTTTCTCAAAATTATATGATGACTTTTCTAGATATAAGGAATGGTTTGTAAAAATAATTTTTATTTTTTTATAACTTAAACAGAATTCGAATAAATTTTGGCATTTGCTACTTCTACCAATACCAGTCATTTTGACTGATACTTCTTAAATTCGACATAAATCTGAAAATATCTGTTTTTTGAAATCAACACCGTCGATTAGATATTTAGACAAATGTATTATTCTTTGTTGTAATATTTTCTCTCATGTTACTGCTTATCTGGCGATAATACATAGTGATATAATCGTTGCCGTAGTGTATCGAAATAATAGAATCGATGTAGTTTTACGCGATCATTCTTTATTTCATAGTCGTGGGAATAGCATCTATTTTTTAGTTATATAGCGATTTTTTGTAATCCATAAAAAATGGCAAAACGTATAAAAACCTCTGATTTGCTGCGAAAAATAAACAATATTTCAATGGAAGCTTCTGATATCGAGGATGAAGAAAGTGACCAAGAAGATATTGAACCAGTTTATAGTGGTAATAATGATGAGTTTGATGAGTTTGAAGTGCCACGCTTGTTGGCACTATACGTGGCAACAAAAGAGAATTGCCAAAAATTTGTAAAATAAAGAAGGATACTATGACTCGTTTTTCATCGCTACTCTATAAATCAAATAATATTACCCTTACAATTTATAAAAGTAAACCGAAAAAGAAAGTTTTTATATTGAGTTCTAAACATAAATGTATCAAAATTGGTAAAAGTAATAAAAAGTTACCCGAGACGGTTGAATTTTATAATAAAACTAAATTTGGAGTGGACATTACAGACCAAATGGCAAAAAAATATAGCGTAAAATCCGGATCTAGAAGATGGCCGCTCCAAGTATTTTATAACATTTTAGATTTAGCTGGCATAAATTCCTGGATCTTATATAGGGAAACCATAGGTGAGAAAATATCTAGACAAGACTTCTTGTTTCAACTAGCAAATGAACTTGCCATTGAATATGTACAATCAAAAATCAAGCAACAAGAAACTACTGCTCCAAGTACATCAACGAGTTCACCTTCTTCACGTAAATGGTGTCAAATAGGGTTCTGCAATAGTAATAAGACTAGTGTCATTTGTAATTTATGTAAAAAATATGTTTGCAAACAATGCACTACAAAGATAAATTACTTTTGTAAGAAATGTGACGAATAATAATCAGGTAAATAACAATCATTTTAATATTTTATATCAAAAATAATTAATAATTTTTTTTTTCTATTTCAGATTCTATTACATTTTTAATAAAAAATACTTCTTATATTTACTTTATTGTATGTTTATTTTCTTCTTTGTGTTTCTAAAAGTTCTATTTATACTTGTTAGTATCATTAAAAATGTTGTTATTATATTTAAATTATTATATTTTAAAAAATTATGGAAAACTTATGGAACTGTAGAATTCGTTAGAAAGGGTCCTCTTAACACTAGAACTACCGGAAAAAAAAACATTGCTACTTCTACCAAGACCAGTCAAAATGACTGGTCATTTATAATCGTAAAAACAGAAGAATTTTTTTATTGTTTTGTTTTAGATTATCATATAGAATGAATATAAGGGTATGGAAATACATCTATATGATGACAATTTTTTAAAATATAATAATTTAAATATAATAACAACATTTTTAATGATACTAACAAGTATAAATAGAACTTTTAGAAACACAAAGAAGAAAATAAACATACAATAAAGTAAATATAAGAAGTATTTTTTTATTAAAAATGTAATAGAATCTGAAATAGAAAAAAAAATTATTATTAATTATTTTTGATATAAAATATTAAAATGATTGTTATTTACCTGATTATTATTCGTCACATTTCTTACAAAAGTAATTTATCTTTGTAGTGCATTGTTTGCAAACATATTTTTTACATAAATTACAAATGACACTAGTCTTATTACTATTGCAGAACCCTATTTGACACCATTTACGTGAAGAAGGTGAACTCGTTGATGTACTTGGAGCAGTAGTTTCTTGTTGCTTGATTTTTGATTGTACATATTCAATGGCAAGTTCATTTGCTAGTTGAAACAAGAAGTCTTGTCTAGATATTTTCTCACCTATGGTTTCCCTATATAAGATCCAGGAATTTATGCCAGCTAAATCTAAAATGTTATAAAATACTTGGAGCGGCCATCTTCTAGATCCGGATTTTACGCTATATTTTTTTGCCATTTGGTCTGTAATGTCCACTCCAAATTTAGTTTTATTATAAAATTCAACCGTCTCGGGTAACTTTTTATTACTTTTACCAATTTTGATACATTTATGTTTAGAACTCAATATAAAAACTTTCTTTTTCGGTTTACTTTTATAAATTGTAAGGGTAATATTATTTGATTTATAGAGTAGCGATGAAAAACGAGTCATAGTATCCTTCTTTATTTTACAAATTTTTGGCAATTCTCTTTTGTTGCCACGTATAGTGCCAACAAGCGTGGCACTTCAAACTCATTAAACTCATCATTATTACCACTATAAACTGGTTCAATATCTTCTTGGTCACTTTCTTCATCCTCGATATCAGAAGCTTCCATTGAAATATTGTTTATTTTTCGCAGCAAATCAGAGGTTTTTATACGTTTTGCCATTTTTTATGGATTACAAAAAATCGCTATATAACTAAAAAATAGATGCTATTCCCACGACTATGAAATAAAGAATGATCGCGTAAAACTACATCGATTCTATTATTTCGATACACTACGGCAACGATTATATCACTATGTATTATCGCCAGATAAGCAGTAACATGAGAGAAAATATTACAACAAAGAATAATACATTTGTCTAAATATCTAATCGACGGTGTTGATTTCAAAAAACAGATATTTTCAGATTTATGTCGAATTTAAGAAGTATCAGTCAAAATGACTGGTATTGGTAGAAGTAGCAAATGCCAAAATTTATTCGAATTCTGTTTAAGTTATAAAAAAATAAAAATTATTTTTACAAACCATTCCTTATATCTAGAAAAGTCATCATATAATTTTGAGAAAAAAATGTAACGTGAGGTGGGAATTAATGAAGTTGCGCGACCAGTCATTTTGACTGGTCTGGTAGTTCTAGTGTTAAGAAAGGAATATAATATTTATTTCCGATCAAGTAACGTCTGGTGGTTTAGACTGTGGAGATTACGAGAACGCTTTGTACGCACTCCCCCTCTGGGGTGTTACGTAGATTTGGAAGAAAGACGGTTGATGACCAATAATGGATCGGAAAATGGACTAGGACCGCCTTGCGTACCCTTTCCCCCTCCGTCGGCGATAGGACCGATGCATAAGAAAGAGGGTTAGTCTTATGATTGCGCTTCGAAAAGTATTATGATTGCACTGGAGTTATGTATTATGATTAAGTATTAAGAAGTCTTATGGTATTATGTCGAGATATTAAGTGGTCGTATTATGTTGAAGTGTTATGTGTTCTTATTGAGTGATTATTAGTTCTTATGTCTTATGTGTTACGTCTTTTAAGCTTTATGTTTTCTTACGTTTATGATTATGTTATTTTGAAGCCTTATGTTTAAGTGATTTTATGTATGATTAAATATATGTGTACTCTTAACTATTAATCCTGACAAACTGTTATCTAAATAGTAACGCCCTTTAATCCTTGCATCCAAAAGAAGATCTATCATCATCTTTAACAATCGTTTTTTCCCTTTACAGTAAATAAAACTCCTGTTTCTAAAAACGTTTCAGTATATAGTTAACGAAAAGAATTCATCAAAAATATCGAGTTTCACTGAATATATTTTTGAGAGATAAGAGGATTGTTTATTTTTTATTAGAAGAAATTTTGTAGTATATTTTAACATACAATCGCAATAATGATAGCAATTTAAACATTAAATCCTGTCTAATTTCCATTTTTTGCAAAGCAAATTTCTTTCATTTCTAATTGAAGATTTTTAGGGTTTTCTGGAATCAATCTGATGACATAATTGGCTTAGATATTTGAAAAATCTTTGCTTTGAATAATTCTAAAAGCAAGTTTTTTGGCTACTAAAATGAAATAATGATTTAGAAAGAAGCAGGGAAGGACTGGAACTTAGCTGCTATGATAAACATATCTCGATATAATAATAGGCCTGATGTTTATAAGCAGTATCGATTTAAATTAGTAGGTACTTATTTTCGAATGTTTGACGTTCCTTCAACGGTTTCACTTTTTATAAATTTTTGATGATATCATATTTACAATCGTCGTTTTGAAATCCGTCCGTAACGTTATCCGTCCGTAGCATCTCTTCATTACCATGACCAACCCTTCTATTAATTAAAAAACCTTAAAAGAGTTTTTTGATTGATCACTCCCTACATAAAAATAAAAACAAAAAGTATGTTTTCATTGAAGAGAAAATTGTTTTTTATTTCATTATTTTTTTGTGAATAAAGATTACCATTTTTCGTAATCGAAAAAACTAATAAATAGAATAAAGAATTTATATAATATTATACTCATCTGAATGAGGAACACAGTCAATGGTTGCATTATTCTTCTGATGATGTCACTTTTTCATAAATTTAAAGATATTTATGACCATTTTATGGGATAAGAGCCACAATGCTCAATTACATACAGTTGGGGAAAAAATTATTGGTACAGTTTGAATGTAAAAAGTAAAAAGTATTTATTTTCTACATTATTAATTAGTAAGTAAAAGATGAAAGAATTTACAAGTACTTAAGAATTTCTACAACGAAAGTCTTTTTACAAATTCTTTTATAAAAAGTTACATTTTCCAATACAGTCAATTTTAGTTAATTCACACTATTTATTTTAGGTTATAGGCAAATATTTAAAAAATTTCTTTAACAAGAGTTAAATTTTTTAAATATAAAGCTTAAACCAATATTGCTATTAAAAATACGTTCTCGGTAATTTGTTATTATAAAGAATATTATATATCTGACCCCAATAAGAATCTCTTATTTTTTTTTCTCAACTATTACTAATTTACAAATTCAAATCAAACCCTAAAAATATCTCGAATCAAAAATAGTCTATTATTAAAACTTTTACAAACAACGCTGATCATTGAAAGCGTTTTTATATAAAAGTTTTAAGTTTAAGATAACATTGAAAGCTTGACATATGATTCTGTAATGTCATTCCTATTATAGAATAAAGTAATAAAAAATACGAAAATTAAATTTTTAAGAAAAGATGACTATTTTCCTTTTAAATTTTACTACTGAATTTCTAAACACATTAATCAAATGCAAAAGATTACTGTGTGAATAGATCTCTTATTTTTAATAATATTTCAGTATATAATTTTCGAAAACAATTTTTCAATGGTTTCGAATATCACTGAATATATTTTTAAGAAATGAGGATGGATTTTTCTTTATTGAAAGAAATTGGTTAATATGGTTTACCATAACAGTCGCATTAATAAAAGCAATTTGCACATTAAATCCTATCAAAATGATGTTTTAACCTAAGCAAATTTCTTTCATTTCTAATTCAACATTTTTAGGGTTTTGACGAATAAATCTGATGAAATAATTGACTTAGATAATTAAATAAGCTCTGGTTTAAGAAATTCTAAAAGCAAGTATTTTTGCTACTAATAAGAGATAAATATTAAGAGTGGTGCGGAAGGGATGGTAACTTAGCCGCTAAGGTTAACTTTTCTCAATACAATAACATACCTGATGTTCATAAACAGTTTCGATTCAAATTAGTAGTTACTTATTTTCGAATGTTTGATGTTCCTTCAACGGTGACATTCGTTTATAAATTTTTGATATTATCATATTCAGAAAAGTTCTTTTGTAATCCGTCCATATCATTATAAGTATTTCTTCGTTACCATCAACGCAATTTCTGTCATTTAAAATACCAAAAAGGAATTTTCTGATAGTCCAGTCACTAGAAAAAAATAAAAACAAAAATGATGTTTTCATTGAAGAGGAAATTGTATTTTGTTTCATTATTTTGTAGTAAATAACGATTACCATTTTTCGTACTTCTCTTAAAGACGTTTAATTTGAATAACGACTTTATATGTATCCGTTATAAACATAATTCCCTGAACGTATAATATTCAAAACGTAAACATTAAACTTTGTCAATAACGTGCAGGATTGCTGTTTTCAAAGAAAGGCATATTTTACTTGCATGCTCTTTATTTTTATCCTGCCTTTTGTATTTTATTAAGCAGAGATAGTTTGCACTTATATATTTTATGTCACAATTTTGTTGGTTTTGAATATCCTTTGTACTCGTTGGAAATTTCATCATGTAGGATACTTTTAGTATTTAATTATCTTTCGATAAAAAATTAAATTTATTTAAGATTTTCTTACTCATTTCTATATGCTTATTGGTGGTTGGCTCATTTAATTTAATTCATTTTATTTTCAAAGAAGTGTTTTTTCTCTAATCTTACATCACAATTTGATTAATTATTTATCTTCGTGAAATGTCAACTATTAAATAATACATTGATTTAAAATTTTTTTATTGTACTTGGTATGTTTAATGTATGTTGTTTTCTCGAGTTCATTTAATTTAATCTCTTCTTGTCGAAGGACCGGCACTGGTCGAAGGACCGGGACTGGTGTAAGCACCGGTACTTGTCGAAGCACCGATACTTGCCTCATATTCAATGGCTCGTTCTACCATATTTTTAAAATCTAGGGTATTTTTTTTTTCAAGGGTATAAGCTGTGTTACGATTTTTTAATCCTTTTAGGAACTTTTCTATTAACACACTATCATGAACATATTGGTACTTACACTCTCTATATAAATGTTCTAATTTCTTAGCATACATTTCTATTGTTTCGCCGTCACGTTGTTTTCGCGCATTGTATTTTTTTCTGTTCTTTAATATTTCAGCTTGTTCTACAATATATTTATTTAACGCTTCTTCTACCTCTTTGTACGGAAGAACTGTAGGATCACGAGGCTTTAATTTTTTTCTTAGAGTATTTAATATTTTAAGTTCTAACATCGAACAAAAAAATTCACTTTTCTTACTTTTAGGTACATTGAGTCTTCTTACTACTTGCGAAAATTGTTTTTTCCAAGAAGTATAACTAGTCTTTTTTGGATCGTAAAACCATAACGTTTCCAGAGCTTGAGATACATAATTTTTTATTTCTTCATCCTCTGATAACATTTTAAAAACAAATACAAACTTTTCAAATTCTTATAGTCCGCAAAGTAATAACTTATTAGAAATTATCAGTTTAATCTTCGGTTTAACTTTCACCAATAAACACTGCAAACTGTTCGTAGTATATTTCAAAAAAAATTTTTTTTTTGTAAAACGTCGATATTATATATTTTTTATATTAATTTTTATATTTAATTATGAGTAAAGAAACTTTTTGTCGTAATATATATTAAAAATTTTGTTTTAACTGTATTATGTTTAAAAGAAAAGGAGTAGAAAATCTTAACTGATATGTCAACAGTTCATCAGTTTCTGATCGACTAACTATTTAAACTTAATTGATATAGGGTAGGAGTGGGAAAAGTTAAATAAGCATCTCCCTACATTAATCCTTGTCATAGATAATAAAATGCCCGCTAATGAATATAATACACAATAAATTATATATTATACAAATTTAAATGTAATACTAGTTAACAAATGGAATAAAACAAAATAAAAAATAAGATAAAATTGATGACTTCATAAAAAAGACTGTACTGTTTTTCTTAAAAAAAATATCCAGTAATATGAAATACGAAGATTCAGTGTTTAGGAGACAATCATTATTTCTCTTATGTATGTGGGATGCGAGCACCTCCAGGCTAAACACTTAAGTAGGCGTTCGTGAGGAGATTGGACGGTAGGTCCTGAAGAGCTCAATTGGTTAAAGAGCAGTCGCCCGGAGAGCGGAAGATTCCGTGTTCGAGTCCCGGTCCAGTCAGTCCAACGACCCAATTTTTTCACGAATCCTACATATATTTTATAGAATCAAATTTGTCATAAAATGTATGCTTTCAGCGCTTTAAATGAATATGCCTGCGTGTACTATTTGTGGTACACGTTGCCTGATGGTCAAGTTTAATGTGTACCATAAATAGTACATTTATGTAACATTTATAGAAAGAACCTTCTTTAAGAAAAATATGAATGAAATTAAATGAACTCTCAGCCAATAAGCAATAAAAAAATAAAAGAAATAAAAAAATCTTAAATCAATGTAATTTTATATCGCCCAAAGAGAAGGGAAATAATTAATTACTAAAAATATTCTTCATGAAAAAATTGCCAACGAGTACAAAAGGTATTCAAAACCAATAAAATTGTAGCATGAAATAGATAAGAGCAAACAATCTCTGCTTAATGAAATACGTAAGTCAGGACAAAAATAAAGAGCATGCAAGAAAAATATTCCTTTCTTTGAAAACAGCAATACTGTACGTTATTGAAAAAGTTTATTGTTTATGTTTTGAATATTATACGTTTAGGGAATTATGTTTATAACGGATACGTATAAAGTCGTTATTTAAATTAAACGTCTTGAAGAAGAGTACGAAAAATGGTAATCGTTATTCACAAAAAAATAATGAAACAAAAAACAATTTCCTCTTCAATGAAAACATAATTTTTGTTTTTATTTTTATTTAGGGACTGAACTATCAGAAAATTCTTTTTAGGTCTTTTAATTGAAAGAAGTTGTTATCATGGTAATGAAGAAATACTTTTAATGATATGGACGGATTACAAAAGAACGTTTCTGAATATAACAATATCAAAAATTTAAAAACAAGTGTCAACGTTGAAGGATCGTCAAACATTCGAAAATAAGTATCTACTAATTGGAATTAAAACTGTTTATAAACACCAGGCATACTATTATTATATCGAGAAAAGTTTATCATAGCTGCTAAGTACTCTTCCCTCCCCGCTTCTCTTTAAATCATTATTTCATTTCAGTATCGAAAAAAATTGCTTTTAGAATTTCAAAGCAAAGATTTTTCAATTATCTAAGTCAATGATGTCATCAGATTTATTCCTCAAAACCCTAAAAATGTTGAATTAGAAATGAAAGAAATTTGATTAGCTTAAAACAATATTTTTACAGGATTTAAAGTGCAAATTGCTTTTATTAATGTGATTGTTATGGTAAATAATACTACTGAATTTCTTAAAAAAAAAATGAACAATCCTCTTATTTCTCAAAAATATATCTAGTGAAACTCGAAATTTTTGATGAATTCTTTTCGTAAACTATATACTGAAACGTTTTTAGAAATAGGAGTTTTATTTACATAGTAATCTTTCAAATTTATGTAGTTTTTAGAAATTTCTAGTAAAATACATAAGAGAAATAATGATTGTCTCCTAAACACTGAATATTCGTATATATATTACCAGATAATTTTTTTACGAATAACATTACAGAATCTTATTTCAAGTTGTCAAACTTATCTTATTTTGTATTTAAATTTTTTTTGTTCGTTAACTATTATTAAATTTAAATTTGTATAATTTGTAATTTATTGTTTATACTATTCATTAGCAGGCATATTAATGTCTTTGACAAGGACTAATGTAGGGAGTGGAAAATCTAACTTTTCCCATTCCTACCTTAAGTCAATAAAGTTTAAATATTAGTCGATCAGAAAGTGATGAACTGTTTAGATATCAGTTAAGATTTTCTACTCCTGTTCCATTAAATATAATTTTTAATTTATGTCACGACAAAAAGTTTTTTACTCATAATTAAACATAAAAAATAATATAAAAATATAGAATATTGACGTTTTACAAAAAAAAAAAAAATTCTTTTAAAATATACTACGAACAAGGCAGTGTTTATTGGTGAAAGTACAACCGAAGACAAAACTGATAATTTCTGACAAGTTATTTATTTACGGACTATAAGCATTAACAAAACTTGTTTTTGTTTCTAAAATGTCATCAGGGAATCAAGAAATGGAAAATTATGTAGCTCAAGCTCTAGCAAAGATAGGGTTTTACGATACAATAAAGGGTAGTTTTGAATCTTGGGAGAAAAAATTTTTATCAGAAGTAAGAAGACTCAACGTACCCGATAGTAAAAAAACAGAATTTTTTTGTGCGATGTTAGATTTTAAAATATTTAAAGCCTTAAAGTCAAGATTCAATCCTCTTGATCCTAGAAGTATTCCGTACGAAGATGTCAAAAATGAGTTAAAACAATGTTCTCTATTGAAACCTGAATTAAGGTTAAGAAAAAAATTCCATAAGCGAAAACAAAAAGACGGCGAAACAATAGAAATGTATGCTCTGGTCTTACGAAATATACATAGGGCGTGTCAATTCAGATCTAAAACTGATCTTATGATAATAAAACAGTTCATAGCTGGATTAAAAAATCGTGACACAGCTAAGTATCTTCAAACAGAAGTTTCCGAAGAATTCGATGACATAGTAGCAAAAGCCATTGAATTTCAGAGAAGAACCGGCGGTGCTTCGACAAGTACCGGTCCTTCGACCAGTACCGGTCCTTCTACAAGTACCGGTGCTTCGACCAGTACCGGACCTTCTACCAGTACCGGTGCATCAACCAGTACCGGTGCTTCGACCAGTACCGGTCCTTCTACCAGTACCGGTGCATCGACCAGTACCGGTGCTTCGACCAGTACCGGTGCTTCGACCAGTACCGGTGCTTCGACCAGTACCGGTGCTTCGACCAGTACCGGTGTATCGACCAGTACCGGTGCTTCGACCAGTACCGGTGCTTCGACCAGTATCGGTGCTTCGACCAGTACCGGTGCTACGACCAGAACCGGTCCTTCGACAAGGACCCGTGCTTCGACAAGAACCGGTCCTTCGACAAGGACCGGTGCTTCGACAAGAACCGGTCCTTCGACAAGGACCGGTGCTTCGACCAGTACCGGTGCTTCGACCAGAACCGGTCCTTTGACAAGGACCCGTGCTTCGACCAGAGCCGGTCCTACGACCAGTACCGGTGCTTCGACAAGTACCGGTGCTTCGACCAGTACCGGTGCTTCGACCAGAACTGGTCCTTCGGCAAGAACCCGTGCTTCGACTAGAACCGATCCTTCGACAAGGACCGTTGCTTCGACCAGTACCGGTGCTTCGACCAGAACCGGTCCTTCGGCAAGGACCCGTGCTTTGACCAGAACTGGTCCTTCGACCAGTACCGGTGCTTCGTCCAGTACCGGTGCTTCGACCAGAACCGGTCCTTCGTCAAGGACCCGTGCTTTGACCAGAACTGGTCCTTCGACCAGTACCGGTGCTTCGTCCAGTACCGGTGCTTCGACCAGAACCGGTGCTTCGACCAGTAGAGATTAAATTAAATGAACTTCAGCAAAACATCATACATTAAACAAATCAAGTAGAATAAGAACATTTTAAGTCACTGTAATTTTTAATACTTTACATTTCAAGAAGATAAATAATTAATTAAAGTGTGATGTAACGTTAAAGAAAAAACACTTCCTTGACAAGTACTCGAATGAAATTAAATGAACTCTAAGCAAACCACCAATAAGCATATAAAAATGAGTAAGAAAATCTTAGATAAATGTAATTTTTTATCGAAAGATAATTAATTACTAAAAGAATCATACCTGATGAAATTTCCAACGACTACAAAGGGTATTAAAAACCAACAAAATTGTGGCTTGAAATATATAAGTACAAACTATCTCAGCTTAATAAAACACGTAAGTCAGGATAAAAATAAAGAACATGTAAGAAAAATATGCTATTCTTTGAAAACAACAATCCTGTAAGCTATGGAGAAAGTTTCATGTTTATGTTTTGAATATTATACGTTTAGGGAATTATGTTTATTACGGGTACATATAAAGTTGTTATCCAAATTAAAAGTCTTTAAGAGAAATTCGAAAAAAGGTAATCGTTAATAACAAAATAAAACAAAATAATAAAAAAATTTTCTTTTTAATGAAAACATTAATTTCTTTTTTATTTTTATTTAGGGACTGACCTATCAGAAATTTCTTTTTTGGTCTTCTACGTGACAGAAATTACGATCATGGTAATGAAGAAAATCTTATAACGATACAAACGGATTGCGAAAGGACATTTCTAAATAAAACAGTATAAAAAATTTAAAAACAAATGTAACTGGTAAAGAAACATCAAACAGACGTAAATAAGTAATTACTAGCTTTAGTCGAAACTTTTTATAAACTTCAGGCATATGGTTGTATTGAGAAAAGTTTATTATAGTAGCTATGTATACGTCCCTCCGCGGTCCTTTATTATTCGTTATCTCTTATTAGTAGCAAAAATACTTGCTTTTAAAATTTTTTAAAGTAGATATTTTTCAATAATCTATGTCAACTATTTCATTAGATTTATTCTTGAAAACTCTAAAAATGTTGAATTAGAAATGAAAGAAATTTGCTTAACTTAAAAGAATATTTTGACAGGATTTAATGTGCTAATTGCTTTTATTAATGCGATAGTATAGTGAATTATACTACCCAATTTCTGTAAATAAAGAATAAACCATCCACTTATTTCTTAAAAATATATTCAGTAAAATTCGAAATTATTGATGCATTCTTTTCGTTAATTATTTACTGAAACATTTTTAAAAATAGGAACTTTATTGACACAGTAATCATTTGCATTTGATTAAAGTGTTTAAAAATTGGGTAGTAAAATTCATAAGAGAAATAATGATTTCTCCTAAACACTGAATCTTTGTATTTTTTTTTGCTATATTCTTTTTATAAGAATGGCATAACAGAATCGTATATCAAGCTTTCTATGTTATCTTAAACTTATAACTTTTATTTAAACGCGCTTTAAATGATGAGCAATTTTTTTAAAAGTTTAATTAATAGAATATTTTTAATTCGAGATATTTTTAGAGTTCGATTTAAAGTTGTAAATCAGTAATAGTTGAAAAAAAAAAATAAGAGATTTTTATTGGTGTCAGACATTTAATATTCTTTATAATAACAAATTGCCAAGAACGTATTTTTATAAGCAATATCGGTTTAAGCTTTATATTTAAAAAATATTTCTTTTTATTAAAGAAATTTTTTAAATATTACCATATTACCAAAAATAAATAGTGTGCATTAACTAAAATTGACTTTATTATAAAATGTAATATTTATTATAAAAAAATTTGTGAAAAGACTTTTATTGTAGAAATTCTGAAGTATCTTTAAATTCTCTTATCTGTTACATACTAATTATTAATGTAGAAAATAAATAGTTTTATCTTTTCACATACAAATTGTACTAATAATTTTTTACCTCACTGTAAGTTATCGATCATAGTGGTGCTCATCCCATAAAAAAGATCATAAATTTCTTTACATTTATAAAAACTTTACATCATTAGAAGAGTAATAAAACCGTTGACTGTGTTCCACATTCAAAGTAGTGTAATATTAAATAAATTCTTTACTCTAATTATTGGTATATTATTATATTTGACAAATACTAATGTAGGGAGTTGAAAATCTAACCTTTTAACTCGTACAGTTGCGTAATAACGCAACGTTAGGAATGAGTCGAATAACATAATTTTCGATATTATTTTGGATCGTAAAAATCGTGCTCAAAGATGCAGTAGAAATGTCATAAAACATTAATCGAGGACATATAACTGCCAAACATATTCATAAATAACTCGAGAAGTATCAGTACAACCATCCCTTTGACCAGCAGACCTCTCAAGTGAGATTTGCGTTCTGAGTAACACGTGCATTTCTATCAAAAAAGAACATAATTCTTTATTCCATAAACTAAGTCCTTTCCTGTGGCACAGTCTTTCCAATACCACATTCACTAAAAAACCTTTACTTTCTATATCGATGTACCATGTCAGATTACTTGCTGCTTTGTTTACTAGTGCAGTGTTTATTGGTTAAAGTAAAACCGAAAATTAAGCTGATAATTACTAACAAGTTATCTATTTACAAACTAAAAGCATTAAGAAATTTTGTGTTTGTCTTTAAAATGTCATCAGAGACTGTTGATGAAATGAAAAATTATGTAACTCAAGCTCTTACAACTTTAAAACGTTATGATCCGAACAAGTTTATTTTTTCGTCTTGGGAAACTGAATTTTTTGATTGTAGCTAAAAATCTCAATATACCTGATAATAAAAAGACTGAATATTTTTGTTCTATGCTAGAAACTAAAATAATTAAGACCCCAAAGAGAAATATAAATTTTCTTCCTTTTACACGTCTTTCGTATGAAGAGGTAATAAAATGGGCTAGAAACATATCTTTTAATGAATAATGAAACAACAATGAGAAGAAGATTTAAAGCGCGAAAACAACATGAGTACGAAACAATAAAAATGTATGCTCATAACTTAAAATATATATATAAAAGGTGTAAGTACAGATATGAAAATGATACTGTGTTAACCAATAAATTAATAGACGGTTTACGCGATCGTCAGATAGCTGTGAAACTTCAGAACATTAACACGTTCACGCCGGAGTGACCCACCGGTGGGTCACACTTGACTTTTCCGTGGGGAGGCGTGGCCAACCGGTGGGTCACTTGTTTTCAGAAAATTAATCGTTAAAATAATAAGTTGATTTTATTTTTTCTCAACATTACATATAAAAATTGAGTATAATAAACATTACCATTCAATATTTTAAATTGATAATAATTATTAATTTATACCAATGCAACTTTTCAAAACAACGATGTTGCCCCGCCCCACGAAGCGTAAGGAGATAAGACAGTACCGCCTCACGCGGAAAAACGAAGATTTTGGCCCAGCGTGAACGTGTTAAATTCTTAACATTGACGTTAGAGACTCTAGAAGACTGACGTATCAGAAAACTCTTTTTAGCTCTTATAATTGACAGCGATTGCCAATCATGATAATCAAGAAATCCTTATAACGATACGGACGGATTGCAAAAGTACGTTTCTTAATATGAAAATATCCAAAATTTATAAACAAATGTCACCGTTGAAGGAACGTAAAACGTACGATAATAAATAACTAATTACTGTGATCGAAACTGTTTATAAACATCAGCCCTATTATTATATCGAGAAAAGTTTATCATAGCTGTTAAGTTCCAGTCCTTCCTTGTTTCTCTCTAAATCATTATTTCATTTAAGTAGCCAGAAAACTTGCTTTTAGAATTATTCAAAGCAAAGATTTTTCAAATATCTAAGCCAATTATGTCATCAGATTGATTCCAGAAAACCCTAAAAATCATCAATTAGAAATGAAATAAATTTGCTTTGCTAAAAATGGAACTTTGACAGGATTTAATGTTTAAAATGCTATCATTATTGCGATTGTTATGGTAAAATATACTACAAAATTTCTTCTAATAAAATATAAACAATCCTCTTATCTCTCAAAAATATATTCAGTGAAACTCGAAATTTTTGATGAATTCTTTTCGTAAACTACATACTGAAACGTTTTTAGAAATAGGAGTTTTATTCACATAGTAACCTTAAATTTTATGTAGGTTTTTAGGAAATTCTGGTAAAATACATAAGAGAAATAATGATTGCCTCCTAAACACTGAATATTCGTATTTTATATTACCGGATACTTTTTTTAGGAATAATATTACAGAATCTTATTTCAAGTTATCAAACTTATCTTATTTTGTATTTAAATTTCTTCCGTTCGTTAACTATAATTAAATTTAAATGTGTTTAATATGTAATTTAATGTTTATACTATTCATTAACGGGCATATTAATATCTTTGACAAGGACTAATGTAGGGAGTGGAAAATCTAACATTTCCCACTCCTACCCCATATCAATAAAGTTTAAATAGTTAGTCGATAAGAAACTGATGAACTGTTTAGATATCAGTTAAGATTTTCTATTCCTTTTCTTTCAAACATAATAAAGTTTAAGAAAAGTTTTAAATATATGTCACGACAAAAAGTTTTTTTACTCATAATTAAACGTAAAAAATAATATAAAAAATATAGAATATTGACGTTTTACAAAGAAAAAAATTCTTTTAAAATATACTACGAACAGTGTGTAGTGTTTATTGGTGAAAGTTAAACCGAAGATTAAACTGATAATTTATGACAAGTTATTTATTTACGGACTATAAGCATTAACAAAGCTTGTTTTTGTTTCTAAAATGTCATCAGGGAATCAAGAAATGGAAAATTATGTAGCTCAAGCTCTTGCAAAGATAGGGTTTTACGATTCAACAAAGGGTAGTTTTACGTCTTGGGAGAGAAAATTTTTATCAGAAGTAAGAAGACTCAACGTACCCGATAGTAAAAAAACAGAATTTTTTTGTTCGATGTTAGATTTTAATATATTTAAAGCCCTAAAGACAAGATTCTATCCTCGTGATCCTAGACGTATTCCGTACGAAGATGTAAAAAAAGAGTTAAAAAAATGTTCTCTATTAAAACCTGAATTAAGGTTAAGAAAAAAATTCCATAAGCGAAAACAAAAAGACGGCGAAACAATAGAAATGTATGCTCAGGCCTTACGAGATATATATGAGACATGTCAATTCAGTTATGAAACTGATCTTGTGATAATAAAACAGTTCATAGCTGGATTAAAAGATCGTGAAACAGCTGAGCATATTGGGAAAAAACTTATCATAAAATTCGATGACATAGTAGCAAAAGCCATTAAATTTCAAAGCAGAACCGGCGGTGCTTCGACCAGTACCGGTGCTTCGACAAGTACCGGTGCTTGGACAATTACCAGTGCTTCGACAAGTACCGGTGCTTCGACCAGTACCAGTGCTTCGACCAGTACCGGTGCTTCGACCAGTACCAGTGCTTCGACCAGTACCCGTCCTTCGACCAGTACCGGTGCTTCGACCAGTACCGGTCCTTCGACCAGTAAAGATTAAATTAAATGAACTCCAGCAAAACAACATACATTAAACAAATCAAGTAGAATAAGAAAATTTTAAATCACTGTAATTTTTTATAGTTGAAATTTCACGAACATAAATAATTAATCAAAGTGTGCTGTGACATGAGAGAAAATACATTTCTTTGAAAAGTACTCGAAATATATTAAATCAGCTCTAAGCCAACCACCAATAAGCATATAAAAATGAGTAAGAAAATCTTAAATAAATGTAATTTTTTATCGTCCCAATTGGAGAAAAATAATTAATTACTAAAAGTATAATACATGATGAAATTTCCAACGAGTACAAAGGGTATTCAAAACCAACAAAATTGTGGCTTGAAATATATAAGTACAAACTATCTCAGCTTAATAAAACACGTAAGTCAGGATAAAAATAAAGAATATGCAAGAAAAATATGCCATTCTTTGAAGACAGCAATCCTGTAAGCTATGGAGAAAGTTTCATGTTGACGTTTTATATTATACGTTTAGGGAATTATGTTTATTACGGATACATATAAAGCTGTTATCCAAATTAAACGTCTTTAAGAGAAATACGAAAAATGGTAATCGTCATTCACATAAAGATAACAAAATAATAAAAAATTTTCTCCTAAATGACAATATTAATTTCTTTTTTATTTTTATTTAGGGACTGACCTATCAGAAAATTCTTTTTTGGTCTTTTACTTGACAGAAATTACGATCATGGTAATGAAGAAAATCTTATTACGATAAAAACGGATAGCGAAAGGACATTTCTAAATAAAACAGTATAAAAAATTTAAAAACAAACGTCACTGTTGAAGAAACATCAAACAAACGTAAATAAGTAACAGCTTGAATCGAAACTTTTTATAAACTTCAGGTATATGGTTGCATTGAGAAAAGTTTATAATAGTAGCTATGTACACGTTCCTCCGCGGTCCTCTCTTATTCGTTATCATTTATTAGTAGCAAAAATACTTGCTTTTAGAATTTTAAAAAGCAGATATTTTTCAATTATCTATGTCAACTATTTCATTAGATTTATTCTTGAAAACTCTAAAAATGTTGAATTGGAAATGAAAGAAATTTGCTTAACTTAAAAGAATATTTTGACAGGATTTAATGTGCAAATTGCTTTTATTAATGCGATTGTATAGTAAACTATACTACCCAATTTCTTCAAATTAAGAATAAACCATCCACTTATTTCTTAAAAATATATTCAGTAAAATTCGAAATTATTGATGCATTCTTTTCGTTAATTATTTACTGAAACATTTTTAAAAATAGGAGCTCCATTTACACAGTAATCATTTGCATTTGATTAAGGTGTTTAAAAATTGGGTAGTAAAATTTATAAGAGAAATAATTATTTCTCCTAAACACTGAATCTTTGTATTTGTTTTTGCTATTTTCATTTTATAAGAATGGCATAACAGAATCGTATATCAAGCTTTCAATGTTATCTTAAACTAAAAACTTTTATTTAAATGCGCTTTCAATCATGAGCAATTTTTTTAAAAGTTTAATTAATAGAATATTTTTAATTCGAGATATTTTTAGAGTTCGATTTAAAGTTGTAAATCAGTAATAGTTGAAAAAAAAAATAAGAGATTTTTATTGGTGTCAGACATATAATATTCTTTATAATAACAAGTTGCCAAGAACGTATTTTTATAAGCAATATCGGTTTGACCTTTATATTTTAAAAATTTCTCTTTTTATTAAAGAAATTTTTTAAATATCAGCATATTACCTAAAAAAATTAGTGTGCATTAACTAAAATTGACTTTATTATAAAATGTAACATTTATTATAAAAGAATTTGTAAAAAGACTTTTTTTGTAGAAATTCGGAAGTCCTTTTAAATTCTTTCATCTGTTACATACTAATTAATAATGCAGAAAATAAATTTTTTTCTTTTCACATACAAATTGTATTAATAATTTTTTCCCCCACTGTACGTTATCGAGCATAGTGGCTCTCAATCCATAAAAAAGATCATATATTTCTTTACATTTATAAAAACTTTATATCATTAGAAGAGTAATACAACCGTTTACTGTGTTCCACATTCAAAGTAGTGTAATATTAAATAAATTCTTTACTCTAGTTATTCGTATATTATTATCTTTGACAAATACTAATGTAAGGAGTTGAAAATCTAACCTTTCCAACTCGTACTGTTGCGTAATAACGCAACGTTAGGAATGAATCGAATAACATAATTTTCGATATTATTTTGGATCGTAAAAAACGTGCTCAAAGATGCAGTAGAAATATCATAAAACATTAATCGAGGACATATAACTGCCAAACATATTCATAAATAACTCGAGAAGTATCAGTACAACCATCCCTTTGACCAGCAGACCTCTCAAGTGAGATTTGCGTTCTGAGTAACACGTGCATTTCTACCAAAAGAAAACATAATCCTTCATCCCATAGTTTTTCCAATACTACATTCACTAAACAACGTTTACTTTCTGAATCGATGGACCACGTGAAAGAATTGGCCGCTTTTATCCAATCAAACTAGAAATCTTCTTCTCGTAAAAACCCTTGAAACAGCAGCACGAGTGCATTCGACAAGCATCAATCGAATCAGTAAACATCACGGAGAGTGACTTTTGGATGTCGCATCAGCTCCGGAAAATGCTACAGAACAACGAGAAAGATTTCGGAAGCATCGTAGCCAAAAATTTCGAATCGACAAGCAACGAAGTCGTCAAGCTGCGTATTGCCGGAGCATCGTTCAAAACATCACGACGCAACAACGAACGACAACGCAACAACAATCGATATCATATTTACATCGGCATTATTGGAGATAAATATAAAACGTATTACCGAGCAAGACACCGTTAACTCGACCTCTAGCTTAAGTCAATAAAGTTTAAATAGTTAGTCGATCAGCAACTGATGAACTGTTGAAAAATCAGTTAAGATTTTCTACATATTTTCTTGTGACATAATACGGTTAAAACAAAATTTTTTATATACATATCGCAGCAAAAAGTTTCTTTGCTTATCAATAAATATAAAAAATAAAAAAAAAATATATTCTATACTGAAGTATTACGAAAAAAAAATTCTTTTTAAAAATATATTACGAACAGTTGAGTGTTTCTTAGTGAGAGTTAAACGAAAGATTAAACTGAAAACTTCTTACAAGTTATCTATTTAAAGGACATAAGCATCTTAAAAGCTTAGATTTTTTTTTAAATATGGCATCAGAGACTGACGATGAAATGAAAAATTATTTATCTAAAGCTGCTGAAGTACTAGAAAAGTACGATCCAAAGAAGATATCTTTGCGACTTTGGAGAATTCAATTTTTTACTTTGGTAAATCAATACAACGTACCTTATGGAAGAAAAAAAGAATTTTTGTGTTCAATGTTGGCACCTACGACCATTAATCACCTTGAGACATATTTACATCCCCGTAAACTTATAGATCTTTCGTACGAAGAGGTAGTAGAAGCGTTGACTACTTGTCCTTTAACAAGAGATCCAACACTATTCGAAAAAAAGCCCAATATTTTTAAACAACTTGAGGAAGAAACGATAGAAGCTTTTGCTAGGAGATTAAAAGGACTACAAAAAGGGTCTATGCTCGGATTTAAAAGTAATAATGTATTAAACTACCACTTCATAAACGGATTAAAAGATCGTGCAATAGCTGCGGGTCTTAAGAGAAAAAATTTCACATCATTTAGGGAGATGGTTGAAAGGGCCATTGAACTTAACAAAAAAAAAGGCAGTGATCCGATTAATGCCGGTGCTTCGACCAGTGCCGGTCCTTCGACCAGTACCGGTGGTTACACCAGTCCCGGTCCTTCGAGCAGTGCCGGTCCATCGAGAAGGAGATATTAAATTAAATGATCTCCAGCAAAACAACATTCATTAAACAAATCAAGTAGAATAATAAAATTTTAAATTACTGTAATTTTTAATAGTTTACATTTTAAGAAGATAAATAATTAATTAAAGTGTGATGTAACATTAAAGAAAAAACACTTCCTTGACAAGTACTCGAATAAAATTAAATGAACTCTAAGCTAACCACCAATAAGCATATAAAAATGAGTAAGAAAATATTAAATAAATGTAATTTTTTATCGAAAGATAATTAATTACTAAAAGTATCATACATGATGAAATTTCCAACTAGTACAAAGGGTATTCAAAACCAACAAAATTGTTGCTTGAAATATATAAGTGCAAACTATCTCTGCTGAAAAAAAAACGTAAGTCAGGATAAAAATAAAGAACATGCAAGAAAAATATGCCATTCTTTGAAAACAGCAATCCTGTACGTTATTGACAAAGTTTAATGTTTATGTTTTGAATATTATACGTTCAGGGAATTATGTTTATAACGGATACATATAAAGTCGTTATTAAAATTAAACGTCTTGAAGAGGAGTACGAAAAATGGTAATCGTTATTCACTAAAAAATAATGAAACAAAAAACAATTTCCTCTTCAATGAAAACATAATTTTTGTTTTTATTTTTTTTTAGTGACTGGACTATCAGAAAATTCTTTTTTGGTCTTTTAATTGACAGAAATTGCGTTCATGGTAATAAAGAAATATTTATAATGACATGGACGGATTACAAAAGAACGTTTTTGAATATGATAATATCAAAAATTTATAAACAAGTGTCAACGTTGAAGGAATGTCATACATACAAAAATAAGTAATTACTCATTTGAATTGAAATTGTTTATAAACATCAGGAATATTATTGTATTGAGAAAAGTTTAATATAGCGGCTAAGTACTAGTCCGTTCCCGCTCCGCTCTTAATATTTATTTCTTATAAATAGCAAAAATACTTGTTTTTAAAATTTTTAAAGCAGATATTTTTCAATTATCTTTGTCAATTATTTTATTTGATTTACTCCTGAAAACCCTAAAAATATTGAATTTGAAATGAAAGAAATTGGCTTTGCTAAAAACAATAAATTGACAGGATTTATTGTGTAAATTGCTTTTATTAATGCGATTGTATAGTAAACTATACTACCCATTTTCTTTAAATAAAATATTCTTTATGGTTTATAAACCAACCTCTTATTTCCTAAAAATATTCAGTAAAATTCGAAATTATTGATGCAATCTTTTCGTTAAATATATACTAAATATTTTTAAAAATAGGAGGTCTACTCACACAGTAATCATTTGCATCTGATTAAGGTGTTTAGAAATTCGATAATAAAATGTATAAGGAAAATAATAATTTTTCTTAAACACTTAATTTTCGTATTTTTTATTACTATATTTTATAATAGGATTGGCATAACAGAATCGCATTTCAAGCTTTCAATGTTATCTTAAACTTAAAACTTTTATATAAATGCGCTTTCAATGATGAGCGTTGATTGTAAAAGTTTTAATAATAGACTATTTTTAATTCGAGATATTTTTAGGGTTCGTTTTGAAGTTGTAAATTAAAAATAATTGAGAAAATAGAAATAAGAGATTTTTATTGGTGTCAGACATATAATATTCTTTATAATAACAAATTGCCACAAAACGTATTTTTATAAGCTATATCGATGTAAGCTTTATATTTTAAAAATTTTACTTTTATTAAAGGAATTTTTTAAATATCAGCATATTACCTAAAATAAATAGTGTGAATTAACTAAACTTGACTTTATTAGAAAATGTAACTTTTATTATAAAAGAATTTGTAAAAATACTTTTATTGTAGAAATTCTGAAATATTTTTAAATTCTTTTATCTGTTACATATTAATTAATAATGTAGAAAATAAATTTTTTTCTTTTCACATACAAATTGTACTAATAATTTTTTACCTCACTGTAAGTTATCGAGCATAGTGGTGCTCTTCCCATTAAAAAGATCATAAATTTCTTTACATTTATAAAAACTTTACATCATTAGAAACATATCCTGTAATGAATAATGAAACAACAATGAGAAGAAGATTCAAAGTGAGAATACAACATGAAGACGAAATAATAAATATGTATGCTAATAACTTAAAATATATATATAAAAAGTGTAAGTACAGATATGAAAATGATACTGTGTTAACCAATAAATTCATAGACGGTTTACGCGATCGTCAGATAGCTGTGAAACTTCAGAACATTAAATTCTTAACCCTTTCCACACGAGCAGCGCCGATACGGCGCCTGGCCTGTTTCAAGTGTCAACTCAACTATAGCAAGTTACAGAGTATAGTATTTATCAAAGTTTGTTTTTTTCGACATATAAATGAATAAACTGATGATATTTTAGTATTTCTAAACGATTGTTTGTTTATAAATGTTTTTAAAGTACCTGTAAAATGTCTACTTAATTTGGCCGAAATTGTATCTAGTTGCTGGTTCGCGCAAGCGAAAAAGTCCTCGAGTGCCTTTAATTAAATGTACTCCGAAAGGTAACAAACAATAAAAAAATCAAATAAATTAAGAAAATCTTTAATAACTGTAATTGAAAATCATTGACATTTCACGAAGATAAATAATTAATCCAAATGTGCTAATAAATTAGAGAAAAATTACTTCTTTGACAAGTACATGAATAAAATAAAATGAACTCTCAGCCAACAAAAGAAAAATTAATAAAATATTAGGTGTACAAATAAGTTTCCGCCGTTTTTTATTAAAAATTAAGTATTTATTCTAGAAGAATGGTAATTTTAAGGTTATTTAAAATACTGTCCATCACTTGCAATGACTTTTTCCCATCTCTCAGGCAACATTCGGATCCCACGTCGGAAGAACTCCTTGTCTTTTGAGGCTATCCACGAATCAACCCAATTTTTGGTATCTTCATATGATTTGAACCGCTGCTCCGACAGAGCATGTGCCATGGACCGAAATAGGTGATAATCGGACGGTGCAATGTCTGGTGAATACGGCGGGTGGGGTAACATTTCCCAATCAAGTGTTTCCAAATACTTTTTCACGGGAGCCGCTACATGTGGACGAGCATTGTCATGCAGGAGAATAATTTTTTTGTGTCTAGAATAGTATTGAGGGCGTTTTTCCTTCAGAGCTCGGCTCAATCTCATTAATTGTGTTCGATAGAGGGCTCCGGTTATTGTTTCGCTCGGATTAAGCAACTCATAATACACTACACCCAGCTGATCCCACCAAATACACAGCATGAGTTTTTTTCCGTGAATATTCGGTTTTGCTGTTGATGTTGACGCATGGCTTGGTAATCCCCATGAATTTCTTCTTTTTGGATTATCATAATGTATCCATTTCTCGTCACCAGTGATGATACGATGTAAAAAACCCTTTTTTTATGTCTAGCAAGCAGTATTTCACTTAAGCATAATCGGCGTTCAATATCTCTCGGCTTTAATTCGTACGGAACCCAATTTCCTTGTTTATTAATCATTCCTAATGATTTTAAACGATGTGAGACTGCTTGCTGAGTGACTTCTAATGTTACAGCAAGTTCTTTTTGTGTTTGAGATGAATCTTCCTTCAATATTTCTTCCAATTCTGCATCCTCGTAAATTTTTGGTCTTCCACTGCGATCTTTGTCTTCTACGTCGAAATCACCGTTTTTAAACTTTTGAAACCACTCACGACACGTTCTCTCACTCAAAGCAGTCTCACTATATGCTTCCACGAGCAATCGATGCGCCTCAGCAGCAGATTTCTTTATATTAAAGAAGTAAACTAATATTTCCCTCAAATGACGCTTATTTGGATCAAATTTGGACATTTTCAACTAAAAAAAATTATATTTTACCAATATGAAATCAATAATATTAATACGTTATGTTGTTCTTAAACGTCCAAACAAATTTTTAAGCAGGATATTATCTGCGAAAGTTAACGGAAACTCCGCGCCGCGCTATCTACATTAAAACGACGGAAACTTATTTGTACATCTAATATAATAAGAAAATCTTTCATCAATGTAATTTGACAATTTATTTGCAAGAAGATAATGTAATAAAAAAAACTGGTGTGTGTACTTATGTACGCACGTAAAAAGTTATACTTCTTTGGCGTACTAAAACGAACATAACATCAATAACCTCAAAAATAACTTCAAAAAAATAACTTAAAAAAAAGAAAAAATAATAATAATATATATAAGAAAGAATAAAAAAATATCTATATATAGATATCAGTCCACGTTAAATATAAGAAAAATATATCGAATTACTTGACGCGTCAACAGCCATGGCGCGGTTACAGCATTAGTTCTCGCTTCGATCATTTAAGTAAAGCAGCGCTGAGTACGATTAGTATTTGGATTTGGTGACCCGCTTGAGAAAAAAAGGGGAAGAAGAAAAGAAGACAACTTCATGCCGTATACTTGAAATCGCTTTGCCGCGCGTCGTAAATACTGATAAACTTCATGGTGTCGTTTTTCCAGATGCTCGGAACAAAATCACTCCCCATTACATTTTCCCTAACGCGCCAAAAGAAGTATAACTTCAAAAAACCTTTCCTCTTTAATGAAAAAATAAAACTTTTTTTATTTTTATTTAGAGACTGACATATCAGAAAACTTTTTTCAGCACTTATAATTGACAGAGATTGCCAATCATGATAATCAAGAAATCCTTATAACGATACGGACGGATTGCAAAAGTACGTTTCTTAATATGAAAATATCCAAAATTTATAAACAAATGTCACCGTTGAAGGAACGTCAAACGTACGATAATAAGTAACTAATTACTGTGATCGAAACTGTTTATAAACATCAGGCCTACTATTATATCGAGAAAAGTTTATCAGAGCAGCTAAGTTCCAGTCCTTCCTTGCTTCTCTCTACATCATTATTTCATTTTAGTAGCCAAAAAACTTGCTTTTAGAATTTTTCAAAGCAAAGATTTTTCAAATATCTAAGCCAATTATGTCATCAGATTGATTCCAGGAAACCCTAAAAATCTTCAATTAGAAATGACAAAAATTTGCTTTGCTAAAGATGAAAATTAGACAGGATTTAATGTTTAAAATGCTATCATTATTGCGATTGTTATGGTAAAATATACTACAAAATTTCTTCTAATAAAAAATAAACAATCCTCTTATTTCTCAAAAATATTCAGTGAAACTCGAAATTTTTGATGAGTTCTTTTCGCTAACTATATCCTGAAACATTTTTAGAAATAGGAGTTTTATTTATATAGTAATCTTTCAATTTTATGTAGATTTTTAGATATTTCTAGTAAAATACATAAGAAAAATAATGATTTCTCCTAAACACTGAATCTTCGTATTTTATATTACCGGATACTTTTTTTAGGAATAACATTACAGAATCTTATTTCAAGTTGTCAAACTTATCTTATTTCGTATTTAAATTTCTTCCGTTCGTTAACTATTATTAAATTTAAATGTGTTTAATATGTAATTTATTGTTTATACTATTCATTAACGGGCATAATAATATCTTTGACAAGGACTAATGTAGGAAGTTGCCAATCTAACTATTCCCACTCCTACCCCATATCAATAAAGTTTAAATAGTTAGTCGATCAGAAACTGATGAACTGTTTAGATATCAATTAAGATATTCTATTCCTTTTAATTCAAACATAATAAAGTTTAAGAAAAGTTTTAAATATATGTCACGACAAAAAGTTTTTTGATCATAAATAAAAATAAAAAAAACTATAAAAAATATAGAATATTTACGTTTTACAAATAAATAAATTCTTTTGAAATATACTACGAACAGTGTGCAGTGTTTATTGGTGAAAGTTAAACCGAAGATTAAACTGATAATTTCTAATAAGTTATTACTTTGCGGACTATAAGAATTTGAAAAGCTTGTATTTGTTTTTAAAATGTCATCAGGCGATGAAGAAATGAAAAATTATGTATCTCAAGCTCTGGAAGCGTTATGGTTTTTCGATCCAATCAAGAATGAATTTCCGCCTTGGGAAAAAGAATTTTTGCGATTAGTAAGAAAACTCAAAGTACCTCGTAGCAGAATAACAGAATTTTTTTGTTCGATGTTAGATCTTAAAATATATAGATCATTAAAGAAACAATTTCATCCTCGTGATCCAAGACGTCTTCCGTACGAAGATGTAAAAAAAGAGTTAAAAAAATGTTATTTGATGAAACCTGAATTGAAAAACAGAGTAAAATTCCATGAGCGAAAACAAAAAGATGGCGAAACATTAGAAATGTATGCTCAGGTCTTAAAAGATATGTATAAGGGATGTAAATTCAAATCTAAAACTGATATTTTTTTAATAAAACAGTTCATAGTTGGAATAAAAAATCGTGACACAGCTGAGCATATTTATAATGAAGTTTCCGTAGTATTCGATGAAATACTAGCAAAAGCCATTGAATTTCAGAGAAGAACCGGCGGTGCTTCGACAAGTACCGGTGCTTCGACAAGTACCGATGCTTCGACAAGTACCGCTGCTTGGACAATTACCAGTGCTTCGACAAGTATCGGTGCTTCAACCAGTACCGGTGCTTCGACCAGTACCAGTGCTTCGACCAGTACCGGTCCTTCGACCAGTACCGGTGCTTCGACCAGTACCGGTCCTTCGACCAGTAGATATTAAATTAAATGAACTCCAGCAAAACAACATACATTAAACAAATCAAGTAGAATAAGAAAATTTTAAATCACTGTAATTTTTTATAGTTGAAATTTCACGAAGATAAACATTTAATCAAAGTTTGCTATGACATGAGAGAAAAGATACTACTTTGAAAAGTACTCGAAATATATTAAATGAACTCTAACCCAACCACCAATAAGCATATAAAACTAAATAAGAAAATCTTAAAGAAATGTAATTTTTTATCGTCCAAATTGTAGGAAGATAATTACTTGCTAAAAGTATCATTCAAGATAAAATCTCCAACCAGTACAAAGAGTATTAAAAACCGAAAAAATTGTGACTTGAAATATATAAATACAAACTATCTCTGCTTAATACAACACGTAAGTCAGGATAAAAATAAAGAACATGCAAGAAAAATATGCCATTCTTTGAAAACAGCAATCCTGTAAGCTATGGAGAAAATTTATTGTTGACGTTTTAAATATTATACGTTTAGGGAATTATGTTTATTACGGATACATATAAAGCTGTTATCCAAATTAAACGACTTTAAGAGAAATACGAAAAATGGTAATCGTTATTCACAAATACATAACAAAATAATAAAAAGTTTTCTCCTAAATGACAATAATAATTTCTTTTTTATTTTTATTTAGGGACTGACCTATCAGAAAATTCTTTTTTGGTCTTTTACTTGACAGAAATTACGATCATGGTAATGAAGAAAATCTTATAACGATACAAACGGATTTGCGAAAGGACATTTCTAAATTAAACAGCATAAAAAATTTAAAAACAAATGTCAATGTTGAACAAACATCAAACGGACGTAAATAAGTAACTACTAGCTTGAATCGAAACTTTTTATAAACTTCAGGTATATGATTGTATAGAAAAAAGTTTATTATAGTAGCTATGTATATGTCCCTCCGCGGTCCTCTCTTATTCGTTATCTTTTTTTAGTAGCTAAAATACCAGCTTTTAGAATTTTTTAAAGCAGAAATTTTTTAATCATCTATGTCAATTATTTCATTAGATTAATTCCTGAAAACTCTAAAAATGTTGATTTGGAAATGAAAGAAATTTGTTTAACTTAAAGAATATTTTGACAGGATTTAATGTGGAAATTGCTTTTATTAATGCTATTGTATAGTAAACTATACTACCCAATTTCTTTAAATAACGAATAAACAATCCACTTATTTCTTAAAATATATTCAGTAAAAATTAAAATTATTGATGCATACTTTTCTTTAATTATTTACTGAAACATTTTTAGAAATTGGAGCGCTATTGACACAGTAATCATTTGCATTTGATTAAGGTGTTTAAAAATTGGATAGTAAAATTCATAAGAGATATAATGATTTCTCCTAAACACTGAATCTTCGTATTTGTTTTTGCTATATTCTTTTTATAAGAATGGCATAACAGAATCGCATATCAAGCTTTTAATGTTATCTTAAACTTAAAACTTTTATAAATGCACTATCAATGATGAGCATTATTTTTAAAAGTTTAATTAATAGAGTATTTTTAATTAGAGATATTTTTAGAGTTCGATTTAAAGTTGTAAATCAGTAATAGTTGAAAAAAAAAATAAGAGATTTTTATTAGTGTCAGACATATAATAATCTTTATAATAAATTGCCAAGTACGTATTTTTATAGGCAATATCGGTTTTAGCTTTATATTTTTAAAATTTTACTTTTATTAAAAAAATTTTTAATATCAGCATATTACCTAAAATAAATAGTGTGAATTAACTAAAATTGACTTTATTAAAATGTAACATTTATTGTAAAAGAATTTGTAAAAAGACTTTTATTGTAAAAATTCGGAAGTATTTTTAAATTCTTTTATCTGTTACTTACTAATAATTTATGTAGAAAATAAATAGTTTTTTTTTTGACATACAAATTGTACTAATAATTTTTTCCCCCACTGTACGTTATCGAGCATAGTGCCTCTAAACCCATAAAAAGATCATAAATTTCTTTTATTTATAAAAACTTTACATCATTAGAAGAGTAATACAACCGTTGACAGTGTTCCACATTCAAATTAGTGTAATATTCAATAAATTATTTATTCTATTTACTGGTATATTATTATCTTTGACAAATACTAATGTAAGGAGTTGAAAATCTAACCTTTCAAACTCGTACTGTTGCGTAATAACGCAAATAAAAATAACATTACAGAATCTTATATCAAGCTATCAAACTTATCTTATTTTCTATTTAAATTTTTGTTGATCGTTAACTATTATTACATTTAAACTTGTATAATAATAATGTATGTTTATTCTATTCATTAGCGGGCATATTATCTTTGATTAGGATAATTGTAGGGAGACGCTTATCTAAATATTCCCACTCCTACCCTATATCAATTAAGTTTAAATAGTTAGTCGATCAGAAATTGATAAACTGTAGAGATTACAGTTAAGATTTTATACTCCTTCTTTTCAAAAATAATAAAGTTTAAAAAAAACTTTTAATATATATCACGACGAAGAGTTTCATTACTTATAATTAAATATAAACAATAATATAAGAAATATAGTATAGTGACGTTTTACAAAACAAAAAACTTCTTTTAAAATATATTACGAACAGTGCAGTGCTTATTGGAGAAAGTAAAACTGAAGATTAAACTGATAATTTCTAATAAGTTATCTATTTACGGACTATAAGCATTAATAAAGCTTTTATTTGTTTTTAAAATGTCATCAGGGGATGAAGAATTGCAAAAATACGTATCTGAAGCTCTTAAAACATTATGGTTTTTCGATCCAAACAAGAATGAATTTCCGCCTTGGGAAAAAGAATTTTTGCAATTAGTAAGAAAACTCAAAGTACCTCGTAGTAGAAAAACAGAATTTTTTTGTTCGATGTTAGATTTTGATATATACAAATCCCTAAGGAGAAAATTAAAGCCTCGTGATCCTAGAAGTCTTCCGTACAAAGAGGTAAGACAAAAGTTAAAAAAATGTTATCTAATGAAACCTGAATATAAGATGAGACTAAAATTCAATTCGCGAAAACAAAAAGACGGCGAAACAATAAGAATGTATGCTCAGAAATTACAAGATATGATTACAGAGTGCAAGTACAATATGATCATAATATTTTCTTAACAAAACAGTTCATAGCTGGATTAAAAAATCGTGACACAGCTAAGCATCTTGAAAGAAATAATAGCCTAGATATAGAGGATATGGTAGCAAAAGCCATTGCATTTCAGGAGAGAAGAGAGGCTTCGACAAGTACCGGTACCTCAACAAGTACCGGTGCTTCGACAAGTGCCGGTGCCTCAACAAGTACCGGTGCTTCAACAAGTATCGGTGCTTCGACCAGTACCGGTGCTTCGACCAGTACCGGTGCTCCGACAAGTACCGGTGCTTCGACAAGTACCGGTGCTTCGACAAGTACCGGTGCTTGGACAATTACCGGTTCTTCGACATGTACCGGTGCCTCACCAAGTACCAGTGTTTCGTCAAGTAGTGATTAAATTAAATGAACTCTAGAGAACAACATACATAAAACAAATCAAGTACAATAAAAAAATTTTTTATCAATGTAATTTTTAAAAGTTGACATTTCACGAAGATGAATAATTAATAAAACTGTGATGTAAGATTAGAGAAAAAAACTTCTTTGACAAAAAAATGAATGAAATTAAAGGAACTCTAAGCCAACCACCAATAAGCATATAAAAATAAATAAGAAAATCTTAAATAAATGTATTTTATTATCGAAAGATAATTAATTACTAAAAGTACCCTATATGATGAAATTTCCAACGACTACAAAGGGTATTCAAAACCAACATAATTGTTGCTTGAAATATATAAGTGCAAACTATCTCTGCAGAAAAAAAAACGTAAGGCAGGATAACAATAAAGAGCATGCAAGAAAAATTTGCCTTTCTTTGAAAACAGCAATCCTGTACGTTATTGACAAAGTTTAATGTTTACGTTTTGAATATTATACGTTCAGGGAATTAAGTTTATAACGGATACATATAAAATTGTTATCTAAAATAAACGTCTTTAGGAGAAATACGACAAATGGTAATCGTTATTAACAAAAAAATAACAAAAAAATAAAAAAATTTTGTCTTAAATGAAAACATTAATTTCTTTTTTATTTTTATTTAGGGACTGACTAATCAGAAAATTCTTTTTTGTCTTTTACTTGACAGAAGTTACGATCATGGTAATAAAGAAAATCTTATAACGATACAAACGGATTGCAAAAGGACATTTCTAAATAAAAAAGTATAAAAAATTTAAAAACAAACGTCACTGTTGAAGAAACATCAAACAAATGTAAATAAGTAACTACCAGCTTGAATCGAAACTTTTTATAAACTTCAGGCATATGGTTGTATTGAGAAAAGTTTATTATAGTAGCTATGTATATGTCCCTCCGCGGTCCTCTCTTATTCGTTATCTCTTATTAGTAGCAAAAATACTTGCTTTTAAAATTTTTTAAAGCAGATATTTTTCAATTGTCTATGTCAACTATCTTATTAGATTTACTCCTGAAAACCCTAAAAATATTGAATTAGAAATGAAAGAAATTGGCTTTGCTAAAAACAATAAATTGAAAGGATTTATTGTGTAAATTGCTTTTATTAATGCGATTGTATAGTAAACTATACTACCCATTTTCTTTAAATAAAATATTCTTTATGGTTTATAAACCAACCACTTATTTCTTAAAAATATATTCAGTAAAATTCGAAATTATTGATGCAATCTTTTCGTTAATTATATACTAAAATATTTTTAAAAATAGGAGGTCTACTCACACAGTAATCATTTGCATCTGATTAAGGTGTTTAGAAATTCGATAATAAAATGTATAAGAAAAATAATAATTTTTCTTAAACACTTAATTTTCGTATTTTTTATTACTATATTTTATAATAGGATTGGCATAACAGAATCGCATTTCAAGCTTTCAATGTTATCTTAAACTTAAAACTTTTATATAAATGCGCTTTCAATGATGAGCGTTGTTTGCAAAAGTCTTAATAATAGTCTATTTTTAATTCGAGATATTTTTAGGGTTCGCTTTGAAGTTGTAAATTAAAAATAATTGAGAAAAAAGAAATAAGAGATTTTTATTGGTGTCAGACATATAATATTCTTTATAATAACAAATTGCCACAAAACGTATTTTTATAAGCTATATCGATTTAAGCTTTATATTTTAAGAATTTTCCTTTTTATTAAAGGAATTTTTTAAATATCAGCATATTACCTAAAATAAATAGTGTGAATTACCTAAAATTGACTTTATTAGAAAATGTAACTTTTATTATAAAAGAATTTGTAAAAAGACTTTTATTGTAGAAATTCTGAAATATTTTTAAATTCTTTTATCTGTTACATATTAATTAATAATGTAGAAAATAAATTTTTTTCTTTTCACATACAAATTGTACTAATAATTTTTTACCTCACTGTAAGTTATCGATCATAGTGGTGCTCATCCCATAAAAAAGATCATAAATTTCTTTACATTTATAAAAACCTTACATCATTAGAAACATATCCTGTAATGAATAATGAAACAACAATGAGAAGAAGATTCAAAGTGAGAATACAACATGAAGACGAAATAATAAATATGTATGCTAATAACTTAAAATATATATATAAAAATTGTAAGTACAGATATGAAAATGATACTGTGTTAACCAATAAATTCATAGACGGTTTACGCGATCGTCAGATAGCTGTGAAACTTCAGAACATTAAATTCTTAACCCTTTCCACACGAGCAGCGCCGATACGGCACCTGGCCGGTTTCAAGTGTCAACTCAACTATAGCAAGTTACAGAGTATAGTATTTATCAAAGTTTGTTTTTTTCGACATATAAATGAATAAACTGATGATATTTTAGTATTTCTAAACGCTTGTTTGTTTATAAATGTTTTTAAAGTACCTGTAAAATGTCTACTTAATTTGGCCGAAATTGTATCTAGTTGCTGGTTCGCGCAAGCGAAAAAGTCCTCGAGTGCCTTTAATTAAATGTACTCCGAAAGGTAACAAACAATAAAAAAATCAAATAAATTAAGAAAATCTTTAATAACTGTAATTGAAAATCATTGACATTTCACGAAGATAAATAATTAATCCCAATGTGCTAATAAATTAGAGAAAAATTACTTCTTTGACAAGTACATGAATAAAATAAAATGAACTCTCAGCCAACAAAAGAAAAATTAATAAAATATAATAAGAATATCCTACATCAATGTAATTTGAAAAGTTATTTACAAGAAGATAATGTAATAAAAAAACCTTTTCTCTTTAATGAAAAAATAAAACTTTTTTTTATTTTTATTTAGGGACTGACATATCAGAAAACTCTTTTCAGCTCTTATAATTGACAGCGATTGCCAATCATGATAATGAAGAAATCCTTATAACGATACGGACGGATTGCAAAAGTACGTTTCTTAATATGAAAATATCCAAAATTTATAAACATATGTCACCGTTGAAGGAACGTCAAACGTACGATAATAAGTAACTAATTACTGTGATCGAAACTGTTTATAAACATCAGGCCTACTATTATATCGAGAAAAGTTTATCATAGCAGCTAAGTTCCAGTCCTTCCCTGCTTCTTTCTAAATCATTATTTCATTTTAGTAGCCGGAAAACTTGCTTTTAGAATCTTCAAAGCAAAGATTTTTCAAATTTCTAAGCCAATTATGTCATCAGATTGATTCCAGAAAACCCTAAAAATCTTCAATTAGAAATGAAAAAAATTAGCTTTGCTAAAGATGGAAATTAGACAGGATTTAATGTTTAAAATGCTATCATTATTGCGATTGTTATGGTAAAATATACTAAAAAATTTCTTCTAATAAAAAATAAACAATTCTCTTATTTCTCAAAAATATATTCAGTGAAACTCGAAATTTTGGATGAATTCTTTTCGTTAACTATATCCTGAAACATTTTTAGAAATAGGAGTTTTATTTATATAGTAATCTTTCAATTTTATGTAGATTTTTAGATATTTCTAGTAAAATACATAAGAAAAATAATGATTTCTCCTAAACACTGAATCTTCGTATTTTATATTACCGGATACTTTTTTTTAGGAATAACATTACAGAATCTTATTTCAAGTTGTCAAACTTATCTTATTTCGTATTTAAATTTCTTCCGTTGTTAACTATTATTAAATTTAAATGTGTTTAATATGTAATTTATTGTTTATACTATTCATTAACGGGCATAATAATATCTTTGACAAGGACTAATGTAGGGAGTGGAAAATCTAACTATTCCCACTCCTACCCCATATCAATAAAGTTTAAATAGTAGTCGATCAGAAACTGATGAACTGTTTAGATATCAGTTAAGATATTCTATTCCTTTTAATTCAAACATAATAAAGTTTAAGAAAAGTTTTAAATATATGTCACGACAAAAGTTTTTTGATCATAATTAAACATAAAAAATAATATAAAAAATATAGAATATTTACGTTTTACAAATAAATAAATTCTTTTGAATATACTACGAACAGTGTGCAGTGTTTATTGGTGAAAGTTAAACCGATGATTAAACTTATAATTTCTAATAAGTTATCTATTTACGGACGATAAGCATTAATAAAGCTTTTATTTGTTTTTAAAATGTCATTAGGGGATGAAGAATTGCAAAAATACGTATCTGAAGCTCTTAAAACATTATGGTTTTTCGATCCAAACAAGTATGAATTTCCGCCTTGGGAAAACGGATTTTTGCGATTAGTAAGAAAACTCAAAGTACCTCGTAGTAGAAAAACAGAATTTTTTTGTTCGATGTTAAAATTAAATCTATATAAATCCTTAAAGAAAAAATTGCATCCTCGTGATCCAAGACGTCTTCCGTACGAAGATGTAAAAAAAGAGTTAAAAAAATGTTATTTGATGAAACCTGAATTGAATAACAGAGTAAAATTCCATAAGCGAAAACAAAAAGATGGCGAAACATTAGAAATGTATGCTCAGGTCTTAAAAGATATGTATAAGGGATGTAAATTCAAATCTGATACTGATATTTTTTTAATAAAACAGTTCATAGCTGGATTAAAAAATCGTGAAACAGCTGAGCATATTTTTAATGAAGTTTCCATAGTATTCGATGACATACTAGCAAAAGCCATTGAATTTCAGAGAAGAACCGGCGGTGCTTCGACAAGTACCGATGCTTCGACAAGTACCGCTGCTTGGACAATTACCAGTGCTTCGACAAGTATCGGTGCTTCGACCAGTACCGGTGCTTCGACCAGTACCAGTGCTTCGACCAGTACCGGTCCTTCGACCAGTACCGGTGCTTCGACCAGTACCGGTCCTTCGACCAGTAGAGATTAAATTAAATGAACTCCAGCAAAACAACATACATTAAACAAATCAAGTAGAATAAGAAAATTTTAAATCACTGTAATTTTTTATAGTTGAAATTTCACGAAGATAAACATTTAATCAAAGTTTGTTGTGACATGAGAGAAGAGATACTTCTTTGAAAAGTACTCGAAATATATTAAATGAACTCTAAGCCAACAACAAATCAGCATATAAAAATAAATAAGAAAATCTTAAAGAAATGTAATTTTTTATCGTCCAAATTGTAGGAAGATAATTACTTGCTAAAAGTATCATTCAAGATAAAATTTCCAACCAGTACAAAAAGTATTAGAAACCGACAAAATTGTGACTTGAAATATATAAATACAAACAATCTCTGCTTAATACAACACGTAAGTCAGGATAAAAATAAAGAACATACAAGAAAAATATGCCATTCTTTGAAAACAGCAATCCTGTAAGCTATGGAGAAATTTTCATGTTGACGTTTTAAATATTATACGTTTAGGGAATTATGTTCATTACGGATACATATAAAGCTGTTATCCAAATTAAACGACTTTAAGAGAAATACGAAAAATGGTAATCGTTATTCACAAAAACATAACAAAATAATAAAAAATTTTCTCCTAAATGACAATAATAATTTCTTTTTTATTTTTATTTAGGGACTGACCTATCAGAAAATTCTTTTTTGGTCTTTTACTTGACAGAAATTGCGATCATGGTAATGATGAAAATCTTATAACGATACAAACGGATTTGCGAAAGGACATTTCTAAATAAAACAGCATAAAAAATTTAAAAACAAATGTCACTGTTGAACAAACATCAAACGGACGTAAATAAGTAACTACTAGCTTGAATCGAAACTTTTTATAAACTTCAGGTATATGATTCTATAGAAAAAAGTTTATTATAGTAGCTATGTACTCGTCCCTCCGCAGTCCTCTGTTATTCTTTATCTTTTTTTAGTAGCTAAAATACCAGGTTTTAGAATTTTTTAAAGCAGATATTTTTTAATAATCTATGTCAATTATTTCATTAGATTAATTCCTGAAAACTCTAAAAATGTTGATTTGGAAATGAAAGAAATTTGTTTAACTTAAAGAATATTTTGACAGGATTTAATGTGGAAATTGCTTTTATTAATGCTATTGTATAGTAAACTATACTACCCAATTTCTTTAAATAACGAATAAACAATCCACTTATTTCTTAAAAATATATTCAGTAAAAATTAAAATTATTGATGCATTCTTTTCTTTAATTATTTACTGAAACATTTTTAGAAATTGGAGCGCTATTGACACAGTAATCATTTGCATTTGATTAAGGTGTTTAAAAATTGGATAGTAAAATTCATAAGAGATATAATGATTTCTCCTAAACACTGAATCTTCGTATTTGTTTTTGCTATATTCTTTTTATAAGAATGGCATAACAGAATCGCATATCAAGCTTTTAATGTTATCTTAAACTTAAAACTTTTATATAAATGCACTATCAATGATGAGCATTATTTTTAAAAGTTTAATTAATAGAGTATTTTTAATTAGAGATATTTTTAGAGTTCGATTTAAAGTTGTAAATCAGTAATAGTTGAAAAAAAAATAAGAGATTTTTATTGGTGTCAGACATATAATAATCTTTATAATAACAAATTGCCAAGAACGTATTTTTATAGGCAATATCGGTTTGAGCTTTATATTTTTAAAATTTTACTTTTATTAAAAAAATTTTTAATATCAGCATATTACCTAAAATAAATAGTGTGAATTAACTAAAATTGACTTTATTATAAAATGTAACATTTATTGTAAAAGAATTTGTAAAAAGACTTTTATTGTAAAAATTCGGAAGTATTTTTAAATTCTTTTATCTGTTACTTACTAATAATTTATGTAGAAAATAAATAGTTTTTTCTTTTGACATACAAATTGTACTAATAATTTTTTCCCCCACTGTACGTTATCGAGCATAGTGCCGCTAAACCCATAAAAAAGATCATAAATTTCTTTATATTTATAAAAACTTTACATCATTAGAAGAGTAATACAACCGTTGACAGTGTTCCACATTCAAATTAGTGTAATAATAAATAAATTATTTATTCTATTTACTGGTATATTATTATCTTTGACAAATACTAATGTAAGTAGCTGAAAATCTAACCTTTCTAACTCGTACTGTTGCGTAATAACGCAAATAAAAATAACATTACAGAATCTTATATCAAGCTATCAAACTTATCTTATAGTTTATTTAAATTTTTGTTGATCGTTAACTATTATTACATTTAAATTTGTATAATATATAATTTATTGTTTATTCTATTCATTAGCGGGCATATTATTATCTTTGATTAGGATTAATGTAGGGAGACGCTTATCTAAATATTCCCACTCCTACCCTATATCAATTAAGTTTAAATAGTTAGTCGATCAGAAATTGATAAACTGTAGAGACTACAGTTAAGATTTTCTACTCCCTCTTTTCAAAAATAATAAAGTTTAAAAAAAACTTTTAATATATATCACGACGAAGAGTTTCATTACTTATAATTAAATATAAACAATAATATAAGAAATATAGTATAGTGACGTTTTACAAAACAAAAAACTTCTTTTAAAATATATTACGAACAGTGCAGTGCTTATTGGAGAAAGTAAAACTGAAGATTAAACTGATAATTTCTAATAAGTTATCTATTTACGGACTATAAGCATTAATAAAGCTTTTATTTGTTTTTAAAATGTCATCAGGGGATGAAGAATTGCAAAAATACGTATCTGAAGCTCTTAAAACATTATGGTTTTTCGATCCAAACAAGAATGAATTTCCGCCTTGGGAAAAAGAATTTTTGCAATTAGTAAGAAAACTCAAAGTACCTCGTAGTAGAAAAACAGAATTTTTTTGTTCGATGTTAGATTTTGATATATACAAATCCCTAAGGAGAAAATTAAAGCCTCGTGATCCTAGAAGTCTTCCGTACAAAGAGGTAAGACAAAAGTTAAAAAAATGTTATCTAATGAAACCTGAATATAAGATGAGACTAAAATTCAATTCGCGAAAACAAAAAGACGGCGAAACAATAAGAATGTATGCTCAGAAATTACAAGATATGATTACAGAGTGCAAGTACCAATATGATCATAATATTTTCTTAACAAAACAGTTCATAGCTGGATTAAAAAATCGTGACACAGCTAAGCATCTTGAAAGAAATAATAGCCTAGATATAGAGGATATGGTAGCAAAAGCCATTGCATTTCAGGAGAGAAGAGAGGCTTCGACAAGTACCGGTACCTCAACAAGTACCGGTGCTTCGACAAGTGCCGGTGCCTCAACAAGTACCGGTGCTTCAACAAGTACCGGTGCTTCGACAAGTACCGGTGCTTGGACAATTACCGGTTCTTCGACATGTACCGGTGCCTCACCAAGTACCAGTGTTTCGTCAAGTAGTGATTAAATTAAATGAACTCTAGAGAACAACATACATAAAACAAATCAAGTACAATAAAAAAATTTTTATCAATGTAATTTTTAAAAGTTGACATTTCACGAAGATGAATAATTAATAAAACTGTGATGTAAGATTAGAGAAAAAAACTTCTTTGACAAAAAATGAATGAAATTAAAGGAACTCTAAGCCAACCACCAATAAGCATATAAAAATAAATAAGAAAATCTTAAATAAATGTATTTTATTATCGAAAGATAATTAATTACTAAAAGTACCCTATATGATGAAATTTCCAACGAGTACAAAGGGTATTCAAAACCAACATAATTGTTGCTTGAAATATATAAGTGCAAACTATCTCTGCAGAAAAAAAAACGTAAGGCAGGATCACAATAAAGAGCATGCAAGAAAAATTTGCCTTTCTTTGAAAACAGCAATCCTGTACGTTATTGACAAAGTTTAATGTTTACGTTTTGAATATTATACGTTCAGGGAATTAAGTTTATAACGGATACATATAAAATTGTTATCTAAAATAAACGTCTTTAGGAGAAATACGACAAATGGTAATCGTTATTAACAAAAAAATAACAAAAAAATAAAAAAATTTTGTCTTAAATGAAAACATTAATTTCTTTTTTATTTTTATTTAGGGACTGACTAATCAGAAAATTCTTTTTTGTCTTTTACTTGACAGAAGTTACGATCATGGTAATAAAGAAAATCTTATAACGATACAAACGGATTGCAAAAGGACATTTCTAAATAAAAAAGTATAAAAAATTTAAAAACAAACGTCACTGTTGAAGAAACATCAAACAAATGTAAATAAGTAACTACCAGCTTGAATCGAAACTTTTTATAAACTTCAGGCATATGGTTGTATTGAGAAAAGTTTATTATAGTAGCTATGTATATGTCCCTCCGCGGTCCTCTCTTATTCGTTATCTCTTATTAGTAGCAAAATACTTGCTTTTAAAATTTTTTAAAGCAGATATTTTTCAATTGTCTATGTCAACTATCTTATTAGATTTACTCCTGAAAACCCTAAAAATATTGAATTAGAAATGAAAGAAATTGGCTTTGCTAAAAACAATAAATTGAAAGGATTTATTGTGTAAATTGCTTTTATTAATGCGATTGTATAGTAAACTATACTACCCATTTTCTTTAAATAAAATATTCTTTATGGTTTATAAACCAACCACTTATTTCTTAAAAATATATTCAGTAAAATTCGAAATTATTGATGCAATCTTTTCGTTAATTATATACTAAAATATTTTTAAAAATAGGAGGTCTACTCACACAGTAATCATTTGCATCTGATTAAGGTGTTTAGAAATTCGATAATAAAATGTATAAGGAAAATAATAATTTTTCTTAAACACTTAATTTTCGTATTTTTTATTACTATATTTTATAATAGGATTGGCATAACAGAATCGCATTTCAAGCTTTCAATGTTATCTTAAACTTAAAACTTTTATATAAATGCGCTTTCAATGATGAGCGTTGTTTGTAAAAGTTTTAATAATAGACTATTTTTAATTCGAGATATTTTTAGGGTTCGTTTTGAAGTTGTAAATTAAAAATAATTGAGAAAAAAGATATAAGAGATTTTTATTGGTGTCAGACATATAATAATCTTTATAATAACAAATTGCCAAGAACGTATTTTTATAAGCAATATCGGTTTGAGCTTTATATTTTTAAAATTTTACTTTTATTAAAAAAATTTTTAATATCAGCATATTACCTAAAATAAATAGTGTGAATTAACTAAAATTGACTTTATTATAAAATGTAACATTTATTGTAAAAGAATTTGTAAAAAGACTTTTATTGTAGAAATTCTGAAATATTTTTAAATTCTTTTATCTGTTACATACTAATTAATAATGTAGAAAATAAATAGTTTTATCTTTTCACATACAAATTGTACTAATAATTTTTTCCCCCACTGTAAGTTATCGATCATAGTGGTGCTCATCCCATAAAAAAGATCATAAACTTCTTTACATTTATAAAAACCTTACATCATTAGAAACATATCCTGTAATGAATAATGAAACAACAATGAGAAGAAGATTCAAAGTGAGAATACAACATGAAGACGAAATAATAAATATGTATGCTAATAACTTAAAATATATATATAAAAAGTGTAAGTACAGATATGAAAATGATACTGTGTTAACCAATAAATTCATAGACGGTTTACGCGATCGTCAGATAGCTGTGAAACTTCAGAACATTAAATTCTTAACCCTTTCCACACGAGCGGTGCCGATACGGCGCCTGGCCGGTTTCAAGTGTCAACTCAACTATAGCAAGTTACAGAGTATAGTATTCATCAAAGTTTGTTTTTTTCGACATATAAATGAATAAACTGATGATATTTTAGTATTTCTAAACGCTTGTTTGTTTATAAATGTTTTTAAAGTACCTGTAAAATGTCTACTTAATTTGGCCGAAATTGTATCTAGTTGCTGGTTCGCGCAAGCGAAAAAGTCCTCGAGTGCCTTTAATTAAATGTACTCCGAAAGGTAACAAACAATAAAAAAATCAAATAAATTAAGAAAATCTTTAATAACTGTAATTGAAAATCATTGACATTTCACGAAGATAAATAATTAATCCAAATGTGCTAATAAATTAGAGAAAAATTACTTCTTTGACAAGTACATGAATAAAATAAAATGAACTCTCAGCCAACAAAAGAAAAATTAATAAAATATAATAAGAAAATCTTTCATCAATGTAATTTGAAAATTTATTTACAAGAAGATAATGTAATAAAAAAAACTGGTGTGTGTACTTATGTACGCACGTAAGAAGTTATACTTCTTTGCCGTACCAAAACGAATATAACCTCACTAACCTCAAAAATAACTTCAAAAAAAACTTCAAAGAAAAAAAATAACTTAAAAAAAAAAATAATTATTATTATATATATATATATATATATATATATATATATATAAGAAAGAATAAAAAAAAGAAAAAGAAAATATCAAAATATAGATATCAGTCCACACTAAATATAGCAGAGATATATCGAATTACTTGACGCGTCAACAGCCATGGCGCGGTTACAGCATTAGTTCTCGCTTCGATCATTTAAGTAAAGCAGCGCTGAGTACGATTAGTATTTGGATTTGGTGACCCGCTTGAGAAAAAAAGGGGAAGAAGAAAAGAAGACAACTTCATGCCGTATACTTGAAATCGCTTTGCCGCGCGTCGTAAATACTGATAAACTTCATAGTGTCGTTTTTCCAGATGCTCGGAACAAAATCACTCCCCATTACATTTTCCCTAACGCGCCAAAAGAAGTATAACTTCAAAAAACCTTTTCTCTTTAATGAAAAAATAAAACTTTTTTTTATTTTTATTTAGGGACTGACATATCAGAAAACTCTTTTCAGCTCTTATAATTGACAGCGATTGCCAATCATGATAATGAAGAAATCCTTATAACGATACGGACGGATTGCAAAAGTACGTTTCTTAATATGAAAATATCCAAAATTTATAAACATATGTCACCGTTGAAGGAACGTCAAACGTACGATAATAAGTAACTAATTACTGTGATCGAAACTGTTTATAAACATCAGGCCTACTATTATATCGAGAAAAGTTTATCATAGCAGCTAAGTTCCAGTCCTTCCCTGCTTCTTTCTAAATCATTATTTCATTTTAGTAGCCTAAAAACTTGCTTTTAGAATTTTCAAAGCAAAGATTTTTCAAATATCTAAGCCAATTATGTCATCAGATTGATTCCAGAAAACCCTAAAAATCTTCAATTAGAAATGAAAAAAATTAGCTTTGCTAAAGATGGAAATTAGACAGGATTTAATGTTTAAAATGCTATCCTTATTGCGATTGTTATGGTAAAATATACTACAAAATTTCTTCTAATAAAAAATAAACAATTCTCTTATTTCTCAAAAATATATTCAGTGAAACTCGAAATTTTGGATGAATTCTTTTCGTTAACTATATCCTGAAACATTTTTAGAAATAGGAGTTTTATTTATATAGTAATCTTTCAATTTTATGTAGATTTTTAGATATTTCTAGTAAAATACATAAGAAAAATAATGATTTCTCCTAAACACTGAATCTTCGTATTTTATATTACCGGATACTTTTTTTTAGGAATAACATTACAGAATCTTATTTCAAGTTGTCAAACTTATCTTATTTCGTATTTAAATTTCTTCCGTTGTTAACTATTATTAAATTTAAATGTGTTTAATATGTAATTTATTGTTTATACTATTCATTAACGGGCATAATAATATCTTTGACAAGGACTAATGTAGGGAGTGGAAAATCTAACTATTCCCACTCCTACCCCATATCAATAAAGTTTAAATAGTAAGTCGATCAGAAACTGATGAACTGTTTAGATATCAGTTAAGATATTCTATTCCTTTTAGTTCAAACATAATAAAGTTTAAGAAAAGTTTTAAATATATGTCACGACAAAAAGTTTTTTGATCATAATTAAACATAAAAAATAATATAAAAAATATAGAATATTTACGTTTTACAAATAAATAAATTCTTTTGAAATATACTACGAACAGTGTGCAGTGTTTATTGGTGAAAGTTAAACCGATGATTAAACTTATAATTTTTAATAAGTTATCTATTTACGGACGATAAGCATTAATAAAGCTTTTATTTGTTTTTAAAATGTCATTAGGGGATGAAGAATTGCAAAAATACGTATCTGAAGCTCTTAAAACATTATGGTTTTTCGATCCAAACAAGTATGAATTTCCGCCTTGGGAAAACGGATTTTTGCGATTAGTAAGAAAACTCAAAGTACCTCGTAGTAGAAAAACAGAATTTTTTTGTTCGATGTTAAAATTAAATCTATATAAATCCTTAAAGAAAAAATTGCATCCTCGTGATCCAAGACGTCTTCCGTACGAAGATGTAAAAAAAGAGTTAAAAAATGTTATTTGATGAAACCTGAATTGAAAAACAGAGTAAAATTCCATAAGCGAAAACAAAAAGATGGCGAAACATTAGAAATGTATGCTCAGGTCTTAAAAGATATGTATAAGAGATGTAAATTCAAATCTGATACTGATATTTTTTTAATAAAACAGTTCATAGCTGGATTAAAAATCGTGAAACAGCTGAGCATATTTTTAATGAAGTTTCCATAGTATTCGATGACATACTAGCAAAAGCCATTGAATTTCAGAGAAGAATCGGCGGTGCTTCGACAAGTACCGATGCTTCGACAAGTACCGCTGCTTGGACAGTTACCAGTGCTTCGACAAGTATCGGTGCTTCGACCAGTACCGGTGCTTCGACCAGTACCAGTGCTTCGACCAGTACCGGTCCTTCGACCAGTACCGGTGCTTCGACCAGTACCGGTCCTTTGACCAGTAGAGATTAAATTAAATGAACTCCAGCAAAACAACATACATTAAACAAATCAAGTAGAATAAGAAAATTTTAAATCACTGTAATTTTTTATAGTTGAAATTTCACAAAGATAAACATTTAATCAAAGTTTGCTATGACATGAGAGAAAAGATACTACTTTGAAAAGTACTCGAAATATATTAAATGAACTTAAGCAAACCACCAATAAGCATATAAAAATAAATAAAAAATCTTAAAGAAATGTAATTTTTTATCGTTCAAATTGTAGGAAGATAATTACTTGCTAAAAGTATCATTCAAGATAAAATTTCCAACCAGTACAAAGAGTATTAGAAACCGACAAAATTGTGACTTGAAATATATAAATACAAACTATCTCTGCTTAATACAAACGTAAGTCAGGATAAAAATAAAGAACATGCAAGAAAAATATGCCATTCTTTGAAAACAGCAATCCTGTAAGCTATGGAGAAATTTTCATGTTGACGTTTTAAATATTATACGTTTAGGGAATTATGTTTATTACGGATACATATAAAGCTGTTATCCAAATTAAACGACTTTAAGAGAAATACGAAAAATGGTAATCGTTATTCACAAAACATAACAAAATAATAAAAAATTTTCTCCTAAATGACAATAATAATTTCTTTTTTATTTTTATTTAGGGACTGACCTATCAGAAAATTCTTTTTTGGTCTTTTACTTGACAGAAATTGCGATCATGGTAATGAAGAAAATCTTATAACGATACAAACGGATTTGCGAAAGGACATTTCTAAATAAAACAGCATACAAAATTTAAAAACAAATGTCACTGTTGAACAAACATCAAACGGACGTAAATAAGTAACTACTAGCTTGAATCGAAACTTTTTATAAACTTCAGGTATATGATTGTATAGAAAAAAGTTTATTATAGTAGCTATGTACTCGTCCCTCCGCAGTCCTCTGTTATTCTTTATCTTTTTTTAGTAGCTAAAATACCAGCTTTTAGAATTTTTTAAAGCAGATATTTTTTAATAATCTATGTCAATTATTTCATTAGATTAATTCCTGAAAACTCTAAAAATGTTGATTTGGAAATGAAAGAAATTTGTTTAACTTAAAGAATATTTTGACAGGATTTAATGTGGAAATTGCTTTTATTAATGCTATTGTATAGTAAACTATACTACCCAATTTCTTTAAATAACGAATAAACAATCCACTTATTTCTTAAAAATATATTCAGTAAAAATTAAAATTATTAATGCATTCTTTTCTTTAATTATTTACTGAAACATTTTTAGAAATTGGAGCTCTATTGACACAGTAATCATTTGCATTTGATTAAAGTGTTTAAAAATTGGGTAATAAAATTCATAAGAGAAATAATGATTTCTCCTAAACACTGAATCTTTGTATTTGTTTTTGCTATATTCTTTTTATAAGAATAGCATAACAGAATCGTACATCAAGCTTTCTATGTTATCTTAAACTTATAACTTTTATTTAAACGCGCTTTAAATGATGAGCATTATTTTTAAAAGTTTAATTAATAGAGTATTTTTAATTCGAGATATTTTTAGAGTTCGATTTAAAGTTGTAAATCAGTAATAGTTGAAAAAAAAAATAAGAGATTTTTATTGGTGTCAGACATATAATAATCTTTATAATAACAAATTGCCAAGAACGTATTTTTATAAGCAATATCGGTTTGAGCTTTATATTTTTAAAATTTTACTTTTATTAAAAAAATTTTTAATATCAGCATATTACCTAAAATAAATAGTGTGAATTAACTAAAATTGACTTTATTATAAAATGTAACATTTATTGTAAAAGAATTTGTAAAAAGACTTTTATTGTAAAAATTCGGAAGTATTTTTAAATTCTTTTATCTGTTACTTACTAATAATTTATGTAGAAAATAAATAGTTTTTTCTTTTGACATACAAATTGTACTAATAATTTTTTCCCCCACTGTACGTTATCGAGCATAGTGCCGCTAAACCCATAAAAAAGATCATAAATTTCTTTATATTTATAAAAACTTTACATCATTAGAAGAGTAATACAACCGTTGACTGTGTTCCACATTCAAATTAGTGAAATAATAAATAAATTATTTATTCTATTTACTGGTATATTATTATCTTTGACAAATACTAATGTAAGTAGCTGAAAATCTAACCTTTCTAACTCGTACTGTTGCGTAATAACGCAAATAAAAATAACATTACAGAATCTTATATCAAGCTATCAAACTTATCTTATAGTCTATTTAAATTTTTGTTGATCGTTAACTATTATTACATTTAAATTTGTATAATATATAATTTATTGTTTATTCTATTCATTAGCGGGCATATTATTATCTTTGATTAGGATTAATGTAGGGAGACGCTTATCTAAATATTCCCACTCCTACCCTATATCAATTAAGTTTAAATAGTTAGTCGATCAGAAATTGATAAACTGTAGAGATTACAGTTAAGATTTTCTACTCCCATTTTTGAAAATAATAAGGTTTAAAAAAACTTTTAATATATATCACGACGAAGAGTTTCATTACTTATAATTAAATATAAACAATAATATAAGAAATATAGAATAGTGACGTTTTACAAAACAAAAAACTACTTTTAAAATATATTACGAACAGTGCAGTGCTTATTGGAGAAAGTAAAATTGAAGATTAAACTGATAATTTCTAATAAGTTATCTATTTACGGACTATAAGCATTAATAAAGCTTTTATTTGTTTTTAAAATGTCATCAGGGGATGAAGAATTGCAAAAATACGTATCTGAAGCTCTTAAAACATTATGGTTTTTCGATCCAAACAAGAATGAATTTCCGCCTTGGGAAAAAGAATTTTTGCGATTAGTAAGAAAACTCAAAGTACCTCGTAGTAGAATAACAGAATTTTTTTGTTCGATGTTAGATCTTAAAATATATAGATCATTAAAGACAAAATTGCATCCTCGTGATCCAAGACGTCTTTCGTACGAAGATGTAAAAAAAGAGTTAAAAAAATGTTATTTGATGAAACCTGAATTGAAAAACAGAGCAAAATTCCATAAGCGAAAACAAAAAGATGGCGAAACATTAGAAATGTATGCTCAGGTCTTAAAAGATATGTATAAGGGATGTAAATTCAAATCTAAAACTGATACTTTTTTAACAAAACAGTTCATAGCTGGATTAAAAAATCGTGACACAGCTAAGCATCTTGAAAGAAAAAATAGCCTAGATATCGAGGATATGGTAGCAAAAGCCATTGCATTTCAGGAGAGAAGAGAGACTTCGACAAGTGCCGGTGCCTCAACAAGTACCGGTGCTTCGACAAGTACCGGTGCTTCAACAAGTACCGGTGCTTCGACAAGTACCGGTGCTTCGACAAGTACCGGTGCTTGGTCAATTACCGGTTCTTCGATATGTACCGGTTCTTCACGAAGTACCAGTGTTTCGTCAAGTAGTGATTAAATTAAATGAACTCCAGAGAACAACATACATAAAACAAATCAAGTACAATAAAAAAATTTTTAATCAATGTAATTTTTAAAAGTTGACATTTCACGAAGATGAATAATTAATAAAAGTGTGATGTAAGATTAGAGAATAAAACTTCTTTGACAAACAAATGAATGAAATTAAAGGAACTCTAAGCCAACCACCAATAAGCATATAAAAATAAATAAGAAAATCTTAAATAAATATATTTTATTATCGAAAGATAATTAATTACTAAAAGTACCCTATATGATGAAATTTCCAACGAGTACAAAGGGTATTCTAAACCAACAAAATTGTGGCCCAAAATATATAAGTGCAAATTATCTCTGCCTAATAAAATACGTAAGGCAGGATAACAATAAAGAGCATGCAAGAAAAATTTGCCTTTCTTTGAAAACAGCAATCCTGTACGTTATTGACAAAGTTTAATGTTTACGTTTTGAATATTATACGTTCAGGGAATTAAGTTTATAACGGATACATATAAAATTGTTATCCAAATTAAACGTCTTTAAGAGGAATACGAAAAATGGTAATCGTTATTCACAAAAAGATAACAAAAAAATAAAAAATATTGTCTTAAATGAAAACATTAATTTCTTTTTTATTTTTATTTAGGGACTGACCTATCAGAAAATTCTTTTTTGGTCTTTTACTTGACAGAAGTTACGATCATGGTAATAAAGAAAATCTTATAACGATACAAACGGATTGCAAAAGGACATTTCTAAATAAAAAAGTATAAAAAATTTAAAAACAAATGTCACTGTTGAAGAAACATCAAACAAACGTAAATAAGTAACTACCAGCTTGAATCGAAACTTTTTATAAACTTCAGGCATATTGTTGTATTGAGAAAGTTTATTATAGTAGCTATGTATACGTCCCTCCGCGGTCCTCTCTTATTCGTTATCTTTATTAGTAGCAAAATACTTGCTTTTAAAATTTTTTAAAGCAGATATTTTTCAATTGTCTATGTCAACTATCTTATTAGATTTACTCCTGAAAACCCTAAAAATATTGAATTAGAAATGAAAGAAATTGGCTTTGCTAAAAACAATAAATTGAAAGGATTTATTGTGTAATTGCTTTTATTAATGCGATTGTATAGTAAACTATACTACCCATTTTCTTCAAATAAAATATCTTTATGGTTTATAAACCAACCACTTATTTCTTAAAAATATATTCAGTAAAATTCGAAATTATTGATGCATTCTTTTCGTTAATTATATACTAAATATTTTTAAAAATAGGAGGTCTACTCACACAGTAATCATTTGCATCTGATTAAGGTGTTTAGAAATTCGGTAGTAAAATTATAAGGAAAATAATAATTTTTCTTAAACACTTAATTTTCGTATTTTTTATAATATTACTATATTTTATAATAGGATTGGCATAACAGAATCGCATTTCAAGCTTTCAATGTTATCTTAAACTTAAAACTTTTATATAAATGCGCTTTCAATGATGAGCGTTGTTTGCAAAGTCTTAATAATAGTCTATTTTTAATTCGAGATATTTTTAGGGTTCGCTTTGAAGTTGTAAATTAAAAATAATTGAGAAAAAAGAAATAAGAGATTTTATTGGTGTCAGACATATATATCTTTATAATAACAAATTGCCACAAAACGTATTTTTATAAGCTATATCGATTTAAGCTTTATATTTTAAGAATTTTCTTTTTATTAAAGGAATTTTTTAAATATCAGCATATTACCTAAAATAAATAGTGTGAATTACCTAAAATTGACTTTATTAGAAAATGTAACTTTTATTATAAAAGAATTTGTAAAAAGACTTTTATTGTAGAAATTCTGAAATATTTTTAAATTCTTTTATCTGTTACATACTAATTAATAATGTAGAAAATAAATAGTTTTATCTTTTCACATACAAATTGTACTAATAATTTTTTCCCCCACTGTACGTTATCGAGCATAGTGGTGCTCATCCCATAAAAAAGATCATAAAATTCTTTACATTTATAAAAACTTTACATCATTAGAAGAGTAATACAACCGTTTGCTGTGTTGCGTCGTTACGCAACGGTATTAAGAAAGCATAACATAAGTTTCAATATTATTTAAACCAACGAACAACGCATTCAAATACTCTTCATTTAAGGCCATCTAACTTATCAACAAATCCCTAGCTTAGGTACTGAGGCGACGGACCGTTCTATCGCCAGATATCTAAGGCGGTGTTTGTTTACTAAGTAAACATTTGGTGCCGCCGAGACGAACGATTCTCTTTATTCATCAAAGGTTTTTCTCGTGCTTTGTCTCCACATCCAAGCAGCTGAACATTTTGTTCATATGCAGCTATGACTATGAACCTTTTTTCTATTGGCTAATCAACGCAGGGAAGGAATAGCGCTCATTCTCACCATTTAAAAACCACTGCTATCGCTGCGAGATCATCCTATTGCATCATATATATCGAAACACCACATCATAACGTATCGGAGCACTATATTACATCTTAACATATCGAAACACGACATTTTAACACATCGAGACATCATATCATATCATATCGAAACAACACAGCAAAAAAGCATCGAGAAGAGGAAATCATCGAGCATTTTTACGATAAATAAAATCGTATCACCGATCAAGGAACCGGTACCGCACCAGACTGTGTTCCACATTCAAAGTAATGAAATATTAAATAAATTCTTTACTCTAGTTATTCGTATATCATTATCTTTGACAAATACTAATGTAAGGAGTTGAAAATCTTACCATTCCAACTTTCTGTTTGCGTTATATGAACGTTAGGACTGAATCGAATAACATAATTTTCGATATTATTTTGGATCGTAATAATCGTGCTCAAAGATGCCAGTAGAAATGTCCTAGGACCATTAATCCATGGACCTATAAATGGCCCTACAACCTCTTCATCAAATAACTCGATGAATTATCAGTACAACACCATCCACTTTCACCAGCTAGACTCTTCTGTGAAATGAGATCGCATTTGCTGGAACCACGTTCATTTCATCAAAGACAAAAATAATCCCTTCCTCCCATAAACCTAATCTTTTCCTGTGTTGGCACAGTCTTCCCCATACCACCTGCCCACTAAAAAACTTTACTTCTTATATCTGCGGCACCAGTCAGATTTTCTGCTGCTTTGTTTACTAGTGCAGTGTTATGGTTAACGTAAAAACCGAAGATAAGCTGATAATACTAATAGTATCTATTTACGACCAAAAAGCATTAAGAAATTTTTTGTTTGTCTTCCAATGTATAACGATACTGTTGATTAAATGGAAAATATACTCAAGCTCTTACTAACTTTTAAAAAGTATGCTCCCGCAACAAGTTATTTACCAAGAAGATAATGTAATTTAAAAAAAACCGTTCTCTCTTTATGAAACCAAAACCTTTTGTTAGTTTTTTATGGGGACTGAACCTATCAGAAAAATTCTTTTTAGGTCTAGATAATTGACATCAGTTGCGGTCATGGCCTGAAGAAACTACCCTTATAACGATTATGGACGCCGTTTATCCACGGCGTTTTCTTAATATTGCAAATATCAACAATTTATAACCACAATGTCACCGTTGAAAGACCGTTCAAACTTACGCTAATAAATAACTCAATGACACTGTGATCGTAAACTGTTACAAAAACATCAGGCCTATTATTCTATCTGAGAAAGTTTATCCATATCTGCAAGTACTCTTCCCCCCCCTTTCATTAAAGTATTATTCTTCTTCAGTATGCGAAAACAATGGACTTTTAGATTTTTCCAAACACAACAGATTTTTGTTCGATTATCGAAGCCAAATATGTCATCAGATTCGATCTTTAAATACCCTACCTCCTGTTTGAATTACAAATCAAAACTAAAGTTGAGCTGGAAAACAAAAATTCACCGGGCTTTTAATTTGAGATTGCTTTTATTAATGTTATTTTTATGGGTAAATATTCTCACAAAATTTCTTCTAAGAAATAACAACGGCGTCGCTCTCCCTCCCCCCCCCCCCCCCGCGCCCCCGCTACACCACACTCTACGCACACGTCAGAAGCTTCTATACTTCTTGGCGATACCAAATGAATATAGCATCAACAACCTCCCAAAAAAACTGCAAAAAAAATAAGTATTCTCTATTTTTTTTATACCTGAAAGAAAAAAAAACCCAAACACAAAAAACACACAAATGAGAAGAAAAAACACACAAAAAAAAAAACAAAAAAAAAAAACAAAAAAAAACAACAAAATAAGAAGGGTTTAATAAAATAATTAAGAAATAAAAATAAGAAATAAAAAATAAATAAGAAATAAGAAATAAAAAATTCATCAAATAATAACTTTGAGGTAATTTCTTCGCCAGGTGCATACGTAAATATTGTTCTTTATCCCACATTAATGTCGGTTGGTGCGCCGTAAGACTCTCTTCTACAGGAATGTGTTCGCCTCATCATTTTGTCCAACTTTGTCGTGAATTGATTCATACAATAAATCAATCATCAATTTAATATCGTACATTCTATACAATGGAGCGGTATTAAAAATTGTAGCCAAGCTTTAATTGTACGCTTGTTAACAATGCCATGTAAGTAACTAGATCGGTCAATTTTCTTACGTTTAATTTACATTTATACAATAATCGTTATCGTATTTCTTTGAAGAGATTTGACCATTGTATTAACTGAACAGCAGGTAATTAATTGACCATAACTGGCGTATTTACCATTCACATGTCTCAGACGTCTGATTTGCATATAAGAAATATGAGGCTAAATTAATCTTTCAAAAACTAAATATAAAGGTGTAGCTGCTAAGGTACATCTGGATATTTGAAGCCGTTATATGTTGATATTAGAGAATTCTTGTTTAAAGCTTGTATGCATGTATTACAAAGCTTAGTATTTCCCTAGGTACATTAGGTATAAATGTATTAGAATATCCTTATGTTCATTAGATGGCTCTTTTAAATCCTTTTCAAACCACAATCTGTCACATATGCGCATGGATGTTCAAATGAATTGCCCAAGAATTTTATTTTAAATTCCTTATGAGCTCGTTTAAATTGATGATAATTGCTTATATGGTAGAAGGATCTAAATCCATATCATTTGCTCGCCAGTGGAATCTTATTACTAACTGGTCTGAAGAGTTAGAAAATAAAGAGGGTACATCTGATTGAGGTAATTCCTGATCCATGATTGTGTCTTGGTTTAACGAATTGCGTTCTTCCGGTACAATGTCTTGATTAGACAATACATGATAATAGAAGCATCAGCTAAATATTGATTATTTCGTGCTTGAGATCTCGTGAACTTTGCTCCATGTTGTTAATGTAATGTTTTTTTGATGTTATACGATGATGACCGGCATCGAAGAATTTCCATATGCACATCAGCTTGCACAGTAATCTCGTTGTGATCGTCATCTTTTGCAGTAGACAACGATGCATCTTGAGAAGTAAAAGTAAAAAATAAAGACCAAATTCCCAAACGTATCAAAAAGAGTATAGTTCAAAAATAATAATTAGCCCGTACTATATTATTCGCTGTAACTTTTAAATTGTATAAATTTGTACCGTTATCATAGGCTGAGCCCATGGTTTCGAAGTCCACTAGTAAATTCGAAGTCGATGGGGCACATAAGTTCCATTCGCAGACAATTGGATTTCTTGAGAAATAAATGTAAAATAAATGTTAAATAAAAAAATTAAAGTAACTTCAAAACTTTAAAAACAAAAAACCAAACAAAAAAATAAATAATTAGCAAGAATATTAGTTATTGCTGGGACATTTAAATTATTTAAATTTTTACCGGTAATCACAGACTTAGACGATGGTTCGCAAAGTAAATTAGAAGTTGACGGAGTACATAAAATTTCATTCGCAGTCAATTCATAACCTTTTTGAATAATTTTCTTCGCAGCCAAGAACCCTACAACGTTTGGCATTAGCGTACATTATGTTTTCCTTATTTTCCTCATTATTTTCCTTATTTTCCTTATTCCTTTTCCTACGAAGACGATAATTTCTACATTTCTCTGCATTAGTTTTAGGCATATTGAAAACTAAAACAGAAATTTAAATGTATACTGATCCAGGTCAATAAAAGCTGCAAAAGATTATAGTTTAATAATAACTTCAAATAAAAATAATTAAAATAATTAAGATAAATAAATAAATTTTTAATAATTAATAATAAATAATTAAATTTAAACTATAGATAAATTTGAACGCTTAGTCTTAATTTTTGTATTGTTGCTAAGGAGAATAGTTGAAGATCTACGTCCGATCGGCACTATTGTTTTATTAATTTAAATCGCAAGGTGTCCAGCAACTTTTTGTACGATTTTCTGGCAAATCTTTAGTGAATCTGGAAACTTAAGCCACACAACATTTACTTCTCCATCTTCATTGTATTTAATATGAAATAACTACAATTTTCCCGAATGCCAATATACTCTACATTTGTAAATAACATAAATATAACTTCAATAAAAACTTTTACAAAATAAAGATATTTAATACAATTTAAATAAAATACAATTATTAAAATAATTATTAAAATAAAACAACAAATAAGAAAAAAGAAAAACACTTGGTTAAATCAATACAAAGTATAATATTATATTAGCTCTTCAGGAAAAAGCCTTGTAGCATAAAAGCTCTGGTTGTTAAATTAAATATAATAAGGAATTGCGGTTTAAACAAAAGATTAAACACGTATCTCATCTCTTGCTCGCTTCGCTTGTATACGGATTCAACAAAAAGGTTCACCTCATTTATGGAAGTGTAAGGAATACTTATACTTTTCTTATTTCGTTTCTAACTTAAATCGCTTTGTTCGTCGCTTTCTTTGTAAATTCTTTGATGCTTATCTAAGACGTGTCGTCGTAGGCGTCCAGTGGAAGAATCGGACGAGTGCTTTGTTTAATAGGCCCTGCAGGGCGTGCTTAGCAACGGTTTGAAAAGTGGGGAGGAACGATAAGAAAATTTCCTTATTTTCAATATTTTCGAAATGATTGAGCCGCGTATTTCGAATATACGCTAAGAATCTATAATCTTTATAAATGGTACATAAATTGTAATTACGTTGAGAGTCTCACGAATTCTGAAAGAAATCCTCGTCAGGCTACGCTCGTTATTTAGTATTAAAAAAGAAGTATAACTTCGAAACAATAAAAAAAAAACTGGTGTGTGTACTTATGTACACACGTAAGAAGTTATACTTTTTTGCCGTACCAAAACGAATATAACCTCAATAACCTCAAAAATTACTTCAAAAAAAAACTTCAAAGAAAAAAAATAACTTAAAAAAAAAAAACTGGTGTGTGTACTTATGTACGCACGTAAGAAGTAATACTTCTTTGCCGTACCAAAACGAATATAACCTCAATAACCTCAAAAATAACTTCAAAAAAAAACTTCAAAGAAAAAAAATAACTTAAAAAAAAAATAATTATTATTATATATATATATAAGAAAGAATAAAAAAAAGAAAAAGAAAATATCAAAATATAGATATCAGTCCACACTAAATATAAGAGAGATATATCGAATTACTTGAGGCGTCAACAGCCATGGCGCGGTTACAGTAAACAATAAAAATAAAATAAACAATTTTTTGTTTTTGATTGTTTGTTAAAATAAACAATCCTCTTATTTCTCAAGAATATATTCAGTGAAACTTGAAATTATTGATAAATTCATTTAGTTAATTATATACTGAAACGTTTTTAGAAATAGAAATTTTATTTAAATAGTAGTCTTCCAATATTATGTAGGTTTTTTTAGAAATTTCTAGTACAATACATAAGAAAAATAATTATTGCCTCCTAAACACTGAATCTTCGTATTTTATATTACCGGATACTTTTTTTAAGAATAACATTACAGAATCTAATAACAAGCTATCAAACTTATCTTATTTTCTATTTAAATTTTTTCCGTTCGTTAACTATTATTAAATTTAAATTTGTATAATATGAAATTTATTGTTTATACTATTCATTAGCGGGCATATTATTATCTTTGACAAGGGTTAATGTAGGAAGTTCCCAATCTAACTTTTCCCCCTCCTTCCCTATATCAATTAAGTTTAAATAGTTAGTCGATCAGAAATTGATAAACTGTAGAGATTACTGTTAAGATTTTCTACTCCCTTTTTTCTAAACAAAATAAAGTTTAAAAAAAACTTTTAATATATATCACGACGAAGAGTTTCATTACTTACAATTAAATATAAAAAATAATATAAGAAATATAGAATGGTGACGTTTTACAAAACAAAAAACTTCTTTTAAAATATATTACGAACAGTGCAGTGCTTATTGGAGAAAGTGAAACTGAAGATTAAACTGATAATTTCTAATAAGTTATCTATTTACGGACTATAAGCATTAACGAAGATTGTATTTGTTTTTAAAATGTCATCAGGCGATGAAGTAATGCAAAAATACGTATCTGAAGCTCTTAAAACGTTATGGTTTTACGATCCAAACAAGAATGAATTTCCGCCTTGGGAAAAAGAATTTTTGCAATTAGTAAGAAAACTCAAAGTACCTGATAGTAGAAAAACAGAATTTTTTTGTTCAATGTTAGATTTTGATCTATATAAATCCCTAAAAAGAATATTTAAGCCTCGTGATCCTAGAAGGCTTTCGTACGAAGAGGTAAAACAAAAGTTAAAAAAATGTATTCGAATGAAACCTGAATATAAGATGAGACTAAAATTCAATTCGCGAAAACAAAAAGATGGCGAAACAATAAGAATGTATGCTCAGAACTTACAAGATATGATTAAAGAGTGTAAGTACCTTTTTAATCTTAATGTTATCTTAACAAAACAGTTCATAGCCGGATTAAAAAATCGTGACACAGCTAAGCATCTTGAAAGAAATCATACCCTAGATTACGAGGAAATGGTAGCAAAAGCTATTGAATTTCAGGAAGGAAGAGATGAATCGACAAGTACCGGTGCTTCGACAAGTACCGGTGCTTCGACAAGTACCGGTGCCTCAACAAGTACCGGTGCTTCGACAAGTGCCGGTGCCTCAACAAGTACCGGTGCTTCGACAAGTACCGGTGCCTCAACAAGTACCGGTGCTTCGACAAGTACCGGTGCTTCGACAAGTATCGGTGCTTGGTCAATTACCGGTTCTTCGATATGTACCGGTTCTTCACCAAGTACGAGTGTTTCGTCAAGTAGTGATTAAATTAAATGAACTCCAGAGAACAACATACATAAAACAAATCAAGTACAATAAAAAAATTTTTAATCAATGTAATTTTTAAAAGTTGACATTTGAAGAAGATGAATAATTAATAAAAGTGTGATGTAAGATTAGAGAATAAAACTTCTTTGACAAACAAATGAATGAAATTAAAGGAACTCTAAGCCAACCACCAATAAGCATATAAAAATAAATAAGAAAATCTTAAATAAATGTATTTTATTATCGAAAGATAATTAATTACTAAAAGTACCCTATATGATAAAATTTCCAACGAGTACAAAGGGTATTCAAAACCAACAAAATTGTGGCCCAAAATATATAAGTGCAAATTATCTCTGCCTAATAAAATACGTAAGGCAGGATAACAATAAAGAGCATGCAAGAAAAATTTGCCTTTCTTTGAAAACAGCAATCCTGTACGTTATTGACAAAGTTTAATGTTTACGTTTTGAATATTATACGTTCAGGGAATTAAGTTTATAACGGATACATATAAAATTGTTATCCAAATTAAACGTCTTTAAGAGGAATACGAAAAATGGTAATCGTTATTCACAAAAAGATAACAAAAAAATAAAAAATATTGTCTTAAATGAAAACATTAATTTCTTTTTTATTTTTATTTAGGGACTGACCTATCAGAAAATTCTTTTTTGGTCTTTTACTTGACAGAAGTTACGATCATGGTAATAAAGAAAATCTTATAACGATACAAACGGATTGCAAAAGGACATTTCTAAATAAAAAAGTATAAAAAATTTAAAAACAAATGTCACTGTTGAAGAAACATCAAACAAACGTAAATAAGTAACTACCAGCTTGAATCGAAACTTTTTATAAACTTCAGGCATATTGTTGTATTGAGAAAAGTTTATTATAGTAGCTATGTATACGTCCCTCCGCGGTCCTCTCTTATTCGTTATCTCTTATTAGTAGCAAAAATACTTGCTTTTAAAATTTTTTAAAGCAGATATTTTTCAATTGTCTATGTCAACTATCTTATTAGATTTACTCCTGAAAACCCTAAAAATATTGAATTAGAAATGAAAGAAATTGGCTTTGCTAAAAACAATAAATTGAAAGGATTTATTGTGTAAATTGCTTTTATTAATGCGATTGTATAGTAAACTATACTACCCATTTTCTTCAAAAAAAATATTCTTTATGGTTTATAAACCAACCACTTATTTCTTAAAAATATATTCAGTAAAATTCGAAATTATTGATGCATTCTTTTCGTTAATTATATACTAAAATATTTTTAAAAATAGGAGGTCTACTCACACAGTAATCATTTGCATCTGATTAAGGTGTTTAGAAATTCGGTAGTAAAATTTATAAGGAAAATAATAATTTTTCTTAAACACTTATTTTCCTATTTTTTATAATATTACTATATTTTATAATAGGATTGGCATAACAGAATCGCATTTCAAGCTTTCAATGTTATTTTAAACTTAAAACTTTTATATAAATGCGCTTTCAATGATGAGCGTTGTTTGCAAAAGTTTTAATAATAGTCTATTTTTAATTCGAGATATTTTTAGGGTTCGCTTTGAAGTTGTAAATTAAAAATAATTGAGAAAAAAGAAATAAGAGATTTTTATTGGTGTCAGACATATAATATTCTTTATAATAACAAATTGCCACAAAACGTATTTTTATAAGCTATATCGATTTAAGCTTTATATTTTAAAAATTTTTCTTTTTATTAAAGGAATTTTTTTAAATATCAGCATATTACCTAATATAAATAGTGTGAATTACCTTAAATTGACTTTATTAGAAAATGTAACTTTTATTATAAAAGAATTTGTAAAAAGACTTTTATTGTAGAAATTCTAAAATATTTTTAAATTCTTTTATCTGTTACAAACTAATTATTAATGTAGAAAATAAATAGTTTTATCTTTTCACATACAAATTGTACTTATAATTTTTTCCCCCACTGTACGTTATCGACCATAGTAGCGCTAATTCCATAAAAAAAAATCATAAATTTCTTTACATTTATAAAAACTTTACATCATTAGAAGAGTAATACAACCGTTGACTGTGTTCCACATTCAAATTAGTGTAATAGTATATAAATTATTTATTCTAATTATTGGTATATTATTATCTTTGACAATTACTAATGTAAGGAGTTGAAAATCTAACCTTCCAAACTCGTACTGTTGCGTAATAACGCAACGTAAGGAATGAATCGAATAAAATAATTTTCGATATTATTTTGGATCGTAAAAATCGTGCTCAAAGATGCAGTAGAAATATCATAAAACATTAATCGAGGACATATAACTGCCTAACATATTCATAAATAACTCGAGAAGTATCAGTACAACCATCCCTTTAACCAGCAGACCTCCCAAGTGAGATTTGCGTTCTGAGTAACACGTGCATTTCTACCAAAAGAAAACATAATCCTTCATCCCATAGTTTTTCCAATACTACATTCACTAAACAACGTTCACTTTCTGCGTCGATGGACTACGCGAAAGAATTTGCCGCTTTTATCCAATCAAACTAGAAATCTTCTTCTCGTAAAAACCCTTGAAACAGCAGCACGAGTGCATTCGACAAGCATCAATCGAATCAGTAAACATCACGAAAAGTGACTTTTGGATGTCGCATCAGTTCCGGAAAGTGCTACAGAACAAGGAGAAAGTTTTCGAAAGCATCGGAGCCAAAAATCTCGAATCGACAAGCAACGAAGTCGTCAAGCTGCGTATTGCCGGAGCATCGTTCAAAACATCACGACGCAACAACGAACGACAACGCAACAACAATCGATATCATATTTACTTCAGCATTATTGGAGATAAATATATAACGTATTACCGAGCAAGACACCGTTAACTCGACCTCTAGCTTAAGTCAATAAAGTTTAAATAGTTAGTCGATCGGCAACTGATGAACTGTTGAAATTTCAGTTAAGATTTTCTACATATTTTCTTGTGACATAATACGGTTAAAACAAAATTTTTTATATACATATCGCGACAAAAAGTTTCTTTGCTTATCAATAGATATAAAAAATAAATTAAAAAATATATTCTATACTGAAGTTTTACGAATAAAAAAAATTCTTTTTAAAAATATATTACGAACAGTAGAGTGTTTCTTAGTGAGTGTTAAACGAAATATTAAACTGAAAACTTCTAACAAGGTATCTATTTAAAGGACATAAGCATCTTAAAAGCTTAGATTTTTTTTTAAATATGGCATCAGAGACTGACGATGAAATGAAAAATTATTTATCTAAAGCTGCTGAAGTACTAGAAAAGTACGATCCAAAGACGATATCTTTGCGACTTTGGCGAATTCAATTTTTTACTTTGGTAAATCAATACAACGTACCTTATGGAAGAAAAAAAGAATTTTTGTGTTCAATGTTGGCACCTACGACCATTAATCACCTTGAGACATATTTACATCCCCGTAAACTTATAAATCTTTCGTACGAAGAGGTAGTAGAAGCGTTGACTACTTGTCCTTTAACAAGAGATCCAACACTATTCGAAAAAAAGCCCAATATTTATAAACAACTTGAGGAAGAAACGATAGAAGCTTTTGCTTGGAGATTAAAAGGACTACAAAAAGGTTCTATGCTCGGATTTAAAAGTAATAATGTATTAAACTACCACTTCATAAACGGATTAAAAGATCGTGCAATAGCTGCAGGTCTTAAGAGAAAAAATTTCTCATCATTTAGGGAGATGGTTGAAAGGGCCATTGAACTTAACAAAAAAAAAGGCAGTGATCCGATTAATGCCGGTGCTTCGACCAGTGCCGGTCCTTCGACCAGTACCGGTGGTTACACCAGTCCCGGTCCTTCGAGCAGTGCCGGTCCTTCGACCAGTGCCGGTCCATCGAGAAGGAGATATTAAATTAAATGATCTCCAGCAAAACAACATTCATTAAACAAATCAAGTAGAATAATAAAATTTTAAATTACTGTAATTTTTAATAGTTTACATTTTAAGAAGATAAATAATTAATTAAAGTGTGATGTAACATTAAAGAAAAAACACTTCCTTGACAAGTACTCGAATAAAATTAAATGAAATCTAAGCTAACCACTAATAAGCATATAAAAATGAGTAAGAAAATATTAAATAAATGTAATTTTTTATCGAAAGATAATTAATTACTAAAAGTATCATACATGATGAAATTTCCAACTAGTACAAAGGGTATTCAAACCAACAAAATTGTTGCTTGAAATATATAAGTGCAAATTATCTCTGCTGAAAAAAAAACGTAAGTCAGGATAAAAATAAAGAAAATGCAAAAAAATATGCCATTCTATGAAAACAGCAATCCTGTAAGCTATGGAGAAAATTTAATGTTTACGTTTTGAATATTATACGTTTAGGAAATTATTATTATTACGGGTACATTTAAAGTTGTTATCCACAATAAACGTCTTTAAGAGAAATACGACAAATGGTAATCGTTATTAACAAAAAAATAACAAAATAATAAAAAAATTTTGTCTTAAATGAAAACATTAATTTCTTTTTTATTTTTATTTAGGGACTGACCTATCAGAAAATTCTTTTTTGGTCTTTTACTTGACAGAAGTTACGATCATGGTAATAAAGAGAATCTTATAACGATACAAACGGATTGCGAAAGGACATTTCTAAATAAAAAAGTATATAAAATTTAAAAACAAATGTCACTGTAAAAGAAACATCAAACAGACGTAAATAAGTAATTACTAGCTTGAGTCGAAACTTTTTATAAACTTCAGGCATATGGTTGTATTGAGAAAAGTTTATTATAGTAGCTATGTATACGTTCCTCCGCGGTCCTCTCTTATTCGTTATCTTTCTTTAGTAGCAAAAATACTTGCTTTTAAAATTTTTTAAAGCAGATATTTTTCAATCATCCATGTCAACTATTTCATTAGATTTATTCCTGAAAACTCTAAAAATGTTGAATTGGAAATGAAAGAAATTTGCTTAACTTAAAAGAATATTTTGACAGGATTTAATGTGCAAATTGCTTTTATTAATGCGATAGTATAGTGAATTATACTACCCAATTTTTTCAAATAAAGAATAAACCATCTACTTATTTCTTAAAAATATATTCAGTAAAATTCGAAATTATTGATGCATTCTTTTCGTTAATTATTTACTGATGCATTTTTAAAAATAGGAGCTCTATTGACACAGTAATCATTTGCATTTGATTAAAGTGTTTAAAAATTGGGTAGGAAAATTCATAAGAGAAATACTGATTTCTCCTAAACACTGAATCTTTGTATTTGTTTTTGCTATATTCTTTTTATAAGAATGGCATAACAGAATCGTATATCAAGCTTTCTATGTTATCTTAAACTTATAACTTTTATTTAAACGCGCTTTAAATGATGAGCATTATTTTTAAAAGTTTAATTAATAGAGTATTTTTAATTCGAGATATTTTTAGAGTTCGATTTAAAGTTGTAAATCAGTAATAGTTGAAAAAAATAATAAGAGATTTTTATTGGTGTCAGACATATAATATTCTTTATAATAACAAATTGCCAAGAACGTATTTTTATAAGCAATATCGGTTTAAGCTTTATATTTTAAGAATTTTTCTTTTTATTAAAGGAATTTTTTAAATATCAGCATATTACCTAAAATAAATAGTGTGAATTAACTAAACTTGACTTTATTATAAAATGTAACTTTTATTATAAAAGAATTTGTAAAAATACTTTTATTGTAAAAATTCTGAAGTACTTTAAAATTCTTTTATCTGTTACATATTTATTAATAATGTAGAAAATAAATTTTTTTCTTTTCACATATAAATTGTACTAATAATTTTATCCCTCATAGTACGTTATCGATCATAGTAGCGCTCATTCCATAAAAAAAAATCATAAATTTCTTTACATTTATAAAAACTTTACATCATTAGAAGAGTAATACTACCGTTGACTGTGTTCCACATTCAAAGTAGTGTAATATTAAATAAATTCTTTACTCTAGTTATTCGTATATTATTATCTTTGACAAATACTAATGTAGGGAGTTAAAAATCTTACCATTCCAACTTCTACTGTTGCTTAATATGGCAACGTTAGGAATAAATCGAATAACATAATTTTCGATATTATTTTGGATCGTAAAAATCGTGCTCAAAGATGCAGTAGAAATGTCATAGAACATTTATCAATGACATATAACTGCCTAACATATTCATAAATAACTCGAGAAGTATCAGTACAACCATCCCTTTGACCAGCAGACCTCTGAAATGAGATCCGCGTGCTGAGTAACACATGCTTTTCTATTAAAAGAAAACCTAATCCTTCATCCCATAAACTAAGTCCTTTCCTGTGGCATAGTTTTTCCAATACTACATTCACTACAAAACCTCTACTTTCTGCATCGATGGACTACGTGAGAGAATTTGCTGCTTTTGGACAATCCAACTAGAAATCTTCTTCTCATAAGAACCCTTGAAACAGCAGCACGAGAGCATTCGACAAGCATCAATCGAATCAGTAAACAACACGGAGAGTGACTTTTGGATGCCGCATAAGTTCCGGAATATGCTACAGAACAACGAGAAAGATTTCGGAAGCATCGTAGCCAAAAATCTCGAATCGACAAGCAACGAAGTCGTCAAGCTGCGTATTGCCGGAGCATCGTTCAAAACATCACGACGCAACAACGAACGACAACGAAACAACAATCGATATCATATTTACATCGGCATTATTGGAGATAAATATATAACGTATTACCGAGCAAGACACCGTTAACTCGACCTCTAACTTAAGTCAATAAAGTTTAAATAGTTAGTCGATCGGCAACTGATGAACTGTTGAAATTTCAGTTAAGATTTTCTACATATTTTCTTGTGACATAATACGGTTAAAACAAAATTTTTTATATACATATCGCGACAAAAAGTTTCTTTGCTTATCAATAGATATAAAAAATAAATTAAAAAATATATTCTATACTGAAGTTTTACGAATAAAAAAAATTCTTTTTAAAAATATATTACGAACAGTGGAGTGTTTCTTAGTGAGTGTTAAACGAAATATTAAACTGAAAACTTCTTACAAGTTATCTATTTAAAGAACATAAGCATCTTAAAAGCTTAGATTTTTTTTTAAATATGGCATCAGAGACTGACGATGAAATGAAAAATTATTTATCTAAAGCTGCAGAAGTACTAGAAAAGTACGATCCAAAGACGACATCTTTGCGACTTTGGCGAATTCAATTTTTTATGTTGGTAAAACAATACAAAGTACGTAATAGAAGAAAAAAAGATTTTTTGTGTTTAATGTTGGCACCTACGACCATTAATCACCTTGAGACATATTTACATCCCCGTAAACTTATAGATCTTTCGTACGAAGAGGTAGTAGAAGCGTTGACTAAATGTCCTTTAACAAGAGATCCAACACTATTCGAAAAAAAGCCCGATATTTATAAACAATTTGAGGAAGAAACGATAGAAGATTTTGCAAGGAGATTAAAAAGACTACAGAAATATTCTACGCTCGGATTTAAAAGTAATAATTTATTAAACTACCAGTTCTTAAACGGATTAAATGATCGTGTAATAGCTGCGCGTCTTAAGAGAAAAAATATCTCATCATTTAGGGAGATGGTTGGAAGGGCCATTGAACTTAACAAAAAAAAAGGTAGTGATCCGATTAATGGCGGTGCTTCGACCAGTGCCGGTCCTTCGACCAGTACCGGTGCTTCGACCAGAACCGGTGCTTCGACCAGTACCGGTGCTTCGACCAGTACCGGTGCTTCGACCAGTACCGGTGCTTCGACCAGTAACGGTCCTTCGACCAGTAAAGGTGCTTCGACCAGTAAAGTTGCTTCGACCAGTAAAGGTGCTTCGGCCAGTAAAGGTGCTTCGACCAGAACCGGTGCTTCGACCAGTACCGGTGCTTCGACCAGTAACGGTGCTTCGACCAGAACCGGTGCTTCGACCAGTACCGATGCTTCGACTAGTACCGGTGCTTCGACCAGTACCGGCCCTTCGACCAGTAAAGGTGCTTCGACCAGTAACGGTGCTTCGACCAGTAAAGGTGCTTCGACCAGTACCGATGCTTCGACTAGTACCGGTGCTTCGACCAGTAACGGTCCTTCGACCAGTAAAGGTGCTTCGACCAGTAAAGGTGCTTCGACCAGAACCGGTGCTTCGACCAGTACCGATGCTTCGACTAGTACCGGTGCTTCGACCAGTACCGGTCCTTCGACCAGTACCGGTCCTTTGACCAGTAAAGGTGCTTCGACCAGTAAAGGTGCTTCGACAAGTACCGGTCCTTCGTTCAGTAATGGTCCTTCGACAAGTACCGCTGCTTGGACAATTACCAGTGCTTCGACAAGTATCAGTGCTTCGACCAGTACCGGTGCTTCGACCAGTACCAGTGCTTCGACCAGTATTGGTCCTTCGAAAAGTACCGGTCCTTCGACCAGTACCGGTGCTTCGACAAGTAGAGATTAAATTAAATGAACTCCAGAGAACAACATACATAAAACAAATCAAGTGGAATAAGAAAATTTTAAATCACTGTAATTTTTTATAGTTGAAATTTCACGAAGATAAATGATTAATCAAAGTGTGCTGTGACATGAGAGAAAAGACAATTCTCTTAAAAGTACTCGAAATATATGAATATATTAAATGAACTCTAAGCCAACCACCAATAAGCATATAAAAATAAATAAGAAAAGCCTAAAAAAATGTAATTTTTTATCGTCCAAATTGGAGGCTGATAATTAATTACTAAAAGTATAATACATGATGAAATTTCCAACGAGTACAAAGAGTATTCAAAACCAACAAATTTGTAGCATAAAATATATAAGTGCAAACTATCTTCGCTTAATAAAATACGTAAGGCAGGATAAAAATAAAGATCATGCAAGAAAAATATGCCTTTTTTTGAAAACAACAATCCTGTAAGCTATGGTGAAAGTTTAATGTTTACGTTTTGAATATTATACGTTTAGGAAATGATGTTTATAACGGATACATATAAAGTTATTCAAATTAAACGTCTTTAAGAGGAATACGAGAAATGGTAATTGTTATTCACAAAAATATAACAAAATAATACAAAATTTTCTCCTAAATTAAAACATTAATTTGTTTTTTATTTTTATTTAGGTACTTACCTATCAGAAAACTCTTTTTAGGTCTTATAATTGACATCAGTTGCGGTCATGGTAATGAAGAAATACTTATAACGATATGGACGGTTTACAAAAGGACATTTCTTATTGGGATAATTTCTAAAATTTATAAACAATAGACATCGTTGAAGGAAATTCAAACGTACGATAATAAATAAATTCTACTTGTAATCAAAACTGTTTATAAACATCTTAAGCCTATTAATATATTGAGAAAAGTTTATTATAGTAGCTAAGTACCCGTCCCTCCCTGCTTCTCTCTTAATCCTTATTTCATTTTTGTAGCAAAAATACTAGCTTTTAGAATTTTTTAAAGCAGATACTTTGCAATTATCTAAGCCAATGATGAGTCATCAGATAGATTTTTGAAAACCCTAAAAATGTTTAATTACAAATGTAAAAAATTAGCATTGCTAAAAACAAAAGTTTTACAGTATTTAACGTGAATAATGCTTTTATTAATGCGATTGTTATGGTAAACTATTCTACTCAATTACTTCAAATAAAAAGTAAACCTTTCTCTTATTTTTTAAAAATATATTCTGTGAAATTCGGAATTATTGATGTTTTCTTTTCGTTAATTATTTAATGAAACATTTTTAATAATAGGAGCTTTATTTACATAATAATCTTTTAATTTTATGTAGATTTTTTGATAATTTGTAGTATAAGACATAAGAGAAATAATGATTGTCTCTTAAACTTTAAATCTTCGTATTTTATATTACAGGATACTTTTCTTAAGGATAATGTAACAGAATCGAATATCAAGCTATCAAATTTATCTTATTTCCAATTTAGATTTGTTCTATTTGTCAACTTATTCGACATTCAAACTTATATAATATTAAATTAATTGTTTATTCTATTCATTAGCAAGCTATTATTATCTCTGGCAAGGACTAATGTAGGGAATAGAAAATCTAATCTTTCCCACTCCTATCTTAAGTAAATAAAGTTCAAATAGTTAGTCGATCAGCAAATGATGAACTGTTGAAATATCAGTTAAGGTTTTCTACTGCTTTTCTTTTAAACATAATAAAGTTTAAGCGAAATTTTTAATATATATCACGACGAAAAGTTTCTTTACTTATTAATTAAAATAAAAAATATAGAATAGTGACGTTCTACAAAACAAAAAACTTCTTTTAAAATATATTACGAACAGTGTGCAGTGTTTATTGGTGAAAGTTAAACGGAAAATTAAACTGATATAATTTCTAACAGATTATTTATTTGCGGGCTAAAAGAATTAACAAAGCTTATATTTTTATTCAAAATGTCATCAGAGACTGATAGTGAAGTCCAAAATTATGTAACTCAAGCTCTTAAAAAGTTAAAACGTTTTGATCCAAACAAGTTAAGTTTTCAGCCTTGGCAAACTAAATTTTTGAAAATAGCTAAAAAACTCAATGTACCTGAAAGTAAAAAGTCTAAATTTTTTTGTTCGATGTTAGAAGCTCAAGCTTTTAGGTCCCTAAAGTTTAGTTTATATCCTACTGATCCTGCAAGTCTTCCATACAACGAGGTAGTAAAAGCGTTTGAAGCAAGTAATGTAATGTCAGCTGACCGAATACTCAGACAAAGGTTCAGATCGCGAGTACAACAGGAAGGCGAATCAATCAGATTGTATGCTAATAGATTAAAATATATATTTAAACAGTGTGACTACGCTTATCCAAATGCAGGTATGATAATAAAACAGTTCCTAGCCGGATTACAAAATCGTAAAGTAGCTAGGTATCTTGAGAGACATAATTGCTTAATATACAAGGAAATGGTAAGAAAAGCCGAAAAACTTGCGAGAAAAACAAACGGTGCTTCGACCAGTACCGGTGCTTCGACCAGTACCGGTGCATCGACCAGTACCGGTGCTTCGACCAGTACCGGTGCATCGACCAGTACCGGTGCTTCGACCAGTACCGGTGCTTCGACCAGTACCGGTGCATCGACCAGTACCGGTGCTTCGACCAGTACCGGTCCTTCGACCAGTAAAGGTGCTTCGACCAGTAAAAGTGCTTCAACCAGTAAAGGTGCTTCAACCAGTAAAGGTGCTTCGACCAGTAAAGGTGCTTCGACCAGTAAAGGTGCTTCGACCAGTAAAGGTGCTTCGACCAGTAAAGGTGCTTCGACAAGTACCGGTCCTTCGTTCAGTACTGGTCCTTCGTTCAGTACTGGTCCTTCGACCAGTACCGGTGCTTCGACCTTTACCGGTCCTTTGACCAGTACCGGTCCTTCGACCAGTACCGGTCCTTCGTTCAGTACCGGTCCTTCGTTCAGTACCGGTGCTTCGACCAGTACCGGTGCTTCGACCAGTAAAGGTGCTTCGACAAGTACCGGTCCTTCGTTCAGTACTGGTCCTTCGTTCAGTACTGGTCCTTCGTTCAGTACTGGTCCTTCGACCAGTAAAGGTGCTTCGACCAGTAAAGGTGCTTCGACCAGTAAAGGTGCTTCGACCAGTAAAGGTGCTTCGACCAGTACCGGTGCTTCGACCAGTAAAGGTGCTTCGACAAGTATCGGTCCTTCGTTTAGTACTGGTCCTTCGTTCAGTACTGGTCCTTCTTTCAGTACTGGTCCTTCGACCAGTACCGGTGCTTCGACCTTTACCGGTGCTTCGACAATTACCGGTCCTTCGACCAGTACCGGTGCTTCGACAATTACCGGTCCTTTGACCAGTACCGGTCCTTCGACCAGTACCAGTGCTTCGACCATTACCGGTGCTTCGACCAGTACCGGTCCTTCGACCAGTACCGGTCCTTCGACCAGTACCGGTGCTTACACCAGTCCCGGTCCTTCGACCAGTGCCGGTCCTTCGACCAGTGCCGGTCCTTCGAGAAGGATAGATTAAATTAAATGATCTCCAGCAAAACAACATACATTAAACAAATCAAATAGAATAAGAAAATTTTAAATCACTGTAATTTTAAATCGTTGACATTTCGTGAAGGTAAATAATTAATCAAAAGGTGCTAACAAATCAGAGAAAAGACACATCTTCGACAAGTACATAAATGAAATTAAATGAAATCTAAAACAACAAACAATAATCAGTTAAAGCAGAATAAGAAAATCTTAAATCAATATATTTGGAAATCGTCTAATTTGCACGAAGATAATTAATTACTAAAAGTATTCTACATGATGACATTTCCTGCTAGTACAAAAAGTATTCCAAACCAATAAAATTGTGCTATGAAATATATGATTGGAAACTATCTCTGCTTAATAGAATACATAAGTCAGGATAAAAATAAGCAGCATCCGAGAAAAATATGCCTTTCTTTGAAAACAACTATCCTGTACGTTGTGGAGAAAGTTTATTGTTTACGTTTTGAATACTATATGTTCAGGGAATTATATTTATACCTGATACATATAAAGTTATTATTCAACTTAAACGTCTCAAGGAGGAAAACGAGAAATGGTAATTTTTATTCAAAAAAATAATGGTATAAACGATAATTTTCTCTTTAATTAAAATCATAATTTTTTTTGTTTTATTTATTTAGGGACCTATCCGGAAGCACTGTTCAGTTCTTTTAATTGATGCAAACTACGTTTCTTTTAATATAGAAATACTTATCACGATACGGACGGATTGCAACAGAAATATTTTTAAACATGACAATGTTACAAATTTATAAACAATTGACACCTTTGAAGGACGACAAACGAACGCAAATAAGTATTTGTGAACTTTTGTTGAAGTTCAAATTTCTTATAATTTACAAATGATTTATAAAGCATATATTATTATATCGAGATAAATTTATTGTAACAATTAATTACAGGCCTCTTTACACGCGTGTTTATAAGCTTATAGCAATAACAAAAATATTTGTTTTTTAATTTTTCAACACAGAGATTTTATAATTTTCCATTGCATTTAACTAAACAGATTTATTCCTATAATCCTTGAAAATGTTGGATTAGAAATGAAAGAAATTTGCTTAGCTTAAGACAAACATTTGACACGATTTTAATTGTAAACTGATACTAATATAAAGCGATAGTTAAGTAGAACTTTACCAATTCTTTCAAATGAAAAATAAATGAGCTCTTATTTTTGAAAAATACTTCTAGTGAAAATTTGAAAGAATTGATAAATCTATTTATTATTATTTTCAATGATTTTGTTTCTACCACCATAACAATAGTATCTTAAATCGGGGTCTATTATAAATGTCTTAATGCCATGAAACTTTTATTCAGTTGCACTTTATTCATTAGCGTTGATTATTAAAAGTTTTATGAATAAAATTTTTTTCAATTCGAGACATTTTAGGGTTTTCTTTGGAATTTTTTTAAATGCATTAGAAAGTTTTATTAGCTCTTGTCTTGCATACAAAGATATTATTCTGTTAAATTGTCTTTCCTGCAGAAGTTAGTAACAGTTACGAAGAACCAAGTGATTTTCTTCGGTTACAGACTTTAAATACTTTTACTAATAACTAAAATTGTCAAAGTCATATATTGCTATAAGCAATACTAATTTAAACTTAATATTTTAATCAAATTTGGCTTTTATATTATTAAAGAAATTTTCAATTATAAAAATATTTTTTATTTGCGATTTAATTTAATGCGATTTATGTTAATTAACTATAATTGACTTTATTGTAAAAATATAATTTTAAATTGTACAAGAATTTATTAATAAAACAATCTTCGAATGAATATTAAATAGTTTATAAATTTAATTATAACAGTTACAGTGCGAACAATGTGTAGGTGTGTGTGTGTGTGTTAAGAGAGGTATATTATTAAACTTTATTCTCTGCGATTTCCCTCTTTGCAAATTCACTTCAAAGGATACGGGGTATTGGAATCAAACTGTCGAATTATTCGATGCTAAGAACAACGTATTGTAAGTCTTGCATCAGTATTCGAAATAAAACAATTGAAGAAGCAGCAGAAAATTCCCAGATTTACTATTTGTGTATGTATTTGCATGATCAGCCCGAAGAGTGATAGGTATTTGTTTCTAGGAACTTATATATGAGGACCAAGTGTGTGTGGGGGAGCGGGGTGAGTCAGTAACGATTAGTATGAGTATCAGTGTAGGAATAAAGAACCCTAGAGTACGATGAAAGATACCTCGAGATTAATTAGAAGTAGGTAAAGATGATAGGAATAATTTTAAAAAGTAAACTATTACATTTTGGTGTATTAATTAATGAAAGTTTTTTTATGGTCGCAATTAGTGTGTGCGTGTCAATGTAATTTACTGAACGAAATATATCTCGCAAAAATACGCACATTTCTCCAATCCGGAGGTCCTCCTGTTTTAGGATAAAAGTAGGTGGGATAGTGCTGGTGTTATGAATTCGTATTGTTGGATATTATGCGTCTCGTTTGGTGTTATAATAATTAGATATCTTTCCAACCATTATGTATCTCCTTGTGAGTGTCCGACAGAAGAATAGGAAGAGAATTTTTGTTAGCTGACGGTACAGCAGAGCGTGCTTAGCAACGGTGTGAAGAGTGGGGATGCACGGATAACTAGCGTTTCGTAATTCTCTTAATGTCTGAGGCGCGCAATTTAAATTAAAGACAAGTTATTTTTGTTGTATCTTAATTTTATTTCTCATTTATACTTAAAATAATTGATTATTATTAATGTTGGCATATTGGAAGTGATTAAGACTGTTATTATTTTGTCATGTATAAATCTATTTATTACATTTGTTTTAAATATTACAAGATTTTTGCTTTGATCGACAATGTATTGTTCTTGTTTTATTATTAAAAATATTAAAAGGAGATTATATCTATACTTAACACTAAAACTAATCTTAATATACATTTACTCAATATAGAACTCATACCATTTTTAAGAAGAATGAATCTTATTATAATTTTTTAGTTTAAATATAAATTTACACAATTATTAAATTAATTAAACATAGTGAATATATCAGAAAGCATAACTACAATATCGCAAGATTGAAAAAATCGTTACACATTATAAAATATTAAATACTGTTATTTGTATTCTTTATATAATATAAGTTTTTGTTTTTATGAAATATTACTTTTCTTTCTTTTTCTGTAATATATAATATACGCAATGAAATAAAATATTGTAATATATTTTATAATATGAGTTTTTTCTTCTACTATTATTTTTCTGGGTTCCAAAATTGCTTTTTTTTTGCGAAAATAGGTGACTATCTTTGTAATTGTTTTCTACGTCAGTCTGTACATAATATATTAAAACTATCTTATGTTTTTATTCAGAAAACAATTTAATAAGATAACAATGTAATTTTAAAAAACATATACCTCTTTTTTTATACATTCTTCTTATATTAAAAACGTTTAGTATTGGAAGCAAATTTCTATGTCTTCAGTAAAAGCAGTAAATTTGTCAAGCAGGTCCCCTTTATTAAAACTTTCAACTTCTGCTATAAAAAATATTATTTTTTTGCAGTCTTCTTCTTTTTATCTTAAGTAAAATATTGTCTTAAGTGAAGACAATGTCCTTTAACATAATCCATTGGTTTTGAATATTTCTTACTCTCATAGAATACATTGTAGTACTATGGCATTCACTGATGAGTCAAAACTTTTCATAAAAGTGATGATTTTACATAAAATATTTATTGAATGTCTTCTAAGAGGCTTTCTTTGCCTGATTAATATTTCTTCATTTTTTAATATCATCCAGTTTATTTAAGCTTCTTTCTTGACATCGTCATATTATATAAATGTGGATTATACTTAAATTCGATTTTAAATAGATTATCAAATGTTACATATACTACGTTATTTATAATCTTTAACGAGTTTTGCTGGCTTTTTAGTTCATATATTGATCGTCAGAATTTATAAGTAAATTTATTTAAAACAATGTCATTGTGTCGTATAAATATTCTCCATAAAATTGATCTTGAAAACTTTTCTATTAAAATGAATATTTTTTATCTAATATACCTATAATCATTTCGACTGTAAGGTCCAAAGGGTCAACAGGAGCTATGGTTTTACAAAGCTCATTAAAAACTGAATAATTTAACAGTTTTAATAAGATATAATTCTTTTTATCAGTTTCCGTCTTAATCCTGAGAACCGTTAACTTCACAATTTGCAACCATATTTTAAAATTCCACTTTACAGGATGGAACTGTATGAAAAAGCTAGGACAATCATCTTCTGGTGTATACGATTTTGCGAATAGACTCATTGTTCCAAAAATAAAAAACTTTTTATTTTTCACAGTACGTAAATAAAGAATTTGTCTAACGTATATTTTGTTTCACTTTCACTAATGAACACTATGCTCTTCTTGTAATGTATTTCGATAGAATTTTTCTTTTACAAACGTTAATGTTTTATATTTACTATAATATTTTTTTTATTTATATATATAAATGAATAATATCAGTGTCGTCATGAAGATTAATTATTTTCTCACAATGAAGTGATAAAGTTAACAAGAATAAAAATACAGAAGTTCTACTGTTTCACTGATAATGCTTAGTGTCTGAAAGACGTTGATCAAATCCGCATTTAAATTTGACTGTTAAACGACAAAAGGTTCGAGAGGTAGATATTTTATCCTTCATTATGTATCCTTGTTTGAAATAAATAAATATAACCGATGGTTATAAACAGTATGTTTCGTTACACGCATATTTTTTCTTTTATATCTAAAAGAAAAGATAAATTAAATGAAATGTAAATTCGATACATTAAACGATATATATTCTATCTCTCATATTTAATTTAAATATTTAATTAAATATATCAGAAAAATGTATATTTAATTATTTATTTTTAATATTAATATTCAAATTATAGAAGAAAGTTTCCGTTGAACAAATAATGTAATAAATATATATCTAGCGAATTTTGAAATAGTTCGACCTCCTAAATACGTATATGTTTTTCTGCTTTGTTTTGAAAGTATTCTTAGAAATAACGATCAAGCTTCTTGTTATTCATATAAGAATCTATAAGTCGATGATGAAATTTAACATGTAGGCATATTATTTTTAAAATAATTAAATTCTTAATACAATTATATCATTTCTAAATTTATATTATAAATAATATATTATAATAGAATCTCTTGTGTGGGATTTTATGGTAGGTCCCTCATTTTGTTTTTTAAATGAATACTAATGATTTGGAAAATCCACTGGGAATTTGAATCTATGACGAGAAGTTTTAAAGGGGAGCGTTTTAACTACGAGTTATTCAAGACGATTAATAATAGATGCTTACGTTTTCAAAAATATTACAGAAAATTCGTTAACATATTTTATTATTTTAAAAACAGTTCAGAAACTAACCTTGTATTACCCCAAAATGAGAATAAATGAATTTATACGCGAAAGAAATATAATAATATGATTGCTTCACAGTTTTACTCGCTTCCAATTCATTATTTAATTATTAATATTAAATTATGTTAAGTATACAAGAGAAATAAGATTAAGACACACGAAAATTATTGCTACAGTTATGTTTGTATAATGTGTTGTATTTTATAATTGCCTTTTTACACGTGTTGTATTTTTATAATTGTTTCTTATAATATACATTACATTTTCCAATAAAGTTAATTGTATTTAATTTACATTAATCATTTTAAGCAATATTTTTATAATTGAAAAATTTCTCCGATATACAAAAGTAAAATCATATTAAAATGTAAGGTTTAGATTGAGATTATTTATTGGAATATGTTTTTAGACAATTTGTTATTAGTAATAGTATTATAAGTTTGAAACTGAAGAAAATCTCTTGTTTCTTTGAAGTTGTTACTAATTTTGCGGAAAAAATAAATTGTGCACAATATATAATATCCTCTTTTTTCAAAAGAGTAATAACTAAAGTAAAAACTTTAGTAAAAACTAAATTTATAGACACTTTAATCAAATCGAAGGATTACTTTGTAAATGAAGCTCTTATTTTTTTAAAATATTTCAGTAGAAAATTAACGAAATCAATTATATCGAATTTTTTCTAGAAATATTTTTAAGAAATAAGAAAATCTTTTTTTATTTATTGTCTTTACTACTGACTAATAAAAATACTAATAATATACTTTAAAAAGTTCATTGAAGATTTTCGGTTTTTGTTTTACAAACGTTTACAATAAATACAAAGTTGAACGTCTTTAATATAAACGTAGCATTACGAACAAATAAGATTCAGAATTAAAATTTTTCATCGTCGTAATGCAGTATTATTAAATATAAATAAAAGCACAACTTTATAGTAGGCTTTTTCTTTTTACCCTAATTTAGATACCAATATTAACGGAGTGAACGTTCTTAGTTGTAACAAATGCCATAATTAACATTAGTAATCAAAACTTGTTGTATTCTTCGATTATTCAAGCATGTCTATAAGATTGATAAGTTTAAAACTATTTGTTTTTGAATGAATTAAGCGAGCTTCACTTATTTGTTTTCTATATATTTATGTTATAGATATTTGTACTCCAATGAAGTTCCTTTTTCTTGCGTTAAAAACCATGATATTGTAACTTAATCTCACAAAGCTCAAGTTGTTTCGCAATATTAACTGATTTTTCGAATGATATATCCTTTTCTTTTTCTAATATGGATTTTGCTGCTATGCTTCTTAGTCCATTGTTAAATTGATGTTGTAAAATATCACTTTCTCTAAAATCAGGACTGCAATTATTAAGTAATGTTTGTAATGCGGTGACGTATTGTGATACAGTTTCGCCTATCATTTGATATCGATTAACAAAACGATATTTAGCAGCATCAAATCCATTATAAGATGCGTACATTTCTTGTAATTTGGATATAAGCTTATCGTATGGAAGTTTGGTAGGATCATCAGGAGCTACTTTTTTTTCGATATCCTTAATAATTTCAGGTTTCATCATACGTAATAAATAGTTAACTGTTTCTTCTTCTGGAACATTAAAAAATTCTAATAAATATTCGAATCCATTTTGCCATAGAAGAAAATCCATTGACTCCGGAGAATAATGTTTAATATATTGAGATAAGTCTAGTAACATTTGTCTATTCTCTTCCATTTCACTTGGTGTTGACATTATTTAATAAAATATTATTCTTTTTTTATAACACGTAATTTGATTACTTGTTAAAAGATTTTTCTTATATTCTTTGTTACACTTTTATTTTTGTTTTTCTTTTTTTTTTTTTTTTAAATAAACACGTTTACAAATTCAAATTTTCGAAATTATTTTCCTCTTTTTTTTTTATAACGTCAATGCCTTATATTTAGAAATATTATCTTTACGTTTAGATCTGACAACGAATGAATAATCGCAATGTCGTATTAAAAATGAAGAATTTTAATTTGATAATGTATAATTTTACCAAGAATAGAAATACAAACGTGTTAATGTATATTAAAGCCGTTTGATGAAACCTGATCGAATCTCTATTTAAACTGAACTGTTGAATAACAGGAGAGGCAAGGAGCGGATATTTGATGCCTAGAATATGTCCTTATTCAAAATGATAACATGCCTGTTTATTAGAAATAGTATATAGAATATTACGAGTGTAAACATCGACTCTTGTTTATCGTCCTTCTTGATAGGTTTCGTAGTATAGCCGCAATAACGTAGATAGCTAGAACAAAACATATTAAAATACATTTTACTGTGAAAATAATGGTTTGTACGTTCTAACTCTTAACGTTTTGCTTATTTGTCATATATAACTCTACTAACACAAGAATAGATGTAGGAAATATTATATTTAGACTTTTCTTACGAGAAACAGAAGAAGACGACGATCGGCCAATCATAACGCATTACAATTCAGTACCGTACCGCTAAAAGGGTCGAAGGGAGCCCTTATTTACAAAAATATATATTTTCTTCTTCAATTTATACTAAAAATGTATAAATTTAAAAATCGACATGAATATTGTTCCTATCAAGCTAATATTAAAATAAATGTCTACAATATAATAGTACAACAAAATATGTAATTTTTCATTTTAAAAATAATATGCCTACGTGCTAAATCATATTATTGATACTTACATGAATAACGAGAAACTTAGTCTCATTAGTTCTAGGAATACTTTCAAAACAAAATAGAAAAACGTACACGTATCTAGGAGATCAAACTCTTTCTAAATTTGCTACATACATATCTATTATATTACAGTGAAACCTCGGATAGCGAGTAACTCAGTCCACAAGTATTTCACAATACCTGCAGAACAGTTTGATTCTATTAACAAACGATGCCATGCAATACGAGCACCACGAGTAAGTAAAGTACAGATTAACTTGTTTAATTTTTACTTATTGTTAGTTCAAACAGTATTAATTTAATATATTAAAACAGATTATAATTGAACACGCTTTAGGAAATGGTCTAATAGCATTTAGAATAATTCAATTCATATATATCCCTACAGCAATACTTTAAATACATTAAACATTTTTAGCTAATAGATATAAAATACAATATTTGGTTTTGTAGTTATTGTTTATCAACGCAATCTTGGAAACTTATTTTGATGTTAAGAATATATAATGTTTCATACTCATGTGTCTGATGATGTACTGATGTACTGATGTTGCATAAACGCAAGGAAAACCTTATTACAGGGTTGTTTTATCTATGAAAATTTTTTATCTATTTGTTAAGATTAAGATTGCAGGTATCTCTGTCTAAGATGAGAGATAAATCAAAAATATATTTTATTATTTTTTATATCTTATTATCACATATATATATTTTTGATTAATTTTAATTTATTATTTTTATTTTAAGTACCATTGTGTGTTTTCCAGTTTTATAATTATTTTATGTGTGTGTGTGTTTCTCTTTCAATAACTTATTTATATTATATATAAATTGTAACACTATTATTAAAATAAGTAGGAGCAGGTGTTTGTAGGAAAATTATTACAATATTATGTATAATTTACTATATACAACAAATTTTTGTATAAATGATTTTAACAACGTTGATCTTGAACCATTTAGTATAATTGGAATTGATAATTATTTATTATTATTATATGTAATATAATCTTGTTAGACATATAAAAGCTAGAAGCTATTGTAAAGATTAATATTTTTGTTAACTAACAATTTTTATTTTCATATAATGTACATTTATAATCAATAACAAATGTTTTATATGCAGTGTATCAATTTATAATATTGTATTACTTATATATAATATATTTATCGGTTTTGTTTTAACCGAATTCTTTAATGTCGTTTGATAACAATTAAATTGAATCACTCGGGACCACAAAAAACTAATTTCAACATTAATTTGTAAAAGACAATCATTGTAAAAGATAATAGAAATAATATGTCATTTATTATGTGACAATATAATCATTCAATAGTAATTTTAATTGCTATACTTTGCAATGGTTTTCACAGTTTTCATTCTCTTATGGAAAATAATTAGATTTGCATTTAATAATTCTATGGTATTACGACTTCTGAAATCTTCCAAATGCTAAATACATTTATACATTATTATAAATTAATTTTATGGGTTATACAAAATCGATTGTGAGATGATTACATCTTAATAAAATCAATTTAAATTTAAATCATCAATTAAAATTGGCCAAGATTAGACTTTTTAATATCCATACATACATTATAATATATAATATAAATCCCATATTTTCAATTACAATATAATATTAATTAAATAACATAATTATAAAATATATAATTATAAAATATAATTATTAAATATATTAATTAAATAACAATTATAAAAATATAACATCACCTAGATGTTATGGTGTTACAAACAATAGGATCAGGTATAAAAAAGAAGTTTTTAATCCACAATCATGAAAATGTCATCAGACAAGTTAAAGAAACTACCATTGGGTTCCATACAATATTAAATATCAATATCAACATTTATATATACTGGAAAGAAACCAAAAGAAAAATGAGTGCAAGTTAAATCATTATCAACAAAAGGTAAGAAACCTTTACTTTCAACATTTATACATGCAACTTATGTTGATTCGACAACTATTCATTTCTAGACCTATCCCATATTACTATAACTGACAATAACAAAATTTGTTTTAGCAGCAGCTATCATAATTGCTACACATTGATATGGGACTTGATTATTATTCTACATTATTTGAAAATGGTTTCTTTCTTTACTGTGTAGAAGACAGGAATCTTAATCAAAAGACATATTGTTTCATCTAAACTAAACGATGGTGACAGTAATATAAATTATAAAAAGAGTATTCATACTTATGGAATTTTGACACAAGATTTCGACAATTCGTAAACAACCATCTGATAGCATTCATCTTAAAAAATTTGAATGGATAAGGAGCAATAAATGATGTCAGGAGTTATGATCAAAACTACAAACTGGATACAGATGAGCAACAAATCGGCAATGTGGTATAGTAGTCCTCATTTATGTCATCAACTCAATTTGGGATCTCTATTTTATTTTTACTTTTTAGTTTCTCTTGCTGAAAAATAAAAAGATATAATTAATGAATTTATTTGATGAAATCTTTCAAAGAAAAACGTGTATCATATGAAAATTTAATTAGGCATCGTTAAGGCTACCATGAAAGAAAATCTGTGATATATTTTAATTGTGATAGTAGAAAATAAGTATTAATTTTAATTAATCTTCTCTTTTTCTTTTTTGTGAAAAGAAATTATGCTAAATTTTTTATTACACGTGACTTATTAGCTAGTGTACAATTTTTTTCAGTGCTGCAATTTTGTACTTTTATGCTATATTTAATTTAAAAGTCTTATTTGTCTTTGATTTTTGGTGGATGTTAAAAGTCATATATCATAGAATAAAATCATTTGAAAATAAAAGAAACATGAAACGTTCTATAATAGGTAGGGGTAAGAAATAAAAAGAAGAATAAAATAAGTAATAAAAAGAAGAAGAGTGTTTTAATTTGTAATAAATAATTCTGTACGTTATCCCTATGATAATGTACTTGAAATTTTATATCTTATCTCTTTGTAACGCTACAATGATACTAGAGATACAAGATTTTGTATAAATTATAAATTTTTAATAAACTAGATAGAAAGTTGTTAATTGTTCCATAATACGATAATATTATTTATAATATGTTTCTAGAAAAAACAAAAAAATAACCGAATTTAGTCAGGATATTTATCTAAGGATTAATGTAATAAACTCTCTACACTACTAACAATCAGATATTTTAAACGATAATAGATAATAATGTCCTATTCATAAAGAAATTAATAAAGAATCGTAGTAAACAGAATATGTTAAACGATTATAATTTTGAAAATAGTTTTAATTTTACAAAAGTATTACATTTACAGAAGTACGATAAATAAGAGTACATCTAGGTAACCGTTTACATTTGTCTACGTTTACATTCGCAATATTCTATAAAATGTTTATAATCATAAGACATTGGTTATTTACTTTGAATAAGAATTTATGATAGGCGCTGAATATCCGTCGTTAGCTTATTTTGTATTTAAGCAGTTAGGTTTAACATCTAGAGCGTTATATAAATTTATAAGAAAATCCCTGTCAGACAATATTTGAAATTAGAAGTGAAAAATAGTTGATTGTCAAGTAACTGATGTGACCGGAACGGAAAATTCAGTATTAGTCACTTTTAACTGACAAAGTAATCAACGTGTTTAATATCGAATCAATTAGTATCTATCAGACGATCAAGATATACGTTAGAACTTACATATTTTTAATCTTGTTGATATAACACATTTGTGGTAACGATTATTATTCACCTTCAATACGACACTAATATCCTATTCACTCAAATATCATAATACATAAAATAAACATAAAACGAATAATTTTAAATATCAATCATTAGCGTGTTTCAACAAGAAAAAAAAAACAACATAATTTTTCAAAGTTAATTTGCCAAAATTATAAAGTGCTTAATAATAAAAGTGAAACAAAGAATAAATGATAAAACTTTCAACGAGTTATCTAATTACGTGAAAATTTCAAAATAAAGAAGATTTGATTTATTTCTACTTTGAAATATTAAACAAAATGGAAGTTTTAGACGCATTATTAACTAAAGCACAACATATACTCACGCAGTATAAGAACAATGAAAACCCTTTTCTCCATTGGCTAAATCATTTTGAGTATTTATCTGATTTTCTTTGTTTTGGAGATTTAGATAGAGTTACCTTTTTATTAAGTATGTTAAGAACATCGGACTTTAATGATCTTAGCACAAAAGTATCTCCTAGGAATATACTTCATCTATCATACAATGATCTTATATCAGAGTTAGATGAAATGTACTTTTCTCATCCAAATATGACAGCAGCTGAAGAACGTTTCGAGAGACGAAATCTAATGTTTGGCGAATCCGTAAACGATTATGCTTTGGTTTTATTAAAATTAACGGGAGAATGCAGGCCCGGAATTATAACAAGTATTCGGTTAAAGAATCGATTCGTACAAGGACTGCACAGTAAAAGAATGAAAAAAGAATTGCAAGCAAAACAATTGAAACACATTTTCAGTGACTTAGTCGCAATAGCTTTGAACATGGAATATCAAGAGATCAATCATATAAAGGAAACGATGCTATTAAATTTAGATTAGAAAAAGACAGTAATTGTACTACAAATTTTTCGAATATAAACAAAATAAAAGTTAAAAAGGCAAAAGAAGTCATTGAAGAACAAATAAGTTTTATGCTCGTCAATTTTATAAAGATTCTCAGTTAATCGATGAACGTCACGATATTATGGAATATTCTAGGAACAAAAGAAGTTTTTATTTCTAATGGGAATTGTTTCACAGATTGGAAAAACTCGCATTCATTTCGTTAATATTAGTATCTTAGATTTTTATTTAGATATTTTATGTTGTTGAAGTTAAAACATATTTTGGAGGAAACAAATATGTCACGAAATATTGAAAGAGAATTAATTATTTAACTGAAACCTTTTTTTTTTTTTAGAAATAATAGACACGGTAGGGAAAGCGATATTATAATTTGATTAAAATGTTTAGAAATCTTTTCATTTAATTGCACACAAAAAATAATGAGTACTTTGAAATTTTGTATGTGGTCTTTTATTTTACACGATTCATTTCGATTACAATAACATAACATAATCTTACATTAAACTACCATATTTACCATCATGTACAATTATTTATCTAGTAAAACTCAAGCACGTCGTCTAAATAAATAATATATATACATATATGATAACTTTTTCATAATAATTTAATTAAAAGCTAAAAAAAATTACTCCTATTTGTATTCAAAAAAATAATTAAGATTAAAAAAATGTATTAAATAGTATTTTAATAAAAGTGTAAAAGAATAATTTTGGATTTGACATATCATTGTTTTATTGAGCAAACTTAAAGCAGACAAATTTGAAAAATAACTTGTAAAAATATTAGGCGTTTAAATTACATATAATATTAAATAGTAAAGTTTGCCAAATTATTGTATGAAATGTTTTTTTTGATAAGCTTATTTCATTTGTAGAACAGATATTATATGTAAATTAATAAAAATGACAAACTTAGATGCTAAAACTATTATCTAACAAATAATTAATTGCTTAAATAAAAAGAATAATCGTTTTTAAATAAAAATTGTCATACGTTTATAAACATTCCAGTTAAACAGACTCGTAATTTATATTTAGTATATATTTTAATTATTATGTTTTGGATTTGTGTTATTTGTTATATATCATATTTTATTTTCCTATAAATTTTGATGTATTTTTTTAATTTCATCAATGTCATATAAATTGAAAAACTTTGTAGTAATCATACAAATTTGTGTTTAATGTTTTAACTATTATACATTTGTCCTTATTGTAATAATATTTTTTCGAACGTCCTAACATTAGAACCTTATCTATAAAAAGTAGCAGACTCTTTGAAAAATCTTAAAACCAATGAATCTTGTAGGCATTTACATTCCTAACCTATAAGGATCTAATTTTTTTCTCTCTTAAAAATTGATTTGTTATTCACAAACGAGTCAAGATATTAAAAAGTAAGGATTGGAATAGATCAGCAAAAATGACCTGGAGAGTAAATCAATATGCATTTACTGTTCCTACACCAATTATTAAGTCTGTATTAATAAATCATTTTTCTTTCTAATCATGTAATTCAGGTTCAGTTAATAAATCTGCATCTAATATTCCATGCTAATTTAAACCAATATTAGCTATTAAGTCTTAATTTCGAGTTTTATTGTTAATAATAATTGGCATTAGGAACTTTGGCACAATCATGCTAATTATTTTTATCTTACATTAGCTCCTTTCATTCTATTTGTTTTGGTTTTACATTTTTACCTTATCTTGTCATCTTCGTTTTTACAAGTCCAATGATCTTTTACTTTTTGGTTTTCCTATCAAAATCATAATCATAATCTTATGTGCTGTCTTATTATTTTCCTTTCTTGTTACGTACCCTATCTAACTTTATTTATGAGATTTCATTATTCCTACAATATTCTGCTAGATTGATGAACATTATGATTGATATGATTCAGCATTATAAACAGTTTATAGAAAGTTACAAATTTCAAAATCGACAATTGCCAACGTTTATCGGTTTACTCTTGTTTATCATCATTCTGATATAATGCTTTGTAAACTTCAAAGTACTTTCAAATTGTAATCGTGTAACATATTCTCTTCACCTCAATCCTTCCATATCTTGTTACATTTATTTTATGCTCAAATCAGCATTAACTTTAGACACATAAAATTCCTAATCATAACCTCCTACTAAGTTAATCTTTATATAAATATTCTAACTGGATTCAAAGTTTTTTTACAAGTTCGTGAAGAAATAAATATATTTCCAAAAATATAAAATAAAATATATATTATATAAATTATACATTTTAAATTATAAAAATGATGGTAATGCACATATTTATAATAATTCATAAATGTAAATATATTGTTCTCTATATATTATATGTAATAATATTAATATATAATATATATATGTATATAATAATATATAAATTTTTAATATATAACTTTCCGTGAAGATATAAATATGTTATTAAAATATAAAAAATTATAAATTTTTTTAAAATTATATACGATATATTAATGATTACGTTATTATGAAATACGATTACCTAATTATATATATCGTATATAATTTAAAAAAAATATATATTTTTATATATTCTTAATAATATATTTATTTCTTCACAGAAAGCTATTAAAAATAATAATATAGTTTAAAAAGACAAATACATTTTAACAATAAATAAGGTACAATGGAAATGGATCAATGTGTTTTATCAAAGTCTATGTAACAAGTCAAAGTAAAAATAAAAACATATTATGTTACTAAAGAACTTTGTAATGTTTAGACGTTTTTATTTAACTGAATATCTTTATAAAATTGATGATTTTGAAACTACTAGTGATACTGTAATGTATAAAGAAATATTCCACTCATTAGTTTGTATATTTTTATTGTTTAAAAGGCATGTTGTCTTTTTCACACTCACTTCTAGCTGTTAATTAAATGCATAAGTTGGCAAGGACAACAGGTCCCAAAAACTTCAATTTCTTCTTCCTGAGCGATTAATACTGCATCATAGAATGTTAAATTTTGTTCTTGTAATAATCGATCTCTAGATTTCTGGAGAATTAGTCCATGTATAAATCGATTAATTAAGTTTTCAGGTGTGTGAAATTCAGAACTGCATTCATTAATTATCAAGGTTAAAGCGTTGGCATAGTGAGATACATTTTCACCGTGTATTTGATTTCGATTCTGAAAACGATATTCAGCTGCAGCCTCTCCTCGAAAGAATGAGTATCTTTGTTCCAACATTGATATGAGTTCTCTGTATGAAAATTCAAAAAGGCTGTAAGGAATTACTTGTAACGCCAAAGATTCATAAACTGAAGGTTCGAGCATATGTAATAAAAATTCAGCCTCTATTTCTTCTGTTACTTCAAGACAATCGACTACAAACTCGAAACAATTTAGCCATTTAAGAAAATCTGCCTCTGTCGGCTCGAATCTACTAAGTAAATTCATTCCTTGTTTAACTAATTCTATTACTCTATCCATCTTCGTTATTACATAAATGACTAATAAGGGTTTTTGATTATAATTGCACGTAATTTGATAACTTGTTTGAAGTTCTTTTATTTCACTTTCACAAATAAACACTTTGTACTTTTCGTAATGAATTTAAAAATTCGGTTATTATGAAAAATTTGAACGCTTTATATTTATTATTATTCGATTTTCTGTTACAATCTGTGAATGAACGATCGCAGTGTTGTATTAGGAACGAAAAATTATGATAACAAATGTATAATGTTAACAAGATTAAAAATTACTGAAGTTTCGAATTATATTCTATCTTTTTGGCGTACGCTAAACAATTCTCTGTTTAAATTTAACTGCTTAGATACAGGAAAGATAAACGGTAGATATTTAGCGCCTAAAATATGTCCTTTGTCAAGGTATCGATATTACAGACCATTATAAACATTTGAAAAAGTGTAGCAGATTTAAATATCAACAAATACCAACAGTTACTGATTCAATCTAGTTAATCGCCCTTATCAAGATTTCACACTTTTGTAAAATTAAAAGTATTTTATAAATTTTAATTGTGTAATATATTTTGTTCATTTTGATCCCCCGATATCTTGTTACACATTTGTATCTGACCTTATTTACTATCAACACTTAAAATATCGAATTTAAGCAGTGCTACATATTATGTCAATCCTTACAAAAATATTTTAACTAAATTTGATTTTTCCATTAATAACTTATTTTTAATAATATATTCGTTTTAAGAAATCATTACAGTTTTCGTTTTCGTCGTTTTTTGTCATTAAAAACTTTTTATTAATTGTATTAATTTAATGTAAGATAAGAGAGAATGAGAACCTAAATTAAAATTTTGAACTATTGCAATAACATGCAGCATTATTGTTAACAGACAAAAATACAATTTTATATCATGCTTATTCTTTTTACCTTTTAATTAGGGTACCAATATAAATAAAGTCAACGTGCTTTGTCTATGCAACAATTCACACTACAAGAGAAACAATTTTCATATAATCGACAGATTATTAAATTAATGATCTTAAAACTATTGTTACATTAATGTACGAAGAAACATTTGTTTCTCAACTTTGTATATTTTTATTATTTAATAATATTTTTTAATAATTTAATATTAATATATTAATAATATATTAATTATTAATAATAATTATTAATAATATGTCAATTATTATTAATAATAAGCATGTAGTCTCTCTCTTATTTCATCTCCTCTTCTCGCTGATATATAAATTTGTAAATCTAGTTTCAAAACAATCAAATTCTATGTCCTGAGTTATTATTACTGCCGTATAGAATGTTAAATTTGGTTCTTGTAATAATCGACTTCTAATTTCCGGGATTATTAGTCCATTTATGAATCGATTAAGTAATTTATCGCTTGTGTTGAAGTCAGGACTGCACTTATTAATTATCGTGTTTAAAGCAAAGGCATAGTGATTCACAGTTTCGTCGATCATTTGAATTCGAGTCTTGAAACGATATTCAGCAGCTAACTCTCCTTGAAGGCTTGAGTATAATTGCTCCAGCATTGATATGAGTTTTTCGTATGAATATTGAAAAGGGTCTTCAGGTGCTGACACACTCACCAAAGTTTCAAAAACCGAATGTTCGACCATGTTTAATAAAAATTCAGTCTCTATATCTTCTGTTACTTCAAGATAATCGACTACATACTCGAAACAATTTAGCCAGTTGAGAAAATCTATGCATTTCGGGTCGAACTTTTCGAGTAAACGGATTCCTCGTGCTACCAATTTCGTTATTGTATCCATCGTAATTATTTAAATGACAAATAAAAGCTTCTGATTATTACATCAAGTAATTTGAATATTCATTCGAAGTAGTACTTTTGTTTTATCTTCACTAATAAACACTTTCTACTTTTGGTAATGAACTTAAAACGCCATTATCTTTTTGAAAAATGTGACTGCTTTCAATTTAGAATTATTTATTCTATGTTTGTAGTCTGTGAGTGAGGGATCACAGTTACGTATTGAAGATGAAAAATTGTTACAAGAAATATATAATATTTACAGATAGCAGATGGATCACGAGAATCCTTGATTTGGGGTATTTGTAATACTTGATTTGTAACAACTCGGAGTTGTTACAATAAACTCTGTAGGTACAACCGTTTACCCAAAAACGAAGATAACATTTTATTACTATTCTTACATACCATACATATACTTTTTTTTTTTTACAAAAAAATTTTGAAATTCACCAATTTTTAGTTCAAATAATAATACACGTATTGTCGAGGTTTAAAATTGAATATTTTTATTAATTTATCATTATATTGTTCAATGTTTTTTATTTTTTATTAATTTCATTATTTTTTATTATTTTTATTAATTTTTTTAATTTACAAAATATTATGAATACTGTATAAATATATTTCCCTAAACGTATAACTTGCCGAACTGAAATTTGAATTTTTTTTTGTCTATATTACAATGATGTTAAAGATCTCAGGTTCGTCATAGTCATTAAAAACTGTTTTTAAAAAGTATTAAGTCAAGAAGAATAATAATACAAAAGTCAAAGGGAATATCCGACACCCTTTGCGTTAAGGCAACCCGTTATTCTCAGTTTAATTACATACATTACATACGAGTGTTAATGTGTGTGTGTGTATGTGCTATCCTAGGTGTGCGTGGCAGTGTGAAAGAAGAGAATCTATCGAAAAGTGAATTTGAGGTTAGTTTATTCCGAGATCTAAAGGAATGAAAATGTATTCTACCAGTCCTCAAACATTAATGATAAGTTCTTTTACATCCTGTATGTGTGTGTGTGTTTACATATTCAATTATATTATTATCTCTTTCATGAACTAATAGATGGCACTCAAAATATGCCCCCCCTCTATTTCTATCTAACAGTAATAAAGTTTAAATAGTTGAGTAGTTAAATATAAACGTTAGACTGTTAAGATATCAGTTAAACTATTGACGACTGTTCTTTGTTTTTAACATCATGGTTTTCTTAAAATAATTTATTAGAAAAATATATAACTTATAAACGTGCTCGAAAAAAAAAGAAATCGTTTCGAAATACATTCGAAACAAAATCACGAAAAGAGTATCGTGATTATTGATAAGAGTGAGATTAAAAGAGCAAGGACAAAACATTTCCAAAAGATTATCTATTTACGTTGAATAAGTGTAATATAAAGTGTTTCCTTATATTTCAAAATAATGAGCAAGAAAAATTCATTACATACATCTAATCGAAAAATTTATCTTCGAAATGAAGCTCTTAAAATGATGCAAGTTTACGAGTCAGAAGAAAAGGAACCATTTTTTCTCTGGTTAAATAGATTTGAATACGTAGCTGATTATATCGGTGTATCAAGGGATGGAATCGTTGATTTTTTTTTTGATATGGTGGATAATAATAACCATGAACAAGTCAAGAAGAATTCTCCTGATGTTAATTTAACTGAACAACCATACGAATTAATAATAAACCATTACATTCAGTATTTATTTTTTACGGATGAAATAATAACGCATAGAAATCGTTTTTATACTCGAAATCAATATGAACAAGAGCCGATAGAATATTATTCTCGTAGTTTATGGAAAATATGTAATATGTGTGGTTTTCAAGGTGACATTGATTATATTTTATGCCAAAGATTTCGTAATGGGATACGCGACGATGATACAAAAACTCATTTATTTAAAGATCCTAGTTTATCTTACAAAGACACGGTAGAAAGGGCCGTTGAATTTGCCAAAAATAATCTAACAACGTATTATGTAGATCAAGCTCTTATAAAGATAGATCCTTACGATCTAAATAATAAACGTAAGTTTCACATTTGGTTAAATAAATTTGAGTATGTAGCAGATATTACAGGCGTACCAGATGATAAAATGGTTGAATTCTTTCTTTTAATGGTGGATAGTGATCTCCATGTATACGTCAAGAAGACTTTCTCTACTTTAGATTACTCTAAACTTTCATACGATGAGATAATAAAACATTACATTACTTATTTTTCTCGCTTTGATATTTATTTACATAGAAATCGTTTGCAACATCGATATCAATACGAACAAGAACCATTAGAAAGATATATTGGTAGTTTACGAAAAATATATAATAAGTGTTCTTATGAAGAACACAAAGAAGAATTATTATGCAAACAATTCATTAATGGAATCTGTTACAATGAAGTAAGAACTCATTTACATAAAAATCCTTGCTTAACATTCGATGAAACGGTGGCAAAGGCCATTCAATTTGCCAAAGATAATCTCATAACTTATTATCTTGATCATGCTTCTTTATACATTTATATTTATCATCCCCAGGATGGTAGTTTTTTTACTTGGTTTAATAAATTTGAGTATATAGCAGATACGATCAAGGTGCCGGATAATAAAATGATTGAGTTCTTCCATAAAATGGTTCATAATGAAGTACATACGTCTGTACGAAAGATGTTTCCTTCAGTCAGCTTCACTGAACTTTCATACGACGAAATAATAAACTATTACCTTAAAAAGTTTTCTTCCGTCGATGAATCTCATTTACACAGAAAATGTTTTATAATTCGTAATCAATATGAAGAAGAAACCATAAAGGAATATGCTAAAAATTTACTCAAAATATATGAAAAGTGCGATTATACGGATTTTCAAGATGAAAGACTATTGGGAAAATTTGTATATGGGCTTCGCGACGAAGAAATAAAAACATATTTAAAAAACAGGTCTAATTTAACATTCAAAAAAGCAAAAAAAAGGGCCAATGCAATTGAAATGAGAAAAATGAAAAAATCGAATAGTAAATAATTCAGCTTCAATGAATTACTCTCTTTTTAAAGATTAGATAAATAAGACAGATAAATTTAAATGATCAATAATTTATGCGAAGATAAATAATTATTCAAAGAATAGCACAATATTATAATATTTTCTACGAGCACAAGAAACATTAAAAACCAGTTAAACGGTTGCATGAGAATATTTATGAGCAAATGAGCTTCGGTTAAAACCAATACATTAGTCAAGATAAAACATTAGTCAAAGTAAAAGAAGAAGAAGAAGAAATAAGCAACAAAATTGTGTTTCTAAACTTAATATAGGAATATTAGGAAACATTATTAAACAATGTAGGAACACGTTGTCGACGAAGTTCAAAGATTTAATTCAGGTAATTATACGCTTAGAAAATTATATTCATATTGAATACAAAAAGATTTGTTATTTAAAAAAAAAAACGTTTCTAAAAGAAAATCAAAAACGTTTGAATTGCTATTCAGAAAAGTAATGGTTATGATAATGTAATATTTTTCTTAATAAAAAACATAATTTATTTTTAATATTTATTTAGGTGACTGACACGAACAGAAAACCATTTCAAGCGACACAATTTGTGAAAATGAAGACATATTAATTTTATCAAAATATTGACGGATTGTAAAAGAAACTTGTTTTAATGGAAACATGCCAAAATATTATAATAGAATGGCATCGTTAAATTGACGATAAACAAAAGAAAATCGATAACCACTCATTCTGGTCGAAGTTCCAATTTCCCTTAATCTACAAATTGTTTATAAAATTAAGTCATATTATTATATCATCAAATTTTATAATAGGAGCTAAAAACTTGACCCACGACTTTCCTGTCTAAAAGTTAGTAATAATAACAAAAATATTCAATTTTCGAATAACCTAAAACGCAGATGTTTCTACTATTTATTGCGATTATGTTCTTTAATATATTAAATATGTTGTCATGTAGTATAAAATGTTACATTATTCCGAATACTTTTAATACTTTCTAAATTAGACATTTCAAAATTAATAACATAATAGAAAAGGAAACAAAAATATTATAAAAATAATTAATTGAATTAAACAAAAATATATATATATAATATCAACATTGCCTAAATAACATTTGGTATTTTATAGAATACCTAAATATTATGTACAATGCCTAGGAAAAGTCCGTAAAAATTCTTTTGTTTCCTACATTGTCCAAAAACGCTTGGCATTATGGGCTAACCTAAAAATTTCGGTGAATCTCGGCATTTCCCACTTGGACGGTACTAGACTAGATTTCATGGTGGGAGAAATAATGAAACGTTGAGGGAGAATGAGGGAAACATGTAGAAGAAAGAGAGAAACGTGGTGGGAGACATGGGTGAGGTTTCCTTCCAAAAGAACGTTACAAAAGAGGATGAAACTTTCCATTAGTCCCAAGCACCCCTCCACCGCTGTTAATGCGTAGACATAACAATGGCCGACCTTTCAGTTGGGATTTGAAGTATTCTATCATCAAAGAAAATATTTTTTCCCGAATTTTATAGCCCATCATTGGAATGCAGTTCAGGTACCTAAATAATCTTTCGTTGGCCCAGGTCACTATTTTAATGTGTTCTTTGTTAACAAACCGGTCCTTTACAGGTAGCTCTCGACACACCTCCATGTCGACGGGAACAAATTTATTCGAAATTTTGTATATTACTGAATTTAGTATAAAACGAAACGGTCACATTCATTGTAATTGTTCATTGAACAAATTTTATTTAAATAAATTAATCAAAAAATTCAAATAAATTAATCAATTTATTGTTGATAGTTTATCATACGACTTAAAGTGAATTCGTCAGCCTGATTAGAGGAAACAAAAGACTTTTTTTTTTTATTTTATTTATTGAGACAACAATACAAATTTTCAGATTTTCGAGATATCGTATGAAGTGCGATTCTACTCGAAATCAATATGAATAAGAACCGATAGGAAATTATGTTCGTAGTTTACGAAAAATATTTAATATGTGCAGTTATTAATGGGATAAATCAATGTTATCTCGAAGAAGATAAAAATAATTATGATATTTCAGTATTATCTCTTGGTATGAAATTACATAGAAATTGACAGTTGGGTAAATACACCTGATATTCAAATTGACTTCCTTATCAATCATTTTAAAGAAGAATTTAACTATTTTATTATAAAGTATGCCGAAAATTTCTGTTATATACTCAAATATATTTAGTCATTCTTAAAAGTCACCATTTTGCATTTTGTAAGGAGTTAGCAATAAACGAGTTTGTTCTTCATAATAAAATATTTGACAATTTATCCTCGAAATTCACCATTTAAAAAAAAAAAAACGATAATTAATCCTTATTGCAATTAAATAGGAAGTCTTTTGAAAATTCTTTGTTCAGACGTTTGTTACACTTATTAGCTTAATAATTATATTTATTATTATTTATATTTATAATTATTATATATTATATATATTTTTATATAATATATAATAATAAATATTATATATATATATACATATTATACATATATTATATAAATTTTATATAATAAATAATAAATATTATTATATATATTTACAATTATTTATATTTACAACTAAATCTCCTTAGCCTGTTTACAATAAATAGTTCTAGCAAAATCTTTATATAAATGTAATAAATAAACTGTAATTTTATTTAGGAAATATCTTAAATTAATAACAATATTGTTGTTAATAACGAATACTATTTTTCGTTTTTATCTCATTATTAGAAACATTTAGTGTAAGATACAAATGTTTATGTCTTAAGTATGAAAATATTTTCTTAATTCTGCAAGATCCAAAATTAAATCTTCGAACTTTTTCGGTTACGTGCAGGATTACTTTTTAAGGATAAAAATACAGCTTTTTTGCTTACTTCTTTTTTTTGTAACTTTGACTAATGCGTTATTTTAATTGAAGTTCATTTTCCTCTTTAATAATTCATGCAGCAACTTCATTCATTTGAATAGTTTTTGCACTCGTAAAAGTTTTCTTAATACTTTGATGAATTAAGTATCTTCATAAAATTTTCAGGATTAAAAATGATCCAGTTTTAGGGTTCGTTTATATGTTTGATTTGTTTAGCATCTTTAGAGTTTATTTTAGTTATTTGATCCATTCTGCGATTTAATTTTTTGTCTTGTAAATCGATGGCCTTTGAAACTGCACTTTCGAATGACAAAGGGAAGAATTTTTCTAAATGAGTTCTTATTTCTTCATCGCGAATACCTTTTACGAATTGTTTGCGTATTTTGAAATTAATTTTACTTTTATAAAAGCATTGTTTATATATTTTGTATAAATGATTAGCATAACTTTCAATCGTTTCTTCTTCAAAATGAATTCGACATAAAAAAACGTTTTCTATTTAAACTAGTTTTATCTGCAGAAGTATAAAAAAGATTATAATACTTCGGTATTATCTCATCGTATGAAATTTCAGAAAAGTTGACAGAAGGATTAGAGTCCTTGAAACTCTGATGAACATCATTATCCACCATTACAAAGAAAAATTCAAGCATTTTATCATCAGGCACTCTGATAATATCTGCTATATACTCGAATGCATTTAGCCAGATATGAAATGCACCATTACCGAATTTTAAAGGTATGAGCAATGAACGTGCTATAAATTTATAATGAGATACTGTACAAATTATGGGTAATTGATCCTCGTTACCCATCATTTTTGAAAACCAGAAAACGTTAATTATTCCTTATTGCAATTAAATAAGAAATCTTTTGAAAATTCTTTCTTCGAATTTCTGTTTAACTTTTAACAATAAGCACAGTACACTTATCTTAGTGTATTTCGTAATAATTTCTTATTCTTAAACTTCAATAATTTACATTTTTCTATATATAATTATATTAAGGATTTCAGGTTCGTCACAGAGATTAAATATTGTTTTAGAAAAGTATTAAATGAAGAAAAATGAGAATACAAAAGTTCTACTGATTAACCTTGTAACGAATACTGATCGACTAAGTATTTCAAATTTATTGTCTGTAAATAGAAGTGGAAATAAGCAGATTTTCAACACTTTCTATTAGTTATTGGTAAATACAATAATATAACTGCTGATGAGCAGAATAAACAATTAATATAATATTACAAATTTAAACGTGAAACAAACTCAACAATTATTATTTGATACGCTTAAAGAAATGAAAGATATTAACACATTTATAAACGAGTCTTTTTTATATTCCTTACTATTTTTGTGCCTATTCATTTTATGATTAAATTCGTATCGACTGTTTACACTCTTAGTTTCAAAATAAAGTTTTCTTTTACGTCAGTCCATAAATAAATATTTTAAATAAGTTGTGTTTTTATTAAAGAAAAAATTATAATTAAACAGCTATGTTTTGTAATAAAAATTAACATTTTTCGTTTTCCTCTTTGTAACGTTTGATTTGAATATAAAACTTTTATTTATTCAATACAAAAACTATTTCCTAATAGTATAGGATCCCATACAAATACTTTGAATTTTTTTCATTAACGAACAGGATTACTGTTTACAAACAGAAACATAACATTTTCACTCGTTGTTTCTTCGTTTAACGTCGATAAATAAGTTGTATTAAGCACAGATAATTTATTGTAACAAAGTTCATGATATAATTTATCTGATTTTTAATACATTTTGTGTCCGTTAAAAATGTCATGAAATAATTTATCTGATTTTTAATACATTTTGTGTCCGTTAAAAATGTCATAACATTGTAGCATAATTAGATTAATTAATTATCTTAAACAAAAATATTAAACATTTCAAATTATACCCATTAAAGATTTTCTAATCTTATTTTATTTGTTTAATGTTTGATTGTCTGTAACTCATTCAAATTTCTTTCATACACTTGTTTAAGCATAATATCTTCTATGTTTATTATCTTTTCTTACGATAAAAATAATGAGTTATAATAAAGTGGATTAACCTTCAGTCTTTTAAGGTTTTCAACATTCAACATTAAACATAAAAATGTAATTTTTCTACGATCAGGTACTTCGAGATAATCTAAGAAATTCTGAAATTTATTTAAACGAATATCGAAATGAATTATATCTAAATAGAACTCTTTTCTAAAAACTATAAAACTATTAAAAAATTATATAAATTTTTAAATAGTTAACTTGTTAAAAGTTTTTAGTTTAATTTTCATCCAATAAACATTGCACTGTTCGTAATATATTTCAAAAAAAATGTATTTATTTAAAACGTTATTATTCTATACTGTTGATCTTATTTTTTATATTTAATAATAAGTATAGAGACTTATAGGATTGTAATAAAAATTAGAAATTGTTTTTAAAAGTATATATAAATTATCAAAATTTAACTGATATTTTAACAATTGATCGATACCTGGTGGTCGACTCCATTATTTAAACTTTATTACTATTAAATAGGCGTGAAAAAAAAAGAGAAGATTTTCAACTTCATGTACATACAATAATTAATCAAATTTTAAATATATTTAGTCAACGTTAAAAATTGTTATAATTTTTTCCTAGCATACAATAGATTAATTAATTATCTTAATAAAATATTGACGCGATTTAATATATTACATTAATTAAATATTATCTTATTTCATATATCATTTGTTTAATGTTTGATTGTACGTAATTCATTCAAATTTCTTTCATGCACTTATTTAAGCATAATATCTTCTATGTTTATTATCTTTTCTTACGATAAAAATAATGAGTTATAATAAAGTGGATTAACCTCGAGTCTTTTAAGGTTTTCAACATTCAACATTGAACATAAAAATGTAACTTTTCTACGATCAGGTACTTCGAGATAATCTACTAAATTCTGAAATTTATTTAACCGAATATCGAAATGAATTATATCTAAATCGAACTTTTTTCTAAAAACTATTAAACTATTAAAAAATTATATAAATTTTTAAATAGTTAACTTGTTAAAAGTTTTTAGTTTAATTTTCACCCAATAAACATTGCACTGTTCGTAATATATTTTCAAAAAAATGTATTTATTTAAAACGTTATTATTCTATACTGTTGATCTTATTTTTTATATTTAATAATAAGTATAGAGACTTATAGGATTGTAATAAAAATTAGAAATTGTTTTTAAAAGTATGTATAAATTATCAAAGTTTAACTGATATTTTAACAATTGATCGATACCTGGTGGTCGACTCCATTATTTAAACTTTATTACTATTAAATAAGCGTGAAAAAAAAAGAGAAGATTTTTAACTTCATGTACATACAATAATTAATCAAATTTTAAATATATTTAGTCAACGTTAAAAATTGTTATAATTTTTTCCTAGCATACAATAGATTAATTAATTATCTTAATAAAATATTGACGCGATTTAATATATTACATTAATTAAATATTATCTTATTTTATATATCATTTGTTTAATGTTTGATTGTACGTAATTCATTGAAATTTCTTTCATGCACTTATTTAAGCATTATATCTTGTATGTTTATTATCTTTTCTTACGATAAAAATAATGAGTTATAATAAAGTGGATTTACCTTGAGTCTTTTAAGGTTTTCAACATTCAACATTAAACATAAAAATGTAACTTTTCTACGATCAGGTACTTCGAGATAATCTACTAAATTCCGAAATTTATTTAACCGAATATCGAAATGAATTATATCTAAATCGAACTTTTTTCTAAAAACTATTAAACTATTAAAAAATTATATAAATTTTTAAATAGTTAACTTGTTAAAAGTTTTTAGTTTAATTTTCATCCAATAATCATTGCACTGTTCGTAATATATTTTCAAAAAAAAATGTATTTATTTAAAACGTTATTATTCTATACTGATGATCTTATTTTTTATATTTAATAATAAGTATAGAGTCTTATAGGATTGTAATAAAAATTAGAAATTGATTTTAAAAGTATATATAAATTATCAAAGTTTAACTGATATTTTAACAATTGATCGATACCTGGTGGTCGACTCCATTATTTAAATTTTATTGTTATTAAATAGGCGTGAAAAAAAAAGAGAAGATTTTCAACTTTATGTACATACAATAATTAATCAAATTTTAAATATATTTAGTCAACGTTAAAAATTGTTATAATTTTTTCCTAGCATACAATAGATTAATTAATTATCTTAATAAAATATTGACGCGATTTAATATATTACATTAATTAAATATTATCTTATTTTATACATCATTTGTTTAATGTTTGATTGTACGTAATTCATTGAAATTTCTTTCATCCATTTATCGGAGCATTATATCTTCTTTCAAGTTCAATTGCCTTTGTTGCAATCATCTTGAATGTTACATTTTCTTTCCTATTCAAATACGTAGCTATAACACGATCGCGTAATCCTTTTATGAATTGTTTGCATAATAATAAATTAATTTGTTCTTTGTTAAAAGATTTATGAAACTGTTGGAATAAATCTTTAGCATAATCTTCTACAGTCTCGTTATCGCGTTGTATTCTTTCTCTAAAATTTTTTCTGACTAATTTCCTTGTGGTCATAATATTAAAAGAGTTTAACTCGTATAATATATCCAAATACGGAACATTGTAAATGTTTTGCGGAGATAAATCATTCGAGAGAGTATGAAATATATCATTTTCCAACATTAAACATAGAAATGTTATTTTTTTACTATCAGGTATTCCGAGATAATCAACTATATTCTCAAATTTTTTAATCCAAGATGTAAACATACAGCTATCTCCATTGTACTTTTCTAGCATCGTATCAGCTTTGGAAACATAATATTTCATTGCATCATCGTCCTCATACATTTTTAATAAATTGCTGACTCGTTAGAATTTTTTATGTTTATTTATTTGTTAAACTTTCGCCAATAAACACCGAACTGTTCGTAATATATTTTCAAAAGAATTTATTTTTTAGTAAAACGTCAATATTCAGAGATTAAAAATTGTTTAAAAAAGAGAAAGAAACCTATAAAATTAACAAGAATAAACTAAGAAAAAGTTCAACTGATATTTAAACAGTATAACGTGTGCTTAACGATTGTTAGTGTTAAATTTATTTGTTTTCTTTTTTTTTTTAGACAGGTATAAAGAGGGGAATATTTTCAGCACCCAACTTTACTTTAGTTTTTGGTACAGACAATAACTGTAACTGAAAATTAGCGTAATAAATAATTAATTGAATATTACAAATTCGAAGATGAATAATGTGTATAATATTATATTATTTTTCTAACCATGTCATGTGTGTGCATTTATTTAGATTTAAATAAAGCGGTGATTTTATTATTTTGAGCAACGTTTTTTCTTACAATCCAATAACACTTGATGTGTATTTATTTATGACCAGGTCCACTTCGATTGTTTACGTTAAAATGTTCCAATTCGAGCCTCCACTTACGTCGGTCCCTACATAAAAAAAAAAAAAAATAAATAAATTATATTTGTGTATCGAGAAAAAAAATATTTTAATTCTCAACAATTTTTTCTTTTAATAAATATTATCACTTTTGTTTATTGTTTAACGACGTTTCATTTGAATATCAAAATTTTGTATATCCGATAAAAGAACGAATGTAGTAAATTACCACCCACGTGTTATTTAAATTGAAAAAAAAAAAAAATAAGAAATTTACATAATTGTCCAATGGACAAATTGTTAAATAGAAAATGAATTTAATATTAATAATAATAAAAACAAACTAATTTCTTCTTTCAACATCGACTAATGTATTGTTTTAAGTTTATTGTTCAACTTATTTGCTCTTAAATAGTTCATGCAACAATTGTTCTTGTTTTGAATATATTTTGTGCTCATTGGAAAATGTTATAATAATGCGATAATCATTGATTAACTAATTATTTTCATGAATCATTGACAATTTAAATTTACGCTTATTTATATTTCGTTTATATGTTTTATTTGTTTGACGGCTTGTAGTTTGTTTAAACTATTTTATTATTTCATTATTATACATATATATAATGTTATTTTTCATCTTGTAAATTCAATGGTATTTGTTACAGCATCTTTTTAAATGATACGTGTTACGTCTTACGGTGTAAGAAAAAAAGAAAAGTGTGGTTAGTTTGTCGTCAAACCGTGTAACCTATACAACGGAGTAACTTTAGCACATGTGAGGGTATTGACGAGTAATGAAATTTGAATATGTGAAAACTGGAGAAGAAATATTGTATTTATAGTAGGAAATTTGTTAGAATTCTATTACAACGGAGATTAAATGTTAAGAATTAAAGTAAGGTCCTTACCTTTAGCTGTAGCCGGTGGGGTAGGTCTCTATCACAACTTCGATCAATAACAAAGAAATAATTCTAGTCGCGGATAAAATAACTAATATTACTGAAATATATTCTTTTATTTTCGTTTATATTCATATTTATCACTTAACGTTAACAATCCGATATTGATGAAATCAATTCACGTTCACTGATTTTACAAAACTCACAATAAACATTTATAAATTAAAACAATAAGTATACGTATTTATCAACTAGAACAGAAATAGTCGATTCAATAGAAAAATAAGAAATGTCGCGTTTAGTTTCCTGTTCTTTTTTCCAGACCTATTCCTATCCCCACTTTTGAGATCAGTTACTTACGTGCATACGAAACAGTTTGTAGGATACGCATATCTCGTTTCTTATTGGACGGTCATATTGACGCCTTCGACGTTCATTGGTTTAGAGATATAACGAGGAGTTGACAATACTTTTCGGGGGTATAGTCCAGACACGACGTACGAAACCAGGAATTTTTATGTCTGCGTCTATTGGTGGGAGAAACTAATCTTTTGTCAAATAGGTTATATTTCCCGAGACCGATAGAATATAAGAGAATTGTCTAGGGTTTTCATAATACGTGAAACCTTTTCTAAAACTTTCACGGCGACAGTGAGGCGCAGGTCTGAAAAATGTTTTTTGTTCGTTGATTCTTTCGATTTAACAATAAACCTTCTCTTCGGTCGCTTAAGCCATTCCTTTCGACGAGCAAAACGAAGGAAATAAGGAAAATAATTTGAAAAAAAAATGAAAAGAAAAAAAAGAGAAACGATTAATGACGTAGCACTAAATTCAGGAATTTTCTTTTTTTTTTGTTGGAAAGTTATAATAAATAATAATATTATTTTATTTAACAATTAATGATATATAAATAATAAATTTTAATCGTATAACATATTCCGTTTATTTTGATTCCACGATATCTTATTGAACATTTCTTTCTGATCTTATTTACTATCAACACTTAAAATATCGAATATAAACACAGAAACGCATACTACGTAAATCGCTACAAAAATAACGTGACTAAATTTAGTTTTTTTTTTTCTTTTTTTCTAAGAATCTATTTTTAATAATATACTCGTTTTAAAGTATCGTCACAATTTTCGTATTAACATCTATCGAATGTTTCCAGTTAATAACAAATTTCTATTAATTGTATCGATTTAATATTAAGATAGAAATGAAATCCATAGTTAAAATTTGTAAACATCGCAATAACGTGCTGGATTACTGTTTACTGACAAAAATACAGCTTTTATTACACGCTTATTCTTTTTACTTGAATTAATAAAATCGTAGATGATTCTCTCCGTAATGTTGTGACGTTTTTCATTTACCTAAATATCTTTATATAATTGATGATCTTAAAACTTGTTACTTTACATCAAAATGTCGTATACTGTATATAAATACTGTAAATAAAAATTATTACTTTAATGTATAAAGAAACATTCGTTTCTCAACTTTGTATATTTTTATTATTTAACAGTCTTATAATCTTTTTCATATTTTCTTATCGTGGGTATTTACATTTGTAAATCTAGTTTAAGAATAAAAAACGTCCATTTCCTGAGCGATCATTACTGCACTACGAAATATTAAATTTGGTTGTCGTAGTAATTGATGTCTAGCAACCGGGTTTATTAATCCATGTATGAATTGATTGAGTAAATTAGCAGTTGTGAAAAATTCACGACGGCAGTTATTAATTAACAAGGTTAAAGCAATGGCATAATGAGGAACAGATTCACCGATCATTTGAACTCGAGTCTTAAAACGATATTCAGCTGCAGACTCTCCTTGAAAGGGTGAGTATATTTGTTCCATCACTAATATAATCTGTTTATATGAAAATTGACGAACGTCGTTAGGAGATAATAGTAACGCCAAATTGTTATAAACTAAAGGTTCGACCATATGTAATAAAAATTCAGCCTCCAAATCTTCTGTTATTTCAAGACATTCGATTATATACTCAAAACAACTTAGCCATTTAAGAAAATCTATACGTTTCGGGTTGAACTTATCCAATAAACGGGTTCCTCGTGCTACTAATCCCTCCATTACATCCATTGTTCTTATTATTTAAATGATCAGTAAGAGTTATTGATTATAATTGCACGTAATTTGATAACTTGTTTGAATTTATTTTCTTACACCTTTATTAATAAACACTTTATACTATTTGTAATAAATTTAAAAAACGTTTATCTTTAAGAAATATTTCAATGATTTATATTTGGAATTATTCGTTTTGTTGTTAAAGATCGCGGAGACGTATTTTTATATACGTCTTTATAATCTTCTATTATTAATTATATTTTAACTGTTAGAAGTACGCTAAACAATTCTCTGTTTAAATTGAACTGCTTAGATATATGAAAGATAAACGGTAGATATTTAGCGCCTAAAATATGTCCTTTGTCAAGGTATCGATATTACGGACCATTATAAACACTTGAAAAAGTGTAGCAGATTTAAATATCAACAAATACCAACAGTTACTGATTCAATCTAGTTAATCGTTTTTATAAAGATTTCACACTTTTGTAAAATTAAAAGTATTTTATAAATTTTAATTGTGTAACATATTTTGTTCATTTTGATCACCCGATATCTTGTTACACATTTGTATCTGACCTTATTTACTATCAACACTTAAAATATCAAATTTAAGCAGTGCTACATATTATGTCAATCCTTACAAAAATATTTTAACTAAATTTGATTTTTCCATTAAGAACTTATTTTTAATAATATATTCGTTTTAAGAAATCATTACAATTTTCGTTTTTGTCATTTCTTGTCAATAACAAATTTTTATTAACTCTATTAATTTAATGTAAGATAAGAGAGAATGAGAACCTAAATTAAAATTTTGAACTATTGCAATAACATGCAGCATTATTGTTAATAGACAAAAATACAATTTTATTGCATGCTTATTCTTTTTACCTTTTAATTAGAGTACCAATATAAATAAAGTCAACGTGCTTTGTCTATGCAACAATTCACACTACAAGAGAAACAATTTTCATATAATCGACAGATTATTAAATTAATGATCTTAAAACTATTGTTACATTAATGTACGAAGAAACATTTGTTTCTCAACTTTGTATACTTTTATTATTTAATAATATTTTTTAATAATTTAATATTAATATATTAATAATATATTAATTATTAATAACAATTATTAATAATATGTCAATTATTATTAATAATAAGCATGTAGTCTCTCTCTTATTTCATCTCCTCTTCTCGCTGATATATAAATTTGATAATCTAGTTTCAAAACTATCAAATTCTATTTCTTGAGCTATTATTAGTGCCGTATGGAATGATAAATTTGATTCTTGTAGTAATTGATTCCTAGCTCCCTAGCTTATTAGTCCATTTATCGAATCGATTAAGTAAATTATCACTTATGTTGAAGTGAGGACTGCAGTCATTAATTATCATGTTTAAAGCCAAGGCATAGTGATTTACAGTTTCTTCGATCATTTAAACTCGAGTCTTAAAACGATATTCAGTAGCTAACTCTTCTTGAAGGGTTGAGTATATTTGCTGCAGCATTAATAATATAAGTTTTTCGTATGAAAATTTAAAAGGATTGTTTAACTACCATTTTCTTGATCGGTACTATCATGCGTTTTTTATTGATTGCTAAATGTTGTTGTATGTTGTTGTAATGTTGGTTGTTATTGTGATCTATTCTGCATATCTGATGATATGCATTTAATGTTTTAATAATGTGCTGCGTCGTCAGAAGCTTATGTGATTTTGATGAGTTGTTTTTAGTGATACGAAGTGAATCGAGTTTAATGAATGAATAAATGATTGAATGTTGTTGCTTCTCGTGTTTTTATAATAAGAAGATGGTTGACATCCCTTCTCTAAGTTGACTGTTCAATACTTGAAAAGTCTATCCCCATATTCTATTGATGCTGATGCAGATGGTTAACGGTTTTCATAGATTTTGCAGCGGGAACCATATGTCAATAGAAACTCATACCTGGGTTGTTTGTTCTGTTTGTTTGATAGTTGTATGACTTCCCGGAATGTGGGGTGGATATTTTCTATGCATTTTCAGGTATGATTTCTGAAGGCCCAAACGGTCTCGAATAATATGCCGCTCGATTTATTCCTTTCGTTAAGTTTTTACCTGGCACGGGTCAAATGGAGTTCCATCTAAAATTCAAAAATCAAAAGTTCGACCATGTTTTAATACAAAGTCAGCCTGGCTCGCATCTGTTATTTTAAAACAATCGAATGCATGATCAAAATAATTTGGTCATTTAAGAAAATCTATAAATTTCGGGTCGAACTTTTTGAATAAATGGATTCCTCTTGCTACTAATTTTATCATTGTATCCATTGTCATTATTTAAATGACAAATAAGGGCTTGTGATTATAATTGCACGTAATTTGATGACTTATTTGAAGCTCTTTCGTTTCACATTCACTAATTAACACTTTATATTTTTAGTAATGAATTTAACAAACCGTTGTCTTTTTGAAAAATGTGAATAATTTATATTCAGAATTATTTGTTCTATGCTTATGATCTGTAAGTGAAGGATCACAGTATCGTATTATAGGTGAAGAATTTTGTTAATAGAAATATATAATATTAAACCATTGCAAATAGATCACGAAAAATTTTTTTTTTTATGTTTTTGTTATTTATGGCAGAGCAATGTTACGGAAAATACTGGAAAAACACGACAATGAAATTGCTTTGAAAAAAAATTCTAAGAGATGTTAGGTCATTAAAATAATTTTGTGGTGGAAAAAATGTCAATATTTTATACATAAAAATGTTTAATTTATATTTATATCAGTAAGAAAAATCTAATTCTAGTAAATAAGGTTGAAAATTGTTAAAACAAAAGTATATCAAGAAGAATGAAAATACAAAAATTTTGACTGTTATTCTTCCGTCTGATGAGCCCTGATCGATTCTGTATTAAAACTTAATTTTTTAATAACGTAAGAGAAAAGAATAATATATTTAGAATGTAACATAAATCCTTGCTCAAAATATTAACACGATGGAGTGTTTTCTAAAAAGAAAAATATGAAAAATAAACTCTATTTATATTTAGAAAAAATATTAAAAATTATGGCAATATAATCGTGAAGAACAATTACCGTTTTAACGTAATTGTATTCAACATTTTTTTTTAGAAAATATTTACTTTTTTTTATTTTCCAACGGCTCTTAGACTAGTTTATTTTTTTTTTTTCATTTTTCTGACATAATGAATTATTTCTACATTGCATTCTTTTAAATTCCATTAATAAGGCGATATAATCTGCATCTAGAAATTTTAAATGTGATATCCGGCTCAATGTTTTGGAAATATGTTTGTTTCTTAATCCGTTTATGAATCGTTGGAGTAAGGAAAAACCTTTGCGATAACGACAGTTTTTAAATAATTTCATTAAAGCGAAGCAATAGTATTCTATACTCTCGCGATAATATTGGTCTCGATAAACAAAACGATAACAAGATAAAATTTGCAACGAGTTGTGTACATTCGTTCTAACTGACGCGTAAGCACTGTGTATGGAAGATCGAAAAGGTTTTTAGGAGCTACTTTTTTTATAAGATTGATACGAGTCGAAGTATTGATCATATCTATTAAAAATTTAACCTTTTTATCTTTTGGAAACTTAAGTATATCGATTAAAAATTCAAATTGATTTAGCCATTTATGAATATCCATCTTTCTTGAATTAAACTTTTTGAAAAAACCACATAATAATTTATTCACTGGAATCGTTGAAATCTTTATAATCGGCACTTCGTAAAAAAATAAAAGTATTGTTCTTTGAAGACCACAAATAAAAGATCTTTAGGAAAATTCTTTGTTCACTTTCAACATTTTTTATTTCACTCTCACCAATGATCAATAATATGTATTTCTCACAATATACTTTGAAATAGTTTTTTTATTTAAATCCGTCACTTTTCTATAGTTTTTCTTTTACGTTAATATATAATTAAATAATCACACAGTATTGTTATGAAGATAAAAAATAATTAACAAGAATAATAATAACAAATCCACTGATATCCTAATCGTCTAACAACGGGCACACTTACTTAAGTTCAATTGTCTTATGACAGAATAAACAAATGTCGGATATTCAAAGTTCTACATTAGTCCTTGTTAGAAATAATAATATGACGGATAAATAATATAAACTTATAATGTATTACAAATTTATATAAACGTCGTCCAAATTAAACGGTTAACGATTTTCTCATCAATTCTTCTTCTTTTTATTCTTCTTATTTTTATATTTATAAGTCAGTTGGATGTTTCCATCTTATGGTTAGTTTTTTTCTAATATAAATAGTGTAAGATTAATTACAAAAATTGAGCCGCTGGACTGACCACTCTGAACCGGAACTCGAACCAAGGAGATTCTTTCACTTTCTGGACGATTGCTCCTAATCCATTAAACTATTCAGGGTACACTGTCCAATTCCTTCACGAATGCTCATCCCACACTCTACGCCCCTGCAACAACATTCGACCCCGAATGTTCCGTCATTTTCAATATGCTGGGCGCTTAAAAAGCCTCTTTCCTAGTTCCCCAGCCAACCGTTCAACGTCGCTGCTATCGCCTAACCTCTTTTTTGATAGATCTTCAATAAATTATTTTTCTCGCGTTGTTGGATGATTGTAGAAGTGTGTTACAAAGCAAACTTCCATCCCTAACTAAGCCCTAAATTGTAAAATTCGTGGAAAAAATTAAGTGCCACTGGGACTGGACTGGACCGGGACTCGAACCAAGGATCTTTCACTTTCCAGACGACTGCTCTTTATCCATTGGGCTATCCAGGGCCCATCGTCTAATTCTTTCACGAATGCTTATTTAAGTATTTGGCATGGAAGCGCTCGTCCCATAATAGTGCACGCCCCTATGAGCATTTAGTTGGGGTGTACAGCGGTTCTCATTTTATATTTTATTGTGAAATATTTTATTTCATCCATTATTGTCGTTAGTTCTTGGTCATTTTATATATCTTTATTACGTATTAACCATAATTCAAACTATAGTTTTCTTACAATTATTAATTCCATCATATTTAATGAAAAATCAACCTTTTTAAAATCATTTACATCAAAAAAATTAACAAGAAATTCAGTATATTAGGAAACTGTATATTTAGGATCAAATTTTGGAAGAAAATAAGTAGCTTTAGTTACTAAATTCGGTATTCTATTATATTTATTCTTTGAAAAACAAGGAAAACATCTTTTTATTTTATTCGTATAATCTTTCATATTAATATTTTATATTCTTTGATTAAAAAATTTCTTATGATTAAATCATTATGTTCATGAAATATTAAACATTTAAAATTACGTTGATTTAAGTTTCGTTCATATGTTTATTTTGTTTTACGGTTTCCAGTTATAAATATTAAAAGTTACAAATATTAAAAGTTATAAATATTAAAATTACACTAATTTAATGTTTGTTTATATGTTCATTTTGTTACAGGGCTTGAAAAACATTTAATCTATTTTATTATCTCCCGAATTAATATTCTTTTCTCTAAATTTAATAACTTCTGTAACTGCACTATTGAATGACATGTCAGGAAATTGTTTTAAATGCGTTCTTAGTTCATCGTTGCGTAATCCAATTATGAGTTGTGCGAGTAATTTTCGTCCTGAGTTATTATTAGTAAAACAACACTTTTCATATATTTGGAGTAAATTCTTAGCATATTTTTCTATCGTTTCTTGTTCATATTGTTTTCGACAAAGAAAACGTTTTCTATTTAATTCAGCTCCGTATTGAGAAGAAAAATAATAAAAATAAAGTTGTATTGTCTCTTGATAGGAAATTTTAAAGAAGTTGATAGAAGGGTACATTGTTTTGACACCCTCATGGATTTCATTATCAACCATTTTAAAGAAGAATTCAATCATTTTGTCATCCGGTACCTTGATGATACTTGCTACAAACTCAAATTTATTCAACCAAGCATAAAACGTAAATTCCTCCTCCGGTTTGAAAATATGCATCATTGAAGTAGCTTGACGTAGATAAGAATCCATTTCACACTCTTCGCTTGATGAATCCTCGTTGCTCATTATTTTCAAAAAGAAAAACGCGCTTTTTATTTCTTATTTCTTGTAAATAGATAATATCTTTTTGGATGTTCTTTGTTCAGACTTTTGTTTCACTTTTTTCCAATAAAAACAATACACTTTTCTTCAAGTAATTACAAATAAGTTTTTTTTAGGAACACGTATACGTTTTATATTTTTTACATTAATATATATATATATAAGTTAAGTATCTTTGTGTCTTATTGCGTATAAAAAAATTGTTTTAGAAAAATTTTCAAATTAACTACAATAAACGTATACAAAAGTTCAACGAATATCTTAACCGTACAACGTATGCTCAACGATTAAATATTTAAACTTTATTGATTTTAAATAGGAACGAAGAGGGGTATATTTTGACTGCCCTACATTAGTCCTTGGTAGAGACAATATTATAACCGACGATGAGCGTAATAAACAAATCGTTGAATATGACAAATTCAAAGGGAACAAAGATAAAAATGAAGTTATTCTTCTGACGATATCTTTCTCTTATAAACCTACAAAAATCTGTGATGTTGTTGTCTTAAAAAATGTTTCTCTTTGCAATCCCAAAAGTAATATCTTGATGGGTATTTGTTAATGACCAGAACCGTTTCTACCGTTTACACCAAAATGATCGAATTAAGTGCTTTCTCCTATTTTGATCCCTACATAAATAAAAACAAAAAAAATGTTGTATTTATTTAAGAAAAAATTTTAATAAGAAACAATATTTATGTCAATAACAATTACCGATTTTCGTTTCCGTCTCATTGTTAGAAACACATTTAATGTTCAGAACAAATATTTCTTAAGTATAAATATATTTCCTCTAAATTGTGTAAAATTTTATATTAAATTTTTGAACAATTTTAATAACATGCAGGATTACTATTGAAGTATAGATAAATAACTTTTTCGTTTATTTTTTCTTTTTTTTTAAATCTCGACTAATTTATTCTTTTAAGCATTGATAATTTGATATAAAATAGTTCATGCAAAAATTACACTAATTTTTGAATACTTATTATAAACATAGAATCTTTCATAATAATATAATATTCCTTGATAAATAAAAATTCTTGATGATTAAATAATTGTCTTCATAAAATATTGAATATACGGTTAGTTTATTATATTATATTTCTTCTTTATTTTAACGTACTATAAACAATTTTAGCTCTTATTCTTATTTGTAAATCTAATTTTCTTTTTGTTAATTCTTCTGCCATTGCAACCGTATCATCGAATGTTAATAAAGTATTGCGAATCAAATAAGAACGAATTTCAGGATCGTGGATTCCATCTACAAATTTTGCACGTAATTTTTCGTGACTTTCATAATCGCACTTTTCATAAATTTTGCACAAAGTATCCGCATATTCTGTTATCGTTTCATTAGGATATTGATTTCTACACGAAAAACGTTTTCTGTATAAATTGGTCTCACTGCGAAGCATTTGGAAAAAACAATGATACAACATTATTATGTAGTCGTATGAAAGTATAATAAACTTAAGATAAAAGAAAGTTTTCCTGACATGCTCATGGACATCATCATCCACCATATTAAAAAATAATTCCAACATTTTATCATCAGGTACTTTGTAATATTTTGCTAAGTACTCAAATGCATTTAACCACACGTAAAAGGAATCGGTTCCGAGTTTGAAAGGTCTCAGCATTGAACGAACTTTATTTTCATAATAAGATAATGGAGGATTTTTGGGTAATGATTCCTCGTTATTCATTATTTATAAAAAAAACAACAACAATTTTTATTCCTAATCGTAATAAAATAGGCAATCTTTGGCAAGTATTTTCACTGATACACTTTAAACAATAAACACAATGTACTTATTATAACGTGTTTCGTAACAATTTATTTTTCATATACGTAACTGTTTTGTATATCTTCTATTATATTTTGACGATATATAAATATGTTAGAAATATCAGTGTCGTCACGGGAATTAAAAGATATTCAAATTAATAAGAATAAGAATAAAAGAGCTCAACTGATTTTCCAACGGTTCTGATATGCTGATCGTTTTAACTAATTAAACTTTACTACTTTTAGATGAGAATTATGAGAGATATATTTTAAACGACCTACATTAGTTCTTGTTATTTATAATAATATAACTGACAATAAGCATAATAAACACTTCGTTTAATAATAAAAATTCGAAGGTGAACAAAGACAACAGTTACATTATTGTAAGATTTGTAAGATTTATAATTGTAAAGTAAAGTATTGGTAGTAGTATTTATTAATTAAGGGGTTATACGCAGTTAGGATTTTCAAAAAATCGATGTTTTTTTTTTTGCATTTTCGGAATGTACATATATTTAAGTATATTCTCTGAAAATTTCAAATCGATCCGACAAATATTCTTCACTTCATGTAAGCTGCAAACAAAAATTTTTAACTATGTGTAAACGTCTCTTTGAAACTTTAAACGCGTTTTTCTTAAAACGGTATTTTCAAAGTCAGTGATCTCGATTTTGCAAAAACGGCTTAACTGATCGGTTTCAAATTTTTATACAATCTTCTTAGATATATTCCTCAGGTATTAAGTATAAGGAATAATTTTTAAAAAAATTTATTACTATTTTTTTGTAACAATTTAGAGCGAAAATTTTAGTCACAAACAACAACTTTTTTTCAAATAGACGCTATTTTGTCAAAAATCAAAATTTTTAAAATTCCTCTCGTTAATACCTGCATTAATCTATCCTTTAAAAGAATCCACCATATTTTTCAATTTCAGATAATCCAAACCGCCAAAATGGAGATCACCGCCAAACGTCTTTTTTTAGAGAACGTTCAGGAAATCATCTACAGGAGCAGTGCAAATTAATATTTATACAGAATCGACGCGCTATTGTATTCTCAAAAGTTCACTCTATCTGAATTACCAACAATTTTTTTTTGAGAAATAAAAACTGTTTCTAGAAAAAATTCATGAAAATACGTCTTTTTCGAGCCTCGCAACTGCGTATAACCCCTTAATAAATAAATGGTATAATGTTTTTAAGAGATAGAATAGTAAGTATCTATAATCTAAACTAATGCTACGATATACTAGGTGTAACTCTCTATGTCCGAAGACAACGGTCTTAATTAGCGAGGAAAACCCGAACCCGACTCGTCGTCGCCTACCGTCGTCTTTTGTCCCTTTGCCGTCCCCCGTTGTCTTCCGTACTTTCCGTTACACTTTTCCCTCGTCGTCTCAACCCAAAAACTGCTACAGAACGCGCCCACCAGTCCTTTCCGTCGCCCACTTATACCCCACATCCCCACCATCGTCTCCCGTTGTTTCTCGTCATTCCTTCGGGAAACTTCCCGATTTCAAATCACGCACAAAGGTTCTTCCTGTATTCCAACATCGAGAACGTTTGGGAGACTTCGATGTAGCCACACAAAGGCGACAAAGTCTAGACGGTGTAACCTTAAACCTAAACTAATATTTTTATCTAACGCAACGGTCCCTTTCTTCATCCTCGACCGATGCATTCTTTCATTCCATTCAATCATTCTCACACTCATACCACTATACATATTCATATTTACAATTCTCAAATACTCCTCAATCCCACATTATTTTCCTAAAGTAACTAGAGTTTTATAGACTTAATGAAATTGACTATTTTAACATAATTAAAAACTAATTTTTTAATAGCTATTAATATCTTTTTATTTATTTATTTATAACAAAATCAGCTTCCATTGTTTAGACAAAAAAAGTTCAAATTAGGGCATCTGCCTATGTCGGTCCTTAAAAAAATATAATAGAAAAATTTTGTTTTTATTAGAAAAAAATGAAAATTATTAAGTAAATTTTTTTTAACAATTACCGCTTTTTGTTTTAGTCTCATTGTTAAAACTTAAAACTTTTTCGATAACATGCAGGATTATTGTTTAAGTATAAAAACACTGTTTTTCATTTACTTCTTTATTTTTTAACATTGAGTAACAAATTATTATTATTATTATTATTAAATATATAACCTATTTTTATTTGTAGTATTCTTCAAATTCCTTTAATCAAAATAATATTCTTGATTTTTGTTATATTTTTGCATGCACAATCATATTTTTGTAGGTTCTTTTATTTTACTTAATCTTAACATTTTACCTCTTATCCTTCTAATATAACTAAATTCATGCAATTTACAATACTACGCTTGATTTTGATCATATAATTGTATTTTTTAATTTTTTATTTTATTTGCTTTTGCATGTCATCCTTTATATTTCCAATGTTCTTTTATTTCGAGTATACAAATGCATTGGAATTCGGTTAGGCTCACGTGACTTTCCGTATTTGGCTTTCTTCTCTCAGCAACACGTTTGTTGCACATGCTACATTTTAGGGATGGGTCCTGGACCTAATCCTATTGTTCTCATTTCGCCAGACTAACATGGTGCCTTCTTTATGGTTACCCGTAGACATTTTATAACTGACCTTTTTCCGGTCTTTATTTGAAAAGGTATTCCTATTCCTAATATTCTCTCGTCTTTGCGTTTCGTTTGAGTGCAATCTGTTCGTAAGGGGTTAGTTTTACCTGAGTGAGGAATTTGATTTATTAGGATAACCAACCAGGATGAAAATTTTCTTGGTTTTGGGACTTTCTAACGTAGAGATTTTTCTACAAAAATATATATACATAATATATTTTAATATTATTTAATAATATTATTATAATATATATTTAATATTATTTTTTAATATTATATTTTATTTTTATTTCATTATATCATATTTTTTAATATATTTATATAAATATTACTCGAGATCATTAAAGGAAGGACGTGTGAATTTCTACTGAGGATTTTTTAATAAGAAATAATAAACTTATTGTATTACTACTAGAATTTTGATTGTGTCTTTTCTTATTTAACTTTTTAATTAAAGCCAATATAATTAATTAACTTTATAAAATTGATGATTTAATATTTGAAATATATCAAATGAATAATAAATAGATTAATATTAATGAGAAATAAAATAATGTGATTTCACATAATGCTACTCACTTCTAATTAACCATTAATATTAAATTTTGTTAATATATACAGGAAAAGAAAGATTACTGCTAGAGTTACGCTTATAAAATGTTTTACTTTTTAAAATTGTCTTATTAGGAATTATACAATTTATAATATTTTTCAATGAAATTAATTTTTTGTTAACACACACACTCTCTCTCTCTTACTTATTTATTTTATTTATTATTTTTATACGAAAAAGCTCTTCTTAACACAATAGTCTAAAATACAATTATATTATATAATAAAAAAAGATATTGTTTATATTATGAATAAGTTGTTATCATAATTTGTTGTTAAATAATATGTTCACTTATAATTCAAAGAAATCTTGTCTTTTTTCAATTCATACATAAGAATAAATCAAATTTTACAATCTCCTATCTTCAAATGTAAAACTCGAGCTTATGAAACTATGTAATACATTTAAAAACACCTTAGTTAAAAATGAAAAATTATTTGCAAACAATTTGTATTATATTTTAGAAAGTATTACATTATTATAAAAAGAGAAAAATGATTTAAACAACTGCTCGGAATTATAATCAGAAAAATTATTATAAAATGAAAGGATAGTTAGTTTTTAATCTAAAAGTAACTGTCAGAATAAATAAAAATTGCTTAAGTTTATTAAGTTTAGATAATAAGTCGCGTCCTAACATATATCAAAAATAATACATGCTTTTTTCTTTTCTATTATATCATAAACTTTGAGTAGCCCAATTTTGAGCTAAAAGTATTTAAAGTAATCCGACATTTATTACCAAATGATCTAATAATTAAACATTTTATAGATTTTTAGTAATAAATTCGTGAATATAATTACAATAAATATTAAAAAGATTTATGATTCAAATATTTCAAAAAAGTAATATTTTTGTTTACAAATACTGGCATTTACACAGAAGAGTCAAAGGCTTTAATAATAAATTCTATATATTAATATGACTTATAATATTAAATGATAATGATTTTCGTCTTTTAACACCTTTTCTCTCCACAACGATACCACTTATTTATAAACATGTGACATTGTCATATATAGAAATGTTTCTTTTACAATGCGTCAATATCTTGATATGTATTTCTCCATGACCAAGACCGCAATTTCTGTTAATTAAAAGAAGACCTGAACAGGGTTTCCTAAACGGCAAGTTCCTAAATAAATATCAAAAAGAAATTGTTTTTTAATGAATAAAACATTGAAACTTTGAATTATTATTTTTCGGAATAAAAATTACCATTTTCCGTTTTACCTTTTGTGACGTTTAGTTTGAATACCAAACTGTTATGCATTTGGTATAAATACTATTTCCTAATAGTATATGATACCATACAAATACATTGAATATTTTCAAAAATGTGGAGTATTACTGTTTAAAAGTAGACCAACAAAATTTATACTCGTGGCTTCTCGTCCTTTAACGTCTACTAACGTGTTGTTTTAATAAACAATCAAATAATTTAACTAGTTTTCTTGAAATAATGAATAATCTTCAAGAAATATTGACGATATTAAATTATGCTGATTTAAGGTTTGCTTATCCTGTTTTATTTATTTATGTTTTACGGTTTATGGTTCACTTTTATTGCTTTCCTTTTATTTGAATGTTTTGTCTAGCTCTTGTTCCATATGTTCTATATCTATGGCGATTTTGACCGTTTCATTGAATTTCAAGTAAGATATTTGGTTCAAAATGGTAGATATATTTTTATTGCGTAATCCACGTTTAAATTGATCACATAATTTACTATCTTTCCTAACTAGAAAATTGCATTGATTATGCAACTTAAGCAGAGCTTCGGAATATTTTTCAATCGTTTCATTTTTATATTGTTCTCGTTGCAGGAAACGTAATCTGGCTACGTAATTATTATTGTAAGGAGTTATATAGGCATAAAACTTACACAAACTAGATATTAACTCTGGGTACGAAAGGAGAAAAGGGTGTCGAGGATATAAAAGTCTCGTAAAATTTTCAATGACATGAGAATTTAACATTAAACATAAGAATGGTGCCATTCTATGATGAGGTACATTGAGATACTCTGCCACAAACTCTAATTTATTTAACCAACAAAGAAAATGAATCTTATGTGGATTGTACTTTTTCATCATTCGGCTAGCTCTATATATATAATATTTCAATACGTTATCAATAGGAAACATTTTCGAAACGAGTATATTACGAGTATATTATTATTTTATTTAACTTTTACCAAAAAATAACACTGCACTGTTCGAAATATATATTTTAAAGAAATTTATTTTTTTGTTAAAACGTCAATATTCTACATTTTCGATTTTTATTTTTATGTTTATTATAAACTAAAGATAATCAGTATCTTAACAGAGATTAGAAATTATTTCAATAAATATAATGTTATCAAAAATAAAATTATAGTAACACTCAACTGATAATTAAACAGTGTATCGGTTGCTGATCAACTCACTATTTAAACTTTATTGTTATTAGATAGAAGTAAAGAGGGGAATATGTTCAGTGTCTTACATTAGTCCTTATCAGCCATAATAATATAACTGACAGTAAGCATAATAAACAATTCGTTTAATAATGAAAATTCGAATGTGAATAATGACAACACAGTTACCTTATTTTCCTAATGAAATCAAAGTTTTATAAATTTAATGAAATTGAAAATTTAAACATAATTAAAAACTACTTTTTTAATAGCTATTAATATCTTTTTAATTAATCATTTATAACAAAATTAGCTTCCATTGTTTACACAAAAAAAGTTCAAATTAGGGCATTTGCCTATGTCGGTCCTTAAAAAAATGTAATAGAAAAATTTTTGTTTTTATTAGGAAAAAATGAAAATTATTAAGTACATTTTTGTTAACAATTACCACTTTTTGTTTTCGTCTCATTGTTAGAAATGATTAACGTACAGAACAAATTCATATGTCTTAAGTATAAATATATTTTCCTAATCTTTTTTAAGATCCAATAATAAAACTTGAAACTTTTTTGATAACACGCAGGATTATTGTTTAAGTATAGAAACAATATTTTTGGTTTACTTCTATTTTTTTGTAACATTGGGTAACAAATTATTTAAACATAAGCACATTTCTTCTTACATTGTTCATAAAACAATTTTCTTTAATTTAAACAAATTTCTTTTATTCGTAGATGATATTATAATAATTATGTAAAGTTCTTTGATTAATTAATAATCTTTGTGAATTATTGGCTATTTAAGTTTGCGCTGATATGAAATGCGTATATATGTTTTATTTGTTTATTTTTTTAAGGGCCCGTTGTTCATATAAGCTATTTTATTCAATTATAAATTATTTTATTTTCTGTAAGTTCAATTGCCTTTGCTATTTATTTATTCTATTTTATGCCCTTTGTTAAAGACTAGATTGAAGTTTAAGGGCCATTTGTACTACATTATCGAATTTAACGAGAGAAATGTTCCTCAAATAATAACGCACTTCAGGATCGTTAATTCCTTTTATGAATTGTTTTCGTAACATTTCGTCTCGGTCATTATCATAACCGCACTTTTCGTACATTCTTTCTAAAGTGGCACCATAATTTTCTATCGTTTCTTCTATATATTGATTGCGACACGAAAAACATTTTCTGTATATTTCAATTTCATCAGAAGGCAATTCGAAATAATTATGATATACTTGCACTATCTTATTGTATGGGAATTCAGAAAAACCATCATAAATTTTAATTTTCTTGAGAAGATCATTGACATCTTTATCCACCATCATAACAAGAAATTCAGCCATTCTACAATCAGGTACTTCGATAAATTCTGCTACATACTCCAATCTATTTAACCATTCATAGAATATGCCTTGTTCAGTTGGTGTATAAATATATATCATTTGAAGTGCTTGATCTCGGTAATTTAACATTTCATTATCTTCGTGTAATGAATCCTCGTTGCTCGTCATTTTCAAAAAGAAAAATCGTTACTTGTTCCTTATTGCAATTAAAACAGAAATCTTATTGAAATTCTTTGTCCACGCCTTCGTTTCACTTTTAGCAATAAGCACAATACACACTTTTTCGTTAAGTAATTCAGAAGCACTGTTTCTCTGGAAAACATACACGTTTTATATTTTATAATATAATTTTGATATCTATAGAGAAATAAAAGAGATAATAATATCGTAATGTAGATTACAAATTTTCTCAAGAAAGTACAAAGTTAACAGGAATAAGAATTTAGAAGTTCAACCGATATCTCAAGAGTGTAACGGATGCTGATCGATTAACTATTTAAATTTTATTTTCTTCAAATAGATATTGAAAGGGATAGATTTTAAGAGCCCTACATTAGACCTTGTTGACAATGAAAGCTGTAAACATTCAGTAAAATGATACAAATTTGAACGTATTACACAGTCAACAATAATATTATCTTTCCGATGATATTATGGTTTCATAGAATTAAATAAATTTATTATACTGTTATCTTGAGAAACGTTTTTTTAATAATCTATTATTATTCTAATGTGTATTTATTTATGACTAGGTCTAGTTTGACTGTTTACGTTTATTAATTAAGATATAAGGGCTTTTATTATATAATTAATTAAATAAAAAATCTTTTTATTTAAGAAAAAATAAAAAATATTTTTTTCCAAGCACAATTACTGTATATCATAATCGTTCTAGAAACATTTAGTTTTTGAACTAATTTTTTCCGCTTTTAGAATTTTCATTCAAAGCCGGGACAAGCGAATACTTTATTTCAAAAGGAAACTGTATAATTAAATACAAATAATCCCCGAAAAACATGGTACTTGAAGAAGAGGAGTTTCGAAGAACACGGATACCTTCTCTTGAATTACAAGATTTCAAACTACACGATTTTCGAGTAATTCTTTTGGAAAAGAATAAAAGACATATATTATTTGATATTAAAAATTATTTCCAAATATATCAATTGTGTTTGATAAAATGAAGAGTTATAATCAAAGGCAAAATTGTTCAGGTTAAATAATAAATATTTTATATATTATTTCAGATGGATACGAAACTTTTAATTTCGATAATAAAAATTTAAGATAAAACATTCTTTCAAAACTGATTAAAAAATTAATTTGAATTATGTAATATAAGATTTCTTGAAAGCGTTTACCAATATGAATTCAAACAATAAAAATGTTTAGTTTTATATTTAACCAAAAAAAAGAACTTTGAATATAACGTTTTCTTTTTATTTTGATACTTGAAAAGGTATCCCGTTTTTCGTAGTCTCGAACAACACGGTTTTAAGTAACACGGAACCAATTAATCTTGTCCTTCAGGGGTAGTTATTCGAACATAGACCAAGAGTAAAAGAAACGCAAATATGTTGCGAAGTACTTATTACGCATATTCAAAAGTTCTCTTACCTATGTCTATTAGATCCAAATAAACGTGGCTAGCGCGTCGTTTAGTCCTAGCAGCACGTTGTTTTGTCAGGATGACTTTCCTTCTAGTAATTCTGTCACTTGGGAGGGTTGTATATGTGAATCGTACGTGACCAAAACCCAAAATCTTTCGTAAGCTTTATCTTGAAAGAAACCTACGGCCTTCACGCTACCCTGCACAATTTACAACAAATCGTTTGTAATTTAAACAAAAAACCGTCACTATAAAAGCAAAAGAATCAAATTTGGAGCACACCTATCGCCAAATTTCAGAACAAAGCCACAAATAGTGTTGAGGTATCCACATACGACCGATCTCAATAGTGAAAAGTCACGAACGTATGGAAGTAAGGAACTGTATAGATATTCAAGATTATGCACAAGGCCCAAGCACGACATCCCCACTCTTACCCTGCACGATACGAGCAACATCTAGCGTCGCGGTCATTGAAACACTACGGCGGGAAATACAAAATCTTTACCAACAGCTTAATAATCCGAACATATACATCATTAAAAAAAAATAGTTTATAAAAAGTTGATTTATTCAGACGGGCTGCGTTATTTTTACTACAAGAATAAAGATTTGCACGTATTAAGTTATTTTAATAGAATGATGTACGATCTTGTTACTTCATATTCATCGGTAAACACCATAAAATAAAAAACGATATTCAAGGTTTTATAAACTATGTAAGTTTGTTTATTTATACCTTTTTAAACAAAATTTATAAGCCGTTTAATAAAAATTGAAAAATTATTTTCAAATAATGACTTTCTATATTTAAAAGGTATATTGTATTGTGAAAATGATTTACACAATTGCTTAGAATTTTAACCAAAAAAATTTGTATGAAATAAAGGCATATGTTTTCTTTTAATTTCGAAGTAATTGTTAGATTAAATAAAAATTCGCTTAAGTTAAATCAGTGTTATGTTAAAAATAGTAGATATTCTACGATTGCATAATCCATGTTTCAATTAATTGAATAATTTACTATCTTCCTCTCACATTGGTAATTGCACTTGACTTATATGAGCATAAAACTTATAATATAACGTAAATATTATTTAACGATACTTGTTGTTTATTATTTTTAAAGCAAAAAACGTTATTTATTGCTTATTACAATTAGATAATAAATATTGTAAAAGTTCTTTGTTTGGATTATTTTTTCAATTTTAGCAATAAGTACAATAAACTTATCTGAATGTATTTCGTAATAATTTCTTTTTCAAAAAACGTTAATATGTTATATTTAATATCATTCTTTTTCTACATATATACATGTTAAAGATTTCAGTGCTTCGTGAAGATTATAAATTGTTTTAAGAAAATATAAATAATAATCTAAATATAAATTAAATATTTAGACTTTATTGTCTTTAAATAGAAGCAAAAAGAAGAAGATTTCCAATGACTTCTATTAGTTATTGGTAGAGACAACAATATAACTAACAATGAAAACTAGAAACAGATCATGAAATAATACAAATTTGAACGTTGAACTAAATTAACAGTTACATTATCTTTTTGACGATTTCCTTTTGACTTCAATTACTTTCAATTAAAATACCTGAGCAGGAATTCCTCATCGTCCAGTACCTAAATAAAAATCAAATATAAATTGTGTTTCCCTTAAGGAAAAAGAAAACTAATTATTGACACTTGTTTTTTTTTTGCAATAAAAATTATTATTTTTCTTTTATTTTGTAGAGAAGTTTACATTAAATAACAAAATATTATATATAGAATATAAAATTTAAATATATTTAATATATTATCCTAAATGTATAACTTCCTTAACCTAACCTTTCTTTCCTTAACCTATTTCTAACCTTATATCTTTGAATTTTTTCAATAACGGGCAGGATTGCTGTATACAAATAAAGGTATAATTTCGTCGTATGGTTCTACCCCTTTTAACCTTGACTAACGTATAATTCAAATCAAAGCTCTTCTTTTAAATAGTTCATGCAGAAATCTCACTCGTTTTTCATACTTTTTGGACTCGTAGAAGCTTTCAAATGAATATAATATTCTTGGAATAATGAAATATATTCATAAAATATTAACAATTGTAAATTTCACTTGTTCAGATTTTGTTTATATGTTTTATTTGTTATACATCATGTAGTTTATTTTAGTTACTGATTCATCCTGCTAATAATTTTTGTTTGCTAATTCAATGGCCAAAGAAGATACCGCATCGAAATTTAATAGCGGGTAATTTTGTGAAAGCAATCTTATTTCATTGTCACGTATTCCTTTTATGAATTGAGAGCACATTTTTTTATTTTTGCTGGCTGTAGTGACTGTATAAGAACACTTGTCATATAGTTCTTCTAAACTGGCAGCATATTTTTCGATCGTTTCTTCTTCAAATTGGTACCGTCTTACAAAACGTTTTCTGTAAGCTTCCCTTTCATTATCAATAGAATCGAACAAATAATGAAATATGTTTATTATCTCTTTGTATGAACAGTTAAAGTAATCCACATCAGGGTATTTTGTTTTGATATATATATGGATACCATTCTCCACCATACTTTGGAAAAATTGAACCATGTAATGCTCTGGCACGCTGATCAAATCTGCTACAAACTCAAATTCATTTAACCACTCAAAAAAGATAACGTTCCCTTTAGGGTAAGGATTCAGAAGTTGAAAAGCTCTATATTGATAATAACATAATGGTTGATAATCGGGTAATTCCTTGATTGATCCAATGTCGCTCATTATTTACAGAAAAAAAAAAACGCTTTTATTTCCTTAAGCAATAAAATGAAAAAACTTTCGAAAGTTTTTTGTTTTTAAACCAATTTTTGGTTTTGAAACCACTATTTCACTTTCAGCAAGAAGCACACTACACTTATTTTAATGTATTTTGTAATAATTTCTTGTTGATAAACTTCAATATGTGTTTTACTTTTTCTATTATAATTTTTCTATATATTATTATGTTACAAACATCTATCTAATATATAATATTTAAAAAACTTAATAATTAACAAGAATAAAAATACCACAGCTAAATTTATATCTTAACAGTGTAATGATTGATAATCGTCTAACGATTTTTCTTTATTGCCTTTAAATAGGTTCGAATTTGTTACCTCCCCCCCTAAAAGTTATTGACGGATATAATAATATAACTGTCGATGTGGAAAATAAACAATAATTTGAATATTACAAATTTAAACGTAGAACAAGACCAAGAGTTATATTATCCTTCTTACAAAGTCGTGATTTTACAAATTTAAAGTAATTGTTGATATTGAGATATTTAAAAACAGTTTTCTAATATCCCTTGATAATTTGATTAGTATTTATTTTTTATTAGATCCGTTTCGACTGTTTACGCTCAAAATTTCAAATTAGAATCTTGCCGTACTTCGTTGGCTATAAATATATCACAAATTACTCGGTTTTTAATTAAAAAACAAAACATTTAAATAAATAACGTTTCCTACTTTACTTTTTCACGTAATTATTAGAAAAATAAGTGTCTACAAACAATTTTATTATGTCTTAATTATAAAAGTATTTCCGAACATGTGTAAAATTCGAAACTAAATCTTCGTACATTTTCGATAACGTGCTTGATTATTGTTTAAAGATTTGTTCCATTATTGTTTATTCGCATTGATTCCAACATGAAAAACATTTTCTGTATTAATCATTTTCATTAGAAGGTATTTGAGAAAAAGAATAATATTATATCTGTATGTTGAAGTTTTTATAGTATGTAGTTCAATCACTAGTTGGCGTGTGGATCTTCCGAAGGGGGAATACGAACGACTTAGTCCTTAAATTCATGTAGGAGCTCAGTCATTTATGTTCAGAACTCCTCGTAGGTATAACCGATTTTTAGTATATACATCTACGTGTATCTTGTGTGTGGTTTTGTTCTACGTGCCACGTGCAACATTTTCCAACTAGGGGTCGCTTATAACGTAATCCTAACGCAATCTTCACGCAACCAGGATTAGGAGTCGTATCTGGCTGCATTCACTGCAACGTATTCTACCAGCCACGTTTATTTGGAATAAATCGACAAAGGTAAAATTAAATTCTAATTAGCGATAAAAAGAACTCATACGACATATTTTCGTTATTTTTTTCTTCCCTATTCTTGACTATCTTCGAACTATTATCTATTTGTATAATTTTATTTTTCAAATAAATTTTTCCCGGCTTTTTTTTTAAATTCCCAGAGAATTTTTATGCCGAGCAAAGCTGCATTTTTATCGCGTAAATTGGTATACATTAATATATTGATAAAAAATATTGCACGTATTAACGAGCTCAAGAGAATTATTTATATTTCTTAATATTTTATCTAAACACTCTATTATATATTCGAATGAAAGTTCAGTTAATTCTTTATAAGGTTTAAGGTAGTAACCACCTGTGACGGCTTTAAAAAATCGATTTTTTCGCAAGAAAAACATCTTAAAAATATTATCTGAAGGTTTCAGATCTTAATTTATAATATTTTCAAAGTTATAGCCAAAATAAAAAAGCGCGCCGAAGTGCGTATGAGTATTTGAAAAACTTTGAACGCGTTTTTCTCGAAACCACGTGTTCGGAATTTCGAGTAAGCACTCATTTCAAATTATTCAACCGATTTGGCTAAAATTTTAATCCGTTATTGCAAAAATACATAGCAAAGTATGTAACCTTGAAAATATTAAAATTTTTAATAATAAATAAATTATTTTAAACAATTTATCAAAAAAGAAAATTCGATTTTGAATACCTTTTTTCAGAAGTTCGCTATTTTTTTTTTTATTTTTTTTTTAATATGCATATTATAGATTACTTCATTAGAATGAAGCCTAGAGAACAATAATCTATTTAATTTTTTATTTCACATAACTACGGACGGAACCGTGTGCTTCCCCGGAACAACTCACCTTTTTTTCGAGGACTCAACTTAGACAGAAAAAATGATTAACAAATTAATGTAAATGTTGCGTAAATGTGCAACCCTGACGCAACCCTGACGCAACCCTGACGCAACCCTGACGCAACAGTAGGAGTGAATCGTTTAGCATAGTTATCAATATTATTTTGGATCGTGAGAATCGTGCTCAAAGATGCAGAAAAAATATCATAGAACAATTGTGAAGTACATATAACTGGCTAACAAACCCAAAAATTACTCGAGAGGTATCATTACAACAAACCCTTTGACCAGTAGACCTCTATAATGAGATCCGCGTGCTGAGTGACACATACATTCCTACCAAGAGATAACGAAATCCTTCACTCTAAACTAAGTTTCTCGTTGCATAATTTTTCCATTACCAAATTCCATAAAAAACGTTAACTTTCTTCACCGATGGACTATGTGGGAAGGCTTACTACTATTGAACAATCCAACTAGGGAAGGAATGATGATCTCATCTTCTCCCTATAAAAACCCTAGAAACTACTGCACGAGAGATCAGTCAACAAGCATCAATCAACTCGCTCAACATCACGAAGAACTACTTCTCGAAGTTGAATTAACTCCGGCCGACGCAGCAGAACAATGAGAAAAATCATGCAAGTATCGTTGCTAAAAATCCCGAATCTACAAGCAATGAAGTCGTCAAGCAGCGCATCGTCGGAGTATCGTTCAACATATTAGGTGTACAAATAAGTTTCCGCCGTTTTAATGTAGATAGCGCGGCGCGGAGTTTCCGTTTACTTTCGCAAATGATATCCTGCTTAAAAATTAGTTTGGACGTTTAAGAACAACATAACCTATTAATATTATTGATTTCATATTGGTAAAATATAATTTTTTTTAGTTGAATATGTCCAAATTTGAGCCAAATAAGCGTCATTTGCGGGAAATATTAGTTTACTTCTTTAATATAAAGAAATCTGCTGCTGAGGCGCATCGATTGCTCGTAGAAGCATATGATGAGACTGCTTTGAGTGAGAGAACGTGTCGTGAGTGGTTTCAAAAGTTTAAAAACGGTGATTTCGACGTAGAAGACAAAGATCGCAGTGGAAGGCCAAAAATTTACGAGGATGCAGAATTGGAGGAAATATTGGAGGAAGATTCATCTCAAACACAAAAAGAACTTGCTGTAACATTAGAAGTCACTCAGCAAGCAATCTCAGATCGTTTAAAATCATTAGGAATGATTAATAAACAAGGAAATTGGGTTCCGTACGAATTAAAGCCGAGAGATATTGAACGCCGATTATGCTTAAGAGAAATACTGCTTGCTAGACATAAAAAAAAGGGTTTTTTACATCGTATCATCACTGGTGACGAGAAATGGATACATTATGATAATCCAAAAAGAAGAAAATCATGGGGATTACCAAGCCATGCGTCAACATCAACAGCAAAACCGAATATTCACGGAAAAAAACTCATGCTGTGTATTTGGTGGGATCAGCTGGGTGTAGTGTATTATGAGTTGCTTAATCCGAGCGAAATAATCACCGGAGCCCTCTATCGAACACAATTAATGAGATTGAGCCGAGCTCTGAAGGAAAAACGCCCTCAATACTATTCTAGACACGAAAAAATTATTCTCCTGCATGACAATGCTCGTCCACATGTAGCGGCTCCCGTGAAAAAGTATTTGGAAACACTTGATTGGGAAGTGTTACCCCACCCGCCGTATTCACCAGACATTGCACCGTCCGATTATCACCTATTTCGGTCCATGGCACATGCTCTGTCGGAGCAGCGGTTCAAATCATATGAAGATACCAAAAATTGGGTTGATTCGTGGATAGCCACAAAAGACAAGGAGTTCTTCCGACGTGGGATCCGAATGTTGCCTGAGAGATGGGAAAAAGTCATTGCAAGTGATGGACAGTATTTTAAATAACCTTAAAATTACCATTCTTCTAGAATAAATACTTAATTTTTAATAAAAAAACAGCGGAAACTTATTTGTACACCTAATATCAAGACTCAACAACGAACAACAATACAACAACGCAATAACAATCCATATCATATATACATCGGCATTATTTGCGATAAATAAGTAACGTAATACCGAGCAAGGCACCAGTACCCCACCAATAAAATTAATTTAAAAAAATTTTCATATTTATTGTCATAAATATGAAATATTACGACCGTCACAGTGGATGAACTACTACCTTTAGTATCTTGACACACCTATGGAATTCATCGTTCACTATTTTAATAAATAATTCAGCTATTTTATTATCAGATACCCCGATAATATTTTCGGTATACTCAAATTCATTCAGTCGTATATAAAAATCACCGCTACCGAGCTTGTAAGGTGTGAGTATTAAGCGTGTTTGATATTTGTAATGAGATATTGGACAAATATTGGATAATAAAATCTCGTCGCTGATCATTTTCAAAGGAAATATGGATTTTATATTTTTAATTGCAATTGAAGAAGAAATCTTTTGAAAATTCTTTGTCCACACCTTCGTTTGATTTTTAGCAATAAGCACATGAATCTTTTCGTAAGAAAATTTAAAAGAATTTTTCTTTTTTTTTTCGGAACGGTATATATATTACCGGAATAATGGGAAATCAGGCAATGTTTGCAATTATTCGGCATTGTTCTCAATAAAATGCGTTTTTCTGTAACGTCTGAAATGTATTCATATCTCTCACATTTCTTAGAAATTCTTGAGAATGGCAAATGAGAAAACCGGTAAAGTAAAAATGCAAGTATCAAATATTTCCTTCTAAACCCGCTTATCTTCCGATACGATAAGGAATAAAATATACAAGTTTTCCATGGTAATCTCTATGAAAGTAACAGTAAGCCCTACATAATAACACACCGGTATAGAGTAAATTCCAATTTCTACAAGTGCGCACAATCTCATAAACCCGCGTATAAAAACCCGCACATAAAAATTTGCCGATCAGTCAAGGTATTTCATTACTTAAAGAAAAAATTTGTTTTTTACTATGCTCTTCGAATGATTTTCAATAAAATTCACGTATAAAACATTTCATTCTAACCCTGTTTATCTTCCGATACGATAAGGAACAAAAAATACAGATTTTCCGTTGAAATTTATAAATATCGGTCTAAACGTAAAATAATCTTTTTCTACGATAAGTAACAGTGGGCCCTACATAATAAAACATCAGCATTGACCAATAAGGACACGATCAGTGAGTCAAACATCAGATTTGTTTCAAATTTTGCACGCTTGTAGTACTCCGCGAGAAAATTCATTGTGCCTTTAAACTTGGCGCAGATATTCAGTCGTTTGCGAAAAAACGTGGATTGAAATTTCATATAGATACGTATTCCTTTGATTATATTATAGTAGTATAGTAATCTACAATAACGGCGCTGTGTATGTGTCTCGGATGTTGCCGATATCGATATCTTATGTCAATTAGTTGTTTATCACGTCCAAAAATAAAATTATTAATAAATGTGTCGCAGGGAAGTTGAACAAGATAAGAATTTAGAAGATTATTGAACATTTCGTCCCTTTATTATTACAAAAAGATATACATTCTTATATTTTTTATATCATAAACTGTACTTAACATTTACAAATCGTTATATCCTAAAACTGTTATATTCAAACACGTAATCAAAACGATACTTTGTATCTTATCTCGACAGGACTAACAAGTATGCGTGTCTTTTTTTCGTTATTATGAAGTAAGCTTAATAAATTTTCTTTTTTATTCTTTCTAAAGTATTTTATAATAATTTTATAGAAAATATAATTAAAAAAAAAAAATAGGAAGTGGGGAAATACGCGATGCGTGTGGTCGTTTGTGTGCTAAAGAGGGGCTAAAAGATGAAACAGAGATGAAGGAAAGAGTGAGGATCCAGCACGAGTGTAGGCAGATAAAGTAAAGGAGAGGAAAGAGTATAAAGTGCAAGTGAAGAGAGATGGTTTGTTTTGAAGTTAGGTAAGTCGGAACGAGTAAGGAAGCAGCAATTAGGCGCCAATAGAGGGCGTGGCGGGAAAGAAAAGAGGCGATAAAAAAAAAAGGTTCAGGAAAGCATTAAAAAGTTGGCATAGAACTTCAATAGCTAAAAAAAAAGTGAATAAGTGCATTTAATTGCCAGCTATTTGCTAATTAAAAATCCATAATTGCTAATTTTATTAATTAATTATTTAATTAGTTATTATTAATTACAAATGTGGAAACATCATGAGTGGGAGATTTTTTTTCAAAGTGCAGTTGCGCCTTGAATTTGTGGTTGCGCATGCATATAACATCTCCCATTCATGACGTTTAAACATTTGTAATTAATAATAACTAATTAATAATTAATTAATACAATTATGGATTTTAAATAAGAATTTTGTTAGCAATTTAGCGAACTTATGTATTTTTTTCAGCTGTTGAGGTTCTATGCCAACTTCTTAATGCTGTTCGGGAAGACCGAAAAAGGGGGAAGGAAAAGAAGAAAATGGTAGGCTCGATAAAATAGATCTTTTCTTGACGATAGATGGGGAAGAGAAAGTAGTGTTTGAAAAATAAAGCAGATTGAAACGCACACCCTGTAAGAGTAAGACAGAAATGAGGAAAGTGAACAATAAAGAGAGAGAGAGAGAGAGAGAGAGAGAAAGAAAAGGATGAAGTTGTGGTATGCGGAAAGTACGTCGAACAGCGAAGTTTGATGGAGCTAGCGAGGGAGACGGAAAGGGGGGGAAAAGAAGACTAACATCGATGAGGATGAAGGGAGTGGGTGGAGCGAAGGGGAGGAGCGAAGGGGTGGGGAGGCACAGGAATAGAAACGACGGATGTGGACGGCAAGCGCCAATGTTGGGGGCGGTTGGGAAAGTGAAGAGGGTACGATTCGATGAGTGTGGGCATGTATTGAACACAATACAGGTCCGCAGACAGGGTTGAGAGAAATGGAGGGGGAGGAGACCGCGGAAAGTATTGCGCATAAGAAAAATGAGGAAAAAGATGAAAAAAATGGAGAGATTGGAGAAATGATAGTTGAGAAAAGCACAGACAGTAGGAGAGCAAGGATTGTGTCAATCTTTAAGGATGGGGGTAGGGATTAAACAAAAAATTACAGTGGTTATCATTATTGGACGTGGGATACGAGGTGTTAACAAAGATGATAACGGAAAGATTAAAAGGTTGGATAGAAAAACATAAAAAGCTGAAGGAAAGTCAGGCGGGATTTATAAAGGGAAGAGGAACGAGAGACCAGATATTCACATTGAATGCAATAATAAATAATAAATTGAAAAGAAAAGATGGGAAACTGTACGTAACGTTCATTGATTTTAAAGCAGCATTCGATAGAGTGATTAGAGAAAGGATGATATTAAAATTAAATTACAGAATTACAGACTCAGGGAAAAATCACTGAAAGTTTTAAAACAGAACAAGGTGTGCGGCAATAAAAAAATTCATATAGTAATTTTGATAAAAGTAAAGAGAAATAAAATTTGGTATAAAATTTAAATACCAATAAACAATGTGCGCTATTTATTTTTATTAATTCTGTTGTTATAATTAATAAAAAATTTGTTTCCTTTAGCGCATTTTTAGCGCTGCTAGGCGTATATAAAGCCTTAAGTCAAGAAAGTATAAAGTTAATAAAAATAAGAATACAAAAGATAAACTGATATCTAAACAATGCTAACATACTGATCGTCTAACTAATAAAACATTATTACTCTTAGGTAGAAGTTGATGAGGGCCATATTTTAGGCGCCTAACAATAGTCATTAACATTCATACTAATGTAACTGAAAATGAAAACTATAAAAAATGCATAAAATAATACAAATTTGTCTGCGCGTGTGCGTGTGTGTGTGTATAAACGTGGAATTAAATCAACAGTTACATTTTCTTTTTGACGATGTTATTTTGGCTTTAATTTCTGTCAATTAAAAAACCTGATAAGGGGGTTTCTTCATTGGCCAGTCACTAAATAAATACCAAATAAAAATTATTTTTCATATAGGAAACACGATTGAAATTATTGAAATTTCTTTTTTTAATAAAAATTACCTTTTTTTCTCTCGTATTGTAGAGACGTTTACTTTGAATAACAAAATATTATGCATACGATATAAATACATTTTCCTAAATGTATTACTTCCCTAGCTACATCTTTGAACTTTTTCAATAACGTGCAGGATTACTTTTTACAAATAAGGGCTTAATTTTTTCGTATGCTTTTTATTTTTTTATTCTTCTTTTAATTTTTTTTATTATTTGACATATTATTTCTTGGACTCGTAGAAACATTCGTAATAATATATTATGTTCTTTGATTAATTCAAATATTGAGGATTAAATATTACGCTTTTTTTGGTTTCGTTTAGATATTTTATGTTTCACGATTCCCAGTTGATTTCGATTATTTTATCTTCTTAACATATTTTTTGTTATTGTCATTTCTAAAGCAATATGAACTACACGAATGAATGGACATTCAAGTAATTGTTCTAATTTCCCTCTTATTTCTTCGTCGCGGAGTCCACTTATGAAACGATCGCATATTCTTGCATTTTTTCTTGTGATAAATTCACACCTCGAATATAGTTTTTCTAAATTGGCAGCATATTTTAGAATCGGTTCCTGTTCAAATTGTTCTCGAGATCGAAAACGTTCTCTGTAAGTTTCTCGTTCGTCATCGAAATAATCGAACAATTTATGAAATAACTTTATTATCCCTTCATATGAAAGTTGAGAGTAATTGATACAAGGAAAACATGCTTGAACATGTGCATAGGTATCCTCATCCACCATATGACGGAACAATTCAAACATCATATTTTCTGGTACCTTAATGATATCTGCTACAAACTCAAATTTATTTAACCATATATAGAATCTAAAACAATAAACTTCATAAGTATCCATCATTTGACGAGCTCGAATTACGTAATAAGATAATGATAGATCATTGGATGATGATTCCTCGTTGTCCATTATTTACAGAAAAAAAACAAAACAAAACTTTAATTATTTCTTATTGCAATTAAATGTCAAATCTTTTCAAAATTCTTTGTTAGGACTTTAGTTTCACAGTACACTTATTTCAATGTATTTTGTAATAATTTCTTGTTGATGAACTTCAATATGTGTTTTACTTTTACTATTATAATTTTTCCATATATTATTATGTTAAAAATCTCACTGTCGTCATAGATATTAAAAATGAACTTCCAAAATTATAGAGTTAACAAGAATAACAATACCAAAGCTCAATTTATATCTTAACAGTGTAACGGATGCTGATCAACTATTTAAACTTTATTGTCTTCAAATAGGAGTGGAAAGATAAATATTTTCTGTTCCCTACATTAGTCCTTCTTAAAGATAATAATATATATCATAATGAGAACTATAAACAGTCATTGAGATAATACAAATTTGAACATATAATACAGTCAACAATAAAATTATCTATTTTACTATGTTATGGTTTTATACAATTAATTAAACTTATTATACTATCTTGAGAAACATTTTTTATTGCAATTCCTTATTTTTTTAATCTATACTTATGTTTGATTAATTGTAAGCTGTTTCAATTTCTTACATTTAAAAATGAATATAAGTACTTTCTCATACGTCAGAATCTGTATAATTATTCTGAATAAACAATTGTTTTATCTAACAAAGAATAACAAATAACACCAATATTATTTTTAAGACCAATTATTGCATATCCTAATCGTTCTAGAAACGTTTTGTTTTTAGACTAATTTTTTTTGCTTTTAGCATTTCCATAATACTAGAAACAATTCAAATCTAGAACAAATGTAATGTACATGTTTAAATATACATGTATGTAAAATGTACTTGTTTGTTCTTCGTTATAAATAAAACCATTATTGATTATATACTTTTTTATTTTCTTCCTAAAGACTGTAATTTGTCTTAAGCAATAAATATTTATTGTAAGATAGTCTTTGTATTAATACTTACTATTTATCAAATTTTTTGGACTTGTAGAAGATGTTGTAATGTTGCTGTAATCTTTTTTTAGATTTTTTAGATTTTTAGATATAAATCTGCTGACATTATTGCATTAAACAATAAAATCTATATTTTAGGTAACTCATAATCAGATTTTTTTTACTACTTAATCAGCTTTGAAAAAAGTTAATAGATATTTTTTTTACATACGATTTTTTCTTAATCATCAAAAACTAATTCTAAATTAATATTCATCAGTTTCGAAGGAAAAGCGATAATAAGTTATAGAAATTTACATTACTTTAGTAGTAGTAGGTTTAACATTACTAATTTTATCAATTTAAACATTAATTTTTTACATAAATATATTAATTAAAATTAAATTAAAATATTCATTAAAAAATAAATTTTGAATTTCATCCAATCCACAAATTAAAGATTCATTTAATAGATTAATTCTATTCATATTTTTATCTTTATCCATTCTATTTTTAATATTCAAATTAATTTAAATAATTTATAAAGATTTTAAGATAAAACTAATCTATTAACCTTCAAAGTTAAATGCATAAATAATATTTTATAAAAAAAAAAAGTAATGTTACATTAAAACTACAGTGTCTTAATGAAAAATTAAGAATTACTGTAACAAAAGTATAAAGATAAAATAAATGAAAATATAAATGTTCCTAACAGTCTGACAGATACAGATAAATACTATTCACATCTTTTTGTTTATATAAAAAACTTAAAGATAGTTATTCTCTGTCTAACATAAATCTATGCAATAGTTTTCAGTATAATTGAAAATTATATATAATTTTGTAGATTATTTCAAAAATTGAACTTTGAACAAAGTGAACAATAACCACTTTGCTATTACTTATCATTCAATCAACGATGTCACTTTTTAGTAAATTTAAAGAAATCTTTAACTTTATCGTTCTATCAAAGATATTTCTTTTTGCTCCAATAAATCAATAATTCATTACATTTTACATATTTGTTTATTAACAATTATGCTTAGACTTATAACACTAAAATCACCTAATCAGAGTTGTTTTCTAATTCAGTCGTTACATATATGTATATGATATAAATATATATATTATGTTTTTATTAAAAAAAGATATTGTTCTGAAGAACCAATAAAATTATGCATGTTCGTTTTACATTAGAAAACTTTAATGTCAAGAACAAGTTTTTATGCTTACATTAGACAATCAAGATCTTAATTATCGGTATTAATGTGAAATGAAATATTGTATTTATAAAATAATGTTTTGAATATTCAAAACGTATTTTACTGATTACTGATATTTTTGTAAGACACTCTTCTCTACTATTAATCTACCATTTTCATTTTGTTCGCAGAGCTGACGAAGAAATATTTTGTTACTTTCCTTGCTATACTACTGTTTGCGTTTTCTTACTTGTCCAGCTTCAACTATCAAAAGTTGTGCAACATCAGAATCCCCGCAAAACAGTTGCTCTACTTCATAACGAAATAGCTTGGCTGGTGTATGATATTGATATTCTTGCAATTTTCTGCAAATATCTTTATTATAAAGTTCAATTTGTTGCTCTGTTGGTTCAATAACCTGAAGAACATGACAATCACACCATGACTCTTCAGTGAAACTCTCTTCAACCATTTCACCAACAAAATATCGATCTCTTCTCTTTCATCGATCAAAATTGGTAAACATCTTCTACCATTTCATTAAAAAATGATTTATTTGTTTTACTGGCAAGGTATAATATAGGAATCCGTAAGAAATTTAGAATTAGGTTCTCTTCTTTCTTTGCAATTTATACAAACCTGCTTCTTGGCATTCTCAACAAGGGAGGATCAATGCGTTCTCAATGAAAATGATTTGAACAAATATCACACCTGATTAGTTTTCCACCACTTTTACATGAAAAACATATATCAATTGACTTGTCCACTTCTCCATAGCTTCCTTTTTCCATTTCATCTTTTTGATTTTTATTTTGATCTTCTTCCTCTTCGCTTTCTGGAATACGTTTAACACGAATATGTTGAATTTCTTTAGTTAAAATAAAATTTTCGTCAATTTCGTCCTCAAATTTTCTTCATTTTTTTAACTTTTTCTTTTGGATTTTTTTTTAAGGTGGTTTACAAGTAGAACAAAACCAATCACCTTCAGATACAACATTTAATTTTTGTTTTAAACAATAAAGATGATGGCCTTTATTGCATCCATCATATAGTAGCATATTTTCTGCATCTCTTCGTCTTCGACATACTCGACACTGTGCATTAAATGCGCTCTTACCCCATGCAATACTATTTTGTATTTTAAATAATTGAGACCAGCTTGTCGAAGCCATAAGAGAATATTCCCATTTCTTTTTTGGATCTTTAAAAGACCACTTTTTATCTTTTTCATCTGTACCTAAAGGTTTTTTTAAGTATCGTTACTTTATAGCATGAGATAGTTGTAAAATATTACAAGCCATTTGTTTAATGTTAGTTTGTTGTTTTCGATCTGGAGATATTTCATTTTTATTTTGAGGACCAAGATATTTTCCCGGATCTTTGTAACTTTTCCTGTTAATATTATTAATTTCTGAATCTGCAGTACCGGGTCAACTTTGTTTGCATTTATTTTTTACTTTATCCAATATAATATTAGGAGCAACATCTACATCAATTTCATTTATACCATAGACTAATTTTTCACACTGTTTATCGTAGCTCTCATTATTTATTACCTTTCTCTAAGTATCTCGATTAACAACTTTTAAATTTCCCAAACAACTACCTTTACTTTTGTCCTCAGAGTCCAAAATAAAATCTCTTAATGTCAATTCCATTACAAGATCAACTGACAAATCAATTGGAAAATTTTGAGGTTAGAATTTTCATATTTATTTTTCTTCACTATCTTATTGATCTGCTATTTTACAGGTTATGATAAAATTTCAGGATTTTATTTGTGTCTCGTGCATTCTTCAATTACAGATATCAAACTGGGCATTTAATGTTTTAAATTATTACGTAATTCACTTTCTCTGATTCCTCTTTTACTAAGAGCATTTATTAAAATCTGTATGTCTTCTATTTTTCTGTAAAAACTCTATTTAAGTCCAGATCTCTTCGAACGTGTAGGACAATTTTTATCTCCTTTTTCTCAAATGTTCTGTGCTTGGATACATCTGCAGTAAGGAATTTTTTAATTGATTCTTGTTTTTACTTTATTACATTTTTGATACGCATAGAAAAATCAGATGTAGGTCCAGTAAATATTGTATCAAAAAATGTTATGAATATTTAATTACATTGTTGATAATTCAACTTTTTCATAAATTTTCTTTTTTTCACCTAGACTTATATATTGGTTTAAACGAAGACAATATTGTTTTAACATAATCAATACATTAATTCTACTTATTTCTAATACTTCTTGTTCTAACAGAATATACCGTAATAATACAACATTCACAACTGATTTTTAAGCAAACTTTCTTGTTCTTCTTCCGTTTTTAATTCATGCATTAGATAAAACCACTGATCTTCAAAAAGATTCTTTAATGAAGACTTTTTATTAAATTCTGTTTTCATGGCTATTACCATTGCATTATACATGGTTAAATTTGGTGTTTCTAGTAAAGCTTTACGTATTTCATTATCTTCTAATCCAAACTTGAATCGAAACAGTAAATTCGATTTTGCTGTAGAACTAATGTCCAACTTTTCATTTAACTTTTTTAAAGAATAGTAGTAATGTTCAAGAGATTCTCCAATGAACTGATCACGAAATGTAAAACGAAACATTACCGATTGAAATTCTCCATAAGGATAATACTTTTCTTGTAATATACCTATAAGCATTTCGTACGGAATACTGAAAGGGTCGTCAGGTTCTACATGTGACTTTACATAGGCCAAAACTGAAGGTTCTAGTATATTTAATAAGAAATAACTTCTTTTATTTTTGTTTATCTCAAGGATATCAAAGCAATACTTCACCAAATCGTGCCATAAAAGAAAGTGCAGTGTTTTAGGATCGAATTTTTTGAGACAAAAAAGAACTTTTTCCAATGTCACCAAATCTGAATCCTGTCTACTCATTATTCCTGAAACAAACAAACGTTTTCTTTTATTATTACGTAAATAAAAAACTATCATAATTTTCTTTGTATAACCTTTTGTTTCTCTTAGACCAATCAACGCTAAACACTTTTTGTAGTATAACTTAAGACGATTATTTTTTCTTAGAAAATCGATGTTTTATATTATTTCAAAGGTTAGTTTAAAATCAAATATTTATATGTTAATGAAGGTTCTCAGTGTCGTAATAATGAATATAAAAATTTGTACAATAAAAGTATTAAGTTAACGAGAATAAAAATAAAAATTATACGGATGTCCCAAACGTTTAACGAACACTGAACGTTTCTATATTCAAACTCAACAATTTAATAACAGAAAGTTAGAAAAGATAGACGTTAAGAAACAAATATAAGTCCTTGTACGAAATATCAATATGATCAAATATTCTAAACAGTTTGTTGTTTATTCGAAATGTAAACATTTACTAAAGTTAACTGTTACAGATTTGATTTTGTTTAATATTATTCTAACGATGTTATGTTTCTCTTAATTTAAAGAAATCTTTTAAGTTATAATACTTTCACAAATATTATTTGCGTCAATATACTCCACTAACATCATTACATATTTCCTTTTTGTTTATTATCAATGCTGCCTAGTCTCATGAAATTAAAATTTCCTACTCAAAGTGAATTTCTAGTTCAGTCTATACTTACATATATGTATATAATATAACTATCGTTTATTATTATTTAAAATGCAATGTTATTCTGATAAACAAATAACATAATAAATGTTTATCTAACATTAGAATAGTTTAGTGACAAGAACAAGGATTTATGCTTACATTAGACAATCAAGACCCTAAATTAAAATATTGTACTTACAAAATAATGTAATTCGATGAAATCTTTTACATTAAAATACTTCTACAAATATTGTTTGCTTCAATACTTCATTAACTCATTATATATTTCCTATGTGTTTATTATCAATGTTTATTATCAAATGCCTAGTCTTATAAAGATATAAAAATATAATCGTTTATTTTTATTCAAAAAGCATTGTTATTCTAAAAAACAAATAACATTATAAATGTTCATCTCAGATTAGAAAAGTTGTGAATTTTCTGAATATTGAATTATTCGATTAATAATACAACTTTTTTTTAAAAAAACTTTCTTCTTTTCACCTGGACTTATATATTTGCTAAAACTAGGACAATATTTTTTTAATATAATCAATATATTAATTCTACTTATTTCTAATATTTATTGTTCTAACAGAATATGTCGTAATAATAAAACATTCACTAATGATTCTTAAACAAATTTTTCTCAAATCTAATTTTTAATCTTACTTGCTTTCCTTGCGCGTTCTTCTTCCTTCTTTAATTCCTGAAGTAGATGAAACCACTTATCGTCGATATGATTCATTACTGAAGAATTCTCTATAAATTCTGTTTTCATGGCTGCAAGAATTGTTCTATAGGTGGTTATAGTTGGCATTTTTAATAATTTTTTACGTAATTCCGCATTTTGTAATCCATATATGAATCGAAACCGTAAGTTCGATTTTGCTTTAGGACCATTGTCATAGTTATTCATTAACTTCTTTAAAGTGCAGTAGTAGTTTTCTATGGATTCTCCTCTCATCTGATCACGAAATGTAAAACGATACACTGCCGATTGAAATACTCCATAAGGTGAATATTTTTCCTCTAATATAGATATGAGCATTTCGTATGGAATATTGAAAGGGTCGTCAGGTTCTACATGTGACCTTACATAGGTCAAAACTGAAGATTCCAATATATTTAATAAGATATGACTTCTTCTATTATTTTTTATTTTAAACATATTCAACATTTGCTCCACGTATTCTTGCCATTTAATGAAGTGCTCTTTTGTAGGATCGAATTTTTTGAGACAATGAAGAACTCTTTCCAATATCTTCTCATTTGAATCCCATTCACCCATTATCTCTTAAATAATACAGCTTTTTCTTTTGTTATTCAATTATTCAATTAATCAATGTTGTATATTATTTAAAAGGTTATTTTCAATTTAAATATTTACATGTTAATGAAAGCTCTCAGTGTCGTAATGATGAATACAAATTTGTACAATAAAAGTATTTAGTTAACGAGAATAAAAATAAAAAATATACAGATGTCCAAAACGTTTAACAAACAATGAACGTTTCTATATTTAAACTCAACAATTTAATAACGGAAAGTTACAAAAGATAAACCTTAAGAACCAAATATAAGTCATTGTACAAAATATCAATATGATCAAACATTTTAAACAGTTTGTTGATCATTCGAAATGATGTTGATTATTCGATTACTCGAACATTTACTAAAGTTAACAGTTACAAATTTCGTTTTATTTAATATTATTCTGACGATGTATGCTTTTCTAAATTCAAAGTAATCTTTTACATTAAAATATTTCTCCAAATATTGTTTGCGTCAATATACTCCACTAACATCATTACATATTTCCTATTTGTTTATTATCAATGTTGCCAAGAATTATATAATTAAAATTTCCTAATCATACAAAATTGATTTTAAATCCAATCCGTACGAATATGTATATCACACAATTATCGTCTATTTTTATTGAAAAAGCAATGTTATTCTGAAAAACCAATAACATTATAAATGTTCATCTTAGATTAGAAAAGTTTAATGTCAAGAATAACGTTGTATGCCTTTGATATTAATTTAGTTTGGTAGACAATCAAGATTATTAATTAAAATTTTCAACTTCTCCAATAAGGTTCTGGATAATTATAATAATTTCACCGATAATAATATACATCTTTTATACAAATTTTTTTCTTTTTTCAATTTTTATGACTTTGAAGCTGAATAAAAATGCATTATTGTTTTCTTATAACATAATAGAAATGAATTAAAATTATGTCTAGACTAAAAATAAATTGTTTTAAGAATATCCTTTCCTGTATATCTTGAATTAATTTTATGCGTTTATTGGTTTCTTGTCCCACTCGCACTCGTAAACAGACGCTCAACAATCGATGGTCAAGACAAAAAATTCTCGCTATCGCATGAATAAATAGAAAGAAAAAAATATTGGTTTCTTCTCTCACTCGCACACGCATTCAAGGCCGAGAGGCCCAAAGATTGCCGAAGGTCCTTTGTTTATGCATTAGTACACACGGACGCTCGCACGCACACTAGCCCGCTCGCGTGTAAAAGCCGATTGAGAGGCGGGACTTGCTTCCCCACTCTTACAATTATCTTTTGCCATCTTTGTAGGATTCGTGAAAAAATTGGGCCGTTGACGCTCAACAATCGATGGTCAAGACAAAAAATACTCGCTATCGCATGAATAAATAGAAAGAAAAAAATATTGGTTTCTTCTCTCACTCGCACATGCATTCAAGGCCGAGAGGCCCAAAGATTGCCGAAGGTCCTTTGTTTATGCATTAGTACACACGGACGCTCGCACGCACACTAGCCCGCTCGCGTGTAAAAGCCGATTGAGAGGCGGAACTTGCTTCCCCACTTTTACAATTATTTTTTGCTATCTTTGTAGGATTCGTGAAAAAATTGGGCCGTTGGACAGACTGGACCGGGACTCGAACCCGGATCTTCCGCTTTCCGGGCGACTGCTCTTAACCATTGAGCTATCCAGGGGCCCACTGTCCAATCTTCTCATGAGTGCCTACCTTAAAGTTGGGTTGGAGGTGCTCGCATCCCACATTCTACCCCCCCCCCCGCAACCACATTCGACCCCGAATGTCCGTCATTGGAAAACCCCGTTCTTGAACCATCTATCCTTCTTCGTCGTAGACCTCTTACTACACGTCTTACGTTTCTAGTCCTGAACGCATTGCTGTCTAAAGGCTGTCTTCCTAGTTCCCCAGCCAATCGTTCACGTCGCCACTATACGTAAGACGTCGGTCTAACCTCTCTTTGATAGATGTTCAATTAATTATTTTTCCCTAATTATTGCCCGGCCGTAGAAGTGTGACGCGAAGCAAACCTCCATCCCGGACGAGCCCCCAAAATGTAGGATTCGTGAAAAAATTGGGCCGTTGGACAGACTGGACCGGGACTCAAACCCGGATCTTCCGCTTTTCCTCACGAATGCCTACTTTAAAGTTGGGTTGGAGGTGCTCGCATCCCACATCTTTTTTTCATTTATTTTTGCAAATACGAAGATAAACCTTCAGAATATTTTTTATGTATTTTTCTATTCTCTACAACTTTTGTTTGAAACCTTTTTCGATGAAATTCCTCAATACTAAGATGCTCGCTTTTGTGTGTGTATATGGAAGCGTGGTATTGGTTGTTTTTTTTGGGGGGAGGGGTCCGTATGTCTGTCTGTACCTGTGCGCAATAATATAATAATAAAAAAATAAATAATAAGTGTTATTTCCGACTTTGTCTAAACGCGATTTGCATTTCTGACTGCGGCTAGGTACATCTAGTAAGGACAAATTTATGGCTTGGACGGTAACATATATACTAATCATCCCCCTCTAACGCATTTCGTCATTTCCTGTAGCGATTTTTTCGAAACTTCTCGACCAGTTCCGGTAGATTATTCTTTTACTTTCGAATCGGGAATGTTTCGGAAGTTGCGATACGACGAAATGTTAGGTTATATCCTTTAGTGCTGCCATCTAGCAAACAAAACACGGAACAAACACGGAACATTTAACCATGTGAATTTGTAAATTGTCCAATTTCGGTCTTTTACGATACATTATTATATATGATATATTATTATATATTATACATTAATATATAATTGTATATATGTTGTGGTTAATGTTGAGAATTCGAATAGTTATGAAAATTTTTAGTCAAGCTGCGAAGCTTTTATCAGAATGACCTAAATAATTATGTGTGTGCGTCCACGTGATGTAATTTTTAAATATGTAATAACTAGAAGAGTAAGAGGGTAGTTAAGCTAAAAAAATAGTTAGAATTCTATTACAGGCAGAGAATTCTATTTGAGGCAGATGATAAAGAATTAAATGAAGATCCTTACCTTTTTCTGTAGCTCGTGGGGTAGGCCTTTGTCTCTGCAATGTTAAACATAAACGGAATAATTGTAGTAACTGATATTAATGAATTTTACTCAAATATACACTCTTAAATTTATTTATCTTTAATATTTATTCTTTTACATTAACTATCAATCCTAACGAAAATTCCTTGATTTTAGTGGAATGCAGAATACGTGCTTTTAAATTGAAACGAAATGTAATATTCAAGAGATCAGCGCCAGATGATTCGTTTGACTTACTAATTTTTCTTCCAAACCTATTGGTTCTCCTACTTCCTAGCTAGTAACTTTTTTTAGTAATAAATCAGTTTATTGGATACATAAAACCTCGTTCTCATAGGTCAAGGAAGTTAATAAAGAGTTTTGTATACTATTTGGGGCTGAATTCTAGATAACTTTCCAATCTAAGAGTTTTTACAAGTCCAATGGATGAAAGAACAAATCTATTGTTAAATAAATTATATTTTGCTAGAAGGATTAAATTTACGAGATTTCTAGGGTTTCCAGATTCTGTGAACTTTATCGAAAATTCTTACGGCAGCAATGAGGCGGTGATCTGAAAATTTTTCGTCGCTTGATTCTTTTGTTTTAACAATAAAGCTTCTCTTTGGTTACTTGACTATCGCCTCCAACGAGGAAAACGTTTCGAAAACGAAACAAGAGAAAAACAATGAAAAAGATTTATTACGTAATAGTATATATTAAACATGTTCTTCATAGATAGCTCGGTCAATTGCTAGAATGATCAGTTGATTTTTATCAATTTAGTAAATATTCATCAATTTGCTGTTTTTAGAACACGCGAATAGGAAAAATATGTTTTAAATTCTTGTAAATAAAACAAATCAAGGAAATATAACAATGTTGGTAATATTTTTCAACAAATCTTTAAAATGTGGTTCAAAATGAAGTATAACTTCACAAACTGGTTAGTGTATATATGTACGCTCGTAAAAAGTAATACTTCTTTGGCGTTCTAAAACAAGATATAACGATCCCAATAATATATCATATATCATACCCAAATGTATTATTAATTGTCAAAATGAATTGTTAAAATTGAAGTATGTGCAATATATATTGAAAAAAAATTATAATTTAATCATCGAATACTTTATTACAATGTACTCGCGTAGAAAAGGTCATTGTCTGTTACACATTCCAGTAATACATCTTTTAGCCGTAGTTCGCGTCAGACTCTGCCGTTCAGAGAAATAGCACCTCCCCCAAAAATTCCGCAGTACCTAAAAGGCTTAGAACCCAACATAAATCCTCGTACGAAATATCAATATGTTTAAATATTCTAAACAGTTTGTTGATTATTCGAAATGTAAACATTTACTAAAGTTAACTGTTACAGATTTGATTTTGTTTAATATTATTCTAACGATGTTATGTTTTTCTTAATTTAAAGAAATCTTTTAAATTATAATACTTTTACAAATATTGTTTGCGTCAATATACTCCACTAACATCATTACATATTTCATTTTTGTTTATTATCAATGCTGCCTAGTCTCATGAAATTAAAATTTCCTACTCAAAGTGAATTTCTAGTTCAATCTATACTTACATATATGTATATAATATATCTATCGTTTATTATTATTTAAATGCAATGTTATTCTGATAAACAAATAACATAATAAATGTTCATCTAACATTAGAATAGTTTAGTGACAAGAACAAGGATTTATGCTTACATTAGACAATCAAGACCCTAAATTAAAATATTGTACTTACAAAATAATGTTCTGAATATTTAATTATTCCATTAATAATACAGCTTTATTAAAAAAATTTCTTCTTTTCACCTTGACTTATATGTTGGCTTAAACGAAGACAATGTCTTTTAACATAATCAATGCATTAATCTGATTTATTTCCAATACTCCTTGTTTTAGCAAAATACGTCGTAATAATATGACATTTATTGAAAGATTCTATATAAATGATAATTTTCTAACAAATTTTTCAGTTATTTCTTCTTAAGTGTTGCTGCTTGACTTGTTTGTCCTTTCTCTTCTTCTTCTAATTCATTTAGTAGATTCAATTTCTTCTGTTCGGAAATTACATTTCCTGTGGACAAATTTTTGTCAGATTCCATTTTCATTGCTATTTGAACTGCATTAGATGCGTTTAAATCTGGTATGGTATTTAACTTTTGACGAATTTCCTGACTATTTAATCCTTTTATGAAACAAGACAGTAACTTCGAATTTGCTTTAGTACCAAAAATAATCTGATCGTTTAATTTTTTTAAGGCGTAGAGGTAGTCTATTACAGATTCATTTGGGTACTGATTTCGAATTGATAAACGATACTTTAATGAGTCATATTTCCCATAAGGTGAATACTGTTCCTCTAATATAGACATGATCATTTCGTATGAAATATGGTGAATGTTGTCAGGTTGTACAATATCCTTAATTACAGGAAGAATTGAAGAATTGATTATTTTTAATAAGATAAAAGCTTTTTTGCCCTTATTTTCTATATTAAACTTATCCAGTAAATACTCCACCTTATTTCGCCAATCTAAAAAATTTTTTTTTGCAGGATCGAATTTTTCTATACGACGATAAATTTCTTCCATTTTTGGATCGGTACTCACTATTCCTGAAACAAAAAAAGCTTTTTATTTTTGTTCATTTACGTAAAATATTCATTACGTAAAATAAAAATTCATTATTACCAAGATTATACTCATATTAAAAAATTACACGAATATCAGTTAAATTCATATCCTTATAAAATTTTAAAAATATTAAAAAATTAAACATTTTTGAGAAAATCTGTTTTGTTGAAGTGTGACTCTGGCTGTCGACAGTACGATTATAAACGAAGTTATGCCAAAAATAAAAGAATAACGAAAACAGGGAGGACAAACGTTCACATGTAAGGAAAAGACAACATTTCATATGCACTAACCTAATATATATATATACCTTATTATACCTTATTATATATATATATATATATATAATATAATAATTTATTTAATATAATAATTTATTTAGTATAATAAGATTTACTATTATATTATATTGTATATGTTGTTGAAAAAAACCGAAATAGATGAATGTCTAAAAATTCACATGGCCGCGTGATGTATGTCCGAAATATTTATGTGTAAGATTTATTATGAATTTCTTAATTTATTTTCTTAATCTTATTGAATAATGTTTATTAAAAGGTTTAAAATAAATTATAATGAAATAGGATAAAATCGTAAATATCTATAATCGTGTAAATTAATTATTAATATTTGTCGTGTTTTAAGTTAGTTTAAACGTCGTAATTCTTAAAAAAGATATACGTCTTGGACGGTAACATATATAGTAATCATCTCCCTCTATCGTATTTCGTCATTTCCTGTAGCGTTTTTCTCGAAACTTCTCTACCAGTTCCGGTAGATTATTCTTTTACTTCCGAATCGGAAATATTTCGGAGGTTGCTATACGACGAAATGTTAGGTTATATCCTTCAGTGCTGCCATCTAGCAAACAAAACACGGAACAAACACGGAACATTTAACCATGTGAATTTGTAAATTGTCCAATTTCGGTCTTTTACGATACATTATTATATACGATATATTATTATATATTATACATTAATATATAATTGTATATATGTTGTGGTTAATGTTGAGAATTCGAATAGTTATGAAAATTTTTAGTCAAGCTGCGAAGCTTTTATCAGAATGACCTAAATAATTGTGTGTGTGCGTCCACGTGATGTAATTTTTAAATATGTAATAACTAGAAGAGTAAGAGGGTAGTTAAGCTAAAAAAATAGTTAGAATTCTATTACAGGCAGAGAATTCTATTTGAGGCAGATGATAAAGAATTAAATGAAGATCCTTACCTTCTTCTGTAGCTCGTGGGGTAGGCCTTTGTCTCTGCATTGTTAAACACAAACGGAATAATTGTAGTAACTGATATTAATGAATTTTACTCAAATATACACTCTTAAATTTATTTATCTTTAATATTTATTCTTTTACATTAACTATCAATCCTAACGAAAATTCCTTGATTTTAGTGGAATGCAGAATACGTGCTTTTAAATTGAAACGAAATGTAATATTCAAGAGATCAGCGTCAGATGATTCGTTTGACTTACTGATTTTTCTTCCAAACCTATTGGTTCTCCCACTTCCTAACTAGTAACTTTTTTTAGTAATAAATCAGTTTATTGGATACATAAAACCTCGTTCTCATAGGTCAAGGAAGTTAATAAAGAGTTTTGTATACTATTTGGGACTGAATTCTAGATAACTTTCCAATCTAAGAGTTTTTACAAGTCCAATGGATGAAAGAACAAATCTATTGTTAAATAAATTATATTTTGCTAGAAGGATTAAATTTACGAGATTTCTAGGGTTTCCAGATTCTGTGAACCTTATCGAAAATTCTTACGGCAGCAATGAGGCGGTGATCTGAAAATTTTTCGTCGCTTAATTCTTTTGTTTTAACAATAAAGCTTCTCTTTGGTTGCTTGACTATCGCCTCCAACGAGGAAAACGTTTCGAAAACGAAACAAGAGAAAAACAATGAAAAAGATTTATTACGTAATAGTATATATTAAACATGTTCTTCATAGATAGCTCGGTCAATTGCTAGAATGATCAGTTGATTTTTATCAATTTAGTAAATATTCATCAATTTGCTTTTTTTAGAAAACGAGAATAGGAAAAATATGTTTTAAATTCTTGTAAATAAAACAAATCAAGGATATATAACAATGTCGGTAATATTTTTCAACAAATCTTTAAAATGTGGTTCAAAATGAAGTATAACTTCACAAACTGGTTAGTGTATATATGTACGCTCGTAAAAAGTAATACTTCTTTGGCGTTCTAAAACAATATATAACGATCCCAATAATGTATCATATATCATACCCAAATGTATTATTAATTGTCAAAATGAATTGTTAAAATTGAAGTATGTGCAATATATATTGAAAAAAAATTATAATTTAATCATCGAATACTTTAATCCATTGTACTCGCGTAGAAAACGGCATTGTCTGTTACACATTCCAGTAATACATCTTTCAGCCGTAGTTCGCGTCAGACTCTGCCGTTCAGAGAAATAGCACCTCCCCCAAAAATTCCGCAGTACCTAAAAGGCTTAGAACCCAACATAAATCCTCGTACGAAATATCAATATGTTTAAATATTCTAAACAGTTTGTTGATTATTCGAAATGTAAACATTTACTAAAGTTAACTGTTACAGATTTGATTTTGTTTAATATTATTCTAACGATGTTATGTTTTTCTTAATTTAAAGAAATCTTTTAAATTATAATTCTTTTACAAATATTGTTTGCGTCAATATACTCCACTAACATCATTACATATTTCCTTTTTGTTTATTATCAATGCTGCCTAGTCTCATGAAATTAAAATTTCCTACTCAAAGTGAATTTCTAGTTCAGTCTATACTTACATATATGTATATAATATATCTATCGTTTATTATTATTTAAATGCAATGTTATTCTGATAAACAAATAACATAATAAATGTTCATCTAACATTAGAATAGTTTAGTGACAAGAACAAGGATTTATGCTTACATTAGACAATCAAGACCCTAAATTAAAATATTGTACTTACAAAATAATGTTCTGAATATTTAATTATTCCATTATTAATACAGCTTTTTTAAAAAAATTTCTTCTTTTCACCTTGACTTATATGTTGGCTTAAACGAAGACAATGTTTTTTAACATAATCAATGCATTAATCTGATTTATTTCTAATACTTCTTGTTTTAGCAAAATACATCGTAATAATATGACATTTATTGAAAGATTCTATATAAATGATAATTTTCTAACAAATTTTTCAGTTATTTCTTCTTAAGTGTTGCTGCTTGACTTGTTTGTCCTTTCTCTTCTTCTTCTAATTCATTTAGTAGATTCTTCTTCTTCTGTTCGGAAGTTACATTTCCTGTGGACAAATTTTTGTCAAATTCCATTTTCATTGCTATTCGAACTGCATTAGATGCGTTTAAATCTGGTATGGTATTTAACTTTTGACGAATTTCCTGACTATTTAATCCTTTTATGAAACAAGACAGTAACTTCGAATTTGCTACAGTACCAAAAATAATCTGATCGTTTAAATTTTTTAAGGCGAAGAGGTAGTCTATTACAGATTCATTTGGGAACTGATCTCGAGTTGATAAACGATACTTTAATGAGTCATATTTCCCATAAGGTGAATACTTCTCCTCTAATATAGAAATGATCATTTCGTATGAAATATGGTGAATGTTGACAGGTTTTATAATAGCCTTAATTACAGGAATAATTGAAGTATTGATTATATTTAATAAGATAAAAGCTTTTCTGCACTCATTTTCTATATTAAACTTATGTAGTATATACTCCATCTTATTTCGCCAATCTAAAAAATTTTTTTTTGCAGGATCGAATTTTTCCAGATGAAGAAGAATTTCTTTCACTGATTTAACGGTTCTACCCATTACTCCTGAAACAAGAGTAGCTTTTTATTTTTGTTTATTTACGTAAATAGAAAATTCGTCTAACGTTCTTTCCTTAATTTTTTTTTCTTTAACTTTCACCAATTACGCACCACTTAACACTTCTGGTAATATAGTTCAAAATGATATCTTTTTTTTAGAATTTTTAATGTTTTATACTTTTTAATAGTTTATTTAAAATGCACCTATAAATGAAGATTTTCAGAGTCGTAATGCAGAATACTAATTTTTACACAATAGGAGTATACGAAGTTAATAAGAATAAAAACAAAATGTGTACTGATATCTTAACCTGAATTTAAAACTAAATTTAAAATATACAATAAACTGTGTTTATTGTATTTATTGTTAAGTATATTGATATTTCTACGAAGGACAAGTGTAGAGTGCTGATTAAATTCCCCACTCTCATCTAATTCGAAAGCAATAAGATTTAAATAATGAGTCGTTAAACATTCGTTGAAACATTAAGATATTCATTGAATTTTTCTACGTTTATTCTCATTCATTTTATTATTATCTTTTAAAATTGTTAAAAATTATTATAACTATTGGATCCTTTGCTTACATATTAATTTAAAGAAAATAATAGAAAATATAAAAAGGATATGGATTTCTAAAAAAAAAAAAAGAAGATTCTTTCAAATTATTTCATGAAAAGTTTATCACAATTATTGATAGAAGCAAAAGAGAAATACGGACAAAGAACATTCATAAAAATATCTATTTAAGTGGAATAAGAGTGATAAAAAACAAGTGGTTTTTCTATTTTGAAAATAATGAGCAACAAAGATTCATTACGCAAAGTTAATCCAATAACTTATTATTTAAATAAAGCACTAACAATGATAAATATTTACAAACCACATCAAGAGGAGGTTTTTTATGAGTGGTTAAATAGATTTGAATACGTAGCAGATATTGTTGGTGTACCGAATGATAAAATGATTGAATTCTTCGAGGGAATGGTTGATAATGACGTCCATAAGACCGTCAGGCAGTATTTTACTTCTGTCAACTTCCTTATACTTGGATACACACAAATAATAAACGATTATCTTCTCTATTTTGCCAAATCCTATGAAAATGATTTAAACAGGACACGTCTTTTTTGTCGTAGACAATATGAAAAAGAAACAATTCGAAAATACGCTAATAGTCTAAGAAGAATATCTAATAATTGTTATTGTACAATTGGCCTAGAAAAAGAATTACGCGAACAATTCATTATTGGAATACGGGACGACGATATGAGAAATTATTTAACCGAAATTCCTGGCTTATCATTCGTTGAAACGGTAAGAAGGGCCATTGAATATGAGGAAAATGATCAAATGAACAATTATCTGAATGAAGCACTTACAATGATTAATACTTACAATGTAGAAAGGGAAGGTATGTTTTATGAGTGGTTCAATAAATTTGAATATGTGGCAGATTTTGTCGGGGTACCAAATAATAAAATGCTTAAATTCTTCAATGGGATGGTGGATGATGAAATCCATACGAATGTCAGGAAAACTTATCCCTCTGTCAACTTCTCGTTACATCCATACGAAGAAATAATCAAATACTACGTTCGTTGTTTTGATTCCACCTATGAAATTTCTTTTCAGAGAAAGCGTTTTTTTCATAGAATTCAATACGAAAAAGAGCCCATTGCAAAATATGCAGATAGTTTACGAAAAATACTTAACAAGTGTTTTTATACAAGTAATATAAAAGATATATTTTGGAAACAATTTATTATCGGTATCAGAAACGACGATGTGAGAATTCATTTAAATAAAACACCACACTTATCATTCGCTGAAACGTTGAGAAAGGCAATTGAATTTGAAGAAATGAATGAAATGAATCATTATGTAAATCAAGCTCTAACAATAATTAATATTTACAATCCAAAAAAGGAAAATACATTTTATGAATGGTTAAATAAATTTGAGTATGTAGTATATTTCGTCGGTGTACCAAATGATAAAATGATTCAATTCTTTAATATGATGGTAGAAAATGATGTTCATACGAGTGTCATACAAACGTTCCCATGTGTAAACTTTTCTGAACTTTCCTACGAAGAGATAACAAATTATTATCATTATTTTTTTTCTACTTTCTACGATAGTAATTTAAATACTATACGTTTTATGTATAGAAATCAATACGAACAAGAAACGATAGAGAAATATGCCGATTGCTTAAAAAAAATATATAATAACTGCAATAAATCGCATTGCAATGAAGAAATATTATGCAGTAAATTTCTTAATGGAATCCGCGATGATGCTGTGAAAAAAAAATTATCTAAAACTTCTGGCATGTCGTTCGATAAATTGGTTAAAATTACTATTGAACTAGAAAATCATAATCTAATTGCTAATTATTTAAATCCTGCTCTATTAATGATTAATATTTACGATCCGGCTAAGGAAGGTATGTTTTATGAATGGTTAAATAAATTTGAATATGTGGCAGATTTTGTCAGAGTATCAAATGATAAAATGGTTAAATTCTTCAATAAAATGGTAGACGATGATATACATTTGACGGTAAAGAGGGCTTACCCATGCGTCAATTTTTCAATACTTGCATACGATGAGATAATAAATCATTACCTTCGTTTTTTTGATTTATCAAATGTACCTGACTTATACAAATGTCGACTTATTTGTCGAAATCAGTATGAACGAGAAACGATAGTCAAATATGCTGAGAATTTACGGAAAATATATAACAAGTGTATCGATAAAAATCGCCAAGAAGAAATAATACGCGAACAATTTATTAAAGGAATACGCAATGACGATATTAAAAGTGAATTAAGTCAAATTACTGGCACATCATTCGACGATATGGTTAAATTTGCTGTTCAATTAGATAATCGTAATTTTATTACCAAATATATTAATCCCGCACTTTCATTGATTCATATTTACAATCCAACGAGAGAAGGTATGTTTTATTCGTGGTTAAATAAATTTGAATACGTGGCAGATATCGTCAACGTACCAAATGATAAAATGGTGGAATTTTTTAATAAAATGGTCGACAATGATATTCATTTGGATGTAAAGAATATTCATCCTAATGTCAACTTCTCTGTACTTTCGTACGATGAGATAATAAACCATTACTTCAGTTTGTTCAATTTGTCAAATTTACATGACTTACACGAAAAACGACTCACTTGTCGAATTAGATACGAAAAAGAAACGATAGAAAAATATGCTGAAAGTTTAAGAAAAATATATAATAATTGCAGTTATACAAATCCTTCGGAAAAAATAATATGCGAACAATTTATTAAAGGAATACGCAATAATAATATTAAAAATGAATTAAGTAAAACTCCTGATATATCATTCGACGAAATGGTTAAGTTTGCCGTTGAATTTGATAATCGTCATTTTATTACCAATTATATTAATCCTGCTCTTACAATGATTCATAAATACGATCCGTCTAAGGGAGATATGTTTTATGATTGGTTAAATAAATTTGAGTATGTAGCAGATGCCATCAAGGTACCAGATAATAAAATCATTTATTTCTTCAATAAAATGATAGATAATGATCTACATACGCGCATTAAGAATGCTTATCCTTCTATCAATTTCTCAAAACTATCGTACGAGGAGACAATTAATTATTATCTTCGTTTTTTCACTTCTTTTCACAAAAATGATTTACACGTAAAACGTTTAATGTGTCGAGATCAATACGAACAAGAAACAATAGAGAAATATGCTAAAAATTTACGAAAAATATATAATATGTGCAATTCTACGAGTCGCCGGGAAATAAAATTACGCAATCTATTCATTAAAGGAATACACAACGATGAAGTAAGAACTTTGTTAAATACATTACCAACGATACCATTCGATAAAACGGTCAGAATGGCAATTGCATTTAAAAGACAACTAACTTTATTGCAAAAATAATTATAGCGGCTAAAATAAATTATAAATACTCATCAATTAAAAACAATTCAATTAGAATAAGCGGACTGCAAATCAATGTAATTTTTAATCTTTAATAACTCGCTAGGATAATTAACAAATCAAAAAATATCTCTTTATTTAAACATTTTCTATGGAAACAAGAAGTATTCAAATCTATTTATGTTTTTGCGTCAATTATTTTAGAAGAAAGAAATTTCTCTTAGAATATTAATTTAGTCCATGTTACAAGAAGAAATAAGCAAAACTTTTATGTTTCTATCGTTAAACGATATACCTGCTCGTTTTCGAAAAAATTAAGCGGGTTTATTTTTAGATCTGACACGATTAAGAAAATAATATAATATTTAAGACATAAAAGTTTGTTTCCGAAAGATAAACTTTTGTAAAAATTATATCTAAACAAAAAGTGACAATTGTAATTTAGAACATTATTGTAATTTATTTCAATTTTTTACTGAATAAAAACACAATTTATTTATGATATTTACTTAAAGACTGATTATGAGTTAACACATGAAATTATGTCAAATGTACCAATATATGTACGCAAATTCATCAAACATGGAGTCCTCTGAATTTTGTGATAAGCTAATGATGAGGAAGATAAGTGTTAAATAACAATAACAACAAATAAAAGAAATAATAAAGCCAATAGAAAACGTAAAACTTTATTGGCTCGTCGGTGAAAATCCTTGCAACATAAAACCACTGTCTAATATACAAGAATACAATAATTAACGACATTCAACAAAATGTTGAAAACCTGTCTCACCTTTCACTCAACTTACCACCTTCGTGGCATACCTCGCTCGTATGTGGAACCATAAAGAGTGCCCATTCTTTGCCTAATTCGTCACTTATTTGTCTCATTTTTGAATGAGAAGTTTGTTTTTGTTAGTGGGCCTAGAAGTGCGAACTTAGCAATGGTGAGAAGAGTGGGGGACCGGGACTAGAACCACAAATCTTTTGCTTTATGATAAACTGCTCTTATAAATTGAACTATCCAGAGTCCTCAGCCCAATTCTCACACGAATACCTATTTAAATATTTGACATAAAGTTTGATCTTCAACACTTGTTTGGTTAGTCATTTTGTTTTGATTTTCGGTTGTTAGTTTGAACAAAGATATTGTGGGACGAGCGCCTCCATGCCAAATACTTAAATAGGCATTCGTGAAGAGATTGGACAGGTGGGCTCTGGATAGCTCAATGGATAAAAAGCACAGTCGCCCGGAAATTAAAAGATCCGTGGTTCGAGTCCCGGTCCAGTCAGATCCATCGAGCCCAATTTTTTCACGAATCCTATCAATTGGAGACTCGTCCGAGATTGAAAGTTTGCTTCATAACACGCTTCTACAATCGAACAACAACGGGAGAAAAAATAATTCATTGAAGATCTATCAAAAGGAGGTTAGGCGATAGTAGCGACGTTGATTGGGTGGTGGTTGGCTAGAGAACTAGGCAAGAGACCTTTTTAAGCGCGCAGCAGTGCGTTCAAGGTTATGATGTAACGATATAATGACGTAATGACGTAACGACGAAGACTAAAAACGAACGTACAACGTAAAAAATAGATAGTTCAAAAAGAAGTTTAAAATGATGGAACATTCGGGGTCGAATGTTGTTATAGGGGGGGATAGAGGGGGGGATAGAGGGTGGGATGAGTGCCTCCATGTCAAATACTTAAATAGGCAATTCGTGGAGAGATTGGACGGTGGTGGTTCCTGAATAACTCAATCGATAAAAAGCAGTCGCCCGGAAAGCGAAAAATCTGTGGTTCAAGGTTCCTGGTCCAGTGTCAGTTCAACGTCCCAATTTTTTCACGAATCCTACAATATAAAAGTACGATTTCGTCTTAAAGGTAATGTACAATTAAGTATCTTCATTTTCGAATTTGCAATAATATTTAACATGTATTATACTTGTGTATACGCATGAATGTGAACGGAAGAAGCATGGGTAAGAGAAAATTGTTCAGTTAGTATTCTTTTTTTCTTACTTTTGGCTTTTAGTCTACAGGAATCTATTAAAAATGACATCGTTAGAATGAATACGTGACTGTGAACTTTGTTGAAGTTTGAATTTGCAATATTCAAGAATTGTTTATTATGCTTATTGTCTGTTTTATTATTATCTCTGCCAAAGACTAATGTAGGACGCCGAATAAATTCCCCACTCTCATCTTATTCAAAAGCAATAAAGTTTAAATAGTGAGTCGTTAAATGTTCGTTAAAACGTTAAGATATTCATTGAATTTTTGTACATTTATTTTTATTCATTTTATTAGTATTTTTTGAAATTTTTAATAATCATTGCAATTATTAGATCCTTTAATTATATATAAATGTGAAGTAATGCAGTTATTGGTAAAAACAAAACAGAAGTACGAACGAAGAACATTCATAAGAATATCAGTTTAAGTACGATAAGTGACAACAAGTGTTTTTCATTTTGAGAATAATGAACAACGAAGGTCTATTACGCAAAATTGATGAAATAACTCATTTAACGAATAGAGCTCTTAAAATGATTAATATTTTCAATCCAGAAACAGAAGTAAACTTTTTTACGTGGTTAAATAGATTTGAATATGTAGCAGATGTTATTGAAGTACCAAATGATAAAATGATTGAATTTTTCGGGACAATGGTGGACATGGATGTTCATAAGTGCGTTAGGCGGACTTTTTCTTCTGTCAACTTCGTTAACCTTGGATACAAGAACATAATAAACAAATACCTTCTCTATTTTGCTACTTACAATGAAAATGATTTCAACAGAATACGTTTTAAACATCGATGTCAATATGAAAAAGAAACGATACAAAAATATGCTGAAAGTTTGCGAAAATTATCTTCTAATTTTTCTATTAAAAGTGACCTAGAAAAAGAATTATGCAAACAATTTTTTATTGGAATACGGGACGATGATTTGAGAAATTATTTAACTGAAACTCCTTATTTCTCATTCGATGGATTGGTAACGAAGGCCATTGAATTTGAGGAAAATAATCCAATAACTCATTATCTGAATAAAGCATTTACGATGATTAATATTTACAATTCAGAAAATAGTGATATGTTTTATATGTGGTTCAATAAATATGAATTTGTGGTAGATTTTTTGCGAGTACCAAATAAGAAAATGATGAAATTCTTCAATGAGATGGTGGATAATTCTATACACACGACAGTCAAGAAATGTTTTCCTTCTGTCAATTTCTCGTTACGTTCATACGAAGAAGTATTAAGCTATTACATTATACATTTTGCTTATCCTGCCACTATAATTACTTTTCACAGAAAGCGTTTTTATATTCGAAATCAATATGAAAAAGAGACGATAAGCAAATATGCAGATAATTTACGAAAAATACTCAATAAGTGCTTTTATATCATTAACGTAGAAGATAAATTATTAGAACAATTTATTAATGGAATCCGAATTCAGGAATTGAGAACTCATTTAAAACAAAATCCTAGCTCATCGTTCATTGAAATTTTAAGAAAGGCCATTGAATTTGAAAAAGCTTACGAAATGAGAGATTATGTAAATCAAACTCTAACAATAATGAATACTTACAATCCAATGAGAGAAGGTTTATTTTGTGATTGGTTAAATAAATTTGAATTTGCAGCTGATTATTTCGGGATACCAAACGAGGAAATGGCTATTTTTTTCGATGCAATGATAGAAAATGATATCAGTAAGAGTGTCAAACAAACTTTCCCTTGTGTGAACTTCTCTGAGCTTTCATACGAAAAAATAATCAATTATTACCTCCTTTTATTTTCATCTTCCAATGAATGTGATCAACACAGAAAACGTTTTATGATTCGAAATCAGTACGAACGAGAAACTATAGAAAAATATGCCGTTAACTTATGGAAAATATTTAAAAAGTGTAATTTTACAATTAACCAGGAAAAAAATTTAATCACACAATTCATTAAAGGGATACGCAACGAACAATTAAAAAAGTTTTTATCTACAAGACAGTGCAGAACATTCGATTATACGGTAAAAATGGCCATTGAATCCGCAAGAAATTTAGGGATTTTTTAACGTTAATATAAAGCTTAAATTTACTACATGACTTCAAACAATAAAAAAAAGAAAAATATAACAATAGAACTGTAAAATAATTCAAATATTTTGTCTTCAATAATTCACGAAGAAAATAATTAATATAAGAATACCAACCAGAAATATTCAAAACGAGTGAAGTTGACTCATCAATTATTTAAAAACAGAGAAATTAAACTAAACAAAATTATGTTAGTGCGTATTAATAATTGAAGAACTTAGTAAAGAAACTATGTTTCTATCCTTAAACATTATTCCAGCGTACTATCAAAAAAGTTCCAAGATTATTATTTTGGATTTTACATAATTAAAGAAATATTTTGTTATATTTAAAACATAAACAATCGTGTGTCGTACATTGAATTATTCTAAAAATTAAACGAAAACAAAAAGTTATCATTGTTATTTAGAATAATAATGTTATTTATTGAAATGTTTTATTAACAAAATATAATTTAATGATGATATTTATGAAGAGACTGATTACATTGAGTTAGTACACGAAGTTATATTATATCATCCAATTTGTCTTTTTTAAAAATATCAAAATTGTTTGAAAATATACCAATCAATTGTCTCTTCAAAGCATCAGATACCCCAGCATTCTTTAAGCATTAGTTTGACTTTCGAAAACACCATTCCACTATTGAGAAAATTTATCGTGTAATTCGTCATATATCACAAGATTTCGAATTGAAAAAATACTGTTCAGCAGTATTAATGGGCATTAGACAAGCTATCGATAAAATATAGAACACTAGACTATTGAAGAAATTAAAAAAACAAAAAACTCAGTCATATCCTTTCTACATAATCCTTGTATTTCAGTTAACAAATAAAAAATTCATAGTCAAGTATCAAAACCAATCAACAAAAGCTTTTTCAATTTTATCCTGTGTTCCACAAGACAATTTTATGTGGCCATTACTAAATGCTATTTACTCGTAAACTCGAATTCAGTACGAAGAGTTAAAAATTTTTACCCTTGTGATGAAGGAATAAAATTTGGTTAAATAGTAATATAATTATTTTGTAAAATATATATTAGTTTACATTTATCATTGTGACATAATTTTAAACTTAGAAACTCATTTCAAGTCGGCTAGAATTACTTGAAATGCTAGCTTCAAGTTAAATAGTATATTTATCGAATAATAAAAAAATATACAAACAAATTTAAACATATTACATATCCGTTATGGTTCTATTCTCTTCAAAATCACAAAATTAATTAAATTTTTCGTTAAATCTTGAGCCTGTTGGAACACGAGAATGAACTGGAAATTAATCAAAGAAAGTTTAAACATATAATACTTAGGCATACGCATAAATGAGAACAGTAAAATCATGAGAAAAGAAGACTCGTTTAGTAAGACTTACTTTTTGTCTCATAGCTTTCAGTGCATAAAAATCTATGAAATAAATCATCGTTTTAATAAATATGTAACTGTGAATTATGTTTACGTTTGAATTTCTATAATATTAAAGAAATATTTATTATTATTATTTTCATATATATTAGTATCTCTGTCAACGACTAATGAAGGACGCTGAATAAATTTCCCACTCTCATCTAATTCAAAAACAATAAAGTTTAAATAGTGAGTCGTTAAACTTTCGTTGAAGTGTTAAGATATCAGTTAAAGTATTTACGTCTATTTTTTTTAACTGTGTAATTTTAATACAAAATATTTAATATACATTAAATTACTTTAAACCTTTGTTTATATATACATGTAAAACATATAACTGAAGAAATAGAAAATATATTATCGCATGAGAAGTATACTGACGTTAGTGGAAAGAGAAGTAAGAAAGTTTGGAAGAATAATCAAACGTAAATCTATTGACGAGCAATACATAATAAAAAGCTATCACTATTTTGAAAATGACGAGCAACGAAAATTCATTAAACGAAGTTAAGGAAATATCTCATTATCATAATCAAGCACTTACGATGATAAATATCTTCAAACAAGAAGAAGAAGGGTTTTTTCTTCTGTGGTTAAATAAGTTTGAGTATGTGGCAGATATGATCGAGGTACCATATAATAAAATGGCTAAATTGTTCTTAACAATGTTGCACGATAGCGCTCATGAACCTGTCAAGAACGATTACGAAAATGTCAAATTCTCGGAAATTTCATATGACGAAGTTATCGAATATTTCCTTCGATATTATACCTTCCGTTCTGTTAAAAATGTACACCATAGACGTTTTATTCTACGGAAACAATACGTGAATGAGCCGATAAAGAAGTATGCTAAAAATTTAAAAAAAATAATTTATAAGTGCAATTATGGAGCAGTAACTTATCAAAAATTATACAAACAATTTATTAATGGGATCCGCGAAGATAAAATAAGAGATTATTTAAAAAGAAACTTTAGATTACTTGTCCCTAACATATTCAATAAAATAGTAGAAGAAGCCGTTACATTTGAAATAACAGATTCTATATATTATTACATTAATCCGGCTTTATCAATGATTAATATTTTCGATCCAAAGAACGGAGAAGACTTTTGTATGTGGTTAAATAAATTTGAATATGTAACAAAGATGATCGAGTTACCGAATAATAAAATGATTGAATTCTTTGTCAAAATGATTCATAATGATGTCCATCAAACTGTTAGCCAGAATTTATCTTCTGTAAGCTTCCCTTTACCTTCATACGAAGAAATAATTAACCATTATTTTTGGTATTTTTATTCTCCGTTTGAAACTGATATTTATGAGAGACGTATCATGTGTCGAATTCAATATGAACAAGAAACGATAAAGCAATATGCCAATAATTTAATGGAAATGTATAAAAAGAGCAGTAAAATATACTGCACAGAAAAAAAATTGTGCGAACAATTCGTTAGAGGAATCCGGGACGATGATATAAGATCTCATTTAAATAAAACTCCTAACTTATCATTTGATGGAACGGTAGCAAATGCCATTGCATTACTAGAAGGTAATCAAATAACTCATTATCTAAGTCAAGCACTTTCAATGATGAAAATTTTCAAACTAGAAGAAAAAACGTTTTTTCCTATGTGGTTCAATAAATTTGAGTATATAGCAGACGAGATCGGGGTACCAGATAATAAAATAGATGAATTGTTGGTTACAATGGTGCATGATAATTTACCTACTCTTTATCTTATGACTTACAGTAATTTCTACAAAACTGAACAAACATACGAGCAGATAACAAACCCTTATTTTCAATATTTTTACTTCCCTTTTTCTAAAAACGAACTAACATTTCACCGTAAACGTTTCACTTATCGCAATCAATATGTAGAAGAGTCTATAGAAAAATATTCTAACAATTTACGGAAATTACATAAAAAGTGCAGATATATGTACAACGAAGAATGTAAATTATGGATACAATTTGTTGACGGAATTCGCGACGATGATATAAGAACTCATTTAAAAAATAATTTTTTCATATCATTCAATCAAATGGTAGCAGAGGCCATTTCTTTTGAAAAAACTAACGACATATCTTATTATATACAATCGGCCCTTTCAATAATTAATGCCTACAATCCAATGACGGAAGGAATGTTCCATTTTTGGTTAAATAAATTTGAATATGTAGCAAATATTGTAAAAGTACCAGATAATAAACTGGATAAATTCTTCATAAAAATGGTAGAAAATAATGTTCATACGTGTGTCAAAAAATATCACTATAAAGTCAATTTTTCAATACTTTCATACGAAGAGATAATAAACAAATATTTTAGTTATTTTTTTTCCGATGTAACTGATTTGCACTTAAAACGTTTTTTATTTCGATATCAATATGAACAAGAAACGATAGAGAATTATGCTTATAATTTACAGAAAATATTTAAGAAGTGCAATGTTACAAATTACCAGGAAGAAAAATTAATCACACAATTCATTACAGGGATACGCGACGAACAAATAAGAACGTTTCTATTAGCAATGCCTTGCATATCATTCCAAAAAACGGTAGAAAGGGCCATTACATCAAGCTTAAAACCAATAAGTACTTCCTGAGGTTATTTATCCACCATCCCCATGCTTCATGTTAGTTAGATCTAGAAAATATTTGAATATATTGGTTCTCTAAAAAATCTGCTTTGATACCATTTTTTGGTTGTAATCGTACTTGAACAAAAGGGAATTGGACTGAGTTTGCCAGTACACCACTTTTGTCAACAATTTTTTCTATAATGCGACCATTTTTGCCAATTACTTTTCCTAAAAACACGCATAGAATTTGAATGAACTCTTCGCTATATTCCAACATTGAACGAGCTTTTTTGAGAGCTTCGTGTGACTCTATATATATATACATTTAATATTTATACATATACATATATATATGTATATATATATTTTATATATATATATATATATTTTAAAAATATATATATTTTATACTCTTATATATATATATATATTTTAAATGTGCAAGAATTTTCTTCCAATTCTATATTTGTTATTTCGACTATATTTCTTGCTTGTTGTATATTTGCACCATGAGCACCGATAGCTAGTCCCATGAAGTCTTCTTATTCTAGAACATTATATTCATCTATGTATCCCCCCATCGTTTGAAATTTCGTAGATTCGAGTTTTGACGAGCTGCTTCTTCTGTTCTTTTCAACAGCAAAACCTTTTGCGATGAATTACGAAAATACATTTCTTACAGCATGGTACTGTGACGATATATATTTTCATGACGGTAGATGGCCAGCAGTACTCTTCGATCAGGCACATATCAACACACTGCAGTCCCGATAGCTTTTTGAAATTCTTTATGGGCATTGTCCATTTTTGCATATTGTCCCAAATCTTCAGGTACTTCAATTTCGATCTTCTGAAATGTATTTTAGTCAATAGGGGGATTGAGGTTTTTTATTCTCAGCCGCTCATTACTTATAATTTATGTATAAGCATAATACAATCCTAAATATTCGACTACTAGAAAACCTCCTTTGATCATCTTGATAAGGGCTTCCCACTACCCAAGGTTATTTATAAAGCTTAAATAAATTAAATGCTCTTAAATTATAAATAATCCAATCAGAATAAGAAGACTGCTAATCAGTGCAACTTTTGATCTTTAATAATTCGCGAGGATAATTAATTATTAACTGATTGAATATTTTTATTTTACATTTTCTTACCAGAAGAAGAAGTATTCGAATCTAGTTTTGTTTTTGCATCAATGGAGAACAAACAAGTACCTTTTAAAACAATTTTTTTATGTTATATGAAGAGATAAGCAGAACTGCTGCGTTTCTATCGCTAAACGGTATTCTTCCACATTTTTGAACAAATTAAATGCATTTATTTTTTAATCTAATACAGTTCAGAAAATATTTTTATATTTAAGACATAAAAATTTGCTCCGAACGTTAAACTTTTGTAAAAATTAGATGTAAACAAGTAGTAATAATTGTAGACTAGAACATTGTTCTTATGTATTTCAATTTTTAACCTAATAAAAACAACATTAAATTTTTATATTTTGAGATTTATTATGGTTAAAGTCACGAAGTTATGTCATATCGACGAATATATGTACGTAGATTTGTCCAACGTAGAATTATTGTGATAAGCTGGTCATGAGGTAGATAAGTTTTCAATAAAAATAACAAGTAACAGATGTAATTGTGTTATTAGAAAACTTAAAACTTAATTAACCAGTCAAAAGAAATCCTTTCAACATAAAAACACTGTATAAGAATAAACGAATTAAGAAAAAAGAATAAAGAATTTTGATTCTTTATTCCTCGAATAATGTAAATAAACAAACTAAAAGTTTAAATATATTTATTTATCAATATATTTCTATTTTTTTCAATGATTCAAAAATTATTTAATTTTTCGTTAAATCTCGAGCTTGTTGGACCCCGAGAATGAACTGTAAATTCATCAAAGAAAGATTAAAAATATAATACTTAGGCATACGCATAAATGAGAACAGTAAAATCATGAGAAAAGAAGACTCGTTTAGTAAGACTTATTTTTTTGTCTCATAGCTTTCAGTGTATAAAAATCTATGAAATACGGCATCGTTGTAATAAATATGTAACTGTGAATTATGTTTACGTTTGAATTTCTATAATATTAAAGAAATATTTATTATTATTTCCATATATATTAGTATCTCTGTCAACGACTAATGAAGGACGCTGAATAAATTTTCCACTCTCATCTAATTCAAAAGCAATAAAGTTTAAATAGTGAGTCGTTAAACTTTCGTTGAAGTGTTAAGATATCAGTTAAAGTATTTACGTGTATTTTTCTTAACTGTGTAATTTTAATACAAAATATTTAATATACATTAAATTACTTTAAACCTTTGTTTTATATACATGTAAAACATATAACTGAAGAAATAGAAAATATATTATCGCATGAGAAGTATACTGACGTTAGTGGAAAGAGAAGTAAGAAAGTTTGGAAGAATAATCAAACGTAAATCTATTGACGAGCAATACATAATAAAAAGCTTTCACTATTTTGAAAATGACGAGCAACGAAAATTCATTAAACGAAGTTAAGGAAATATATCATTATCATTATCAAGCACTTACGATGATAAATATCTTTAAACAAGAAGAAGAAGGGTTTTTTCTTCTGTGGTTAAATAAGTTTGAGTATGTGGCAGATATGATCGAGGTACCATATAATAAAATGGCTAAATTGTTCTTAACAATGTTGCACGATAGCGCTCATGAACCTGTCAAGAACCATTTCGAAAATGTCAATTTCTCGGAAATTGCATATAACGAATTAATCGAATATTTCCTTCGATATTATACCTTCCGTTTTGTTAAAAATGTACACCAAAGACGTTTTACTGTACGGAAACAATACGTGAATGAGCCGATAAAGAATTATGCTAAAAATTTAGGAAAAATAATTTGTAAGTGCAATTATGGAGAAGTCATTCATCAAAAATTATGCAAACAATTTATTATTGGGATCCGCGAAGATAAAATAAGAGATTATTTAAAAAGAAACTTTGAATTACCTAGCCCTAACATGGCAATCAATAAAATAGTAGAAGAAGCCGTTAGATTTCAAAGAATAGATTCTATATACTATTACATTAATCCGGCTTTATCAATGATTAATATTTTCGATCCAAAGAACGGAGAAGACTTTTGTACGTGGTTTAATAAATATGAATATGTATCAAGGATGGTTGAGGTACCAGAAGATAGAATGATCGAATTCTTTGTCAAAATGATTCATAATGATGTCCATCAGAGTATTAGGAAGAGTTTAAATTCTGTAAGATTCTCTACACTATCATACGAAGAACTAATTAAATATTATTTTTGGTATTTTTATACTCCGTTTGAAAATGATATTTATAAGAGCCGTATCATGTGTCGAATTCAATATGAACAAGAAACGATAAAGCAATATGCCAATAATTTAATGGAAATGTATAAAAAGAGCAGTAAAATATACTGCACAGAAAAAAAATTGTGCGAACAATTCGTTAGAGGAATCCGGGACGATGATATAAGATCTCATTTAAATAAAACTCCTAACTTATCATTTGATGGAACGGTAGCAAATGCCATTGCATTACTAGAAGGTAATCAAATAACTCATTATCTAAGTCAAGCACTTTCAATGATGAAAATTTTCAAACTAGAAGAAAAAACGTTTTTTCCTATGTGGTTCAATAAATTTGAGTATATAGTAGACGAGATCGGGGTACCAGATGATAAAATAGATGAATTGTTGGTTACAATGGTGGACGCTAATGTACCTAGTCTTTCTCCTATGACTTACCTTAATTTCTACAAAATTGAACAAACATACGAGCAAATAATGAACCCTTATTTTCAATATTTTTACTTCCCTTTTAATAAATTGGAACTCATATTTCACCGTAAACGTTTCACTTATCGCAATCAATATGTAGAAGAGTCTATAGAAAAATATTCTAACAATTTACGGAAATTATATAATAAGTGCAAATATATAAAAGACGATAAATTTAAATTGAGGAAGCAATATATTAAAGGAATAATGGACGATTATTTAAGAAATCATTTAAAGAATATTTCTGACTTATCATTCAATGAGTTGGTAGCAGAGGCCATTTCTTTTGTAAAAGCTAATGACATATCTGAATATCTAAAACTGGCCCTTTCAATAATTAATGCTTACAATCCCAAGACGGAAGGTATGTTTCATTATTGGTTAAATAAATTTGAATATGTAGCAGATATTGTAAAAGTACCAGATAATAAACTGGGTAAATTCTTCATAAAAATGGTAGAAAATAATGTTCATATGTGTGTCGAGAAATATCACTATAAAGTCAATTTTTCAATACTTTCATACGAAGAGATAATAAACAAATATTTTAGTTATTTTTTTTCCGATGTAACTGATTTGCACTTAAAACGTTTTTTATTTCGATATCAATATGAACAAGAAACGATAGAGAATTATGCTTATAATTTACAGAAAATACTTAAGAAGTGCAATGTTACAAATGGCCAGGAAGAAAAATTAATCACACAATTCATTACAGGGATACGCGACGAACAAATAAGAACGTTTCTATTAACAATGCCTTGCATATCATTCGAAAAAACGGTAGAAAGAGCCTTTACATCAAGCTTAAAACCAATAAGTACTTCCTGAGGTTATTTATCCACCATCCCCATGCTTCATGTTAGTTAGATCTAGAAAATATTTGAATATATTGGTTCTCTTGAAAATCTGCTTTGATACCATTTTTTGGTTGTAATCGTACTTGAACAAAAGGGAATTGGACTGAGGTTGCCAGTACACCACTTTTGTCAACAATTTTTTCTATAATGCGACCATTTTTGCCAATTACTTTTCCTAAAAACACGCATAGAATTTGAATGGACTCTTCGCTATATTCCAACATTGAACGAGCTTTTTTGAGAGCTTCGTGTGACTCTATATATATATATATATACATTTAATATTTATACATATACATATATATATATATATGTATATATATATATTTTATATATATATATATATATTTTAAAAATATATATATTTTATACTCTTATATATATATATATTTTAAATGTGCAAGAATTTTCTTCCAATTCTATATTTGTTATTTCGACTACATTTCTTGCTTGTTGTATATTTGCACCATGAGCACCGATAGCTAGTCCCATGAAGTCTTCTTATTCTGGAACATTATATTCATCTATGTATCCCCCCATCGTTTGAAATTTCGTAGATTCGAGTTTTGACGAGCTGCTTCTTCTGTTCTTTTCAACAGCAAAACCTTTTGCGATGAATTACGAAAATACATTTCTTACAGCATGGTACTGTGACGATATATATTTTCATGACGGTAAATGGCCAGCAGTACTCTTCGATCAGGCACATATCAACACACTGCAGTCCCGATAGCTTTTTGAAATTCTTTATGGGCATTGTCCATTTTTGCATATTCTCCCGAATCTTCAGGTACTTCAATTTCGATCTTCTGAAATGTATTTTAGTCAATAAGGGGATTGAGGTTTTTTATTCTCAGCCGCTCATTACTTATAATTTCTGTATAAGCATAATACAATCCTAAATATTCGACTACTAGAAAACCTCCTTTGATCATCTTGATAAGGGCTTCCCACTACCCAAGGTTATTTATAAAGCTTAAATAAATTAAATGCTCTTAAATTATAAATAATCCAATCAGAATAAGAAGACTGCTAATCAGTGCAACTTTTGATCTTTAATAATTCGCGAGGATAATTAATTATTAACTGATTGAATATTTTTATTTTACATTTTCTTACCAGAAGAAGAAGTATTCGAATCTAGTTTTGTTTTTGCATCAATGGAGAACAAACAAGTTCCTTTTAAAACAATTTTTTTATGTTAAAAGAAGAGATAAGCAGTACTGCTGCGTTTCTATCGTTAAACGGTATTCTTGCACATTTTTGAACAAATTAAATGCATTTATTTTTTAATCTAATACAGTTAAGAAAATATTTTTATATTTAAGACATAAAAATTTGCTCCGAACGTTAAACTTTTGTAAAAATTAGATGTAAACAAGTAGTAATAATTGTAGACTAGAACATTGTTCTTATGTATTTCAATTTTTACCTAATAAAAACAACATTAAATTTTTATATTTTGAGATTTATTATGGTTAAAGTCACGAAGTTATGTCATATCAACGAATATATGTACGTAGATTTGTCCAACGTGGAATTATTGTGATAAGCTGGTCATGAGGTAGATAAGTTTTCAATAAAAATAACAAGTAACAGATGTAATTGTGTTATTAGAAAACTTAAAACTTAATTAACCAGTCAAAAGAAATCCTTTCAACATAAAAACACTGTATAAGAATAAACGAATTAAGAAAAAAGAATAAAGAATTTTGATTCTTTATTCCTCGAATAATGTAAATAAACAAACTAAAAGTTTAAATATATTTATTTATCAATATATTTCTATTTTTTTCAATGATTCAAAAATTATTTAATTTTTCGTTAAATCTCGAGCTTGTTGGACCCCGAGAATGAACTGTAAATTCATCAAAGAAAGATTAAAAATATAATACTTAGGCATACGCATAAATGAGAACAGTAAAATCATGAAAAAAGAAGACTCGTTTAGTAAGACTTATTTTTTTGTCTCATAGCTTTCAGTGTATAAAAATCTATGAAATACGGCATCGTTTTAATAAATATGTAACTGTGAAATATGTTTACGTTTGAATTTATAATATTGAAGAAATATTTATTATGATTATTTTCATATATATTAGTATCTCTGCCAACGACTAATGAAGGACGTTGAATAAATTTCCCACTCTCATCTAATTCAAAAGCAATAAAGTTTAAATAGTGAGTCGTTAAACTTTCGTTGAAGTGTTAAGATATCAGTTAAAGTATTTACGTGTATTTTTCTTAACTGTGTAATTTTAATACAAAATATTTAATATACATTAAATTACTTTAAACCTTTGTTTATATATACATGTAAAACATATAACTGAAGAAATAGAAAATATATTATCGCATGAGAAGTATACTGATGTTAGTGGAAAAAGAAATAAGAAAGTTTGGAAGAATATTCAAACGTACATCTATTAACGAGCTATACATAATAAAGAACTATCACTGTTTTGAAAATGACGAGCAACGAGAATTCATTAAACGAAGTTAAGGAAATATCTCATTATCTTAATCAAGCACTTACGATGATAAATATTTTCAAACAAGAAGAAGAAGGGTTTTTTCTTCTGTGGTTAAATAAGTTTGAGTATGTGGCAAATATGATCGAGGTACCATATAATAAAATGGCTAAATTGTTCTTAACAATGTTGCACGATAGCGCTCATGAACCTGTCAAGAACCATTTCGAAAGTGTCAAATTCTCGGAAATTGCATATAACGAATTAATCGAATATTTCCTTCGATATTATACCTTCCGTTCTGTTAAAAATGTACACCAAAGACGTTTTACTGTACGAAAACAATACGTGAATGAGCCGATAAAGAATTATGCTAAAAATTTAAGAAAAATAATTTGTAAGTGCAATTATGGAGAAGTCACTCATCAAAAATTATGCAAACAATTTATTAATGGGATCCGCGAAGATAAAATAAGAGATTATTTAAAAAGAAACTTTGGATTACCTAGCCCTAACATGTCTTTTAATAAAATAGTAGAAGAAGCCGTTACATTTCAAAGAATAGATTCTATATATTATTACATTAATCCGGCAGTTTCAATGATTAATATTTTCGATATAAAGAACGGAGAAGACTTTTGTACGTGGTTTAATAAATATGAATATGTATCAAGGATGGTTGAGGTACCAGAAGATAGAATGATCGAATTTTTTGTCAAAATGATTCATAATGATGTTTATCAGAGTATTAGGAAGAGTTTAAATTCTGTAAGATTCTCTACACTATCATACGAAGAACTAATTAACTATTATTTTTGGTATTTTTATACTCCGTTTGAAAATGATATTTATAAGAGACGTATCATGTGTCGAATTCAATATGAACAAGAAACGATAAAGCAATATGCCAATAATTTAATGGAAATGTATAAAAAGAGCAGTAAAATATACTGCACAGAAAAAAAATTGTGCGAACAATTCGTTAGAGGAATCCGGGACGATGATATAAGATCTCATTTAAATAAAACTCCTAACTTATCATTTGATGGAACGGTAGCAAATGCCATTGCATTACTAGAAGGTAATCAAATAACTCATTATCTAAGTCAAGCACTTTCAATGATGAAAATTTTCAAACTAGAAGAAAAAACGTTTTTTCCTATGTGGTTCAATAAATTTGAGTATATAGTAGACGAGATCGGGGTACCAGATGATAAAATAGATGAATTGTTGGTTACAATGGTGGATGATAATGTACCTAGTCTTTCTCTTATGACTTACCGTAATTTATACAAAATTGAACAAACATACGAGCAAATAATGAACCCTTATTTTCAATATTTTTACTTCCCTTTTAATAAAATGGAACTCATATTTCACCGTAAACGTTTCACTTATCGCAATCAATATGTAGAAGAGTCTATAGAAAAATATTCTAACAATTTACGGAAATTATATAATAAGTGCAAATATATAAAAGACGATAAATTTAAATTGAGGAAGCAATATATTAAAGGAATAATGGACGATTATTTAAGAAATCATTTAAAGAATATTTCTGACTTATCATTCAATGAGTTGGTAGCAGAAGCCATTTCTTTTGTAAAAGCTAATGACATATCTGAATATCTAAAACTGGCTCTTTCAATAATTAATGCTTACAATCCCAAGACGGAAGGTATGTTTCATTATTGGTTAAATAAATTTGAATATGTAGCAGATATTTTAAAAGTACCAGATAATAAACTGGGTAAATTCTTCATAAAAATGGTAGAAAATAATGTTCATATGTGTGTCGAGAAATATCACTATAAAGTCAATTTTTCAATACTTTCATACGAAGAGATAATAAACAAATATTTTAGTTATTTTTTTTCCGATGTAACTGATTTGCACTTAAAACGTTTTTTATTTCGATATCAATATGAACAAGAAACGATAGAGAATTATGCTTATAATTTACAGAAAATACTTAAGAAGTGCAATGTTACAAATGGCCAGGAAGAAAAATTAATCACACAATTCATTACAGGGATACGCGACGAACAAATAAGAACGTTTCTATTAACAATGCCTTGCATATCATTCCAAAAAACGGTAGAAAGGGCCATTACATCAACTTAAAACCAATAAGTACTTCCTGAGGTTATTTATCCACCATCCCCATGCTTCATGCTAGTTAGATCTAGAAAATATTTGAATATATTGGTTCTCTTGAAAATCTGCTTTGATACCATTTTTTGGTTGTAATCGTACTTGAACAAAAGGGAATTGGACTGAGTTGCCAGTACACCACTTTTGTCAACAATTTTTTCTATAATGCGACCATTTTTGCCAATTACTTTTCCTAAAAACACGCATAGAATTTGAATGAACTCTTCGCTATATTCCAACATTGAACGAGCTTTTTTGAGAGCTTCGTGTGACTCTATATTATATACATTTAATATTTATACATATACATATATATATGTATATATATATATTTATATATATATATATATATATATATATTTTAAATGTGCAAGAATTTTCTTCAAATTCTATATTTGTTATTTCGACTACATTTCTTGCTTGTTGTATATTTGCACCATGAGCACCGATAGCTAGTCCCATGAAGTCTTCTTATTCTCGAACATTATATTCATCTATGTATCCCCCATCGTTTGAAATTTCGTAGATTCGAGTTTTGACGAGCTGCTTCTTCTGTTCTTTTAACAGCAAAACCTTTTGCGATGAATTACGAAAATACATTTCTTACAGCATGGTACTGTGACGATATATATTTTCATGACGGTAGATGCCAGCAGTACTCTTCGATCAGGCACATATCAACACACTGCAGTCCCGATAGCTTTCTGAAATTCTTTATAGGCATTGTCCATTTTTGCATATTCTCCCAAATCTTCAGGTACTTCAATTTCGATCTTCTGAAATGTATTTTCGTCAATAGGGGGATTGAGGTTTTTTATTCTCAGCCGCTCATTACTTATAATTTCTGTATAAGCATAATACAATCCTAAATATTCGACTACTAGAAAACCTCCTTTGATCATCTTGATAAGGGCTTCCCACTACCCAAGGTTATTTATAAAGCTTAAATAAATTAAATGCTCTTAAATTATAAATAATCCAATCAGAATAAGAAGACTGCAAATCAGTGCAACTTTTGATCTTTAATAATTCGCGAGGATAATTAATTATTAACTGATTAATATTTTTTTTTTACATTTTCTTACCAGAAAAGAAGTATTCGAATCTAGTTTTGTTTTTGTATCAATGGAGAACAAACAAGTACCTTTTAAAACAATTTTTTTATGTTAAAAGAAGAGATAAGCAGAACTGCTGCGTTTCTATCGTTAAACGGTATTCTTGCACATTTTTGAACAAATTAAATGCATTTATTTTTTAATCTAATACAGTTAAGAAAATATTTTTATATTTAAGACATAAAAATTTGCTCCGAACGTTAAACTTTTGTAAAAATTAGATGTAAACAAGTAGTAATAATTGTAGACTAGAACATTGTTCTTATGTATTTCAATTTTTCCTAATAAAAACAACATTAAATTTTTATATTTTGAGATTTATTATGGTTAAAGTCACGAAGTTATGTCATATCAACGAATATATGTACGTAGATTTGTCCAACGTGGAATTATTGTGATAAGCTGGTCATGAGGTAGATAAGTTTTCAATAAAAATAACAAGTAACAGATGTAATTGTGTTATTAGAAAACTTAAAACTTAATTAACCAGTCAAAAGAAATCCTTTCAACATAAAAACACTGTATAAGAATAAACGAATTAAGAAAAAGGAATAAAGAATTTTGATTCTTTATTCCTCGAATAATGTAAATAAACAAACTAAAAGTTTAAATATATTTATTTATCAATATATTTCTATTTTTTTCAATGATTCAAAAATTATTTAATTTTTCGTTAAATCTCGAGCTTGTTGGACCCCGAGAATGAACTGTAAATTCATCAAAGAAAGATTAAAAATATAATACTTAGGCATACGCATAAATGAGAACAGTAAAATCATGAGAAAAGAAGACTCGTTTAGTAAGACTTATTTTTTTGTCTCATAGCTTTCAGTGTATAAAAATCTATGAAATACGGCATCGTTGTAATAAATATGTAACTGTGAATTATGTTTACGTTTGAATTTCTATAATATTAAAGAAATATTTATTATTATTATTTCCATATATATTAGTATCTCTGTCAACGACTAATGAAGGACGCTGAATAAATTTTCCACTCTCATCTAATTCAAAAGCAATAAAGTTTAAATAGTGAGTCGTTAAACTTTCGTTGAAGTGTTAAGATATCAGTTAAAGTATTTACGTGTATTTTTCTTAACTGTGTAATTTTAATACAAAATATTTAATATACATTAAATTACTTTAAACCTTTGTTTATATATACATGTAAAACATATAACTGAAGAAATAGAAAATATATTATCGCATGAGAAGTATACTGACGTTAGTGGAAAGAGAAGTAAGAAAGTTTGGAAGAATAATCAAACCTAAATCTATTGACGAGCAATACATAATAAAAAGCTTTCACTATTTTGAAAATGACGAGCAACGAAAATTCATTAAACGAAGTTAAGGAAATATATCATTATCATTATCAAGCACTTACGATGATAAATATCTTTAAACAAGAAGAAGAAGGGTTTTTTCTTCTGTGGTTAAATAAGTTTGAGTATGTGGCAAATATGATCGAGGTACCATATAATAACATGGCTAAATTGTTCTTAACAATGTTGCACGATAGCGCTCATGAACCTGTCAAGAACCATTTCGAAAATGTCAATTTCTCGGAAATTTCATATGACGAAGTTATCGAATATTTCCTTCGATATTATACCTTCCGTTCTGTTAAAAATGTACACCAAAGACGTTTTACTGTACGGAAACAATACGTGAATGAGCCGATAAAGAATTATGCTAAAAATTTAAGAAAAATAATTTGTAAGTGCAATTATGGGGAAGTCACTCATCAAAAATTATGCAAACAATTTATTATTGGGATCCGCGAAGATAAAATAAGAGATTATTTAAAAAGAAACTTTGAATTACCTAGCCCTAACATGTCAATCAATAAAATAGTAGAAGAAGCCGTTAGATTTCAAAGAATAGATTCCATATACTATTACATTAATCCGGCTTTTTCAATGATTAATATTTTCGATATAAAGAACGGAGAAGACTTTTGTACGTGGTTTAATAAATATGAATATGTATCAAGGATGGTAGAGGTACCAGAAGATAGAATGATCGAATTCTTTGTCAAAATGATTCATAATGATGTCCATCAGAGTATTAGGAAGAGTTTCAATTCTGTAAGATTCTCTACACTATCATACGAAGAACTAATTAAATATTATTTTTGGTATTTTTATACTCAGTTTGAAAATGATATTTATAAGAGACGTATCATGTGTCGAATTCAATATGAACAAGAAACGATAAAGCAATATGCCAATAATTTAATGGAAATGTATAAAAAGAGCAGTAAAATATACTGCACAGAAAAAAAATTGTGCGAACAATTCGTTAGAGGAATCCGGGACGATGATATAAGATCTCATTTAAATAAAACTCCTAACTTATCATTTGATAGAACGGTAGCAAATGCCATTGCATTACTAGAAGGTAATCAAATAACTCATTATCTAAGTCAAGCACTTTCAATGATGAAAATTTTCAAACTAGAAGAAAAAACGTTTTTTCCTATGTGGTTCAATAAATTTGAGTATATAGTAGACGAGATCGGGGTACCAGATGATAAAATAGATGAATTGTTGGTTACAATGGTGGACGCTAATGTACCTAGTCTTTCTCCTATCACTTACCTTATTTCTACAAAATTGAACAAACATACGAGCAAATAATGAACCCTTATTTTCAATATTTTTACTTCCCCTTTAATAAAATGGAACTCATATTTCACCGTAAACGTTTCACTTATCGCAATCAATATGTAGAAGAGTCTATAGAAAAATATTCTAACAATTTACGGAAATTATATAATAAGTGCAAATATATAAAAGACGATAAATTTAAATTGAGGAAGCAATATATTAAAGGAATAATGGACGATTATTTAAGAAATCATTTAAAGAATATTTCTGACTTATCATTCAATGAGTTGGTAGCAGAGGCCATTTCTTTTGTAAAAGCTAATGACATATCTGAATATCTAAAACTGGCCCTTTCAATAATTAATGCTTACAATCCCAAGACGGAAGGTATGTTTCATTATTGGTTAAATAAATTTGAATATGTAGCAGATATTGTAAAAGTACCAGATAATAAACTGGGTAAATTCTTCATAAAAATGGTAGAAAATAATGTTCATACGTGTGTCGAGAAATATCACTATAAAGTCAATTTTTCAATACTTTCATACGAAGAGATAATAAACAAATATTTTAGTTATTTTTTTTCCGATGTAACTGATTTGCACTTAAAACGTTTTTTATTTCGATATCAATATGAACAAGAAACGATAGAGAATTATGCTTATAATTTACAGAAAATACTTAACAAGTGCAATGTTACAAATGGCCAGGAAGAAAAATTAATCACACAATTCATTACAGGGATACGCGACGAACAAATAAGAACGTTTCTATTAACAATGCCTTGCATATCATTCGAAAAAACGGTAGAAAGAGCCTTTACATCAAGCTTAAAACCAATAAGTACTTCATGAGGTTATTTATCCACCATCCCCATGCTTCATGTTAGTTAGATCTAGAAAATATTTGAATATATTGGTTCTCTTGAAAATCTGCTTTGATACCATTTTTGGTTGTAATCGTACTTGAACAAAAGGGAATTGGACTGAGGTTGCCAGTACACCACTTTTGTCAACAATTTTTTCTATAATGCGACCATTTTTGCCAATTACTTTTCCTACCAACACGCATAGAACTTGAATGAACTTTTCGCTATATTCCAACATTGAACAAACTTTTTTGGGAGCTTCGTGTTACTCTTAATATATATATTTTATACTTATATATATATATATATTTTAAATGTGCAAGAATTTTCTTCCAGTACTATATTTGTTATTTCGTCTACATTTCTTGCTTGTTGTATATTTGCACCATGAGCACCGATAGCTAGTCCCATGAAGTCTTCTTATTCTGGAACATTATATTCATCTATATGTATCCCCCCATCGTTTGAAATTTCGTAGATTCGAGTTTTGACAAGCTGCTTCTTCTGTTCTTTTCAACAGCAAAACCTTTTGCGATGAATTACGAAAATACATTTCTTACAGCATGGTACTGTGACGATATATTTTCATGACGGTAGATGGCCAGCAGTACTCTTCGATCAGGCACATATCAACATACTGCAGTCCCGATAGCTTTTTGAAATTCTTTATGGGCATTGTCCATTTTTGCATATTCTCCCGAATCTTCAGGTACTTCAATTTCGATCTTCTGAAATGTATTTTAGTCAATAGGGGGATTGAGGTTTTTTATTCTCAGCCGCTCATTACTTATAATTTCTATATAAGCATAATACAATCCTAAATATTCGACTAGCTTAAATAAATTAAATGCTCTTAAATTATAAATAATCCAATCAGAATAAGAAGACTGCAAATCAGTGCAACTTTTGATCTTTAATAATTCGCGAGGATAATTAATTATTAACTGATTGAATATTTTTATTTTACATTTTCTTACCAGAAGAAGAAGTATTCGAATCTAGTTTTGTTTTTGCATCAATGGAGAACAAACAAGTTCCTTTTAAAACAATTTTTTTATGTTAAAAGAAGAGATAAGCAGAACTGCTGCGTTTCTATCGTTAAACGGTATTCTTGCACATTTTTGAACAAATTAAATGCATTTATCTTTTAATCTAATACAGTTAAGAAAATATTTTTATATTTAAGACATAAAAATTTGCTCCGAACGATAAACTTTTGTTAAAATTAGATGTAAACAAGTAGTAATAATTGTAGACTAGAACATTGTTCTTATGTATTTCAATTTTTTACCTAATAAAAACAACATTAAATTTTTATATTTTGAGATTTATTATGGTTAAAGTCACGAAGTTATGTCATATCAACCAATAGACGTACGTAGATTTGTTCAACGTGGAATTATTGTGATAAGCTGGTCATGAGGTAGATAAGTTTTCAATAAAAATAACAAGTAAAAGATGTAATTGTGTTATAAGAAAACTTAAAACTTAATTAACCAGTCAAAAGAAATCCTTTCAACATAAAAACACTGTATAAGAATAAACGAATTAAGAAAAAGGAATAAAGAATTTTGATTCTTTATTCCTCGAATAATGTAAATAAAAAAACTAAAAGTTTAAATATATTTATTTATCAATATATTTCTATTTTTTTCAATGATTCAAAAATTATTTAATTTTTCGTTAAATCTCGAGCTTGTTGAACCCCGAGAATGAACTGTAAATTCATCAAAGAAAGATTAAAAATATAATACTTAGGCATACACATAAATGAGAACAGTAAAATCATGAGAAAAGAAGACTCGTTTAGTAAGACTTATTTTTTTGTCTCATAGCTTTCAGTGTATAAAAATCAATGAAATACGGCATCGTTGTAATAAATATGTAACGGTGAAATATGTTTACGTTTGAATTTATAATATTGAAGAAATATTTATTATGATTATTTTCATATATATTAGTATCTCTGCCAACGACTAATGAAGGACGCTAAATAAATTTCCCACTCTCATCTAATTCAAAAGCAGTAAAGTTTAAATAGTGAGTCGTTAAACTTTCGTTGAAGTGTTAAGATATCAGTTAAAGTATTTACGTGTATTTTTCTTAACTGTGTAATTTTAATACAAAATATTTAATATACATTAAATTACTTTAAACCTTTGTTTATATATACATGTAAAACATATAACTGAAAAAAAAGAACATATATTATTGTATGAGAAGTATACTGACGTTAGTGGAAAGAGAAGTAAGAAAGTTTGGAAGAATAATCAAACCTAAATCTATTGACGAGCAATACATAATAAAAAGCTTTCACTATTTTGAAAATGACGAGCAACGAAAATTCATTAAACGAAGTTAAGGAAATATCTCATTATCATAATCAAGCACTTACGATGATAAATATCTTCAAACAAGAAGAAGAAGGGTTTTTTCTTCTGTGGTTAAATAAGTTTGAGTATGTGGCAAATATGATCGAGGTACCATATAATAAAATGGCTAAATTGTTCTTAACAATGTTGCACGATAGCGCTCATGAACCTGTCAAGAACCACTTCGATAATGTCCAATTCTCGGAAATTTCATATAACGAGTTAATCGAATATTTCCTTCGATATTATTCCTTTACCTATGTATATGATTCACACCAAATGCGTTTTTTTTTACGGAAACAATACGTGAATGAGCCGATAAAGAAGTATGCTACAAATTTAAAAAAATTAATTATTAATTGCTGTTATGGGCAATACGTTGAACTAAATTTATACAAACAATTCATTAATGGAATTCGTGAAATGTCGATTAAAACGTGTTTAAGAAGAAACTTTCCAGAATTTGTTTCATACATTTCATTCAATGAAATAGTAACTAGGGCTGTTGCATTTGAAAAGAAATGTGATATATCTTATTATCTAAATCCGGCTTTATCAATGATTAATATTTTCGGTACAAAAAACGGAGGAGACTTTTGTGCGTGGTTAAATAAATTTGAATATGTAGCAAAGATTATCGAGGTACCGGATGATAGAATGATTGAATTCTTTGAAAAAATGGTGGGTAATGATGTCCATCAGACTGTTATGCAGAATTTCTCTTCTGTAAGCTTCTCTTCACTTTCATACGAAGAAATAGTTAAGCATTATTTTTGGTATTTTTATTCTTCGTTCGAAACTGATTTAGACGAGATACGTATCATGTGTCGAATTCAATATGAAGATGAATCGATACAGCAATATGCTAATAATTTAAAGGAAATGTATATAAAGTGCAGTAAAACATACGGCACAGAAAAAAAATTGTGTGAACAATTCATTGGAGGAATTCGGAATGATGATTTAAGATCTCATTTAAATAAAACTCCTAACTTATCACTTGATGAAACGGTATTAAATGCCATTGCATTTCTAGAAGGTAATCAAATAACTCATTATCTATGTCAAGCACTTTCATTGATGAAGATTTTTAAACTAGAAGAAAAAACGTATTTTCCTATGTGGTTCAATAAATTTGAGTATGTGGCAGATGAGATCGAGACACCAGATGATAAAAAGGGTGAATTGTTCGTCGAAATGGTGAATGATGATGTAAATAATTATATTATTAGGAAATTCAAATCTGTCAATATATCTGAACTGACATACGAACAAATAATAAACTCTTATTTTATATATTTATACTCCACTGTTTCTGATAGAATGATATTATTTCAACGTAGACGTTTCACTTATCGCAATCAATATGTAGAAGAGTCGATAGAAAAATATTCTAACAATTTACGGAAATTATATAATAAGTGCAACAATATAAACGACGATGAATTTAAATTGGAGACACAATTTATTAAAGGAATAATCGACGATTATTTAAGAAATCATTTAAAGAATATTTCGGGCTTATCATTCAATGAGTTGGTAGCAGAGGCCATTTCTTTTGAAAAAGCTAATGACATATCTGAATATCTAAAACCGGCCCTTTCAATAATTAATGCCTACAATCCAATGAAGGAAGGAATGTTCCATACTTGGTTAAATAAATTTGAATATGTAGCAAATCTTGTCAAAGTACCAGATAATAAACTGGGTAAATTCTTCATAAAAATGGTGGATAATAATGTTCATACGTGTGTCAAGAAATATCACTATCATTTCAATTTCTCAATACTTTCATACGAGCAGATAATAAACAAGTATTGTAGTTATTTTTATTCCAACGTAACTGATTTGAACGAAAAACGTTTTTTTTGTCGAAATCAATATGAACAAGAAACGATAGAGGATTATGCTGATAATTTAGAGAAAATGTATAATAAGTGCAATTTTACAAATTTCAAGGAAGAAAAATTAATCGAACAATTTATTGAAGGGATACGAGACGAACTAATAGGAGCGTTTCTATTGAGAATGAAACCCGTATCTTTCGACCGAACGGTAGAAATTGCCATTAAATTAACCTTAAAATAAATACGTATTTTCTAAAAATATTAATAAACTTTAAATAAAGTAAATGTTCCTAAACTATAAATAAATCAATTAGAATAAGAAGACTGTAAATCTTTGCTACTTTTATTCTTTAATAATTCGCAAAGATAGTTTACAAATTAACTATTATATTTTTACTTTTTTTTTTACCATAAAAGAAGTATTCTAATGGAGTTATGTTATTGCATCAATTAAGAACAAAGAAGTTCTTTTTGCAAGAATACTTTTGTCCATGTTAAAAAAAGAGATAAGCAAAGCTGCTCTGTTTCTATCTTCCAACAATATTCCTTCACTTTCTCGAAAAAGTTAAACAGGTTTATTTTTTTTAAACTGATACGATTATAAGAAAATATTTTTTACTTAAGACATAAAAGTTTGTTCCGAACGGTAAACTTTCGTAAAAATTAGATGTAAACGACTAGTAATAATTGTAGACTAGAATATTATTGTTATGTATCTTAATTTTTATTGAATAAAAACACCATTTAATTATTATATTTTGAGATTTATTATGGTTAAAGTCGCGAAGTTATGTCATATTAACCAATGTTTGTACAAAGATTCGTCCAACGTGGAATTATTGCGATAACGTTGTCATGTAGAAAAACTTCGATTAAAACCTCGTTGCCTATTTTAGTCAAAATTAGTAATAAACGGATCCGTTTATATTTGTTATTCAACGATTTGAATTTTTTTCTTCATTGATATCCTTCGATCGAATCTGTGTATTGTTGATCGCGTTGATCGGAATCACAAGTATGTTTTAAGGGGAGTAATACGTGTAAAACGATGTTTTCACTATGATTTTCATGAATTTTTTTACCGTATTAAAAATTTATCTTATTTATTAATATTATAAGGTCATTTTACACATATATTTGAGACCATATTCCAAAATTTTTAAGATTTATCTCGAAAACTAGCGGAGATATCAGCTTTCGCGCATTTTAGGTTTCCATTCGACTGAGCAATTTGTGTTCATCTTGGAAGCCACAATTTTCATTAGAAATTATTTACAAAGAAAAATTACTTTTTTTATATGTGTATCTTCTATTTGAACCTCATTTCCCTAGACAAAATAAAAATTTGTATTTTGTACAGGGGTGAGAACATAAAGCATGATTTCTTACTATTTTTTCATATATTTTTCATTATAAAAATAATACTTTAAACAAAGATATCGCTTAGGATTCAGGTTCAAATAGAGCGTAATTATATAAAGGAACTATATTCGAAATTTAAATATGATTGGTTAAAAACTTTGTAAGATAGAGTGTACCCAAATCCGAAAAAAGCTCGACCGTTCCGTATTACTTGCCACGCGTTCCGACAATTGAACGACGGGCGCTCACTTAATCGTTTATAACTTTTGAACGACTCGGATTTTTTATTTGAAATTTTATAACTATATTTTTTAATAGTTTTACAAGCGATTTAGAAAAAAAGAAATTAAATTTTTTGAAGCCTCTACACGTATTTCCCCCCTTAATCGGTAAGCCTAATTTTCCTCTGTTGTGAAATGCACCGCTGCGCAAGAATCTAATAGAGCACAGCAGTGCATTAAGCATCCGTCACTCCCATAGAGGAGGAAATAACGTATTGCAACGAATGGTATAAAATTCGTTGAACAAACCATCCTAATTATCTAGCAAATAATTTTTTTCAAAACTCAATTTAAGTACCCAGAACTAAACAGTTCTCTTTTAATCAAAGAATCAAATTTTGTTAAATGGAATTATAATTATGGCATAAAAAATATATATTTGTTTATACTTTTTGTACAACTTATTTCAATCTATCACGTTGACAAGAAAACAATTTAAATTTTAACCTTTAATTTTGATCGTATATTCCTCGAATAATATAAATAAATAAACGGAAAGTTTAAATATATTTATTTATCATTATGTTTCTATTTTTTTCAGTAACTCAAAAATTACTTAATTTTTCGTTAAATCTCGAGCCGGTTGGACCATGAGAATGAACTGGAAATTCATCAAAGAAAGTTTAAACATATAATACTTAGGCTTACGCATAAGTAAGAACAGTAAAAGCATGAGAAAAGGAGACTCATTTAGTAAGACTTACATTATTCTTTAGTATTTTACTTTTAGTTTAAAGGAATCTTTGAAATACGACATCGTCATAAAAAATATGAACTATAGGAATTATGAAATATTAACAATGTTTAAGTTTAAATTTCTAATAATGAAGAAATACTTATTATCATTATTTACAATTTTATTATTATCTCTTCTAAAGACTAATGTAGGACGCTGAATAAATTTCCCACTCTCATCTAATTCAAAAGCAATAAAGTTTAAATAGTGAGTCGTTAAACTTTCGTTGAAGTGTTAAGATATCAGTTAAAGTATTTACGTGTATTTTTCTTAACTGTGTAATTTTAATAGAAAATATTTAATATACATTAAATTACTTTTAACCTTTGTTTATATATACATGTAAAACATATAACTGAAAAAAAGGAACATATATTATTGTATGAGAAGTATACTGACGTTAGTGGAAAGAGAAGTAAGAAAGTTTGGAAGAATAATCAAACGTAAATCTATTAACGAGCAATACATAATAAAAAGCTTTCACTATTTTGAAAATGACGAGCAACGAAAATTCATTAAACGAAGTTAAGGAAATATCTTATTATCGTAATCAAGCACTTACGATGATAAATATCTTCAAACAAGAAGAAGAAGGGTTTTTTCTTACGTGGTTTAATAAGTTTGAGTATGTAATAGATATGATCGAGGTACCACATAATATAATGGCTGAATTATTTTTAACAATGATTGACGATAATGCTAAGGAACCATTTTCTAAAAAAAAAAAATCTCTTAGATTGTCGGAAATTTTATATGATGAATTAGTAGAATATTGCATTCAACATTATTCCTCTTCCTATGTATTTAATTCACACCAAAGACGTTTTACTTTACGGAAACAATACGTGTATGAGCCGCTAAAGACGTATGCTACAAATTTAAAAACAATAGTTGTTAAGTGCTGTTATAAAAAGGCCGTTCAACAAAAATTAATCGAACAATTCATTAATGGGATCCGCGAAGATGACATAAGAAATTATTTGTATCTAAATGTATTTACATATTCCCCTAACCCAACGTTCAATGAAATAGTACATATGGCCCATGAATTTGAAAAAGAAAGTGATATAACTTATTATCTAAATCCGGCTTTATCAATGATTAATATTTTCGGTACAAAAAACGGAGGAGACTTTTGTGCGTGGTTAAATAAATTTGAATATGTAGCAAAGATTATCGAGGTACCGGATAATAGAATGATTGAATTCTTTGGCAAAATGATACATACTGATGTTCATCAAACTGTTAGGCAGAATTTACCTTCTGTAAGCTTCCCTTTACCTTCATACGAAGAAATAATAAACAGTTACCTTTGCTATTTTGCACCCACGTTTGAAACTGATTTATACGGAAAACGTATCATCTGTCGAAATCAATATGAACAAGAAACGCTAAAGCAATATGCCAATAATTTAATGGAAATGTATAAAAAGAGCAGTAAAATATACTGCACAGAAAAAAAATTGTGCGAACAATTCGTTGATGGAATCCGGGACGATGATATAAGATCTCATTTAAATAAAACTCCTAATTTATCATTTGATGAAACGGTAGCAAAAGCCATTAAATATCTAGAAGGTAATCAAATAACACATTATCTAAGTCAAACACTTTTATTGATGAAGATTTTTAAACTAGAAGAAAAAACGTATTTTCCTATGTGGTTCAATAAATTTGAGTATGTGGCAGATGAGATCGAGACACCAGATGATAAAAAGGGTGAATTGTTCGTCGAAATGGTGCATGATGATGTAAATAATTATATTATTAGGAAATCCAAATCTGTCAATATATCTGAACTGACATACGAACAAATAATAAACTCTTATTTTATATATTTATACTCCACTGTTTCTGATAGAATGATATTATTTCAACGTAGACGTTTCACTTATCGCAATCAATATGTAGAAGAGTCGATAGAAAAATATTCTAACAATTTACGGAAATTATATAATAAGTGCAACAATATAAACGACGATGAATTTAAATTGAGGACACAATTTATTAAAGGAATAATCGACGATTATTTAAGAGATCATTTAAAGTATATTTCTGGCTTATCATTCAATGAGTTGGTAGCAGAGGCCATTTCTTTTGAAAAAACTAATGACATATCTGAATATCTAAAACCGGCCCTTTCAATAATTAATGCCTACAATCCATTGAAGGAAGGTATGTTTCATGATTGGTTAAATAAATTTGAATATGTAGCAGATATTGTAAAAGTACCAGATAATAAACTCATCAAATTCTTCATTAAAATGGTGGATAATAATGTTCATACGTGTGTCAAGAAATATTACTATTATATCAATTTCTTAATACTTTCATACGAAGAGTTAATAAACAAATATTTTCGTTATTTTTATTCCAACGTAACTGATTTGAACGAAAAACGTTTTTTTTGTCGAAATCAATATGAACAAGAAACGATAGAGGATTATGCTGATAATTTAGAGAAAATGTATAATAAGTGCAATTTTACAAATTGCAGGGAAGAAAAATTAATCGAACAATTTATTAAAGGGATACGCGACGAACTAATAAGAACGTTTCTATTGAGAATGAAACCTATATCTTTCGACCGAACGGTAGAAATGGCCAATGAATTAACCTTAAAATAAATACGTATTTTCTAAAAATATTAATAAACTTTAAATAAAGTAAATGTTCCTAAACTATAAATAAATCAATTAGAATAAGAAGACTGTAAATCTTTGCTACTTTTATTCTTTAATAATTCGCAAAGATAGTTTACAAATTAGCTATTATTTTTTTACTTTTTTTTTACCATAAAAGAAGTATTCTAATGGAGTTATGTTATTGCATCAATTAAGAACAAAGAAGTTCCTTTTGCAAGAATACTTTTGTTCATGTTAAAAAAAAAGATAAGCAAAGCTGCTGTGTTTCTATCTTCAAACGGTATTCTTTCACTTCCTCGAAAAGTTAAACAGGTTTATTTTTTTTAAACTGATACGATTATAAGAAAATATTTTTTCTTAAGACATAAAAGTTTGTTCCGAACGGTAAACTTTCGTAAAAATTAGATGTAAACGACTAGTAATAATTGTAGACTAAAACATTATTGTTATGTATTTCAATTTTCATTGAATAAAAACACCATTAAATTTTTATATTTTGAGATTTATTATGGATAAAGTCACAAACTTATGTCATATCAACCAATGTTTGTACAAAGATTCGTCCAACGTGGAATTATTGCGATAAGCTTATCATGAGGTAGATAAATTTTTAATAAAAATGACAAATAAAAGACGTAATTGTGCCAATAGAAAACGTAAAACTTAATTGACCCGTCAAAGAAAATCCTTGCAATATAAAAACCCTGTATGGTATTTCAAATACAATAATGAACGACGTTTGAACAAAAATTCAACGTCGGACTTACGCTTGTCCAACTGTATTTTTTGAAGAATTAAATAACCGTGTTATCGTGTTAGAGAAAACTCTTCGACAGTCTTAAAAGCTTACGTGATTCCCAAGCCCATCAAAATATCGAGATAATCATGGTAAGTGGGAATGACGATGAACTAATTTTCGCGATTAGCCTGAATATTCACGAGTTCACGTAGAAAAACTTCGATTAAAACCTCGTTGCCTATTTTAGGCAAAATTTGTAATAAAAGGATCCGTTTATATTTGTTATTCAACGATTTGAATTTTTTTTCTTCAATGATATCGGTCGATCGAGTCTGTGTATCGCTGATCGCGTTAATCGGAATCACGAGTATGGTTTAAGGGGAGAAATACGTGTAAAACGATGTTTTCATTATGATTTTCATGAATTCTTTTAACGTATTAAAAATTTATCTTATTTATTAATATTATAAGGTCATTTTATACATATATTTGAGAGCATATTCCAAAATTTTTCAAGATTTATCTCGAAAACTAGCGGAGATATCAGCTTTCGCGCATTTTAGGTTTCCATTCGACTGAGCAATTTGTGTACATCTTGGAAGCCACAATTTTCATCAGAAATTATTTACAAAGAAAAATTACTTTTTTTATATGTGTATCTTCTATTTGAACCTCATTTCCTTAGAAAAAATAAAAATTTGTATTTTGTACAGGGGTGAGAACATATAGCATGATTTTTTTACTATTTTTTCATATATTTTTCATTATAAAAATAATACTTTAAACAAAGATATCGCTTAGGATTCAGGTTCAAATAGAACGTAATTATATAAAAAAAACTATATTCAAAATTTAAATATGATTGGTTAAAAACTTTGTAAGATAGAGTGTACACAAATCCGAAAAAACCTCGACCGTTCCGTATTACTTGCCACGCGTTCCGACAATTGAACGACGGGCGCTCACTTAATCGTTTATAACTTTTGAACGACTCGGATTTTTTACTTGAAATTTTATGACTATATTTTTTAATAGTTTTACAAGCGATTTATAAAAACAAAGAATTAAATTTTTTGAAGCCTCTACACGTATTTCCCCCCTTAATCGGTAAGCCTAATTTTCCTCTGTTGTGAAATGCACCGCTGCGCAAGAATCTAATAGAGCACAGCAGTGCATTAAGCTTCCGTCATCCCCATAGAGAAGGAAATAACGTATTACAGCGAACGGTATAAAATTTGTTGAACAAATCATCCCAATTTTCTAGCTAATAATTTTTTTCAAAACTCAATTTAAGTACCCAGAACTAAACAGTTCTCTTTTAATCAAAGAATCAAATTTTGTTAAATGGAATTATAATTATGGCATAAAAAATATATATTCGTTTATACTTTTTGTACAACTTATTTCAATCTATCACGTTGACAAGAAAACATTTTAAATTTTAACCTTTAATTTTGATCGTATATTCCTCGAATAATATAAATAAATAAACGGAAAGTTTAAATATATTTATTTATTAATATGTTTCTATTTTTTTCAGTGACTCGAAAATATTTTAATTTTTCGTTAAATCTCGAGCCTGTTGGACCATGAAAAGGAACTGGAAATTCATCAAAGAATGTTTAAACATATAATACTTATGCTTACGCATAAGTAAGAACAGTAAAAAGCATTAGAAAAGGAGACTCATTTAGTAAGACTTACATTATTCTTTAGTATTTTAGCTTTTAGTTTAAAGGAATCTTTGAAATACGACATCGTCATAAAAAATATGAACTAGGAATTATGAAATATTAACAATGTTTAAGTTTGAATTTCTAATAATGAAGAAATACTTATTATCATTATTTACAATTTTATTATTACCTCTGCCAAAGACTAATGTAGGACGCTGAATAAATTTTCCACTCTCATTTAATTCAAAAGCAATAAAGTTTAAATAGTGAGTCGTTAAACTTTCGTTGAAGTGTTAAGATATAAGTTAAAGTATTTACGTGTATTCTTATTAACTTTGTAATTTTAATAGAAAATATTTAATATACATTACAACATTTTCATACTTTTTTTTTTATATGTTCATGTACAAATAATATAATAGAAAATATATAACATATACGTAATATTTTATGAAAAGTGGACTGAAGTTAGTGGGGGAAGGAAAGAAAAAAAGTTTGAACAAAGAATATTCAAACGTACATCTGTTTACGAGCAATACGTAATAAAAGCTTTCTCATTTTTTGTTCTTTTTTATTGAAAATGTTCAGTAAACTGCTATCATATATCAAACATGATGAAATATCTACTTATCGAAATCAAGCACTTTCGTTGATGAATGTTTTCAAAATAAATGAAGAAACGTTTTTTCCCATGTGGTTAAATACATTAGAGCATGCAGCAAATATGATTAATGTACCGCAATATGAAATGGGTGAATTATTCGTTTCAATGTTGCATTTTGATGTCCAACGATCTACCAGGAATCATATTAAATTAAACGACGTTCATAGATATTCATATGATCAGGCATTACACTATTATAGTAATTTATTTCTTGATAATAAGGCATGTGATTTGCACAAATTTCGCTTTAATTGTCGAATGCAATTCGAACTAGAACCGATTTCACAATATGGTTGTAATTTGAGAAAAATATTTATGAAGTGCAATTTCGAAACTAACCTACACGCTAGATTGTGCTATCAATTTCTTCATGGAATACGCAGCAATGATATAAGAGATTCTTTAAGAAAGTATCGGCCTTCATCATTCGAGGAGTTTGTAATAGAAGCCCGTAGATTAGAAATGACTATTAATATAACTTATTATTCAAAGCAAGCTCTTTCAATAATTAATATTTTCAATCCAAAAGAGAATTCTGACTTTGACGTTTGGTTAAATGAATTTGAGTACGTATCAGATATGATCAAAGTACCGAATAGGGAAATGGGTAATTTTTTTTCTAAAATGGTTGATAATGATGTCCATCAAATTATTTTGAAGACTTCTTCTTTCCACGATGTTCATGGCCATTCATACCATGACCTAGTAAACTTATATATCTCGTATCTTGCATTTCCCTGCCCTTCTGATTTTCACAGACGTCGTTTAAAGAATCGAAATCAATATAAATCAGAATCGTTAAATAAATATGCTAAAAATTTGCGTACCCTATGCGTATTGTGCTCTTTTACGAATCAGACAGAAGAAATATTATGCGAACAATTCCTCAGGGGAATCCGTGACGATAATATGAGAAAATATTTAAGTGAAACTTTTTGGTTATCATTCGATGAAATGTTAGAAAAAGCCGCTGCATATTTAAAGGATAATCGAACAAATTATTATTTGAATCAGATATTCTCGACGATAGATGTTTTTCAACCAGACGAAGAAGCGTCTTTTCTTAATTGGTTAATCAAATTTGAAAGTGTAGCAAATTTGATCGAAGTACCATACAAAATGATGGGTAGATTGTTCTTGTCAATGATATACGGAAGTGTCCATAGATTTATCATTAATTGTTTCCAAACTTTCGACTTTTCTAAACTTACATACGACCAGACATTGGATATATATCAACATTTATTTTACGGTACTGATAAATTGAAATTATACAGAACACGTTTTGCCAAACGAAGACAATTTGCGCAAGAGCCGATAGCAAACTATGCCGAAAATTTACAAAATTTATATTCCAATTGCGATTATGTAAGTTACCTTGACGAAAAATTATCCAAACTGTTCGTAAATGAATTACGCGGCGAGGAAGAAAGAACTTTTTTAAATGATTTTTTTGACCCGTCATTCATTGAAACTGTAATAAAGGACGAGGAATTAGTAAAAGCTAATGACGTATCTCGTTATCTGAAATCAGCTTTAAGGATGATTAATATTTTCAATCCAGAAAAGGAAGACAAGTCTTATGACACGTTTTATGAGTGGTTCAATAAATTCGAATACGTAGCAGATACCATCGGTGTCCCGGATGACAAGATGATTGAATTATTCGACGAAATGATTGATGATGATGTCCATAAGAGTGTTAAGCAGACATTTTCTTCCGTCATATTTTCTGGACTTAAATACGATCAAATAACAAATCATTACCTTCGTTATTATACACCTTTTTATGAAAATGATGTACATAAAAAACGTTTCATGTGTCGAAATCAATACGAACCAGAGCCACTAAAAATATATGCCAATAGTTTACAAAAAATATATAACAAATGCAGTTTTGTTCGCACGGAAGAAACGTTAATCGAAAGATTCATCGATGGAGTTCGCGATATTGAAATAAGACATCATTTAAATAAATCTCAGGGTATATCATTCAACGAAATAGTAGAAAAGGCCATTACATTTGAACAATCTAACAATTTAACTCCTTATTTAAATTCGGCATCAAAGATGATTAATATTTACAATCGAACGAAGGAATGCACGTTTGAAGATTGGTTAAATAAATTTGAATTTGTAGCAGATTTTGTCGGAGTGCCAAATAAAATAATGCCTAAATTACTTAGGAAAATGATTGAATGTGACGTGCAAACGGGTATCATGCAAATGTTTCCATGCATCAAATATTTTTCACTTTCCTACGAAGATCTAATAAACCTTTACGCTAGTTATTTTTCTTTTACCTCTGAAAGTCATTTTTACAGGCAACGTTTTCTTTGTCGTAAGCAATACGAAAATGAAGGGTTAGATAAATTTGCTGACAGTTTATGCGATTTATATGACAAGTGCATTGATAAGAGTCGCATGAAAGAAGAATTATGCGAACAATTCCTTATTGGAATCCGTGACGATGATTTAAGAAATTATTTATTAAAAAATCCTTGCCCATCGTTCAATGAAATGATATTAAAGGCCATTGAATTTGAAAAAACTAATGATATATCTAATTTTATAAATGAAGCTCTTACAAAAATTAATATTTACGATTTAACGACGGAAGGCATATTTTCTGAATGGGTAAACAATTTTGAATTTATAGCAGATTTTATCGAGGTACCAAATACGAGAATGGGTCAATTCTTCAATAAAATGGTGAAGGATGATGTCCATACGATTGTCAAGGAGGCTAACCCTTCCGTCAAATTTTATACACTTTCATACGAAGAGAAAATAATCTATTACCTACGTTACTTCAGTTCTACCCAACAAAGTGATTTACAGAAAAAACGTTTAATGTCTCGGAAACAATGTGAAAAAGAAACGACAGAAAAACATGCTAATAGTTTACAAACGACAAATGATAAACCTAACCACAAAAAATACTTGGAAAAAAAATTATGCGAACAATTCCTTCATGGACTACGCAACTGTGATATAAAAAAGCATTTAAGTGAAACTTCTCTGACGTCGTTCGATAAATTGGTAGCAAAGGCCATTGAATTAAGTGCAGAAACAAATATTTCGAAAGGTGAAGAAGAATAGCTTAAATTTAACGCTACAGGATCTGAAACAATCAACAGAATATAATTTAATTAGACGAATTGTAAAAATTAGTTTGGTATTTTCTTCTTCTTCTTTTTATTTAGGACTCGTTCTGTTATAGCTTTTATTGCTATTTCCGGAAGCACTTTATTGTTTTTACACCGAGGATAGGTTGCTAGGCCTCACCCTCGAACCCTCCTCTCCTTTGTTTGGGCTTGGGACCACCTAGGTATTAAAAAAACTAGGCAGAGTTTTGTAGTCAACAGCACACGGTGTTCCCAAACAGTCATCCCCATCCATGTACTAAACATGCGCAGCGCTGCTTGATTTTAATAATTGAACGAGAAGTAGTGCTATCAACGCGGCATGGATGTGTTTGGTATTTTATTCATAATTATTCGGGAAGATAATTAACCAATTAAATATTATCGTACTATTATAATACATCCAATATCGAGAGAACAGTTAGAATATTATGAATATTGTTGAGAACTTTCTTTACAAATTAATTTTGATTATATTTTCATCGATTATTCGATTCTATTAATTGGTTTATTTTCATTCGATTATTTATTGTAATGCGATTATTTATTTGTAATATTTCGTATATTTGACTCCATTAGTTTATATTCATTTAATTGTATATTACCTAGATTTAATTTCGAGTAGTGTTATTTATTTTATTGTAATACATATTGTTGACGGAATTATTGTTCAATTGCGAATAATAATTAATTTTATTTTTTGACCATTATATTTATATTGACTTTTCTATTATATTATTTTCTGTAATATTAAATTTGTCTGAACGAAAACTCAAGAAAGAGTTAAAAGTTTATTATATTTTGTTATTGTTAAAATGGTATTTTTGTAAAATCAGCGATCAGGGACTTCTGCACCAGTTACGAAAGTGGCCCCTTGTAAAACTATAGCAATCAATGCAAATTAAAATAATTAGAAGAGCCAACGAGGTTAAATATGAGGGCAAAGTTCGGCAAAGTGATTAGAAACTGCATAAGTTGTATTTTAAAGGAACGTAAGCACGAAAGGGGTGAAGGTTTTCTACATTCAATTGAGAAAAGGGAAACTCCACTAGAGAAATATCATTTTAATAATTTCAGTTATAATTTGAAATCAGTTCACTGACAAAATATTTAACATGTAATACTTGGGCATACGCATGAATGTGAAGAAGCATGAGCTAGAGAGACTCATTTAGTTTGTAAGAATCTATGAAATAAGACATTGTCAAAATTGTAATGAAACTGTGAATTATGTTAACGTTTGAATTTGCAATATTCAAGATATGTTTATTACATTTATTTCTAGTTTTATTATTATCTTTACCAAAGACTAATGTAAGAGGTAATCTTGAATAACTATTCATTAAATATTTTCATAAACTATGTATTTTTGAGGTTATGTAATATATTTTACAGTTGCTGAAGTTCAAATGAAAACGAAACGTTTAACAAGATCAAAGCATAACGTTCTGATTTCTTTATTACCTTGTCCCACTTCCCAGCGATAAATTTATCAATAATTAATTTATAATTATCAAAATGTTAGGAGAATACCAATATGTCAATATCAATAGATTTCTGTTCATATGTAAAATCATAACATTGTCACAGAAGGATAATTTAACTGTTGATTCTGTTTTACTAATAGGAAAAGTATATTGAGAGTAGTGATAAAAGAAAAAAGAAACAAGTCCCAACAATATACTTTTAAATAATTATTTAAATATGTGCGATAAACATTAAAAAGATTTTTCTCATTTGAAAATATTGAGTAACGAGTATTCATTAAACGAAAATTACGAAATGTATTTTTACGAAAAACGAGCTCTGACGATGATGCAAATTTATGAATCGGAGGAAAAGGAACCATTTTTTGTGTGGTTAAATAAATTTGAGTACTTAGGATATATTGTCGAAGTACCAGAAGTTAAAATGGTTAAATGTTTCTATAAAATGCTGAATAATAATGTCTATAAACTAATCAAGCAAAATAACTTTACGGTCAACCGGATAATAAAACATTACTATTCGTTATTTTGATTCTTACAATGAAACCGTTTTACACAGAAAAAGGTTTCATCTGCCGAAAACAATACGAAAAAGTAACGATAGCAATTTATGCTGATAATTTACAGAAAATATGTAATAAATGTTGTTATAAAAGTCACCGTTGAAGAAATATTATGGGAATAATACCATAATAAAATCGGCAACGATAAAATCAAAAGTATTCATTTTAATTCGACACGCAATACTTTTCATTATTTATATTTTCTTTTAAATAAAAACACAATGTATTAGCGATATTTATAAAATAATTAGTTAGATTTTTCGATCGAAAATAATCGAAGTGGACTCGGTTATAAATGAATTCAAACCAAGAAACTATATAAACATTATAATAGATTTCTAAAACTGTTTATATCAGAAATTTTGGTAGGTTTCTAAATTAATGACACTGTTAATAGGATAATGTAGGTATTGATCTTTCCCACGTTCGAATTTAAATTATGCAATGATTTATGGATTGTATTCAATTTACAAATACAAATACAATTAAGGGCAAATGTAGAACGTTGAATATTTTCCCCATCACCCCACTCCTATCTAAAAGCAATAAAGTTTAAATTGTAAGTCGTTGATCATACCTCGAGCCGTCAAGATATTGCTTAAGAATTTACATATTTAATTTAGTTAATTTGACAGTTTTTTAACCAAATTTTTAATATTCGTTACTACGTTAAGATCGGTTACTTCGGTATATGAATGTCAAAAGTATATCATACAAAATCTAAAACATATATTTGTTATTAAAAGAAAATTATTTCGAATTACATTACGAAAAGTGTATTGCTGTTATTGGCAAAAGAAAAACAAAAATCCGAAAAACGAACTTTAAATATATTATTTATTTACATAAGAAAAATAATAAAAAGGCTATCCTTATTGAAAACAATGAGCAACATGGAAGTATTATACGAAGAAATTCAAACGAAAAATTATCAAATTCGAGCTCATTTAATGACGAATATTTTCACACTACATGGAAATGAGTCGTTTTACGAGTGGTTAAATAAATTTGAGTATGTAGCAGATATGATCAAGGTACCTAATGATAAAATGATTCAATTATTCGTCAATATGGTGGATAACGATGTCCATAATCTTATCAAGCATAATTATTATACCGTCAACTTTTCTCAACTTTCATACGATGATATAATAAACTATTACCTATATTATTTCGTTCCTAACCATAAATGTAATTTACACAGAATTCGTTTTTTGTGTCGAAATCAATACGAAGAAGAATCGATAGAAAAATATGTTTACAATTTACGAAAAATATATAATAAGTGCGACGACAATAAATTTCATCTTGAAAACAAATTATTGAGACAATTTCTTTGTGGTATTCGCGACTATGAAATGAAAACTTATTTAAACAATTTTGGTTTCTTATCATTCGATGAAGCAGTAGCCAAAGCCATTGAATATGAAAAAGCTAATGACATAACTTATTACCTAGATAAAGCTTCTGCAATCATTCATACTTACTACACAGGGTATAAACGTTCATTTTATAAATGGTTGAATAAATTTGAATATGTAGCAGATATTCTTGAGATACCAGATACGAAAATGATTAAATTCTTTAATAAAATGGTGAACGATGATGTCCATACGAGTGTCAAAGAAGCTAACCCTTCTGTCAACTTTTATATACTTTCATACGAAGATATAATAAACTGTTATCTAAGTTATTTTACTCCTTCAAAAGAATGTGATTTACATATGAAACGTTTTATGTGTCGAAAGCAATACGAACAAGAGCCGCTACAAAAATATGCCAATAGATTACGAAAAATATATAACAATTGCAGTGCTATAGAACGCACGGAAGAAAATTTAATCGAAAGATTTGTCAGTGGAATTCGCGACGATGATTTAAGAATTTATTTAAACAAGACTTTTGATTTGTCATTCGATGAAACGGTAGCAAAGGCTATTAAATTTGCAGAAGATAATGATTTATCTAATTATCTAATTCCAGCACGTACAATGATTCGAAATTATAATCCAGATAAGGAAGTTGTATTTTATTACTGGTTGAATAAATTTGAGTTTGTAGCAGATTACGTCGGGGTACCAAATACGAGAATGGTTCAATTCTTCAATAAAATGGTGAAGAATGATGTTCATAGAAGTGTCCAGGAGGCTAACCCTTCCGTCAAATTATCTGAACTTTCATTCGACGAGATGATAAATTATTACCTTCGTTATTTTTCATCTTGTTATGAAAGTGATTTACATAGGAATCGTTTTACGTGTCGAGTGCAATACGGAGAAGAAACGATAGAAAAATATGCCGATAGCTTACGGAAAATATATAACAAGTGCATTCATTCAAATTACTCAGAAGATGCATTAAGCGAACAATTTATTAACGGAATACGGAACGATTTTATAAGAATTTATTTAGGTAATATGCCTAAGATATCATACGATAAGACGGTAGAATTTGCCGTTACGTTTACAAAAGAATTAAATTCTTTGCGAGATCAATAGAAAAGATTAAGAAAATTACAGATGTTAGAACGATAAACAAATAAAACGGAATTAGCGGAGTGTAAATTAGTGCAATTTTGTATATTTTAAAATTGACGAAAGTTATTAACTAATAAAAGAATATCTTATTAATGTAATATCCTTTACAAGCACAAGAAATATTGAAAACAAGTCAAGTTTACTAATCAATTATTTAAGAACAAAGAAGTTTTACTAACAAAATTATGTTGGTGCATATTAATAGAGGAAGAAATTATTCGAGAAGCTGTCTTTCTATCCTTAAACAATATTCCTGGACGTTATCGAGAAACTTTAAATGTCTCTTTTTTGGATTTTACACAATTAACAAAAATGTATTTATATTTAAGGCAGAAAAGTTTGTTATTAACGCCAAACTTTTGTAAAAATGTGATCTAGAAAAAAGTTATGATTGTTATTTATTGAAATTTTTTACTAAAAAGGCAGATAATTTAGTTACGATATTTATACTGTACGTGATGAGACGAGTACGATAAATCATTAGTATGTGTGACATAGAATGTGAGAGTGTTGAATGCAAACAAGAGTGAGAAACCGGCAAAAAAACATACATATCCTAATTAGTCTTATTGTATTAGTTCGGTTTTTAAATATTTTATTTATCAAAATACATTTTGCATTTCTGTGCAGAGAGGTTCTTTTACTTAACTAAACTACCACAAACATTATCAGAATTCCATTTTTCTATTCGTAAGATATCCCTTTTGAAAACTGAAAAAAATACAAATGAAACATTTATGTAGAGATAATTATGAGTTATGTTAAAGAGACCATAATTCGAACTTTAATTGTAAAAATTCAAAGCATACCAGGTAAATATTTAATACATAAGTCTTTTAACTACATACGAGACTTAAAACATTGAGGATAGAGATAATCTTTAATAACTATTTATTGAATGTTTTGAGAGAAAGATAAACTATGTATTTTTAAGGTTATATCATAAATTTTATAATTGATGAAAAATGAATGAAACAAATGAAAACAAAACGTTCAATAAGACCAAAGCATCATGTTATGATTTTTTTATAACCTTGTCCAACTTTCGAGCGATACATTTACCAATAATTAATTTATAATTATCAAAATATTATGAGAATACTAATATGTCAATATAAATACATTTCTTTTCATATATAAAATCATAACATTGTCAGAAGGATAATGTAACTGTTGATCTTGCTAAACGTTGAAATTTGAAATATTCAACGAAGATTTGATTCTTCTCATTGCTTCTTATATTATTATTATTTCTAATCAAAACAAATGTAGGACGCTAAATAAATTTCCCCTCTCTACATCTATCTAAAAGAAAATAGATTTAAATAGTGAGTCAGTCGTTAAAAATACGTTAAACCTTTAAGGTATTGTTGAACTTTTGTACATTTATTCTTGTTTGCTTTATAATTTCTTTCAAAATCTTTCACATATAAACTACGAAATTCAGATCGTTAACCTACATTTTAAATATAAAAGAAATAATAGAAAATTTAAAACGTATTCGTGTTCCGAAACTTTCAAGATCTTTCAAAATTAAGTCCTTCAAACTCACTCTATGAATAGTGTACTGAAGTTGGTGGTAAAAGGATAAACAAAAAGTCCATACAAAGAATTTTCAAACGTTCATCTATTAATCAACAATAAGTAATTAGAAGTTTTCCTTTTTTTAAAAATAATGAGCAACCAGGATTCATCACACGAAGTTCATCAAATATCTTACTACGTAAATTCGGCTCTTCCCTTTATGACTATCTTCAAAAAAGAGGAGAATTTTACTTTTCATACGTGGTTAAATCGATTTGAGTATGTGGCAGATATGATTCAGGTACCAGACGATAAAATGATTGAGTTCTTTGAAAACATGGTGGAGGATGATATCCATACAATTGTCAAATCCACATTCTCTGATATAAATTTTCCAGAGCTTTCATACGAGAATATAATAAAATATTACGCTAGTTTTATTTATTCTGTAAAAGAAAATTATTTCCACACGGAACGTTTTAAAGCTCGATATCAATATGAAGAGGAAACAATTAAGAAATATTCTATTAATTTACGGAAACTACATGATAAGTGCGTCTTTAACAAATACGAGGAAACTAGATTGTTGGTACAATTCCTATCCGGAATCCGCAGGGGAGATTTAAGAACGCATTTAACGATATCTCCGTGCGAAACATACGATAAGACTGTAGCAAAGGCAATTGAATTTGAAAAAACAAAAGAAATACTTCCTTATTTGGATGAAGCACTTTCAATGATTAATACTTACAAATTAACAACGGCAGGCGAGTTTCACGTTTGGTTAAATAAATTTGAGTACATAGCATACATGATCAAGGTACCAGACGAGATGATGTTTGAATTCTTCGAAAAAATGGTAGATAATGACGTTCATACAGCTGTCAGAGAAAACTACCCTATTTTATGGTTAAGAACATTTACATACGAATATACAACACTAAAGTACCATGAATATTTTTCACCTTTGGATGTTAATTTATATATAAAACGTTTTAACTGTCGAAATCAATATGAAAATGAAACGATAGATGAATATGCTGAACATTTATTTGAATTATTCAAGAAGTGCAGTTATGCAGATAACCATAACGAAATATTATGCAAACGATTCGTTAATGGAATCTGCGACGATAGTTTAAGACATTACTTAAAACTGTTTTTTGGCTTATCGTTCGCAGATATGGTAGAAAAAGCCATAACGTTTTTTGTGGATATTAAACTAAATACTTACGTAAATGAAGCACTTAAGATGATGAATATTTGGAATTCAAAAAATCAATATAAATTTTTTTCGTGGTTTAATAGATTTGAGTATGTAGCAAAAAAGATCGAAATACCAAGCGATAAAATGGGTAAATTCTTCGTTAAAATGATTCACAATGATGTCCATACGAATGTCAAATATACATACTCTAATATAAACTTCTCTAAACTTTCATACGATGATACAATAAGCTATTACATAAAATATATTTATAGTGAAGACGAAATTTCATTCTACAGAAGTCGTTTTAAAAATCGAATTCAATACGAGGACGAATTATTAAAAAATTACTATATGAATTTAGATAAAATACTAGATAAGTGCGAATTTACGGGTCGCCGGGAAACTAAATTACGCAAACAATTCCTACGTGGAATTCGAAACAAAAAATTAAAAAAATTGTTAGAAGAAAATACTTTCTCGTTCAATGAAATGATGGCAAATGTAAATGTATTTGACGATGAAGAAGAAATACTTTCTTACATGAATCAAGCACTTTCAATAATTCATATTTACAATCAAGAAAGGGAAGAGGAGTTTCACGTTTGGTTAAATAAATTCGAGTATGTGGCAGATATGATCAAGGTACCAGACAAGAAAATGGTTACACTCTTTAATAGCTGTCTCTTATACACATCTAGATGTGTATAAGAGACAGCTTTAATAGAATGGTTGATCAAAATGTCCATACGAGTGTCAAGCAGAGTTTGCATAATGACAACTTCTGTAAACTTCCATACGAGAAGATAGTAAACCATTACCTCCGTTATTTTCTTCCCACCGAAGCTGATTTACATATCAAACGTTTCATGTGTCGAAATCAATATGAAAAAGAAACGATTAAGAAATATTATAAAAATTTGGAGAAATTATATGATAAGTGTGATGATACAAGTCGCCAAGAAAAAAACTTGCGCGAAAAATTCATCAATGGAATCATCAACGATGATATAAGATATCATATAAATAATATGTCTTCCTTACCGTTTAGATTAATTGTAAATATTGCTTTTACTATGGAAAATTATTGGTCGCAATTCAAATGAATTAGCTTTAAAAAACTACAGGAACATAAAAAGAGAACTCGTGAAAGTATTATAACCTAACTGTAGATAGTTATTGCAATTTTTTGTAATTAATAATTTGCAATGTTAAATAATTGATTTCAAGTATGTCACATTATATGAACATTTTTTCAAATAACAAACACAAGTTAAATAAAATGAAGTAACTGATAAAGTTGTGTTACTGTCATTAAACACAATTCTTTAATGTTATGGAATAAGTTCAAACAATAATTTTTGGATCTTACACAATTATCGAAATATATTTATATTTGGGACGCAAAAATTTTTTTTTCCACTAAATATTTTTTACGAATAAGACTAAAAGATAAAGTTATTATTGATTTTCAAGAGAATATTTTGTTATTTATTTAAATATTGTACTAAACAGGAACACAATTTATGAGACTTATGTATTTATGTGACCACGAATAATAAGAATCGTTTGTATGTGTGAGACATAAAGTGTGAGAGTATTGTATGCAAGCCAAAGTAGGTTTTTGGCAAAATAATGTAAACAATAGAATAACTATAGTCTCTTACAAGAGCTAATCAAAGTATAGAAAAAAAATGTCCTTACAAGGCAGTCAGTGTCCAATAGTCAAATAGCGAACTCGTCTTATTGTATTAGTATTGTTTTTTTTTATTTATCAAAATATATTGCATTACTGTATATAGAAATTTTTTTACTTAACTAAGTTAACATACACAAAATCAGAATTACTTTTTTCTGTTCGTCAGATATCCTTTCGGAAAATTGACAAAAAAAAAAATTAAACGTTGATGTAGAAATTGATTATGTGTTATGTATAAGGAGGCAATAATAAGAACATTTAAGTTTAAAAATTCACAGTATACATGGTCAATATTTTATGAATAACAAAATATTGTAAGATTCATTAATATCTAATAATGTATATCTTGTCAATACATAGGAGACTTTAAACATTGAGGATAGAGATAATCTTTAATAACTATTTAATAAATGTTTTGAGAGAAAGATAAACTATGTATTTTTAAGATTATATCATAAATTTTATAATTGATGAAGAATTCCCAATGAAAACAAAACGTTCAATAAAATAAAAGCACCATGTTATGATTTTTTTATTATCTTGTCCAACTTTCGAGCGATACATTTATCAATAATTAATTTATAATTATCAAAATATTATGAGAATACTAATATGTCAATATAAATACATTTCTTTTCATATATAAAACAATAACATTGTCAGAAGTATAATGTAACCGTTGATCCTGCTAAACGTTGAAATTTGAAATATTCAACGAAGACTTGATTCTTCTCATTGCTTCTTACATTATTATTATTTCTAATCAAAACAAATGTGGGACGCTAAATAAATTTCCCTTCTCTACATCTATCTAAAAAAAAATAGATTTAAATAGTGAGTCAGTCGTTAAGAATACGTTAAACCTTTAAGGTATTAGTTGAACTTTTGTACATTTATTCTTGTTTGCTTTATAATTTCTTTCAAAATCTTTCACATATAAACAACGAAATTCAGATCGTTAACCTACATTTTAAATATAAAAGAAATAATTGAAAATATAAAACGTATTCGTGTTCCTAAACTTTCAAGATCTTTCAAAATGAAGTCCTATAAACTCACTCTATGAATAGTGTACTGAAGTTGGTGGTAAAAGAATAAACAAAAAGTCCGTACAAAGAATTTTCAAACGTTCATCTATTAATGAACAATAAGTAATTAGAAGTTTTCCTTTTTTTTAAAATAATGAGCAACCAGGATTCATCACACGAAGTTAATCAAATATCTTACTACGTAAATTGGGCTCTTTCCTTTATGACTATCTTCAAAAAAAAGGAGAAATTTACTTTTCATACGTGGTTAAATCGATTTGAGTATGTGGCAGACATGATCCAGGTACCAGACGATAAAATGATTGAGTTCTTTGAAAACATGGTGGAGGATGATATCCATACAATTGTCAAATCCACATTCTCTGATATAAATTTTCCAGAGCTTTCATACGAGAATATAATAAAATATTACGCTAGTTTTATTTATTCTGTAAAAGAAAATTATTTCCACACGGAACGTTTTAAAGCTCGATATCAATATGAAGAGGAAACAATTAAGAAATATTCTATTAATTTACGGAAACTACATGATAAGTGCGTATTTAAAGAATACAAGGAAACTAGATTACGCGAACAATTCCAATCTGGAATCCAAGACGATGGATTAAAAAAATATTTAAGAGAAAATACTTTCTCGACCTTCTATGAAATGGTGGCATATGCAATTGAATTTGAAAGAACAAAAGGAATATCCTATTATATAGATCAAGCAATTACAATGATTCAAACTTACAATCAAGAAAGGGAAGATGAGTTTCACGTTTGGTTAAATAAATTTGAATACATAGCAGACATGATCAAGGTACCGGACGAGATAATGATGGAATTTTTCGGAAAAATGGTAGATATTGACGTTCATATACATGTCACGCAAAAGTACCCTACTTTAATGTTCAATATACATACATACGAAGATGCAATACTATATTACCTTGAATATTTTTCACCCTGGGATGTTGATTTGCATTTAAAACGTTTCAAATTTCGTATTCAATATGAAAATGAAACGATAGATACATATGCTAAGAATTTATTGAAATTGTTTAATAAGTGCAGTTCTGCGAGTAAAAAAAACGAAGTATTATGCGAACAATTCTTTAATGGAATCCTCGACGATAATGTCAGAAATTATTTAAGACAGTTTTTTGGCTTATCGTTCGAAGAATTAGTAGAGAAAGCCATTACATTTTTGGAGGATAATAAAATACTTCCTTACGTAAACCAAGCACTTACAATGATTAATATTTTCGAAGTTTTATCTAAAAATGCTGCAAATGATTTTTGTTTGTGGTTTAATAGATTTGAGTATGTAGTAAATAAGATCGAGATACCAAATGACAATGTGGGTAAATTCTTCATTAAAATGGTTCACGATGATGTCCATACTCTTGTCAAAAATAAATATTCTAATATAAACGTCTCTCAACTTTCATACTATGAAAAAACAAGCTATTACTTTAATTATTTTTCTAATGATAAGGAAAAAATATTGCACAGACGTCGTTTTCAACTTCGATTACAATACGACGACGAATCATTAGAAGATTACATTGATAATTTACGCAAAATACAAATTAGGTGTTATTACTTTCGTTTTGATGACAAAAAATTACGCGAACAATTCAAATCTGGAATCCGAGACGTTAAATTAAAAAAATATTTAAGTGAAAATAATTTCGGGAACATCAATACAATGGTGGCAGAAGCAATTGAATTTGTAAGAAAAGAAAGATTACTTCCTTATTTGAATCAAGCACTTTCAATGATTCAAATTTACAATCAAGAAAGGGAAGGTGGGTTTTACGTTTGGTTAAATAAATTTGAGTACATAGCAGACATGATCATGCTACCAGACGAGATGATCGTGGAATTCTTCAAAAATATGGTAGATAATGACGTTCATACAGCTGTCAGAGAAAACTATCCTACTTTACGGTTAAATAAACTTACATACGAAGACAGAATACTAAAGTACCTTCAATATTTTTCACCCTCGGATGTTGATTTGTATTTAAAACGTTTCAAATGTCGTAATCAATATGAAAATGAAACGATAGATACATATGCTAAGAATTTATTGAAATTGTTTAATAAGTGCAGTTCTGCGAGTAACAAAAACGAAGTATTATGCGAACAATTCTTTAGTGGAATCCTCGACGATAATGTTAGAAATTATTTAAGACAGTTTTTTGGCTTATCGTTCGAAGAATTAGTAAAGAAAGCCATTACATTTTTGGAGGATAAAAAAGTACTTCCTTACGTAAACCAAGCACTTACAATGATTAATATTTTCGAAGTTTTATCTAAAAATGCTGCAAATGATTTTTGTTTGTGGTTTAATAGATTTGAGTATGTAGTAAATAAGATCGAGATACCAAATGACAATATGGGTAAATTCTTCATTAAAATGGTTCACGATGATGTCCATACTCTTGTCAAAAATAAATATTCTAATATAAACGTCTCTGAACTTTCATACTATGAAAAAACAAGCTATTACTTTAATTATTTTTCTAATGGTAATGAAAAATTATTGCACAGACGCCGTTTTAAAAGTCGATTACAATACTACGACGAATCATTAAAAAATTACGTTGATAATTTACGCAAAATACTAATTAGGTGCCATTATACTCGTCCACTTGACACAAGATTAGGCGAACAATTCCTATCTGGAATCCAAGACGATGAATTAAAAAAATATTTAAGTCAAATTACTTTCTGGAACACAAATGTAATGGTGGCAAAGGCAATTGAATTTTACGGTGGAACAGAAATACTTCCTTACACGAATTACTTTGAAAGATTCAAATTTACAATCAAGAAAGGGAAGATGAGTTTTACGTTTGGTTAAATAAATTTGAGTACATAGCAGACACGATCAAGGTACCAGACGAGATGATGGTGGAATTCTTCAAAAAAATGGAAGATAATGACGTTCATACAGCTGTCAGAGAAAACTACCCTATTTTACGGTTAAATAAACTTACATACGAAGATACAATACTAAAGTACCTTGAATATTTTTCACCCTCGGATGTTGATTTGCATGTAAAACGTTTCAAATGTAGAAATCAGTATGAACAAGAAACCATAGAGAAATATTCTATTAATTTACGGAAACTCTATAATAAGTGCGATTATAATGCACGCAAGGAATCTATATTAAGCACAAAATTTATCAATGGAATCATCAGCGATTATATAAGATCTCATTTAGGTAATATTTTTCACTTCCCGTTTGATGAAATTGTTAGTAATGCTATTTTTATGGAGAAAAATCATTATCTGTCGCGGGTCAAGTGAATTAGCTTTAAGAAACTACAGTTACATAAAAGAGAAAAAAATAAAGGTATAATAGTCCGACTGTAACAAATTAATGCAATTTTTTATTATTAATAATTCGCAACGTTAAATAATTGATTAAAATGAACATTCTTGTTATGAATGTTATATGAACATTTTTTCAAATAACAATTACAGGATAAATAAAAGGAAATAAAGGACAAAGCTGTGTTATAGTCATTAAACAGTATTGTTCAATGTTTTCGAATAAATTCATACAAATATATATAGATCTTACGTAATTATCGAAATAAATTTATATTTAGGCTTCAAAAACTAGTGTTTTATACTAAATATTTTTTACGAATTAGAAGAAAATATAAAGTTACTATTAATAAAAATTAATTAAGGAGAATATTTTTATTAATTTTAATTTTGTATTTTGTAATGAGATTTATGTATGTGTGTGATGACGAGTAATACGAATCGTTAGTATGTGTGAGACGTAAGGTGTGAGAGTATTGAATGCAAGTCAAAGTAGGTTTTTGGCAAAATAATGTAAACAGCGGAATAACTGTAGTTTCTTACGACGAGAACTAAACAAAGTATACAAAAAAATGGCCTAAGAAGGCAGTCAGCGTCTAATAGTCAAACAGCGTACACGTCTTATTGTATTGGTATTGTTTTTGTATCTTATTTATAAAAATATATTTCGCATCTGCGTGCAAAGAGATTCTTTTACTAAACTAAACTATCATAAACATTATCATAATTCCTATCTTTTATTCGTCAGATTTTTTTTCGGAAAACTTACTAGAGAGAAGGAATCAGACATTTCATGTATGGATTCATTATGAGTTGTGTGCGTACGTGCGTGCGTGTGTGTGTGTTTATTTTCGGATGTTTAAATTATTATTTTTTGGTGTAAAATGTCCAAACGGAGCTTGTAATTATTTAATACTTATTAAGATATTATGAGAATATTTATTTGTATCAATATTATAAATTGAAATTAATATGTATATTTATAATATCGTCTGAAGAAGAGGATAATGTAACTGTTTACTCTGCTCTCCGTTTAAATTTATTATATCGCATGTATTGTTTATTGTGATCATCTGTAGATGTATTATTATCTCTATCTAAGACTAATGTAGGGCACTTCTATCTGAAAGCAATAAGATTTAAATATTTAGTCGTTAATCATATATTAAACCGTTTGGATATTAGTTGAAATTTTTCACTTGTATTCTAATTAATTATACAATTTTTTTGTAAAAATTCTTCAGTATACATTACAACACTTAGAAACTTTCTTTATATATACGTGTAAAAAATATAATATATAATATAAGATATATACGTTTTCTTGAAAACCAAAAAAAAAATAGTCTTTTGAATTACTTTATGAAAAGTGTATTGCGTTTTGTGATAAAAACAAAAAGAAAGTGCATAGACATAATTTTGGAATAAAAGATTAACTATTTACGAGCAATAACTGATAAAAAGTGTACCCTGCTTTGAAAATAATGAGCAACGAGAATTTATTAAACGAATATAAACATATACTTCATTATCGAAATGAAATTCTTTCGATGATGAATATTTACAACCAAGAAACGGAAGATGAGTTTCACGTTTGGTTAAATAGATTTGAGTATGTTGCAGACATGATTAAAGTATCAGAAAATTTGATGCTGGCATTCTTTAATAAAATGGTTGACCAAGATGTCCATACGAGAGTCAAGCAGAATTTTCCTACTGTCAACTTCTCCGGACTTTCATATGAACAAACAGTAAGCCATTTTCTCCGTTATTTTCTTCCCTCCGAAAACGATTTAGATCTTAAACGTCTTAAGTGTCGAAATCAATATGAAAATGAAACGATAAAAGAATATGCAATAAATTTAATGAAATTATCAAATAAGTGCAGTCATACTAGTGACCGAAATAAAATTTTATGCGAACAATTCTTAATTGGAATCCGCGACCATAATATAAGAAATTATATACAACATTTTGTTGGCTTATCGTTCCAAGAAATGATAGTAAAAGCAATTACATATTCAAAAGAAAATAAAATACATTCTTATGTAAATAAAGCACTTACCTTTATTAATATTTACAATACAAACAATGCAGAAAAATTTTATGTGTGGTTTAATAGATTTGAGTATGTAGCAAAAAAGATCGAGATACCAAGTGATAAAATGGTTGAATTCTTCGTTAAAATGATGCACGATGATGTCCATACGCTTGTCAAAAATAAATACGATAATATAAACTTTTCTAATCTTTCATACAATGATATATTAAAGAACTACTTTAATTTCTTTTCTGATAATAACGAGAATCAATTGCACAGAGATCGTTTTAAAAGTCGAATTCAGTACGACGACGAAACGTTAGAAGAATACATCATTAATTTAAAAGAAATATTAAATATGTGCAATTATATAAAAAGACATGATTCAAATTTTTGCAAACAATTCCAGTGTGGAATCCGAAACAATAAATTAAAAAAATATTTATTAGAAAATCCTTGCTCTGTAATCGATGAAATGGTGGCAAAGACAATTGAATTTGAAAAGAATAATGAAATACTTCCTTATATGGATCAAGCACTTTCAATGATTCATATTTATAATCAACAAACAGAAGACGAGTTTCATGTTTGGATAAATAAATTTGAGTATGTTGCAGACATGATTAAAGTACCAGAAAAGTTAAAGCTGACATTCTTTAATAAAATGGTTAAACAAAATGTCCAAAACAATGTCAAGCAGAGTTGGCTTAATGTCAACTTCTCCGGACTTTCATATGACCAAATAGTAAGCCATTTTCTCCGTTATTTTCTTCCCTCCGAAGACGATTTATATCTTAAACGTTTTAAGTGTCGAAATCAATATGAAAATGAAACGATAAAAGAATATGCAATAAATTTAATGAAATTATCAAATAAGTGCAGTCATACTATTGACCGAAATAATATTTTATGCGAACAATTCTTAATTGGAATCCGCGACGATAATATGAGAAATTATATAAAACATTTTCCTGGCTTATCGTTCAGAAAGATGATAGAAAAAGCAATTCCATATTCCGAAGAAATTAAAATACATTCTTATGTAAATAAAGCACTTACACTTATTAATATTTACAAAAAAAACAAAGCAGAAAAATTTTATGTGTGGTTTAATAGATTTGAGTATGTAGCAAAAAAGATCGAGATACCAAGTGATAAAATGGGTAAATTCTTCGTTATAATGGTGCACGATGATGTCCATACGCTTGTCAAAAATAAATACGATAATATAAACTTTTCTAATCTTTCATACAATGATATGTTAAAGAACTACTTTAATTTTTTTTCTAATAATAACGAGAATCAATTGCACAGGGATCGTTTTAAAAGTCGAATTCAGTACGACGACGAAACGTTAGAAGAATACATAGTTAATTTAAAAGAAATAATAAATATGTGCAATTATATAAATAGACATGATTCAAAATTTTGCAAACAATTCCAGTGTGGAATCCGAAACAATAAATTTAAAAAATATTTAATAGAAAATCCTTGCTCTGTAATCGATGAAATGGTGGCAAAGACAATTGAATTTGAAAGGAATAATGAAATACTTAATTATATGTATCAAGCACTTTCAATGATTCATATTTACAATCAAGAAACGGGAGATGAGTTTCACGCTTGGTTAAATAGATTTGAGTATGTTGCAGACATGATTAAAGTATCAGAAAATTTGATGCTGGCATTCTTTAATAAAATGGTTGACCAAGATGTCCATACGAGAGTCAAGCAGAATTTTCCTACTGTCAACTTCTCCGGACTTTCATATGAACAAACAGTAAGCCATTTTCTCTGTTATTTTCTTCCCTCCGAAAACGATTTAGATCTTAAACGTTTTAAGTGTCGAAATCAATATGAAAATGAAACGATAAAAGAATATGCAATAAATTTAATAAAATTATCAAATAAGTGCAGTCATACTAGTGACCGAAATGAAATTTTATGCAAACAATTTCTAATTGGAGTCCGCGACAATAATATAAGAAATTATTTACAACATTTTGTTGGCATATCGTTCCAAGAAATGACAGAAAAAGCAATTACATTTTTAGAAATTAATGGAATAGATTCTTACGTAAACCTTGCACTTCCTATAATTCATACTTACAATCAACAAACAGAAGACGAGTTTCACGTTTGGTTAAATAAATTTGAGTATGTTGCTGACATGATTAAAGTACCAGAAAAGTTGATATTGACATTCTTTAATAAAATGGTTAAACAAAATGTCCAAAACAATGTCAAGCACAGTTGGCTTAATGTCAACTTTTCCGGACTTTCATATGAACAAACAGTAAGCCATTTTCTCCGTTATTTTCTTCCCTCCGAAAAAGATATAGATCTTAAACGTTTTAAGTGTCGAAATCAATATGAAAATGAAACGATAAAAGAATATGCAATAAATTTAATAAAATTATCAAATAAGTGCAGTCATACTAGTGACCGAAATGAAATTTTATGCAAACAATTTCTAATTGGAATCCGCGACGATAATATAAGAAATTATTTACAACATTTTGTTGGCATATCGTTCCAAGAAATGACAGAAAAAGCAATTACATTTTTAGAAATTAATGGAATAGATTCTTACGTAAACCTTGCACTTCCTATAATTCATACTTACAATCAACAAACAGAAGACGAGTTTCACGTTTGGTTAAATAAATTTGAGTATATTGCAGACATGATTAAAGTACCAGAAAAGTTAATGCTGACATTCTTTAATAAAATGGTTAAACAAAATGTCCAAAACAATGTCAAGCAGAGTTGCCTTAATGTCAACTTCTCTGGACTTTCATATGAACAAACAGTAAGCCATTTTCTCCGTTATTTTCTTCCCTCCGAAAACGATATAGATCTTAAACGTTTTAAGTGTCGAAATCAATATGAAAATGAAACGATAAAAGAATATGCAATAAATTTAATGAAATTATCAAATAAGTGCAGTCATACTATTTACCGAAATGAAATTTTATGCGAACAATTCTTAATTGGAATCCGCGACGAATATAAGAAATTATATAAAACATTTTCCAGGCTTATCGTTCGAAAAGGTGATAGAAAAAGCAATTACATATTCAGAAAAAATAAAATACATTCTTATGTAAATAAAGCACTTACCTTTATTGGTATTTACAATACAAACAATGCAGAAAAATTTTATGTGTGGTTTAATAGATTTGAGTATGTAGCAAAAAAGATCGAGATACCAAGTGATAAAATGGGTAAATTCTTCGTTATAATGGTGCACGATGATGTCCATACGCTTGTCAAAAATAAATACGATAATATAAACTTTTCTAATCTTTCATACAATGATATGTTAAAGAACTACTTTAATTTTTTTTCTAATAATAACGAGAATCAATTGCACAGAGATCGTTTTAAAAGTCGAATTGAGTACGACGACGAAACGTTAGAAGAATACATCTTAAATTTAAAAGAAATATTAAATATGTGCAATTATATAGAAAGACATGATTCAAAATTTTGCAAACAACTTCAATATGGAATCCGAAATGATAAATTAAAAAATATTTATTAGAAAATCCTTGCTTTGTAATCGATGAAATGGTGGCAAAGGCAATTGGATTTGAAAGGAATAGTGAAATATTTAATTATATGGATCAAGCACTTTTAATGATTCATATTTACAATCAAGAAACGGGAGATGAGTTTCACGTTTGGTTAAAAACATTTGAGTATGTTGCAGACATGATTAAAGTACCAGAAAAGTTGATGCTTGCATTCTTTAATAAAATGGTTGACCAAGATGTCCATACGAGAGTCAAGCAAAATTTTCGTACTGTCAACTTCTCAGAACTTTCATATGAACAAACAGTAAGCTATTTTCTCCGTTATTTTCATTCCTCCGAAATAAATTTAGATGTTAAACGTTTTAAGTGTCGAAATCAATATGAAAATAAACGATAAAAGAATATGCAATAAATTTAATGAAATTATCAAATAAGTGCAGTCATACTATTTACCGAAATGAAATTTTATGCGAACAATTCTTAATTGGAATCCGCGACGATAATATAAGAAATTATATAAAACATTTTCCAGGCTTATCGTTCGAAAAGGTGATAGAAAAAGCAATTACATATTCAGAAGAAAATAAAATACATTCTTATGTAAATAAAGCACTTACCTTTATTGGTATTTACAATACAAACAATGCAGAAAAATTTTATGTGTGGTTTAATAGATTTGAGTATGTAGCAAAAAAGATCGAGATACCAAGTGATAAAAGGGTAAATTCTTCGTTATAATGGTGCACGATGATGTCCATACGCTTGTCAAAAATAATACGATAATATAAACTTTTCTAATCTTTCATACAATGATATGTTAAAGAACTACTTTAATTTTTTTTCTAATAATAACGAGAATCAATTGCACAGAGATCGTTTTAAAAGTCGAATTGAGTACGACGACGAAACGTTAGAAGAATACATCTTAAATTTAAAAGAAATATTAAATATGTGCAATTATATAGAAAGACATGATTCAAAATTTTGCAAACAACTTCAATATGGAATCCGAAATGATAAATTAAAAAAATATTTATTAGAAAATCCTTGCTTTGTAATCGATGAAATGGTGGCAAAGGCAATTGGATTTGAAAGGAATAGTGAAATATTTAATTATATGGATCAAGCACTTTTAATGATTCATATTACAATCAAGAAACGGGAGATGAGTTTCACGTTTGGTTAAAAACATTTGAGTATGTTGCAGACATGATTAAAGTACCAGAAAAGTTGATGCTTGCATTCTTTAATAAAATGGTTGACCAAGATGTCCATACGAGAGTCAAGCAAATTTTCGTACTGTCAACTTCTCAGAACTTTCATATGAACAAACAGTAAGCTATTTTCTCCGTTATTTTCATTCCTCCGAAATAAATTTATGTTAAACGTTTTAAGTGTCGAAATCAATATGAAAATTAAACGATAAAAGAATATGCAATAAATTTAATGAAATTATCAAATAAGTGCAGTCATACTATTTACCGAAATGAAATTTTATGCGAACAATTCTTAATTGGAATCCGCGACGATAATAAGAAATTATATAAAACATTTTCCAGGCTTATCGTTCGAAAAGGTGATAGAAAAAGCAATTACATATTCAGAAGAAATAAAATACATTCTTATGTAAATAAAGCACTTACCTTTATTGGTATTTACAATACAAACAATGCAGAAAAATTTTATGTGTGGTTTAATAGATTTGAGTATGTAGCAAAAAGATCGAGATACCAAGTGATAAAATGGGTAAATTCTTCGTTATAATGGTGCACGATGATGTCCATACGCTTGTCAAAAATAAATACGATAATATAAACTTTTCTAATCTTTCATACAATGATATGTTAAAGAACTACTTTAATTTTTTTTCTAATAATAACGAGAATCAATTGCACAGAGATCGTTTTAAAAGTCGAATTGAGTACGACGACGAAACGTTAGAAGAATACATCTTAAATTTAAAAGAAATATTAAATAGTGCAATTATATAGAAAGACATGATTCAAAATTTTGCAAACAACTTCAATATGGAATCCGAAATGATAAATTAAAAAAATATTATTAGAAAATCCTTGCTTTGTAATCGATGAAATGGTGGCAAAGGCAATTGGATTTGAAAGGAATAGTGAAATATTTAATTATATGGATCAAGCACTTTTAATGATTATTTACAATCAAGAAACGGGAGATGAGTTTCACGTTTGGTTAAAACATTTGAGTATGTTGCAGACATGATTAAAGTACCAGAAAAGTTGATGCTTGCATTCTTTAATAAATGGTTGACCAAGATGTCCATACGAGAGTCAAGCAAAATTTCTTACTGTCAACTTCTCAGAACTTTCATATGAACAAACAGTAAGCTATTTTCCCGTTATTTTCATTCCTCCGAAATAAATTTAGATTAAACGTTTTAAGTGTCGAAATCAATAGAAAATTAAACGATAAAAGAATATGCAATAAATTTAATGAATTATCAAATAAGTGGCAGTCATACTAGTGACCGAAATGAATCTTATGCGAAGAATTCTTAATTGGAGTCCGCGACGATAATATAAGAATTATTACAACATTTTCTTGGCTTATCGTTTCTAGAAATGACAGAAAAAGCAATTACATATTCAAGGGTGAAGGAAATAAATTCTTACGCAAATGAAGCACTTATGATAATTATATATAGAATCCAAAAACATAGATGAGTTTTCTTCGTAGTTTAATAAATTTGAGTATGTAGCAGATAAGATCGAGATACAATTGATAAAATGTAAACTCTTCATTTAAATGAGTCACGATATGTCCATACGTTGTTAAAAATCACTACCCTTATATAAGTTTTTTAAACTTTCATGCAGGGAAACAATAAACTATTACTTAATTATTTTTTGTAAATGACAAATTAAATTTCACAAACGTTTTTTAAACATCCGATTTCAAACGACGACCCATCGTTAGAAAGATTACATTATTATTTACACAAATATACAATAAGTGCAATTAGCAACTGCTTTAATAAAAGATTATTCAAACAATTCCTTTATGGAATTCGCAATGATGAATTTTAAGAATATTTAGGATAAAATCCTTGCTTGTTAGGCGATGAAATAAGGGAAAAAGCAATTGAATTTAAAAGAACAAAAAAATCGCTTCTTTAAAAAGGACCAATCACTTCAATGATTGATCTTACAATCAAGAAAGGGAAAGTGAGTTTTACGTTTAATTAAATAAATTTTAGTACATATCAGTTCCATCTACTTACATACAGAAGATGCAATACTAAGTACCTTGAATATTTTTCACCCTCGGATGTTATTTGCATGTAAAACGTTTCAAACGTAGAAATCAGTATGAGCAAAAACCATAGAGAAATATTCTATTAATTACGGAACTCTAAATAAGTGCGATTATAATGCACGAAGGAAATCTCTATGAGCACAAAATTTATCAATGGAATCATCAGCGCTTAGATAAGATCTCATTTAGGTAATTTTTCACTTGCCGTTGGTGAAATTGTTATTAATGCTATTGTTTGGAGAAAATCATGATCTGTCGCGGGGTCAAGTGAATTCGCTTTAAGAAGAATACAGTTACATAAAAGGAGAAAAAAAATAAGGTTAATAGTCCGAGCTGTAACAAATTAATGCAATTTTTTATTATTAATAATTCGCAACGTTAAATAATTGGATTAAAATGACAAGTCTGGTATGAATGTGATAGGAACATTTTTTCAATAACATTAAGGATGAATAAAAGGAAATAGAAGGACAAGCTTGTGTTGAGTCAGTAAACAGTAGTGTTTCAATGTTTCGAATAAATTCATACAAATATATATCGAGGTCTTAATCGTAGAGTATCCGAAATAAATTTAGTGAGTTAAGGCTTCAAAAAACTAGTGTTTTATACTAAGTATTTTTTGACGATTAGAAGAAAATATAAAGTTACTATTAAAAAATTATTAAGGAGAGATTTTTATTAATTTTAATTTTGTTAGTTTTGTAATGCAAGAGAGTTATGTATGTGTGATGACGAAACGAGTAAGAACGAATCGTGTGGTTAAAGTTTTTAAAATGGTGGGGGGGGGGGTTTTTTGGGGGGGGGGAGGGTTTGAAAAAATAAAACCCGTTTTAAAAAAAAAAAAAAAAAAAAAAAAAAAAAAAAAAAAAAAGGGGGTTGGGGGGGGGGGGGGGGGTTGAAAAAAAAGAAAGTTTTATTTTTAAAAAAAAAAAAAATTGAATGCGAAGTCAAAGTAGTTTTTGGCAAAGAGGTAAACAGCGGAATAACTGTAGTTTCTTTACGACGAGACCTAAACAAAGTATACAAAAGAAGTGCCCAAAGGAAGGCAATCCGTCTAATAGTCCAACATCGTACAACCGGCTTATGGGATTGGTATTGTTTTTGGATCGTTATTTATAAAAATAATATTTCGCAGCTGCGTGCAAAAGAGATTCTTTTACTAAACTAAACTATCATAAACATTATCATAATTCCTATCTTTTATTCGTCAGATTTTTTTTCGGAAAACTACTAGAGAGAAGGAATCAGACATTTCATGTATGGATTCATTATGAGTTGTGTGCGTACGTGCGTGCGTGTGTGTTTTTTATTTTCGGATGTTTAAATTATTATTTTTTGGTGTAAAATGTCCAAACGGAGCTTGTAATTATTTAATACTTATTAAGATATTATGAGAATATTTATTTGTATCAATATTATAAATTGAAATTAATATGTATATTTATAATATCGTCTGAAGAAGAGGATAATGTAACTGTTTACTCTGCTCTCCGTTTAAATTTATTATATCGCATGTATTGTTTATTGTGATCATCAGTAGATGTATTATTATCTCTATCTAAGACTAATGTAGGGCACTTCTATCTGAAAGCAATAAGATTTAAATATTTAGTCGTTAATCATGGTATAAACCGTTTGGATATTAGTTGAAATTTTTCACTTGTATTCTAATTAATTAGACAATTTTTTTGTAAAAATTCTTCAGTATACATTACAACACTTAGAAACTTTCTTTATATATACGTGTAAAAATATAATATAAATGTAAGATATATACGTTTTCTTGAAAACCAAAAAAAAAATAGTCTTTTGAATTACTTTATGAAAAGTGTATTGCGTTTTGTGATAAAAACAAAAAGAAAGTGCATAGACATAATTTTGGAATAAAAGATTAACTATTTACGAGCAATAACTGATAAAAAGTGTACCCTGCTTTGAAAATAATGAGCAACGAGAATTTATTAAACGAATATAAACATATACTTCATTATCGAAATGGAATTCTTTCGATGATGAATATTTGCAACCCAAATGAAAAAACACACACACACACACATACACAAAAAGTGATAAATATTATTTAAAAAGATATTCTTATATACTTCAAATTTTTACTAAATAAAAATACAATTTATATTATAATAATATATGCGTGTTAAAACGAGTAAGACAAATTGTTAGTATGTGCAGGACATAAAGTGTGAGAGTATTGAATGCAAACCAAAATGGGAAACCGCCTCAATAATATAAACATCGAATAAAAATATACATACTAACAGCGAAAATTAAAGGGTGTATAAAAAATAATAAGCCTAAAACAGCAGATAGCGTCCAATAGTCAAATAGAAAACTAATCATATTGTATAAGTAGAGTTTTTATATTTCATTTATCAAAATATAATGTAGTTCCATACAGAGAGATTCATTTACTTAAATAAACTATCATAAACATTATCAGAATACCTTTTTTTTTGTTCGTCAGATATACTTTCAAAATGCTGACAAAAATAAACAAATCAAACATTTATGAAAGGATTTATTATGAATTATGCGTAAAGAGGAAATAATTAAAACATTTAAGTGTAAAAATTCCCAGTATACATGGTCAATATTAAAAAATAACAAAATATTGTAAGATTCATTAATACCTAATAAAGTATGTCTTTTCAATACAAAGGAGACTTTAAACATTGATGGTCGAGGTAATCTTTAAAAACAATTCTTTAAATATTTTATCATCTATGTATTTTTAAGGTTATGTAATATATTTTATAGTTGCATAAAAAAGTCTCAATGAAAACGAATCGTACAACAAGATCAAAGCATCATGTTCTGATTTCTTTACTTCCTTGTCCAACTTTCGAGCGAAATATTTATCAATAATTAATTTATAATTATCAAAATAATATGAGAATACTAATAAGTCAATATAAATACATTTATTTTCATATATAAAATCATAACATTGTCAGAAGGATAATGTAACTATTGATTCTGCTTATAATTTAAATTTGTAATATTCTAGGAAAATTTTCTTTCTCTCATTGCTTGTAATATTATTGTTATTATTTCTACAAAAGACTAATGTAGGACATTAGATAAATTCTCCTTCGCAATTTCTACCTAGAAACAAATAAATTTAAATAGTGTCAGTCGTTAAGAATACGGTAATCCGTTTAGATATTAGTTTGACTTTGTATGTTTATTCTTGTTACCTCTATAGTTTTGTTCAAAATATTTCAAATATACGCTACGAAACTTAGATCGTTTACCTACATTTCAAATATAAAAAAAGCAATAGAAAATGTAAAACGTATACGTTTTTCTAAACTTTCGATATCTTTCAAAATTACTCTAAGAAAAGTGTACTGAAGTTGGTGGTAGTAGTATAAACAGAAAGACCGAACAAAGAATTTTCAAACGTTCATCTATCATAAGCAATAAGAAATAAGAAGTTTTCCCTTTTTTCCAAATAATGAGCAACGAGGATTCATCACAGGAAGTTAATCAAATATCTCACTACGTAAATATGGCTCTTACATTAATGCCTAATTTTGATAAAAAGACGAATTCAATAACATTTCATACGTGGTTAAATAAATTTGAGTATGTGGCAGAAATGATCAAGGTACCAAACAATAAAATGATTGAATTCTTTGAAAACATGGTAGAAGAGAATACCCATAAACGTATCATGCAAAATATCTCTGATAAAAATTTGTCAGAACTTTCATACGAAAAAATAATAAACTATTACGTAACTGTTGTCTGTTATGATAATGAAATTTCTTTTAATAGGAAACGTTTTAATGCTAGAAATCAATATGAAAATGAAACAATAGATAAATATGCTAAGAATTTATTGAAATTGTTTAATAAGTGCAGTTCTGCGAATAAAAACAATGAAATTTTATGCGAAAAATTCTTTAATGGAATTCGCGACGATCATATTAGAAATTATTTACAACAGTTTTTTTGTTTGTCGTTCGAAGAAATGACAAAAAAAGCAATTACATATTCAAAAGAAAATAAAATACATTCTTACGTAAACAAAGCACTTACATTTATTAATATTTACAATACAAGTAATGCAGATACATTTTATGTGTGGTTTAATAGATTTGAGTATGTAGCAAAAAGATCGAGATACCAAGTGATAAAATCGGTGAATTCTTCATTAAAATGGTGCACGATGATGTCCATTCGCTTGTCAAAAATAAATACGATAATATAAACTTTTCTAATCTTTCATACAATGATATATTAAAGAGCTACTTTAATTTTTTTCTAATAATAACGAGAATCAATTGCACAGAGATCGTTTTAAAAGTCGAATTCAGTACGACGACGAAACGTTAGAAGAATACATCTTTAATTTAAAAGAAATATTAAATATGTGCAATTATATAGAAAGACATGATTCAAAATTTTGCAAACAACTTCAATATGGAATCCGAAACAATAAATTAAAAAAATATTTATTAGAAAATCCTTGCTCTGTAATCGATGAAATGGTGGCAAAGGCAATTGGATTTGAAAGGAATAATGAAATATTTAATTATATGGATCAAGCACTTTCAATGATTCATATTTACAACCAAGAAACGGAAGATGAGTTTCACGTTTGGTTAAATAGATTTGAGTATGTTGCAGACATGATTAAAGTATCAGAAAATTTGATGCTGGCATTCTTTAATAAAATGGTTGACCAAGATGTCCATACGAGAGTCAAGCAGAATTTTCCTACTGTCAACTTCTCCGGACTTTCATATGAACAAACAGTAAGCCATTTTCTCTGTTATTTTCTTCCCTCCGAAAACGATTTAGATCTTAAACGTTTTAAGTGTCGAAATCAATATGAAAATGAAACGATAAAAGAATATGCAATAAATTTAATGAAATTATCAAATAAGTGCAGTCATACTAGTGACCGAAATGAAATTTTATGCGAACAATTCTTAATTGGAATCCGCGACGAGAATATCAGAAATTATATAAAACATTTTCCTGGCTTATCGTTCAGAAAGATGATAGAAAAAGCAATTCCATATTCCGAAGAAAATAAAATACATTCTTATGTAGATAAAGCACTTACACTTATTAATATTTACAAAACAAACAAAGCAGAAAAATTTTATGTGTGGTTTAATAGATTTGAGTATGTAGCAAAAAAGATCGAGATAAAAAGTGATAAAATGGGTAAATTCTTCGTTACAATGGTGCACGATGATGTCCATACGCTTGTCAAAAATAAATACGATAATATAAACTTTTCTAATCTTTCATACAATGATATATTAAAGAACTACTTTAATTTTTTTTCTGATAATAACGAGAATCAATTGCACAGAGATCGTTTTAAAAGTCGAATTCAGTACGACGACGAAACGTTAGAAGAATACATCTTTAATTTAAAAGAAATATTAAATATGTGCAATTATAAACAAAGACATAATTCAAAATTTTGCAAACAATTTCAGTGCGGAATCCAAAACATTGAATTAAGAATTTATTTATTAGAAAATCCTTGCTCTGTAATCGATAAAATGATAGCAAAGGCAATTGAATTTGAAAGGAATAATGAAATACTTAATTATATGTATCAAGCACTTTCAATGATTCATATTTACAATCAAGAAACGGGAGATGAGTTTCACGTTTGGTTAAATAAATTTGAGTATGTCGCAGAAATGATTAAAGTACCAGAAAAGTTGATGCTGGCATTCTTTAATAAAATGGTTGAACAAAATGTCCAAAACAATGTCAAACAGAGTTGGCTTAATGTCAACTTCTCCGGACTTTCATATGAACAAACAGTAAGTCATTTTCTCCGTTATTTTCTTCCCTCCGAAAACGATTTAGATCTTAAACGTTTTAAGTGTCGAAATCAATATAAAAATGAAACGATAAAAGAATATGCAATAAATTTAATGAAATTATCAAATAAGTGCAGTCATACTAGTGACCGAAATGAAATTTTATGCAAACAATTTTTAATTGGAATCCGCGACGATAATATAAGAAATTATTTACAACATTTTGTTGGCATATCGTTCCAAGAAATGACAGAAAAAGCAATTACATTTTTAGAAATTAATGGAATAGATTCTTACGTAAACCTTGCACTTCCTATAATTCATACTTACAATCAACAAACAGAAGACGAGTTTCACGTTTGGTTAAATAAATTTGAGTATGTTGCAGACATGATTAAAGTACCAGAAAAGTTGATATTGACATTCTTTAATAAAATGGTTAAACAAAATGTCCAAAACAATGTCAAGCACAGTTGGCTTAATGTCAACTTTTCCGGACTTTCATATGAACAAACAGTAAGCCATTTTCTCCGTTATTTTCTTCCCTCCGAAAAAGATATAGATCTTAAACGTTTTAAGTGTCGAAATCAATTTGAAAATGAAACGATAAAAGAATATGCAATAAATTTAATGAAATTATCAAATAAGTGCAGTCATACTAGTGACCGAAATGAAATTTTATGCAAACAATTTCTAATTGGAATCCGCGACGATAATATAAGAAATTATTTACAACATTTTGTTGGCATATCGTTCCAAGAAATGACAGAAAAAGCAATTACATTTTTAGAAATTAATGGAATAGATTCTTACGTAAACCTTGCACTTCCTATAATTCATACTTACAATCAACAAACAGAAGACGAGTTTCACGTTTGGTTAAATAAATTTGAGTATGTTGCAGACATGATTAAAGTACCAGAAAAGTTGATGCTGACATTCTTTAATAAAATGGTTAAACAAAATGTCCAAAACAATGTCAAGCAGAGTTGGCTTAATGTCAACTTCTCCGGACTTTCATATGAACAAACAGTAAGCCATTTTCTCCGTTATTTTCTTCCCTCCGAAAACGATTTAGATCTTAAACGTTTTAAGTGTCGAAATCAATATGAAAATGAAACGATAAAAGAATATGCAATAAATTTAATGAAATTATTAAATAAGTGCAGTCATACTAGTGACCGAAATGAAATTTTATGCGAACAATTCTTAATTGGAATCCGCGACGATAATATAAGAAATTATATAAAACATTTTGTTGGCATATCGTTCCAAGAAATGACAGAAAAAGCAATTACATTTTTAGAAATTAATGGAATAGATTCTTACGTAAACCTTGCACTTCCTATAATTCATACTTACAATCAACAAACAGAAGACGAGTTTCACGTTTGGTTAAATAGATTTGAGTATGTTGCAGTCATGATTAAAGTATCAGAAAATTTGATGCTGGCATTCTTTAATAAAATGGTTGACCAAGATGTCCATACGAGAGTCAAGCAGAATTTTCCTACTGTCAACTTCTCCGGATTTTCATATGAACAAACAGTAAGCCATTTTCTCCGTTATTTTCTTCCCTCCGAAAACGATTTAGATCTTAAACGTTTTAAGTGTCGAAATCAATATGAAAATGAAACGATAAAAGAATATGCAATAAATTTAATGAAATTATCAAATAAGTGCAGTCATACTAGTGACCGAAATGAAATTTTATGCGAACAATTCTTAATTGGAATCCGCGACGATAATATCAGAAATTATATAAAACATTTTCCTGGCTTATCGTTCAGAAAGATGATAGAAAAAGCAATTCCATATTCCGAAGAAAATAAAATACATTCTTATGTAGATAAAGCACTTACACTTATTAATATTTACAAAACAAACAAAGCAGAAAAATTTTATGTGTGGTTTAATAGATTTGAGTATGTAGCAAAAAAGATCGAGATAAAAAGTGATAAAATGGGTAAATTCTTCGTTACAATGGTGCACGATGATGTCCATACGCTTGTCAAAAATAAATACGATAATATAAACTTTTCTAATCTTTCATACAATGATATATTAAAGAACTACTTTAATTTTTTTTCTGATAATAACGAGAATCAATTGCACAGAGATCGTTTTAAAAGTCGAATTCAGTACGACGACGAAACGTTAGAAGAATACATCTTTAATTTAAAAGAAATATTAAATATGTGCAATTATAAATCAAGACATAATTCAAAATTTTGCAAACAATTTCAGTGCGGAATCCAAAACATTGAATTAAGAATTTATTTATTAGAAAATCCTTGCTCTGTAATCGATAAAATGATAGCAAAGGCAATTGAATTTGAAAGGAATAATGAAATACTTAATTATATGTATCAAGCACTTTCAATGATTCATATTTACAATCAAGAAACGGGAGATGAGTTTCACGTTTGGTTAAATAAATTTGAGTATGTCGCAGACATGATTAAAGTACCAGAAAAGTTGATGCTGGCATTCTTTAATAAAATGGTTGAACAAAATGTCAAAAACAATGTCAAACAGAGTTGGCTTAATGTCAACTTCTCCGGACTTTCATATGAACAAACAGTAAGTCATTTTCTCCGTTATTTTCTTTCCTCCGAAAGCGATTTAGATCTTAAACGTTTTAAGTGTCGAAATCAATATGAAAATGAAACGATAAAAGAATATGCAATAAATTTAATGAAATTATCAAATAAGTGCAGTCATACTATTGACCGAAATGAAATTTTATGCGAACAATTCTTAATTGGAATCCGCGACGATAATATAAGAAATTATATAAAACATTTTCCAGGCTTATCGTTCGAAAAGGTGATAGAAAAAGCAATTACATATTCAAAAGAAAATAAAATACATTCTTATGTAAATAAAGCACTTACCTTTATTGGTATTTACAATACAAACAATGCAGAAAAATTTTATGTGTGGTTTAATAGATTTGAGTATGTAGCAAATAAGATCGAGATACCAAGTGATAAAATCGGTGAATTCTTCGTTAAAATGATGCACGATGATGTCCATACGCTTGTCAAAAATAAATACGATAATATAAACTTTTCTGATCTTTCACACAAAGATACATTAAAGAACTACTTTAATTTCTTTTCTGATAATAACGAGAATCAATTGCACAGAGATCGTTTTAAAAGTCGAATTCAGTACTACGACGAAACGCTAGAAGAATACATCATTAATTTAAAAGAAATATTAAATATGTGCAATTATATAGAAAGACATGATTCAAAATTTTGCAAACAACTTCAATATGGAATCCGAAATGATAAATTAAAAAAATATTTATTAGAAAATCCTTGCTCTGTAATCGATGAAATGGTGGCAAAGGCAATTGGATTTGAAAGGAATAATGAAATATTTAATTATATGGATCAAGCACTTTTAATGATTCATATTTACAATCAAGAAACGGGAGATGAGTTTCACGTTTGGTTAAAAACATTTGAGTATGTTGCAGACATGATTAAAGTACCAGAAAAGTTGATGCTGGCATTCTTTAATAAAATGGTTGACCAAGATGTCCATACGAGAGTCAAGCAGAATTTTCCTACTGTCAACTTCTCCGAACTTTCATATGAACAAACAGTAAGCTATTTTCTCCGTTATTTTCATTCCTCCGAAGTAAATTTTGATCATACACGTTTTATGTGTCGAAATCAATATGAAAATTAAACGATAAAAGAATATGCAATAAATTTAATAAAATTATCAAATAAGTGCAATCATACTAGTGACCGAAATGAAATTTTATGCGAACAATTCTTAATTGGAGTCCGCGACGATAATATAAGAAATTATTTACAACATATTCTTGGCTTATCGTTTCTAGAAATGACAGAAAAAGCAATTACATATTCAGAGGTGAAGGAAATAAATTCTTATGCAAATGAAGCACTTATGATAATTAATATTTAGAATCCATAAAAACATGAGATGAATTTTCTTCGTAGTTTAATAAATTTGAGTATGTAGCAGATAAGATCGAGATACAAATTGATAAAATGGGTAAACTCTTCATTTAAATGAGTCACGATGATGTCCATACGCTTGTTAAAAATCACTACCCTTATATAAAGTTTTTTAAACTTTCATGCAAGGAAACAATAAACTATTACTTAAATTATATTTTTGTAAATGACAAATTAAATTTCACAAAAGTTTTTTTAACATCCGATTTCAAAACGACGACCAATCGTTAGAAAGATACATTATTATTTACACAAAATATACAATAAGTGCAATTATAACAACTGCTTTAATAAAAGATTATTCAAACAATTCCTTTATGGAATTCGCAATGATGAATTTTAAGAATATTTAGGATAAAATCCTTGCTTGTTAGGCGATGAAATAATGGAAAAAGCAATTGAATTTAAAAGAACAAAAAATTCGCTTCTTTAAAAGGACCAATCACTTTCAATGATTGATACTTACAATCAAGAAAGGGAAAGTGAGTTTTACGTTTAATTAAATAAATTTTAGTACGTATCAGATATGATCAAGGTAACAATTTACAACAATTTAACAAAGTACCCTATTTTACTGTTCCATATACTTACATACGAAGATGCAATACTAAATTACCTTGAATATTTTTCACCCTGGGATGTTGATTTGCATTTAAAACGTTTCAAATGTCGTAATCAATATGAAAATGAAACGATAGATATATATGCTAAGAATTTATTGAAATTGTTTATTAAGTGCAGTTCTGCGTGTAACAAAAACGAAGTATTATGCGAACAATTCTTTAATGGAATCCTCGACGATAATGTTAGAAATTATTTAAGACAGTTTTTTGGCTTATCGTTCGAAGAATTAGTAAAGAAAGCAATTACATTTTTGGAGGATAAAAAAGTACTTCCTTACGTAAACCAAGCACTTACAATGATTAATATTTTCGAAGTTTTATCTAAAAATGCTGCAAATGATTTTTGTTTGTGGTTTAATAGATTTGAGTATGTAGTAAATAAGATCGAGATACCAAATGACAATATGGGTAAATTCTTCATTAAAATGGTTCACGATGATGTCCATACTCTTGTCAAAAATAAATATTCTAATATAAACGTCTCTGAACTTTCATACTATGAAAAAAAAGCTATTACTTTAATTATTTTTCTAATGATAATGAAAAATTATTGCACAGGCGCCGTTTTAAAAGTCGATTACAATACTACGACGAATCATTAAAAAATTACGTTGATAATTTACGCAAAATACTAATTAGGTGCCATTATACTCGTCCACTTGACACAAGATTAGGCGAACAATTCCTATCTGGAATCCAAGACGATCAATTTAAAAAATATTTAAGTCAAATTACTTTCTGGAACACAAATGTAATTGTGGCAAAGGCAATTGAATTTTACGGTGGAAGAAAAATACTTCCTTACACGAATTACTTTGAATGATTCAAATTTACAATCAAGAAAGGGAAGATGAGTTTTACGTTTGGTTAAATAAATTTGAGTACATAGCAGACATGATCAAGTTACCAGACGAGATGATGGTGGAATTCTTCAAAAATATGGTAGATAATGACGTTCATACAGCTGTCAGAGAAAACTACCCTATTTTACGGTTAAATAAACTTACATACGAAGATACAATACTAAAGTACCTTGAATATTTTTCACCCTCGGATGTTGATTTGCATGTAAAACGTTTCAAACGTAGAAATCATTATGAGCAAGAAACCATAGAGAAATATTCTATTAATTTACGGAAACTCTATAATAAGTGCGATTATAATGCACGCAAGGAATCTATATTAAGCACAAAATTTATCAATGGAATCATCAGCGATTATATAAGATCTCATTTAGGTAATATTTTTCACTTGCCGTTTGATGAAATTGTTATTAATGCTATTTTTATGGAGAAAAATCATTATCTGTCGCGGGTCAAGTGAATTAGCTTTAAGAAACTACAGTTACATAAAAGAGAAAAAAATAAAGGTATAATAGTCCGACTGTAACAAATTAATGCAATTTTTTATTATTAATAATTTGCAACGTTAAATAATTGATTAAAAGTATATCACATTATATGAACATTATTTCAAATAACAATTACAGGATAAATAAAAGGAAATAAAGGACAAAGCTGTGTTATAGTCATTAAACAGTATTGTTCAATGTTTTCGAATAAATTCATACAAATATATATAGATCTTACGTAATTATCGAAATAAATTTATATTTAGGCTTCAAAAACTAGTGTTTTATACTAAATATTTTTTACGAATTAGAAGAAAATATAAAGTTACTATTAATAAAAATTAATTAAGGAGAATATTCTTATTAATTTTAATTTTTTATTTTGTAATGAGATTTATGTATGTGTGTGACGACGAGTAATACGAATCGTTAGTATGTGTGAGACGTAAGGTGTGAGAGTATTGAATGCAAGTCAAAGTAGGTTTTTGGCAAAATAATGTAAACAGCGGAATAACTGTAGTTTCTTACGACGAGAACTAAACAAAGTATACAAAAAGAATGGCCAAAGAAGGCAGTCAGCGTCTAATAGTCAAACAGCGTACACGTCTTATTGTATTGGTATTGTTTTTGTATCTTATTTATAAAAATATATTTCGCATCTGCGTGCAAAGAGATTCTTTTACTAAACTAAACTATCATAAACATTATCATAATTCCTATCTTTTATTCGTCAGATTTTTTTTCGGAAAACTTACTAGAGAGAAGGAATCAGACATTTCATGTATGGATTCATTATGAGTTGTGTGCGTACGTGCGTGCGTGTGTGTGTGTTTATTTTCGGATGTTTAAATTATTATTTTTTGGTGTAAAATGTCCAAACGGAGCTTGTAATTATTTAATACTTATTAAGATATTATGAGAATATTTATTTGTATCAATATTATAAATTGAAATTAATATGTATATTTATAATATCGTCTGAAGAAGAGGATAATGTAACTGTTTACTCTGCTCTCCGTTTAAATTTATTATATCGCATGTATTGTTTATTGTGATCATCTGTAGATATATTATTATCTCTATCTAAGACTAATGTAGGGCACTTCTATCTGAAAGCAATAAGATTTAAATATTTAGTCGTTAATCATATATTAAACCGTTTGGGTATTAGTTGAAATTTTTCACTTGTATTCTAATTAATTATACAATTTTTTTGTAAAAATTCTTCAGTATACATTACAACACTTAGAAACTTTCTTTATATATACGTGTAAAAAATATAATATATAATATAAGATATATACGTTTTCTTGAAAACCAAAAAAAAAAATAGTCTTTTGAATTACGTTATGAAAAGTGTATTGCGTTTTGTGAAAAAAACAAAAAGAAAGTGCATAGACATAATTTTGGAATAAAAGATTAACTATTTACGAGCAATAACTGATAAAAAGTGTACCCTGCTTTGAAAATAATGAGCAACGAGAATTTATTAAACGAATAGAAACATATACTTCATTATCGAAATGAAATTCTTTCGATGATGAATATTTACAACCCAAAGGAGGAGATGTATTTTCATACGTGGTTAAATGAATTTGAGTATGTAACAGACAAGATCGAAGTACCAGATGATAAAATGACTAAATTATTAATTGCAATGATTGATAATGATGTCAACGAGCAAATCGAGAAGGTATTCCCTCGTGTGAATTCTTCTGAACTTTCATACGACGATATATTAACGTATTACAATACTTTATATCTTAGTATCGGGAAATTGCAATTTCACATGGACCGTTTTATCTGTCGAAAACGATATGTACAAGAATCAATAGAAAAATATGCTAACAATTTACGGAAAATATTTGATAAGTGCAATCATAAAAGACAAGTACAAGGAAGCTTATTGGAACAATTCATTAAAGGGATTTACGACGATGATATAAAAAAGTATTTAAATGAAATTCCTTACTTGTCATTCGATGAGACGGTAGAAAAGGCCATTGAATTTGCAACAGTTAAAGAAATAAATCTTTATTTGAAACATGCTCGTTCAATAATTAATATTTACGACCCAACGAAAGAAGACAATTTTCATGAGTGGTTAAATAAATTTGAATGTATAGCAAACATGATCGAGGTACCAGACGATAAAATGGTTCCATTCTTCAATAAAATGGTGCATAGCGATGTTCATAGAAATGTCAAGCGCACTTACCCTTTTATCAATTTATCTGTACTTTCATACGAAGAAATAATAAACTACTACCTTTCTTATTTTCTACTAGCTTTTAAAATGATTTACACAAAAGTCGATTTATATGTCGAAAACAATATGAAAATGAAACAATACTGAATTATGTTAATTGTTTATACAAAATATATTGTAAGTGCAGGTTTATAAGTCATATGGAAGAAGAATTATGCGAAAAATTCATTAACGGAATTCGCGACGATGATTTAAGAAATTATTTAAGCAGAAGTCCTTCCATATCATTCGATGAAACGATATTAAAGGCCATTGCATTTTCAAAATCTGATTTAATAACGTATTATTTGGTTCCAGCACTTTCAATGATCAGAACTTACAATCAAACTACGGAAGGTATATTTTATGCTTGGTTTAATTGATTTGAGTATGTAACAAATATTATTAAGGTACCAGACGATAAGATGGTTGAATTGTTCAATGAAATGGTGGACAATGAAGTACATAGAAGAGTCAAGAAGATATTTCTTTTCGTCAACTTCGCTGAACTTTCCTACGAAGAAATCATAAATTATTATCTCTGTTATTTCTCTTTATCCGATGAAACTAATTTACACAGAAGTAGATTTATGTGTAGAAAACAATATGAAGAAGAATCGATAGAAAATTATGCTAACAGTTTACGGAAAATATTTAACAAGTGTTGTTATTTCGATCCCATAGATGAAAAATTACGCGAACAATTTTGTAAAGGAATTCACGACTGTGAAGTGAGAAACAATTTAGATAAAGTTCGTGACCTATCATTCAATGCTATAGTAGCATTTGCCGTTTATTTTGCGAAAGGTAATCGAATTACTAAATATCTAAATCAAGCTCTTTCAATGATTCGTAGTTACAATCCGGGAAAAGAAGGTATGTTCTATGAGTGGTTAAATAAATTTGAATATGTGGCAGATATTGTCAACGTACCGGAACATAAAATGGTTGAATTCTTCATCAAAATGATAGATAAAGACGTACACATGAGTGTCAAGCTTTTATTTCCTTTTGTCAACTTTATCGAACTACCATACGAAATGATAATAAATTATTACCTTCGTTATTTCGCATTATCTAATGAAACTGACATACATAGAAAACGATTTAAGTGTCGTAATCAATATGAAAATGAAACTATTGACAAATATGCTAATAATTTACAGAAAATATATAATAAGTGCGATGAAAGATGCAGCTTCGAAGATGAATTATGCGAAAAATTCGTTGATGGGATACTCGATAAAAATATAAGAAATATTTTTAATGAAATGCCTGGCTTATCTTTCGATGGAACGGTAATAATGGCGATTGCATTTGAAAATGAAATCAATTTTCGCAAAGGAAATATAAAAGCGTAAATTTTCTATAGGACCTTAAACGATAAACAAATAAATCAGAACAAAATAACCGTAATAAAGTTTAGCATATTGTCTTTTAAAATTAACTTAAATAAATACCTAATAACAAAATATCACAATTACTATTAGATCTTCTACGAGAACAAGTTAATACACATTAGTAAAATTGTTCTCTGAACTATTTAAGAAGAAAAATGTTAGGCTTGAAAACATTAAAACATTAACTTAAGAAAAACATTAAATTAACATAGGTGAAGAAAATATGAAGTGAGCAAAAAACCTGTGCTATCTTTTTTCCTTTCTATCCTTAAACAGTATTTCCGCACATTAACGAAAAATTTCAAATATTTTGATTTTGATTTTACATAATTAAGGAAATATAATTATCTTCAGGATATCAAAATTTGTTGTGGACATTAAACTTTCTTAAAAAGAAGATGTTAAAACACACACACACACACATACACAAAAAGTGATAAATATTATTTAAAAAGATATTCTTATATACTTCAAATTTTTACTAAATAAAAATACAATTTATATTATAATAATATATGCGTGTTAAAACGAGTAAGACAAATTGTTTGTATGTGCAGGACATAAAGTGTGAGAGTATTGAATGCAAACCAAAATGGGAAACCGCCTCAATAATATAAACATCGAATAAAAATATACATACTAACAGCGAAAATTAAAGGGTGTATAAAAAATAATAAGCCTAAAACAGCAGATAGCGTCCAATAGTCAAATAGAAAACTAATCATATTGTATAAGTAGAGTTTTTATATTTCATTTATCAAAATATAATGTAGTTCCATACAGAGAGATTCATTTACTTAAACAAACTATCATAAACATTATCAGAATACCTTTTTTTTTGTTCGTCAGATATACTTTCAAAATGCTGACAAAAATAAACAAATCAAACATTTATGAAAGGATTTATTATGAATTATGCGTAAAGAGGAAATAATTAAAACATTTAAGTGTAAAAATTCCCAGTATACATGGTCAATATTAAAAAATAACAAAATATTGTAAGATTCATTAATACCTAATAAAGTATGTCTTTTCAATACAAAGGAGACTTTAAACATTGATGGTCGAGGTAATCTTTAAAAACAATTCTTTAAATATTTTATCATCTATGTATTTTTAAGGTTATGTAATATATTTTATAGTTGCATAAAAAAGTCTCAATGAAAACGAATCGTACAACAAGATCAAAGCATCATGTTATGATTTCTTTACTTCCTTGTCCAACTTTCGAGCGAAATATTTATCAATAATTAATTTATAATTATCAAAATAATATGAGAATATCAATATATCAATATCAATAGATTATTTTTTATATATAAAATCATAACACTGTCAGAAGTATAATCTAACTATTGATTCTGCTTATAATTTAAATTTGTAATATTCTACGAAAATTTTCTTTCTCTCATTGCTTGTAATATTATTGTTATTATTTCTACAAAAGACTAATGTAGGACATTAAATAAATTCTCCTTCGCAATTTCTACCTAGAAACAAATAAATTTAAATAGTGTCAGTCGTTAATAATACGGTAATCCGTTTAGATATTAGTTTGACTTTTGTATGTTTATTCTTGTTACCTCTATAGTTTTGTTCAAAATATTTCAAATATACGCTACGAAACTTAGATCGTTTACCTACATTTCAAATATAAAAAAAGCAATAGAAAATGTAAAACGTATACGTTTCTCTAAACTTTCGATATCTTTCAAAATTACTCTAAGAAAAGTGTACTGAAGTTGGTGGTAGTAGTATAAACAGAAAGACCGAACAAAGAATTTTCAAACGTTCATCTATCATAAGCAATAAGAAATAAGAAGTTTTCCCTTTTTTCCAAATAATGAGCAACGAGGATTCATCACAGGAAGTTAATCAAATATCTCACTACGTAAATATGGCTCTTACATTAATGCCTAATTTTGATAAAAAGACGAATCCAATAACATTTCATACGTGGTTAAATAAATTTGAGTATGTGGCAGAAATGATCAAGGTACCAAACAATAAAATGATTGAATTCTTTGAAAACATGGTAGAAGAGAATACCCATAAACGTATCATGCAAAATATCTCTGATAAAAATTTGTCAGAACTTTCATACGAAAAAATAATAAACTATTACGTAACTGTATTCTGTTATGATAATGAAATTTCTTTTATTAGGAAACGTTTTAATGCTAGAAATCAGTATGAAAACGAAACAACAGAGAAATATTCTATTAATTTACGGAAACTATATGAAAAGTGCGACTATAAAACAAAAAAGGAAACTAAATTATGCGAACAATTCCTATTCGGAATCCGCAGGGAAGATATAAAAATGCAATTAAAGATATCTCCGAACAAAACCTACAATGAAACTGTAGCAAAGGCAATTGAATTTGAAAGGAATATTGAAATACTTAATTATATGTATCAAGCACTTTCAATGATTCATATTTACGATCAAGAAACGGGAGATGAGTTTCACGTTTGGTTAAATAAATTTGAGTATGTCGCAGACATGATTAAAGTACCAGAAAAGTTAATGCTGGCATTCTTTAATAAAATGGTTAAACAAAATGTCCAAAACAATGTCAAGCAGAGTTGGCTTAATGTCAACTTCTCCGGACTTTCATATGAACAAACAGTAAGCCATTTTCTCCGTTATTTTCTTTCGAACGAAGTAGATTTATATCTTAAACGTTTTAAGTGTCGAAATCAATATGAAAATGAAACGATAAAAGAATATGCAATAAATTTAATGAAATTATCAAATAAGTGCAGTCATGCTAGTGACCGAAATGAAATATTATGCGAACAATTCCTAATTGGAATCCGCGACGATAATGTAAGAAATTATTTACAAAATTTTGTTGGCATATCGTTCCAAGAAATGACAGAAAAAGCAATTACATTTTTAGAAATTAATGGAATAGATTCTTACGTAAACCTTGCACTTCCTATAATTCATTCTTACAATCAACAAACAGAAGACGAGTTTCACGTTTGGTTAAATAAATTTGAGTATGTTGCAGACATGATTAAAGTACCAGAAATGTTGATGCTGGAATTCTTTAATAAAATGGTTAAACAAAATGTCCAAAACAATGTCAAGCAGAGTTGGCTTAATGTCAACTTCTCCGGACTTTCATATGAACAAACAGTAAGCCATTTTCTCCGTTATTTTCTTCCCTCCGAAAACGATTTAGACCTTAAACGTTTTAAGTGTCGAAATCAATATGAAAATGAAACGATAAAAGAATATGCAATAAATTTAATAAAATTATCAAATAAGTGCAGTCATACTAGTGACCGAAATGAAATTTTATGCGAACAATTCTTAATTGGAATCCGCGACGATAACATAAGAAATTATATAAAACATTTTCCTGGCTTATCGTTCGGAAAGATGATAGAAGAAGCAATTACATATTCAGAAGAAAATAATGTACATTCTTATGTAAATAAAGAACTTACCTTTATAAGTATTTACAATACAAACAATGCAGAAAAATTTTATGCGTGGTTTAACAGATTTGAGTATTTAGCAAAGAAGATCGAGATACCAAGTGATAAAATGGGTGAATTCTTCGTTAAAATGGTGCACGATGATGTCCATAAGCTTGTTAAAAATAAATACGATAATATAAACTTTTCTAATCTTTCATACAATGATATATTAAAGAACTACTTTAATTTTTTTTCTGATAATAACGAGAATCAATTGCACAGAGATCGTTTTAAAAGTCGAATTCAGTACGACGACGAAACGTTAGAAGAATACATCTTTAATTTAAAAGAAATATTAAATATGTGCAATTATAAACAAAGACATAATTCAAAATTTTGCAAACAATTTCAGTGCGGAATCCAAAACAATGAATTAAGAATTTATTTATTAGAAAATCCTTGCTCTGTAATCGATAAAATGATAGCAAAGGCAATTGAATTTGAAAGGAATAATGAAATACTTAATTATATGTATCAAGCACTTTCAATGATTCATATTTACAATCAAGAAACAGGAGATGAGTTTCACATTTGGTTAAATAAATTTGAGTATGTCGCAGACATGATTAAAGTACCAGAAAAGTTAATGCTGGCATTCTTTAATAAAATGGTTAAACAAAATGTCCAAAACAATGTCAAGCAGAGTTGGCTTAATGTTAACTTCTCCGGACTTTCATATGAACAAACAGTAAGCCATTTTCTCCGTTATTTTCTTCCCTCCGAAAACAATTTAGATCTTAAACGTTTTAAGTGTCGAAATCAATATGAAAATGAAACGATAAAAGTATATGCAATAAATTTAATGAAATTATCAAATAAGTGCAGTCATACAAGTAACCAAAATGAAATTTTATGCGAACAATTCTTAATTGGAATCCGCGACGATAATATAAGAAATTATATAAAACATTTTCCTGGCTTATCGTTCGGAAAGATGATAGAAAAAGCAATTACATATTCAGAAGAAAATAAAATACATTCTTATGTAAATAAAGCACTTACACTTATTAATATTTACAATACAAACAATGCAGAAAAATTTTATGTGTGGTATAATAGATTTGAGTATGTAGCAAATAAGGTCGAGATACCAAGTGATAAAATGGGTGAATTCTTCGTTAAAATGGTGCACGATGATGTCCATACGTTTGTCAAAAATAATTACCCTGTTATAGACTTTCTTAATCTTTCACACAAAGATACATTAAAGAACTACTTTAATTTTTTTTCTGATAATAACGAGAATCAATTGCACAGAGATCGTTTTAAAAGTCGAATTCAGTACGACGACGAAACGTTAGAAGAATACATCTTTAATTTAAAAGAAATATTAAATATGTGCAATTATAAACAAAGACATAATTCAAAATTTCGCAAACAATTTCTGTGCGGAATCCAAAACAATGAATTAAGAATTTATTTATTAGAAAATCCTTGCTCTGTAATCGATAAAATGATAGCAAAGGCAATTGAATTTGAAAGGAATAATGAAATACTTAATTATATGTATCAAGCACTTTCAATGATTCATATTTACAATCAAGAAACGGGAGAGGAGTTTCACGTTTGGTTAAATAAATTTGAGTATGTTGCAGACATGATTAAAGTACCAGAAAAGTTGTTGCTGGTATTCTTTATTAAAATGGTTGACCAAGATGTCCATACGAGAGTTAAGAAGAATTTTCCTACTGTCAACTTATCCGAACTTCCATATGAACAAACAGTAAGCTATTTTCTCCGGTATTTTCATTCCTCCGAAGTAGATTTAGATCTTAAACGTTTTAAGTGTCGAAATCAATATGAAAATTAAACGATAAAAGAATATGCAATAAATTTAATGAAATTATCAAATAAGTGCAGTCATACTAGTGACCGGAATGAAATTTTATGCGAAGAATTCTTAATTGGAGTCCGCGACGATAATATAAGAAATTATTTACAACATTTTCTTGGCTTATCGTTTCTAGAAATGACAGAAAAAGCAATTACATATTCAGAGGTGAAGGAAATAAATTCTTATGCAAATGAAGCACTTATGATAATTAATATTTAGAATCCATAAAAACATGAGATGAGTTTTCTTCGTAGTTTAATAAATTTGAGTATGTAGCAGATAAGATCGAGATACAAATTTATAAAATGGGTAAACTCTTCATTTAAATGGGTCACGATGATGTCCATACGCTTGTTAAAAATCACTACCCTTATATAAAGTTTTTTAAACTTTCATGCAAGGAAACAATAAACTATTACTTAAATTATATTTTTGTAAATGACAAATTAAATTTCACAAAAGTTTTTTTAACATCCGATTTCAAAACGACGACCAATCGTTAGAAAGATACATTATTATTTACACAAAATATACAATAAGTGCAATTATAACAACTGCTTTAATAAAAGATTATTCAAACAATTCCTTTATGGAATCGCAATGATGAATTTTAAGAATATTTAGGATAAAATCCTTGCTTGTTAGGCGATGAAATAATGGAAAAAGCAATTGAATTTAAAAGAACAAAAATATCGCTTCTTTAAAAGGACCAATCACTTTCAATGATTGATACTTACAATCAAGAAAGGGAAAGTGAGTTTTACGTTTAATTAAATAAATTTTAGTACATATCAGATATGATCAAGGTAACAATTTACAACAATTTAACAAAGTACCCTATTTTACTGTTCCATATACTTACATACGAAGATGCAATACTAAATTACCTTGAATATTTTTCACCCTGGGATGTTGATTTGCATTTAAAACGTTTCAAATGTCGTAATCAATATGAAAATGAAACGATAGATATATATGCTAAGAATTTATTGAAATTGTTTAATAAGTGCAGTTCTGCGAGTAACAAAAACGAAGTATTATGCGAACAATTCTTTAATGGAATCCTCGACGATAATGTTAGAAATTATTTAAGACAGTTTTTTGGCTTATCGTTCGAAGAATTAGTAAAGAAAGCAATTACATTTTTGGAGGATAAAAAAGTACTTCCTTACGTAAACCAAGCACTTACAATGATTAATATTTTCGAAGTTTTATCTAAAAATGCTGCAAATGATTTTTTTTTGTGGTTTAATAGATTTGAGTATGTAGTAAATAAGATCGAGATACCAAATGACAATGTGGGTAAATTCTTCATTAAAATGGTTCACGATGATGTCCATACTCTTGTCAAAAATAAATATTCTAATATAAACGTCTCTGAACTTTCATACTATGAAAAAAAAGCTATTACTTTAATTATTTTTCTAATGATAATGAAAAATTATTGCACAGGCGCCGTTTTAAATGTCGATTACAATACTACGACGAATCATTAAAAAATTACGTTGATAATTTACGCAAAATACTAATTAGGTGCCATTATACTCGTCCACTTGACACAAGATTAGGCGAACAATTCCTATCTGGAATCCAAGACGATAAATTTAAAAAATATTTAAGTCAAATTACTTTCTGGAACAATAATGTAATGGTGGCAAAGGCAATTGAATTTTACGGTGGAAGAAAAATACTTCCTTACACGAATTACTTTGAATGATTCAAATTTACAATCAAGAAAGGGAAGATGAGTTTTACGTTTGGTTAAATAAATTTGAGTACATAGCAGACATGATCAAGTTACCAGACGAGATGATGGTGGAATTCTTCAAAAATATGGTAGATAATGACGTTCATACAGCTGTCAGAGAAAACTACCCTATTTTACGGTTAAATAAACTTACATACGAAGATACAATACTAAAGTACCTTGAATATTTTTCACCCTCGGATGTTGATTTGCATGTAAAACGTTTCAAATGTAGAAATCAGTATGAACAAGAAACCATAGAGAAATATTCTATTAATTTACGGAAACTCTATAATAAGTGCGATTATAATGCACGCAAGGAATCTATATTAAGCACAAAATTTATCAATGGAATCATCAGCGATTATATAAGATCTCATTTAGTTAATATTTTTGACTTGCCGTTTGATGAAATTGTTAGTAATGCTATTTTTATGGAGAAAAATCATTATCTGTCGCGGGTCAAGTGAATTAGCTTTAAGAAACTACAGTTACATAAAAGAGAAAAAAATAAAGGTATAATAGTCCGACTGTAACAAATTAATGCAATTTTTTATTATTAATAATTCGCAACGTTAAATAATTGATTAAAATGAACATTCTTGTTATGAATATTATATGAACATTCTTTCAAATAAAAATTACAGGATAAATAAAAGGAAATAAAGGACAAAGCTGTTATAGTCATTAAACAGTATTGTTCAATGTTTTCGAATAAATTCATACAAATATATAGATCTTACGTAATTATCGAGATAAATTTATATGTAGGCTTTAAAAACTAGTGTTTTATACTAAATATTTTTTACGAATTAGAAGAAAATAGAAAGTTACTATTAATAAAAATTAATTAAGGAGAATATTCTTATTAATTTTAATTTTTTATTTTGTAATGAGATTTATGTATGTGTGTGACGACGAGTAATACGAATCGTTAGTATGTGTGAGACGTAAGGTGTGAGAGTATTGAATGCAAGTCAAAGTAGGTTTTTGGCAAAATAATGTAAACAGCGGAATAACTGTAGTTTCCTACGATGAGAACTAATCAAAGTATACAAAAAAAATGTCCTAACAAGGCAGTCAGCGTCCAATAGTCAAACAGCGAACTCGTCTTATTGTATTAGTATTGTTTTTTTATTTTATTTATCAAAATATATTATATTACTGTATATAGAGATTTTTTTATTTAACTAAGTTACCATAAACAAAATCAGAACTACTTTTTTCTGTTCGTCAGATATCCTTTCGGAAAATTGACAACAAAAAAACAAATTAAACATTGATGTAGAAATTGATTATGTGTTATGTATAAGGAGGCAATAATAAGAACATTTAAGTTTAAATATTCACAGTATACATGGTCAATATTTAAAAAATTACAAAATATTGTAAGATTCATTAATACCTAATAAAGTATGTCTTTTCAATACAAAGGAGACTTTAAACATTGATGGTCGAGGTAATCTTTAATAACTTGTTCGCGAGCAATGTATGTATGCTAACGCGAATCCGTTTCAAACTAACGTACGAATTTTTTAAGTTGAATTATACTTTCGTCTTGCACGGAATCCTAACGACAGTAAATTAATACGATCTGGTTTGTTTTATTGTAATACTAAAGGCAGTTCATTAATCAGCAATGATTAATGAGTTTTTTAATTATTAAGTCTTGGAGATTATGGTACAATTATTTAAATGCTTGATGTGGGCTGTATGAATGATTATGGACAACTATCTATGCTTAGTGTAGACTATATGAGAAAGCTGTGTATATTGTTACAAAGCCACATATGTGTGTATGTGAGAGAATATTAGAGGGTTTAGTGGTCGCTAATTATATACGTGTTTAGGAAAAGAAGCGGACGACAAGAAGTATATGAGGTAGGTGACCGATGACAGAACAAATGATGCAAGCCACAATTGTATAGGGTAGGATGTTCGTTTACGATATCAATTATCGAATAAATGAAAGAAAGCGTGTCCGCTGAGAAAGAATGTGTGCGTCTTAGATAAGTGGAGTTTATGTTAGTCTTAGAGAATTAGGAATGTATGATGGAAATAACAGAGAAAAAAATTCGTGCATGACGTATGCTTATTAAAGAAAGAGAGAGGATTTTTATATGAGAAATGTATTTGATACTGAACAAATACCGCTCCACATATTGAATATTTTGATGGCCAAGTTTTTCATGCCATGATTGAAGACTATCCGTATTGGTAAAATTGGCTTCTATCTGTTTCTCTTTGCACATAAGCGTTTTGAATTGTATCATATATAATTTATTATTATATATGATACAATTATAATTTATTATTGATAATATATATAGTATAGTTATATTGTTAAAGAAATTCAAACAATTATATTTAATTTTTAATATATAAACTTGTGTATGCCTTCAGAAATGCATTTATATATATATATATATTTTTAAATGAAGCAATTTAATCACTCAAATAAAAAAGAATTCAGATGATTTGATGATAAATCCAACGATGATCACCTGTAACAACAAGAAAACTATATTAATCATACAATCAAGTGATACAATTACCTGACATATAAATCGTCCAATTCGCAGATGCACTCTTCAATTGAAATCTCTTTTTATTTTTATCTAATTACTATTTACCGTTGCTATAATATTAATTTTAAACGCGTGATTTTACATTTACATAAAGTATATACAAAAAAAAAGGGAAAAGTACCAATATCAAATTACTAAAAGAAATAATATCTAATAATTATTATGAAAGACTTTTAAATTGCATTATAAAGAAAAAAAAAATTAGAAATTTAATAAAATACGAACATTATGAAAAATTTAAAAGACGAAACAAGAAAAGAGAAGTTACTATAATATTTACGAAACAATAATCAAACTAGAAAATTAAAAATTACGAGAATTTAAATATTTATGACTCTAATTAAACACATATGCATCTTTTAGACGATATAGACACACATTTGGTGTCCCAAGGAGATGGAATGGTCCATCATCTCCAATTACAACTACAAATTAATGACGAGCAAGAATGTAATATAATAAAATATAAAATATGACTAGAGAGCTATTCTCGAAAAGTTCTAACTTGTCGTTGAACCTTTGAAAATAACTCAATAGTCTATATAGTTGCCCTCTTCAGCCACAATTAAGTGGGGGCCTCTTCGGCCTTAGCCTCTTCTTTCTTCATCCCTGAAAACTGCATTGGACATTTTCAACGTGCAAGAAAGATAATATATCTCATATCTTTCTTTGCAAATTAACTTTTATTTCGTTTATGATTTAATTCGGAATTATGAAAAAATTAATTAATATTTAATGTTAATTATATTCAAGCTCGTATAACCATGGATGAACTTAGAATTTATTGCATAATATTACACGAGCACATTTAATCTAACGTCCAAGCAGATAATTTCCCTCGATGACCTAATAACACGTCGCACTTTTAATATCAAATAACAAAATTCAATTGAAATTAAATAATGCAACGAAAGTAATGCATTTTCTTGCAATATTTTTATTTCATTCATTTGTTATATTGAACTATATCAAATATTTTTCATTATAAGAGAAAATCATTATTGTGCGAAGTGCTAATCTTAAAACTAAGTATCAAATTCATCAAAGTATTTGCGAATTTGTTCGAGTCTATCTCGTTCGAGATAGAATCGAAATAGAAATGAATCTTTCAAATTGATGCAAATCCCTTTGAATCGTGATACATAATGAAGATTACAGAACAGTCACAAAAAAAATTTACAAAGCAAGCATATTAGAATAAATAATAAAAGAAAATTTTTGTAACAGTTCTGTATAAACCAGGCGGCGAAATTTCCACTCCGGAGTGGAAGCGAACCTAGTGTCTTTCCTGGATCCTACCTACTTAAAATTAAAGTTTTCACATTCGCTCAAAGAAGTATGCTACCTGCCTGCCAATTACCCATATTTAAAAAGAGCAAATACACATACGTACCCACCCACCCACTCCACGATTCTCTCACATACCACCAGGGTGCAAAAGCCTAAACTAGAGAGCATGCCCCGGGGCACCTCCGACACCCTAGTTCAACCACGTTTTCTAAACTTATATGCTAAAGGGTATACGTACTGATTGCTGTAATCGTCTGCCAAGGCTAGTGATTATTGCATAAAAAACTACAGCCAAAATACAAGTATATACTAGTATATATGCATACTAGTAATATACGAGTATATCAAAGTTTCCACAAATAAATGTGGTAACTCTACTATGCAAAACGATTGTTAAAAAAAAAAATTCGTATCGTACGCGTGACTCTAAAAGTTATTTTTATTCAATAACTTTAAAAAATAATAAGCGCGGTATTAAGTGTCGCGAAACGATGTACAATGCACACACCTAAACGCACAAACAGGTGCAACGTACACCGTGCAATCACTAGCACAATGACAGCCGCCAATAGGGGAAAAGCTTAAAACTAAACCTATTCTAACTGTTTCTCACCTATACGAGTAGCACCTGGGCACATGCATAGATGAGAACGCAGAAAGTATAGGGGGGAGAAACGGGAGATTAGTATATTAGAAGCTAAAAATCCTGATCTAAAAAATATGATTAAAAACACATATATTCATAAGACATAAATACATTTTTATAGAAATTTATCTAAGCGGCTAAGGACTCTACAATTTATTTGATAAATATTAACTTTTAATATCTTTTAATATATATTTTAATATATTTTAATATATTTAAAAACTTCGGACGACTCCTTTCATTAAGTTGGCTGTTCTAATAAAAGAACTGGGCTTTGAGCCACCACTTAACTGCTAGAATCTATCTTTCGCAAATGGGTTTGTCTTCTTGTTCATTTATTTATAATATCGAAGTATCGATATATCAAAATTAATCACGATTAGATAAACTAAGAACGAAGCAATGCATGTAAGACATTTATTACATGCTTTTCTGGACGAAAATGAGTAAATTAATGCTCGTTTTCACCACTACTAACCACGAACAAAACACGTAATAAAAAAGAAAGTGCATTAATTGATTGAACTGTTAATTGAATGATTTTAATCGATGAGACAAGAAAACCTATCCTGAACTAATATAAAATATACAATACAATATACAATATAATATACAATTTTCATGAGTAATTCCAGAAGAAGAATTACTCATGTGCTCGTCAATAATTTTTTTAAATAATTACAACCGGTAACTCGTGCCGATTAGGGTCTTTCATCCTCGGCATCATTGAGCACCAGAGGGACTATAAATTTTTTGACTCACGGCGTAAGAAGTTCTACGATGGCTCCAAAACACTCCTACTTCGCAGCAAGTATTGTAGAATGCGAGTATCGAAGATCCATCGAAGATCCATCGAAGATCCACCGAAGATCAATCGAAGATCCACCGAAGATCCATTGAAGATCCATCGAAGATCCATCGAAGATCCATCGAAGAATTCATTCCACATCTTTGATAAGGTAGAAAGTCCGTCGTCATATCTGTAAAATAAAATAGAACAAAACGATAAGTTATTTGCAATATAATCCAAAATCATATAAAATAAAATCGAATAAAATGTAAATAAAAATAGATACTTACAATGCATTCCAATGGGATGAAATTCAATTGCACCATGGCGATGCACCTCGCGTGAATCTAAAAACGCGGTATAAACGAAAATAAGAAACTATAGATGAGTTTCTTATCGCGAAACCGAAATTTTATTATACGTCGAACAACACTGATTCTAATTCGCGTATGATTTTAATTTACTATACGCCCGATCACTGATTCTACACAACTAATTCAAAGACTGCTTTGCACACAGTCAATGCAAGTAGAAAAATCTTCATTGATGCACTGATTCTAATACGCGAACAGTCTGTGCGACTGTTTAAAGATAAAAATACAACTTTACTCGAACAAACTCTAATGCAATTACTGCATTGGTCGCAGTTAATTTAATATATATATTGCAAAAATAGTTCACGAACGCGACGGAATTGAAATGAAAACGAACGAACGTGCTTCTAATCCGTGATTTTAATTATATTTAACGATACAACACTCCCGTATATTGCTTCGCGCACGATAGCAATGCACGAACACTTGCAACACTTCACAAACACAATTCACAAACACTTTCAACACTGATATATTCCCATGATGATCTGAAACAGAAATAAAAACAAAATTATAAATATCATTGTTGTAAGAAAAAATTATTATAATCATTGAGAAAGTGTTTAAAATAAAAATTGACTTACGTTTATTCTTCATTGATGAATGCACGATGGGTATCCTACCCTTAAGATGACGATGAGCACACGTTTAAACCGAATAAAAGAAACTTACGGAGTTTCTTAACCGAGCAAACGAAACTTTAACATGCGACGATCAACACTGACTACTTTCCGATTCTTTTGTATTTTATTTTTCCGATGCAACACACGAATACTTCATTGCTTACGCGCTCGATTGCAATGATGTTCTGAAACAGAAAAAGAAAAAGAACAATTAATATCATCGTTAGAATAAAAAACCATTAAAGTTATCATAGAAACGTTTAATAGGAAAATATACTTACTTTTAGTCTTCATTGATGACTGCAGGATGGGTATCCTACCCTTAGGATGACGATGAATAAAATAAAATAAAAGAAAACATCTGAAAAGCTGAAACATACTAAAGATTATATTATACTACAATCTTCCCTGTAAATCATTCCTGAAGGCACGGTACACTTTAAAAACTATTCTATCAGAAAGAATCAATGTTAGATATAAAAAGTTGTCTAATCAGCTGTTGTCGAATGTTTTAATTAGATATCGTTAGAAATAAAATTATTAAATAGTTTAATACGTCACTTTCGTTAGATCTTAACTCGCCGAAGGACGGAGAGATAATGAGATACGTTACCGCTTATCTTTGAGAACGTCGAACGCGTTCGAACGTATTTCAACGAGTAAGCAACGTTCGTTTGTTTACATTTTTTTTCGGCTCGAGAGATTCTTCTAAATATATATACCATTCATAATTGCCTGTAGGCTTAATGTTTGGTTTTCTTATTCTCTTTCTTATTCTCTTACTCTCTCTCTTATTTCTCGTTCTCACTCTTTCTATACATTTTTATTTATCTTTATAAAAGAATAACGCTTACCTCGATGAATATGAAGATAGAAAAGAGTAAACACAATTGTTAGACTGAGTATATGTAATATGTATTCCTGCTGAACTCTCCTAATATTTGGAAATCTAAACAAAGTAAAAAAAAATAAAATTACATTAGTACAATATAAAGAAAATCAAATACATAAGTGTATGTGTACGAGCTATCTATACATATGTATATATGCCTGTATGTGTGTATATGTGATAAAAATCAAATTTAACGATCTTTGAAGACATAATTATGAAAAATAATTAATTAGAACATCATTATAGATGGTAATAAGTATCGATATTATTTAATAAGAATCGATCGTTACACACATGCGCAACGTTAGGAAAGTTATATAAATAAAATTTTATAAAACAAGTTTTATAGAGAACAATGACTCAGTCTAACGACGAATCTCAAGGAGAAGGGATCACAGAACGTATACTCCGAGTTTTTAAGCAACAGTAGACACTTGCATCGATTAATTAACAATTATTTTAATGCACTAATGCACTCTCTTTATGTTACAGCAGAATTTTACCCTCGAAGTCATCACTGCGCAGAAACATTAAAGAAATTACTTAAAATAGATAAAAATACTAAAATCATAACGTTTTAATCTTAAATTTTATTAAATAGGCTTATTATATTCTTTTTATACACGTGCTCAACTTCGAAAGGTCCTGTAAACAACTTTCACCAAAAGAACTTTAACAGAGGATAATAACTCAGTCTATCGACGGATTTCGAGGAGGAGGGATAACAGAACATATACTCCGAGCTTTTAGACAACAATAGACGCTTGCATCGATTAATTAACAATTATTTTAATATTTTAATGAATTCTTATTATAATTAAGATTGTTTAAACGCATATATATTTATTTATATATTACCTAATTTTTGACGTACTTTGAATATTAATTAATTGCGATTTTATGTTTTAATAGATGAAAATTTTACCCCTCCCCTCCGAAGTAATCACAGCGCAAGAACATTACAACAAATGTACATTTGTTTAAACAATTATACAAAAAATAAAAGAATATTACAATGAGAGCGTTGTAATATTAAATTTTATTGATTAATTTTATTGATTTTCTTTTATACACATGCGCAATTTTCGGAAAGTCACATAAACAACTTTCACCAAAAAAACTTTAACAGAGAATAATTACTCAGATTAACGGTGAATTTCGAGGAGGAGGGATCACAGAACATATACACCGAGCTTTTAGACAACAATAGACACTTGCATCGATTAATTAACAATTATTATAATGCATTAATGCACTCTCTTTATGTTACAGCAGAATTTTACCCTCGAAGTCCTCACTGCGCAGGAGCATTAAAATAATTACATGAAATAGATAAAAATACGAAAATCATAACGTTTTAATCTTAAATTTTATTAAATAGGTTTATTATTCTTTTTATACATGTGCTCAACGTTCGGAAGGTCCTGTAAACAACTTTCACCAAAAGAACTTTAACAGAGGATAATTACTCAGATCAACGGTGGATTTCGAGGAGGAGGAATCACAGAACATATACTCCGAGTTTTTAAGCAACAATAGACATTTTTGTCGATTAATTAACAATTATTTTAATACTTTAATACATTCTCTTTATATTTCAGATTATTTAGACACATATATGTACTAGTATACGTATTACATATTTATTAACATATTTTAAATATTAAATAATTTCGATCCGATATTTTATTAGATGAAAATTTTACCCCACCTCCTCGAAGTCATCACTGCGCAAGAACATTACAACAAATGTACATTTGTTTAAACAATTATACAAAAAATAAAAGAATATTAAAATGAGAGCGTTGTAATATTAAATTTTATTGATTAATTTTATTGATTTTCTTTTATACACATGCGCAATTTTCGGAAAGTCACATAAACAACTTTCACCAAAAAAACTTTAACAGAGGATAATTACTCAGATCAACGGTGAATTTCGAGGAGGAGGGATCACAGAACATATACTCCGAGTTTTTAAGCAACAATAGACACTTGCATCGATTAATTAACAATTATTTTAATATTTTAATGAATTCTTATTATAATTAAGATTGTTTAAACGCATATATATTTATTTAAACATTACCTAACTTTTGACATACTTTGAATATTAATTAATTTCTATTGTATGTTATAAAGATGACAATTTTACCTCTCCCCTCCGAAGTCATCACTGGGCAAGAAAATAACAACAAATGTACATTTGTTTAAACAATTACATAAAAATTGAAATAATGTTAAAATCAGAATTTTATATAATTTTTATTTCTATTTATTAGAATTAGTTTTCTCGTTACATATATAAGAAACTTTCGGAAAGCCATGTATATAACATTCATTAAAAAAAAAACTTTTTTATATGACAATGTTTCAGTCTTACATTAGATTTCGAAGAGGAAGGTTCATCAAAAGGTACATCTTTATTTTTAGATTACAATAAACATTTCTATCGTTTTATTAACAATTATTTAAGGCGTATTGAACAAAGTATTATTCTCTACTAATACTTATATATATAATTGCTTAAACATATACATACATTTATTTAAATATTACATACTCTCCTATTAACGTATTTTGAATATAGAAAATAATTTTAATATGAATTTATTTTTATGATTTTTGATGAGACTGTGTCTTCAGCTTGGTTGCGTTCTTGGATTGTAACATAATTATAAACTTCTCCAATTACTTAGATTGTTTTTCAATCATTGTTACATAAAATTTAATATCAAACGTTTATTAAAATTTTATAATTTTTTTAGAAATAATTCAATGGGTAGCGGGTGGATTTCTTCTTCGCAAAGGGCACCATTTGTTAAGAAGGAATTTACTTCAGGGATGCGACCCTGCCCACGCGAGCCTTGATTCTATCTTTCTCCCAAGGATAGAATCATGTCCTTCCCTCAGCTTTTTAAAGTGAAACGCCCTATCCTTTTTTTTATTTTTTTTTTTATTTTACTTTGCTTTTTTAACTCGCGATTTTGCAAGCATAGATGTGCACGTAGCATAGGAACTGAAACTGCATTAGAAGGGATGTCTACCACCGCTATTAGTAAGACGAGCCCAGGGATTAAGTTCTTCAAGCCTGCAGTAAATATAGTACCGGTGGGCAAACTGTACGTGCAGCGTAAGTTTCTCGTAATATAGATTAGAGTCAGTGGATTAGTCCAACCGGTGGGATACCACTTAAAAAAAAAAACGTAAAAAGTTTCACTTTAAAAAGCATACTTTTCCACTTCTTCCCTATCCCTTTGCTTTTTTTGTTGCAGGTTACATAGGAGGAGGACCACACCAGGACAGCACGAGGACCAAACCAGGACAGTACGAGGACCACACCAGGACAGCACGAGGACTTAGTTATAATAAAGGATAGTGTAAGATAATTATTTGTATAATTAAATGTATAATTTTAATCTATTTATTCTTCTCCCCTTAGCATTACACGCGTGTAACATTTATATTTAATGTATTTTATTTGTTCAATGGTTCCATGTTACTTCGATTCCATTCACGTTTCACTCCTCTTTTATCATTTTGTTATTTGGTGTTCCACTTTTCTCTTCATTATCGATAGTAATTGTAAAGATTTTCCGAATAAAACTCTTAGGGTGGGGCATAAGAGTAGGGCTCATTAAAAAACCTTCACGGGGTGATCATTTTCATTTCATTTTCTTTGGTTTCAATTTAATTCGGATGGGGACATCTTCAGGATGCACATCCCGGGTCCTCAGAATCGGTTACCTCCTCGTGGTTAGACCTGGGCAATGGTATTTTACTTTCAGTATAATGTTTAATATATTTTATATGTTATACATTCCATTGCAAGTAAAATCTAGCCAAAGATCGCTTACAACAAACATTATAATTGTAATTAGTTTCTATTGAATCCCTAATTAATATCATATCTGTAGGATTCTTGAAAAAATTGGGCCGTTGGACAGACTGGACCGGGACTCGAACCCGGATCTTCCGCTTTCTGGGCGACTGCTCTTTAACCATTGAGTTATCCAGGGCCCACCGTTCAATCTCCTCACGAACGTCTACTTAAGTGTTTGGCTTGGAGGTGCTCGCATCCCACATATCCTTATTCCTTTCGCCTTGCTTCCTTTCATCCATTTTATCTATAGAAACTAATTACCTTATAATGTTTTTAATAACTTTTATGTATTTACAGTTACCAGGGAGTAGTCCAAAATTGTTGGAATTTAAGTTAAGCATTGTATACCAACTTTACTTTTATTTTTTTCAAAGTTCGCTTGCACCTTGAATTTGTGGTTGCGCATGCGTATAACATATAACCTTCTCATGACGTTTCCACATTTGTAAATTTTAATCACTAATTAAATAATTAATTATTAAAATTAGAAGTTATGGATTTTAAATAAACATTTTGTTAGCAATTTAGCGCACTTATTCATTTTTTTCTGCAGTGACCAACTACGTTGTTTTACTAAGAAATAAAAAAAAAAATTTTCACATATTCAATTTTCAATAATTAATTAAATAATTAATTAAAAATGTTACAAATTATGGATTTCGACTTAGCAAATAGCTAGCAGTTAAATTCATATATTCATTTTATTTAATTCCTAAGGTTCTATGCCAACTTTTTTGCGCTGAGAGCACGGGAGACTTTTTCCGCTTAGAATAAAGCACTAGTGACGCAGTCGATAAAAAAGAATAAATGGAACTAATAATTATATGAGCCGTTTATTTTGAAAGTGGCCTAACTCCATATAACCTTAAATTGAGATATTTAAAGGTTTGCGTTTCAATGCAATTAAAAATATACGTAAAGAATAACAATGAGTTATGTTGCTTAAGTGTATCTAAAGGTGTTAAATTTACAGTTGCTATTAAAATAATGGCAATTATTAAGTGAATAATATGCGTTTTCTTACCAAGAATGGAGTTAGGCCACTTTCAAAATTAACAACCAGATTCGTTATAAAATTTGAAGGAACCGAAGTCCATTCAACATAATTTAAGATGCTTCAAATTGCGAAAAAACAATACTTATTTTATTTTACATATCTTTATAACACTTTAAAAACATAAATTATGCGATTCAAAATATTTTTTACAAACATAAATTACAAAACAATTTTCTACTCATCTACATTTTGCGTATGTGAAAGGGATTTAAAGAAATCATGATGTTCCGGTGGTATATATCGTAATAAGTCAATTATGTCCTTGAATTTTGCGGTTGTAATTTGTCTTATATTTTTATACAGTGGTGTCAATACAATATTTTCGAACTTTCTTGGTCTACCCCGATGTGGTATTAAATTCAGGACTTTCAAATTTTCGTTCTCATTCATTGATGTCTTATAGAAAATCTTATTCATTTTTGACAAAACCCATCCAACATATTTTTAAACAGTTTATTGGTTCTCCGTTAGAATTCTTGACCCTTTTAAAAATTGTGTCTTCTAATAATATTGTTGATACAAAATCTTCTTGTCTCATTTCATGTACAATAAAGTTGTTACCTTTCCGACACTTTTTGCTAATATTGTAATACTCTCGGGGGACAAACAGTAAATTATTTTTTTTTAATGCCATTTCTACCACACCAAAATCTCTACTCCTAATGGAGTTAGGCCACTTTCAAAATAAACGATTCAGTGATTCAACTAACTCTGAAAACTTATGTGTCCAGAATTACCGTATTTACTCGGAATATAAAAAATCTTAAATGCTTTATTGATAGATAATTTGAAGCTGTACATGTTACCGTGGATAACCGGAAAAAAATGAAAAATGGAGTTAGGCCACTTTCAAAATAAACGGCTCATATATATGCATAATTATATAATGCGTTGAACATCGGTTCTTTTAGCATTAAATAATAATACATGAAACCCTATAGATCAAATTCATGTTATTATTGATAACATCATGACATTGTCAGAAGGTTAATGTAACTGTTGATTCTGCTTAACATTGAAATGTGTAATATTCTACGAACATTTTATTTTTCTCATTACTTGTTATATTATTATTATTTCTAAACAAGACTAATGTAGGACGCTAAATAAATTCCCCTTCTCCAATTCTATTTAAAATCAAATAGAATTAAATAGTGAGTTAGTCGTTAAGAATACGTTTAACCGTTAAGATATTAGTTGAACTTTTGTATGTTTATTCTTACTACCTCTACAGTTCTGTTCAAAGTTTTTCCTATATATATAAACTACGAAACTTAGATCGTTTACCTACATTTCAAATATAAAAAAATAACAGAAAATATAAAACGTATACGTGTTTCTAAACTTTCGAGATCTTTCAAAATTACTTTAAGAAAAGTGTACTGAAGTTGGTGGTAGTAGTGTAAACAGAAAGACCGAACAAAGAATTTTCAAACGTTCATCTATCATAAGCAATAAGAAATAAGAAGTTTACCCTTTTTTACAAATAATGAGCAACGAGAATTCATCACAGGAAGTTCATCAAATATCTTACTACGTAAATCTGGCTCTTTCCTTTATGCCTATCTTCAAAAAAGAGGAGAATTTTACTATTCAAACGTGGTTAAATCGATTTGAGTATGTGGCAGACATGATCCAGGTACCAGACGATAAAATGATTGAGTTCTTTGAAAACATGGTTGATGAAAATATCGATAATAATTTCAAACACAATATGTTCAATAAAAATTTGTCAGAACATTCATATCAAAACATAATAAACTATTACGTCTGTTATTACTATTCTATACCTGAAATTACCTTCTATAGAAAACGTTTTAAAGATCGAAATCAGTATGAAGAAGAAACAATAGAGGAATATTCTATTAATTTACGGAAACTTCATGATAAGTGCGACTATAAAAAATTCAAGGAAACTAAATTATGCGAACAATTCTTATCCGGAATCCGCAGGGAAGATATAAAAATGCATTTAAGGATATCTCCGAGCAAAACATACGATGAAATTGTAGCAAAGGCAATTGAATTTGAAAAGAAATACGTAATATCTTTTTATTTGAACCAAGCAATCACAATGATTAATACTTACAATAAAGAAGAGGAAAGTGAGTTTAACGTTTGGTTAAATAAATTTGAGTACATAGCAGACACGATCAAGGTACCAGACGATATGATGCTGGAATTCTTCGAAAAAATGGTAGATAATGACGTTCATACAGCTGTCAGAGAAAACTACCCTATTTTACGGTTAAATAAACTTACATACGAAGATACAATACTACAGTACCTTCATTATTTTTCATCATTAGATGTTGAATTACATGTGAAATGTTTCAAATGTCGAAATCAATATGAAAATGAGACGATAGCAAAATATACTAAAAATTTATTAAAATTATCAAATAAATGCAGTTTTGGTATTGATCAAAATAAAATTTTATGCGAACAATTCTTAATTGGGGTCTGCGACAATAACTTAAGAAATTATTTACAACATTTTGTTGGTTTATCTTTTGAAGAAATGACAGAAAAAGCCGTTAACTATTCAAAGGATAATAAAATTCATTGTTACGTAAATAAAGCACTTACTATGATTAATATTTACAATCCATATTATGTAGATGAATTTTCTTCGTGGTTTATTAGATTTGAGTATGTAGTAAAAAAGATAAAAATACCAAATTATATGATGCGTGAATTCTTTATTAAAATGGTTCACGATGATGTCCATACATTTATCACAAATACCTTCAATAATATAAACTTCTCTAATCTTTCATACCAAGATATATTAAACATTTACTTTATTTATTTTTTTGGTAAAAACGAAAGTGAATTGCACAGAAGTCGTTTTACCAGTCGAATTCAATACGATGACGAAACGTTAGAAGAATACATCATCAATTTACAAGAAATATTTAATAAGTGCAATTATAAAACTTGCCGTGATACAAGATTCTGCAAACAATTCCTATATGGAATTCGCAACGATGAATTAAAAGAATATTTAGCAGAAAATCCTTGCTCGTTAATCGATGAAATGATGGCAAAGGCAATTGAATTTGAAAGAACAAAAGGAATACTAAATTATACGAATCAAGCACTTTCAATGATTCATACTTACAATCAACAAATAGAAGGTCAGTTTTATCTATGGTTAAATAAATTTGAATATGTGGCAGATATGATCAACGTACCAAAGGAGAAAATGCTTGAATTCTTTAATAAAATGGTTGACCAAGATGTCCATACGAGAGTCAAGCAGAGTTGTCCTACTGTCAACTTCTCTATTTTTCAATACGAGAAGACAGTAAACAATTACCTCCGTTTTTTTCTTCCCGATGAAGTTGATTTGCATGTAAAACGTTTCATGTGTCGAAATCAATATGAAAATGAAACGATAGATAAATATGCTACAAATTTATTAAAATTATCAAGTAAGTGCAATTCTACTAGTGACCGAAATGAAATTTTATGCGAACAATTCTTAATTGGAGTCCGCGACGATAATATAAGAAATTATTTACAACATTTTCTTGGCTTATCGTTCGAAAAAATGATAGAAAAAGCAATTGCATATTCACAAGAATATAAAATACATCTTTATGTAAATAAAGCACTTACACTTATTAATATTTACAATGCAAATAATGAGGTTATTTTTAATTTGTGGTTTAATAGATTTGAGTACGTAGCAAAAAAGATCGAGATACCAAGCGATAAAATGGGTGAATTATTCGTTAAAATGATTCACGATAATGTCCATACGAATGTTAAAAATAACTACCCTAATATAAACTTTTCTAATCTTTCATACGAAGATATATTAAAAATTTACTTTAATTTTTTTTCTGGTAATGACGAGAATCTATTGCACAGAGGTCGTTTTAAAAGTCGATTTCAATACGACGACGAAACGTTAGAAGAATACATCATTAATTTAAAAGAACTATTCGATAAGTGCAATTATAAAAATCACCTTAATACAAGATTATGCAAACAATTCCTATATGGAATTCGCAACGATAAATTAAAAGAATATTTCGCTAAAAATCCTTGCTCGTTAATCGATGAAATAATGACAAAGGCAATGGAATTTGAAAAAAAAGGAATACTTTATTATACGAATAAAGCACATTTAATGATTAATACTTACAATTCAGAAACGGAAGTTGAGTTTCACGTTTGGTTTAATAAATTTGTGTACATAGCAGATCTGATCGAAGTACCAGACGAGATGATGTTGGAATTCTTCCAAAACATGGTTGATAATGACGTTCATACACATGTCAGGATTAAGTACCCTATTTTACGCTTAAATATACTTACATATGAAGATACAATACTTAAGTATCTTGAATATTTTTCACACTTGGATGTTGATATACAATTGAAACGTTTCAAGTGTCGAAATCAATACGAAAATGAAAAGATAGATAAATATGCAAACAATTTATTGAAGTTAATAAATAAGTGCAGTAATGATAATATCCAAAACGAAATATTATGCGAACAATTCTTTAATGGAATCCGCGACGATAATGTCAGAAATTATTTGCAACTGTTTTATTTTTTATCGTTCGAAGAAATGGTAGAAAAAGCCATTACATTTTCAGAGAATAATGCTATAACGTTTTACGTAAATGAAGTACTTAAGATGATTAATATCTACAATCTTAATAATGCAGAAAATATTTTTCAGTGGTTTAATAGATTTGAGTATGTAGCAAAGAAGATCGAGATACCAAATGATAAAATGGGTAAAATCTTCATTAAAATGATTCACGATGATATACATACTCTTGTCAAAACTAAATACCCTAATATAAACTTTTTTAATCTTTCATACGAATATATATTAAACAAATACTTTATTTATTTTTCTGGTAAAAACGAAAGTCAATTCCACAGAACTCGTTTTATCAGTCGAATACAATACGACGACGAAACGTTAGAAAAATACATCATTCATTTAAAAGAAATATTAAATATGTGCAATTATAAATGTGACCATGATATAATTTTTTGCAATCAATTGAAATATGGAATCCGAAACGATAAATTAAGAAAATATTTAATAGAAAATCCTTGCTCGTTAATCGATGAAATGGTGGCAAGGGCAATGGAATTTGAAAGGAAAAAACAAACACTTCATTAGACAAATCAAGCACTTTCAATGATTCATTTTTACAATCAACAAAGGGAATGTTAGTTTAACATTTGATTTAATAAATTTAAGTATGTTGCAGACGTGATTGAAGTACCGGAAGATTAAATGGTTTATATCTTCAATAATATGATCGACAGTTATGTTCATACGGATGTCAAGAAAAGTTTACCTTCTATCAACTTCTCTGAACTTTCTTACGAGGAAACAGTAATCCATTATCTCCGGTATTTTTCTCCAAATGATTTTTATTTACACGTAAAACGTTTATTGTCTCGTAATCAATACGAGAATAAAACGATATCGAAATATTCTAATAATTTGAAGAAAAAATATGATAAATGTGATGATAAAAGTCGTGAAGAAAAAAACTTATACGAAAAATTTGTCAATGGTATCGTCCACGATAAAATAAGATCTCATTTAAATAATATTTCTGATATATCGTTTGATGAATTGATAAGTAATGCTATTAGTATAGAAGAAAAATTACAAGAACATAAAAATGAAACAAGTAAAATTACAATAATCTAATCGTAAATTAATATTGAAATTTCTGTTCTTTAATAATTTGCAACGTTAAATAATTGATTAAAAATATTTCACATTATATGAACATTTTTTCAAATAACAAACACAAGTTAAATAAAATGAAGTAACTGTTAAAGTTGTGTTACTATCTTTAAACACAATTCTTTAATATTATGGAATAAATTCAAACAATTATAATTGGATCTTACAAAGTTATGGAAATATATTTATATTTAAGATATAAATATTTGTTTTTTACGCTAAATATTTTTTAAGAATTAAATGAAAAAATGAAGTTATTATTGTTTTTTAAGACGATATTGTTATTTATTTAAATTTTGTACTAAACAGGTACACAATTATATGACATTTATATACGTGTGTATTGACAAGTATGACAAATCGTCAGTATGTGAGAGACATAAAGTGTGTCAGTATTGAATGCAAGCTAAATTAGGTCATCGGCCAAATAATGTAAATAGTCGAATTACTATAGTTTCCTACGAGGACAGGTAAACAAAGTATACAAAAAAAATTGCTTAAGGAGGCAGTCAGCGTCTAATAGTCAAACAGCATACTTGTCTTATTGTATTAGTATTATATTGTCTTATTGTATTATAATTGTTTTAATTTAATAAATAAATTATTGTTTATTAAAATTGTTTTAATAAATAAAATACAATTTTATTTCCGTGCAAAGAAATGCTCTTACTTAACTAATATATCATGAAAATTATAAAAATTCTTTTTTTTTTCATCAGATATCCTTTCGAAAAACTGTAAAAAAGAAAAATATCAAACATTCGTGTAGGGATTGATTACGAGTTATGCATGAGGAGGCCATAATTAGAACATTTAAGTGCAAAAATTCAAAGCATACCAGGTCAATATTTAATACATAACAAAATATTGTAATATTAATTATTACCTAATAATGTATGTCTTTTCAATAAATAATAATAATTAATAACTATTTATTCAATGTTTTAATACACTATGTATATTTTTAAGGTTATGTAATATATTTTATAGTTACTTAAGTAATCCCAATAAATCGAAACGTTCACAACAAGATCAAAACATAACGATCTAATTTCTTTTTTCCCTTGCCCAACTTCTCTGCGATACATTTATCAATAATTATTATATAATTATCAAAATATTATGAGAATATCAACATGTCAATATCACAATAGATTTCTTTTAATATATAAAAACATAACATTGTCAGAGGGATTATGTAACTGTTCATTCTGCTTCAAATATAAATTTGTAATATATTACGAAAATCTTATTTTTCTCATTGCTCGTTTTATTATTTATTTATTTATTTTATTTATTTAATAATATTTTATTGACCCTAGAGCCTAGGCTCCCTAAAGGCCATTAATTACAGTATAATACAATGCAATGTATAGATAAAACAAAACGAATATTTAAATTATGTAATTATTATTAAACTTATCATTATATTAATAGTAACGCACAGTAAGTAGATAAATGTAAAAAGAAAATAGTAAATAATAAATAAAAGTATAATAGTTCTATAACAGTAGTATAATAGTATTGGATCAAAGCAATAAACATATGGTTAATAAAAGAAAAAAAAAAAAGCAAAACAAAAATAAATTAAATTAAATCGTAAGTCACAAAACACGCTGAATATCTCTATCGATAAAGTAGGTATAGCATCTTAATCTGAATTCTTTATAGTCACTTAGATCTACGATATCTTCCGGTAGTTGATTCCACATACGAACAGCAGTAACCAAAAATGATTTGTCATAAGTCCTGGTTCTTGCATAAGGTAAACATAATACATCCAACTGCCTGATAGCACTACCACGAACAGAAGTAAGAATACTAAAGTTCGTTCTTAATTTTTTGTCGTGCTGAAGACGCAACATTTTGTATACTATGCAAGCCATTAAGAAGTCACGTCGATCTTGTAAAGTAAACCATTCTAAAGCTCTTCTAAACGGAGTAATATGCTGATATCGTTGCAAACGAAAGATAAAGCGAATACAAGCGTTAAACTTTCTTTGTAATTTAGTTTGTAATGTTTCTGAGATGTTTGTATAAGCTGCTGAACAATAATCAAAGATTGGTAATATTAAGGTAGCAACTAATCTTTTACGCATAGTCATATTAAACAAACGATTGTTCATTTTCAACTGGGACAAGCAACTCATTGCTTGATTACTAATCAACATTGGGCATTTAAGTTATTCGATGATTCAGCAATAACATTACGTTGCTGAGAGCCAATACTACAATATTAATTACAAAGACTATGAATATTTGATAGGTCCATTGACGGCAAAATTTTCACTGGTTCCGATCCATTTTTAAGGTCCACGCAAACAGAATTAGCCGTAATCCAAATATTTTTTTGTTTACTAATGTGAGGAAACTTCTTGATAATATTTTGTCGCAGTTTATAAAGTGCCGTTGGATACCGCTTGTTTACAAACACTGGGGTCTTTTGCGACCCATTGATGACTTTGTTTGCAGTAATATCATTGCGTTTCCTCCTACAGGCAATAAATTTATCGACCAAATTTGGCGAATGGAATTTTACAATGATATCCCTTTCGCGATCAGTGTTTCCTCTAACATTTTTCTTTTTTTTGTGTCCGATTCTCTCTACCAATGAAAAACTATTTACGCTAACATCAGGAACCTCTAGAATTTTTCCGAGTTTAACCACTGCAGCTGATAAGCTCTCCAAAGCCGCCTCTGGGAGACCCGAAATGAATAATTGGTCACGAAGTTGTTTAGATTCCACATACAATTGGCGCATTTCTATCTCTTGAATGGCTTGCAATTGCGAATTGATTGATTGGTCAACCATACAAGTTGCGTCCGATGATGACGCCGATTCAATTGCACCAACTCGCTTTTCTAAAGCTTCATAATCTTCGTGTAAAGAGTCACATTTGGCATCTATTCTGTCCAATCTTGCAGTAATGTCGTTTATTACGTTTAATTTCATATTAATTTCCTCCAAAATAGAAATTGGATACTAATTCTTCCCTGAACACATAGGACATTTGCTGGTAACAAAGTCCTTGACTTCGGATATTGAGTGTGGAGCATATCTAACATTGACACAAGCCAAGTGAAATTTATGTTTACAAGTATCCCGGGTCGTAGCAGCTAGATCGTCAACAATTGGACGTATACAAATACCACACCACTCTGTAGTTCTGTCGGGCATGATATAGGTAGCAATGTTAAGATAATAATAATAGAAGTAATATGACAGTACTGTCTGAATACGATATAAACTGTGGTTGAAAATCAACGGCCGAAACACAGATTAAAGGGCTTTTAACATACACCCAAAATAAAAAAACTCCAATGTTACAAATAAAAATAACAAAGCACTATGTAAAACAGTAAAAAAAACATAAAAATTATTTTAATTATAACTTATAACACAACTAAATACAACAGAATGCAGGAGCACACTTTTAAAAAGCCGTTATAATTTACTGCGCCATCTAGTTTATTATTATTATTTCTATACAATGATAATGTAGGACGCAAAATAAATTCCCCTTCCCCAATTCTATATAAAAAAAAAAAAGGAAATAGATTTAAATAGTGAGTCAGTCGTTAAGAATACGATTAAACGTTAAGATATTAATTGAACTTTTGTATGTTTATTCTTATTACCTCTACAGTTCTGTTCAAAATTTTTCATTTATAAACTACGAAACTTAGATCGTTTATCTACATTTCAAATATAAAAGAAATAATAGAAAATATAAAACGTATACGTGTTTCTAAACTTTCGAGATCTTTCTAGATTACATTATAAGAAGTGTACTGATTTTGGTGATAATAGCATAAACAAAAAGTCCGAACAAAGAATTTTCAAACATTCAACTATTAATGTGCAATAAGTAATTAGAAGTTATCTTTTTTTTCTAAATAATGTGCAACAATGATACATCACAAGACGTTAATCAAATATCTTACTATGTAAATTTGGCTCTTTCATTTATGCCTATCTTGAAAGAAGAGGAGTTTTCAACAACGTTTCATACGTGGTTAAATCGATTTGAGTATGTGGCAGACATGATCCAGGTACCAGAAGATAAAATGATTGAGTTCTTTAACAACATGGTGGCTGAGAATACCCATGTATATGTAAAACTCACTTATCATAAAATGTTGTCAGAACTATCATACGAAAATATAATAAGCTATTACATCCGTTATTTCCATAATATAAGAGAATATTTATTCTATAGGAAATGTTTTAGAGCTCGCAATCAGTATGAAAACGAAACAATAGAGAAATATTCTATTAATTTACGGAAACTACATGAAAAGTGCGACTATAAAACAAACAAAAAAACTAAATTATGCGAACAATTCCTATTAGGAATCCGCAAGGAAGATATAAAAATGCAATTAAGGATATCTCCGAACAAAACCTACGATGAAACTGTAGCAAAGGCAATTATATTGGAAAAAGAAGAAAAAGAAATACCTCCTTATTTAGATCAAGCACTTTCAATGATTCATATTTACGATCAAGAAACGGGAGATGAGTTTCACGTTTGGTTAAATAAATTTGAGTATGTTGCAGACATGATTAAAGTACCAGAAGAGTTGATGTTGGCATTATTTAATAAAATGGTTAAACAAAATGTCAAAAACAATGTCAAGCAGAGTAGGCTTGGTGTCAACTTCTCCGGACTTTCATATGAACAAACAGTAAGCCATTTTCTCCGTTATTTTCTTTCAAACAAAGTAGATTTAGATCTTAAACGTTTCAAGTGTCGAAAACAATATGAAAATGAAACGATAAAAGAATATGCAATAAACCTTATGAAATTATTAAATAAGTGCAGTTATACTAGTAACCGAAATAAAATTTTATGCGAACAATTCTTAATTGGAATCCGCGACGATAATATAAGAAATTATATACAACATTTTGTTGGCTTATCGTTTCAAGGAATGACAGAGAAAGCAATTACATTTTTAGAAATTAATGGAATAGATTCTTACGTAAACCTAGCACTTCCTATAATTCATACTTACAATCAAGAAACGGGAGATGAGTTTCACGTTTGGTTAAATAAATTTGAGTATGTTGCAGACATGATTAAAGTACCAGAAAAGTTGATGCTGGCATTCTTTAATAAAATGGTTGACCAAGTTGTCCATACGAGAGTCAAGCAGAATTTTCCTACTGTCAACTTCTCCGAACTTTTATATGAACAAACAGTAAACTATTTTCTCCGTTATTTTCATTCCTCCGAAGTAGATTTAGATCTTAAACGTTTTAAGTGTCGAAATCAATATGAAAATGAAACGATAAAAGTATATGCAATAAATTTAATGAAATTATCAAATAAGTGCAGTCATACTAGTGACCGAAATGAAGTTTTATGCGAACAATTCTTAATTGGAATCCGCGACGATAATATAAGAAATTATATAAAACATTTTCCTTGCTTATCGTTCGGAAAGATGATAGAAAAAGCAATTACATATTCAGAAGAAAATAAAATACATTCTTATGTAAATAAAGCACTTACACTTATTAATATTTACAATACAAACAATGCAGGAAAATTTTATGTGTGGTTTAATAGATTTGAGTATTTAGCAAATAAGATCGGGATACCAAGTAATAAAATCGGTGAATTCTTCGTTAAAATGGTGCACGATGATGTCCATACGCTTGTCAAAAATAAATACCCTGTTATAGACTTTCTTAATCTCTCACACAAAGATACATTAAAGAACTACTTTAATTTCTTTTCTGATAATAACGAGAATCAATTGCACAGAGATCGTTTTAAAAGTCGAATTCAGTACGATGACGAAACGTTAGAAGAATACATCATTAATTTAAAAGAAATATTAAATATGTGCAATTATAAACAAAGACATAATTCAAAATTTTGCAATCAATTTCAATATGGAATCCGAAACAGAAAATTAAAAAAATATTTAATAGATAATCCTTGCTCTGTAATCGATGAAATGGTGGCAAAGGCAATTGAATTTGAAAGGAATAATGAAATACTTTTTTATATGGATCAAGCACTTTCAATGATTCATATTTACAATCAAGAAACGGGAGATGATTTTCACGTTTGGTTAAATAAATTTGAGTATGTTGCAGACATGATTAAAGTACCAGAAGAATTGATGTTTGCATTATTTAATAAAATGGTTAAACAAAATGTCCAAAACAATGTCAAGCAGAGTTGGCTTAATGTCAACTTCTCCGGACTTTCATATGAACATACAGTAAGCTATTTTCTCCGTTATTTTCATTCCTCCGAAAAAGATTTATATCTTAAACGTCTTAAGTGTCGAAATCAATATGAAAATGAAACGATAAAAGAATATGCAATAAATTTAATGAAATTATCAAATAAGTGCAGTCATACTAGTGACCGAAATAAAATTTTATGCGAACAATTCTTAATTGGAATCCGCGACCATAATATAAAAAATTATATACAACATTTTGTTGGCTTATCGTTCCAAGAAATGACAGTAAAAGCAATTACATATTTAAAAGAAAATAAAATACATTCTTATGTAAATAAAGCACTTACCTTTATTAATATTTACAATACAAACAATGCAGAAAAATTTTATGTGTGGTTTAATAGATTTGAGTATGTAGCAAAAAAGATCGAGATACCAAGTGATAAAATGGTTGAATTCTTCGTTAAAATGATGCACGATGATGTCCATACGCTTGTCAAAAATAAATACGATAATATAAACTTTTCTAATCTTTCATACAATGATATATTAAAGAACTACTTTAATTTTTTCTCTAATAATAACGAGAATCAATTGCACAGAGATCGTTTTAAAAGTCGAATTCAGTACGACGACGAAACGTTAGAAGAATACATCATTAATTTAAAAGAAATATTGAATATGTGCAATTATATAAAAAGACATGATTCAAATTTTTGCAAACAATTCCAGTGTGGAATCCGAAACAATAAATTAAAAAATATTTATTAGAAAATCCTTGCTCTGTAATCGATGAAATGGTGGCAAAGACAATTGAATTTGAAAAGAATAATGAAATACTTCCTTATATGGATCAAGCACTTTTAATGATTCATATTTACAATCAAGAAACGGGAGATGAGTTTCACGTTTGGTTAAAAACATTTGAGTATGTTGCAGACATGATTAAAGTACCAGAAAAATTGATGCTGGCATTCTTTATTAATATGGTTGACCAAGATGTCCATTCGAGAGTTAAGAAGAATTTTCCTACTGTCAACTTCTCCGAACTTTCATATGAACAAACAGTAAGCTATTTTCTCTGTTATTTTCATTCCTCCGAAGTAGATTTAGATCTTAAACGTTTTAAGTATCGAAATCAATATGAAAATTAAACGATAAAAGAATATGCAATAAATTTAATGAAATTATCAAATAAGTGCAGTCATACTAGTGACCGAAATGAAATTTTATGCGAACAATTCTTAATTGGAGTCCGCGACGATAATATAAGAAATTATTTACAACATTTTCTTGGCTTATCGTTTCTAGAAATGACAGAAAAAGCAATTACATATTCAGAGATGAAGGAAATAAATTCTTACGCAAATGAAGCACTTATGATAATTAATATTTAGAATCCATAAAAACATGAGATGAATTTTCTTCGTAGTTTAATAAATTTGAGTATGTAACAGATATGATCATAATATATATATAATATATATAAATGTCAAAAATATCATATAAAATATAAAAGGTATGCGTGTTGTTAAAAGAAAATTATTTTCAATTACATTACGAAAAGTGTACACCTTAATTTGATAAAAAAAGAAAAACAAAAATCCAAACAAAAACTTTCAACGGATTATATATTTACGTTTAATAAGTAATAAAAAGGGTGTTCCTTCATTGAAAAATGGCGAGTAACGAGGATAATTCAGTACACCACATTAATCAAATATCCTGGTATCTAAAACGAGCTTTGACAATGATGCAAATTTACGTATCAGAAGAAGTGGAAAAATTTTACGCGTGGTTAAATAAATTCGAATATGTCGCAGATATGATCGAAGTACCAGACAATAAAATGGTTGAATTTTTTAATAATATGATTGATCAATATGTCCACACTAGTGTAATGCATACTTTTCCTTTAGTCAGATTCTCTGAACTTCCATACGAGGGAGTAGTAATCCATTATCTCCGTCATTTTTCTCCAAATGAAAATGGTTTACACGCAAAACGTATCACCTGTCGTTATCAATATGAACAAGAAACGATAGAAAATTATGCCAAGAGTTTACGAAAAATATTTTACAAGTGCGTTTGTACAATCGACTACGAAAAAAGATTAAGGGAACAATTCATCAATGGACTGCGTGTAAATGATGAAATAACTCATTTAAGAAGAAATCATTGCTTATCATTCGATTAAATAGCTGCAAAAGCCATTAAATTTATAAAAATTAATCTAATAACGGATTAACTACATGAAGTTCTTCTAAAAATTCATACTTACAATCAAGAAATGTAAGTTTGTTTAAGTTTCACGTTAGGTTAAATACATTTGAGTTTGTAGCAGATATGATAGTATGACGTACCAGATAATAAAATGGTTGAATTGTTCAATAAGATAGTGGATAATGATCTCCATATGTCTGTACAGAAGATTTACATTATTGTACGATTGAAATCAATCGTAAACTATTAACCAGTATTCGAAATGCGCGCCTTAGTAAAAGTTAGCCCTATATTCTCGCAGGGCAATGGAAGAGATAACTTACGCTCCCCCATCACTCGAATTTCTAATACGGCCACCATGTTGCCGTTCATTACAAAAGAAGACACTCGGTCTATTCTTCCGCTAAACGTTTCCGATGAAACCTTGTGACAGTCAGCTAGAAAACTATAACGAAAGTGAAGCAAAAGTTACAAGTATTTTCCATATACTATTTCATATACTATATTCCATATTCCATATACTACTTCCATATATTTCATATACTACAGAGTGTAGACTGCAAAAACGGCAAACAGTGACGCATACCACGAAGTTAGCAAACAAAGGAGGAAGAAACTAAGCGAAAGGAAGCGTAGGAAGAGGCCCTGCTTTTCTTGAAATGAACTATCGGTGAGATACCTTATTGTACTTATGTAAGATTTAAAATTTTATTTATTTATTTATTTATTTATTTATTTATTTGTTTATTTATGTATTTATTTATAAGGTTTAATTTGATATAATGAGATAAGATAAAATAAAATAGTAAGTATCTATAATAGTAAATATAATAAGTTATTGGTGAAAAAGAAATCAAAAATCCGAACAAATAACTTTCAACGGATTATATATTTAAGTGAAATAAGTAATCAAAAGGGTTTCTTCTTTTAAAAATGACGAGCAACGAGGATAATTCAGTACACCATGATTATCAAGTACCCTGGTATCTATATCGAGCTCTTAAAATGATGCGAATTTATAATTTTAACTCAGAAGAAAGGTTTGAGTTCTGGTTAAATAGATTTGAATATGTAGCAGATTATATCAGTGTACCAGAAGATAAAATGATTGAATTTTTCTTTAAAATGGTGGATAATCTTACCCATAAACGTGTCGAGAACTTTAATCCTAACCTCAATTTCAATGAACTTTCATACGATATGATAATAACCTATTACCTTTGTTATTTTTGTCCCTACGAAGTTTATTTACACAGAAAACGTTTTAGGCATCGTAAACAATATGATAGAGAATCAATAAAGAAATATGCTGATAGCTTAAAAAAAATATGTAATAAGTGTTTGGTGGAAAAACATCTAGAAGAAAAATTATTATGCAAACAATTCCTATATGGAACCCGCGACCATAATATAAAAAATCTTTTCAGTAAAGCCACCACTCTATCATTCAATGAAATGGTAGAAAGGACCATTAAATTTTGCAAATCTGATTTAATGACGTATTATGTAAATCGAGCACTTGTCGAGATGAATACTTACCATCCAAAGTACGAAGGTTCCTTTCATGTTTGGTTTAATAAATTCGAATACGTGGCAGATATTATCGGGGTACTGGATCATATGATTATAGAATTTTTTTATAAAATGGTAGACGATGTTGTTCATAAGAGAATACAAAAAGATAACACTTATATAAACTTCTTTAAAATGTCATACTCGCAAATAATAAACAATTATCTTATATTTTTTTCTTCCGGCTTCTATGATTTACACAAGGAGCGTTTCTTTCGTCGTAAACAATACGAACGCGAATCGATCAAAAAATATGCTAGTAATCTACAAAAAATATACGATAAGTTCTATTATAAAACTAATATGGAAAAAGATCTGTGCGCGCAATTTATTAACGGAATCCGTGAAAATGATATCAAAAACAATTTAATTGAATTACCTTTCTTATCGTTCGGTGAAATGGTCAAGAAGGCAATTGAATTTGAAATCAAAAAATAAAATCATAAATTGAATTATATGGCGGCCTAAATGAATTACTGATCTTAAACAGTAAATAATTAACCGAAGAATAAGCGAACCTATAATCAACGTAAATTGAAAACGTTCAAAATTCATTCAAATAATCAAAATTAATCAAATAATATCGCATTACTGTAATTTTTTCTACGAGTACAATTAGTATGTCAAATTAGTTAAATAATTGCACGAACAATGGTCAGAGGCATTAATATAAAAAAAAAAGAAGGATTAAATGAAAAAGCTGTGTCTCTGACGTATTAAATGGTAATCCTGCGTGATTTCAAAAATGTTAAAAAATGTACTTTTTTATTTCACACATTTTAGAAAATGTTTTTTATAATTAAGACGTAAACATTTGTTTTTTTACATTATATGTTTTTAGCAATAAGACGAAATCAAAAAGTAGTAATAATTATTAGAAATGATATCGGTTTTATTCATATTTAATCTTAAATAAAAACACAATGTATTTTTTCGATATTTATAAACGAATCGATGTATCAAATTGCCATAATTAGATCGTGTGAGTGTAAATAATCAAACTGAACGTATGTACACACTAAAATCGTATATTGTACGTATTAAGTACATGCATATTGTATAATGTTGTAATAATATATTATTCCAATAATTGCTTGAATTGATTGTGTATTCCTCTAATAATAATAAAAAAAGGGACAAAAAATTAAAATATATTCTTTTTTCGTTACGATGACGGTAATGTAACTGTGAACCTTGTTAACGTTTGAATATTGCAATATTTAATATTTTGATAATTGCAATATTCAAGAAATGTTTATTACGCTCATTAATTAAACAAAAAAGTTGCATTTCTCTTCAATTTCAAGTTCAATGATTTCATTTTGGATTTCCAAAATTAAAGAAAATATTTTTTATATTTTAAGACATAAACATTCGTTTTTCACATTAAATGTTTCTAATGATAAGACATAACTTAGAAGTTTTACTTATTACGAAAAATATTATCATTATTTATTTATATTTTGTCCGAATTAAAAAGAAAATGTATTTCCGATATTTGTAAATGAACCGACGTATCAGGTTGCCATAATTAGATCTCGTAAGTGTAAATTATCCAAATGAACTTGATCATAAATAAATTCAAATCAAGATATCATGTAACACCTTGCAATACGTTTCTAAAGTTGGTAATATTACAAATTTCTTGAAGTTTATAAAGTTATGAAACCGTTAGGGTTGCGTCATATGTAATTTTTGATCTTTCTCACGTTCAAATTTAAAATATGCAATGAACTGTTTATTGTGGTCACATTGGTAAATATATTATTATTTCTACTAAAGACAAAGCGTTAATTATTTTCCCCTCACCCCATTCCTATCTAAAAACAATAAAGTTTAAATCTTTATTCGTTCAGTCATACCATTTAAACCAGTTAAACCATTGCGATATTGCTTAAAATTCTGTACGGTTATTCTCGTTAATTTTATAATTTTATTTTAAATTATAAATAATCGTTACAACACTTATAGATATACCTTTTATACTAGAAAGTATAAAACATATCAATGTTTTTAAAAGAAAAAATCTTATTATTATTATTTATCAACAAATGTAATAAATTATTTTATCAACAAATGTATTAAAGTGGTAAATTCGAAAACAAAAAAAAAGTCTAAACTTTAAATTTAATTTAGCTGTGCTTGCTCTCGTGAATAGATACTTTCGAACGCGTTTTATTTACATCGATCTGACGCGCGTTCACCGACGGATCATCTGTTTCAATTCCCGTTGCTAAATCACTGTTGTGCCGGCATAGCAGTATTTCTTGTTTTTATATTCACGACGTCAGAATTCAAACTTCCCGTGACCCATCTGTTTACTTAAATATCGGAATTAAACTTGGTGGTTTACCTGTTTGCTTTACTGTTGACGAGTAATTAAACGTGTTAAACATTATTCCTTTAGATAGGAGTTGAAAGTAGAAGATTTATGACTCTTTACATTATAGATTTTGGTAGATTCAATAATAATATAAGAAATAAAATCAGCAAATTAAATAGTTCATAGAATATTACAAATTTTAACGTAGAACATAATCAATAGTTGCATTAACCTTATAAAGATGTTAAGCTTTTATATGTAATAAGAAATACAAGATATTTACATAGAAATATTCTCATAACATTTTCATGAGAAATAATTAATCCTACAATATTTTTATATGTATTAAATGATGATAAAGTTTGTTTTGAATTTTGACACTTACAATTTTTAGCAAATGCCACTTCATACATAACTCATATTTGATTCCTATGTAAATATAATAAATAAATTGTATGTTTATTAAAAAAAAAATTGATATAAAGGACAATATCCTTCTCTAAATAATAATTATCATTTTATTAGGGTCTCATTTTTACAAAAGTATAATGTCCCGAACAAATTGTTATGTTTCAAATATAAATATATTTCCATAATTATGTATCATAAAAAATTGATCGTCTTAAAGTTTTCAAATATGAATATGATTACTGTTTAAGAATAAAACTAAAGTATATTTTCTTCCTTCTTTTCGTCTAAAATTGGATAAATGTACTATTTCAAGTGCTACTTAATTTGTTTTTTCATAGTTCAGGCAACAATTTCATAGGTTATCGAATATTTCTTGTGATTATAAAAGATGATACAGTAATGTATTATTCTTCTATTAATTAACTATATTTCTAAATTATTGACAATTTCAATTGCATCAAATTTTTGCTTCCGTTATCATTTGTTTTATTTGTTTATTTTTTAATGGCCGATAGTTCATTTAATTGTGATTATTAACTTTGCTAATATTATTTTTTACCTCTTTTAAAAACTGCAGCCCTTTCTAATATTTGTTCGAATGAAAAAGAATGATCGTTAATTAATCGAATTTTTACATCATTGTCGCGTATTCCAGTATAGAATCGTAAAACTAATTTACTTTCTACGCAACTTTTATAATAGCACCTAGAATATAATTCTTTTAAACAATAAGTATAATGTTCGATTGATTCTCCTTCATATTGATTTCGAGACATGAAACGTTTATCGTTTATATCAATTTCACGGAAAGTAGCAAAATGAAAATAATAATGTTCTATTATTTCATCGTATTGAAGTTGAGAAAATTTGACAGAAGGATAAGTCTTCTGTACAGACGTATGTACATCATTATCTACCATCTTATTGAACAACTCAATCATTTTATGATTTGGTACGTCGATCACATTTGCTACATACTCGAAATGATTTAACCAAGAATAAAAAAAAAACTTCCTTGGATTGTAAGTATCGATCTTTAAAAGAGCTTTATCAACATAATATGATATTAGATTAACTTTTGCAAATTCAATGCTCATTTCTCGCATCTGATCGAACGAATATTTAGAAAAATCCTTTAAATGTTCACGAATCGAAGATTCTCGTAGTCCACAGAAAAATCTTCCTGATAAATATTTGTCTGCATTGCCTAAATATTTGCACTTATTAAATAATTTTTGTAAACAATTAGCATATTTTTCTATACACTCGTGTTCGTATTGATCTCGAGAGTTGAAACGTTTTCTGTCTAAATCAACTTCATTCGGTAAAAAATATAGTAGATAAGAGTTTATTATGTATTCGTACGGATGTTCAGAGGAGTTAACAAAAGGAAAAGTATTCCTAACAGCTGCATGGACATCATTATCCACCATTTTATAAAAAAATTCAATCATTTTATTATTCGGTACATTGATCATATCTGCTACGTACTCAAATATATTTAACCACACGTAGAACTCATCACTGTTTCCTTGTTTGTAAGTATTCATCTTTAAAAGAGCTCGATCAACGTAATACGATATTAGATTCATTTTTTCAAAATCAACGGCCCTCTTTACCATTTGATCGAATGATGAGCTAGGATTTACTGTTAAATAATTTATTAAATCATTTTCACGAAGTCCTTTAATGAATTGCTCGCACAATAATATTTCTTTGTTTTCAATCGTATTTGTGCACTTATTAAATATTTCTCGTAAGCTATTTGCATAATTTTCTATAGTCTCGTTTTCGTATTGATATCTACTCGAGAAACGTTTTCCGTGTAAATTATTTTCTTCGGGAGAAAAAAGACGTAGATAAAGAATTACAATATCTTTGTATGAAAGTTCAGAAAAATTTACGGAACCATAAGTCTCCTTGACGTAGGTATGGAAATTATAATCCACCATTTCATTGAGTAATTTAACCATTTTATCATCCGGTACATCAATCCTATATGCTACGTACTCAAATTTGTTTAACCAAAAGTGAAACTCATCATCCCCTCTTAGTTTGTAAATATTCATTTTTAAAAGTGCTAGATCTCGATAATACGTTATCAGATTAACTTTAGCAAATTCAACTGCAATTTTTACCGCTTCATCGAACGATATATTTGAAAATTTGTTTAAATGAATTCTTATATTATTTTCGCGTAGTCCAATAATAAATTGTGTTAATAATTTATCTTCAAGGTCTGTTGTATAATTGCAGTTTTTATATAATTTTTGTAAACTATGAGCATACTTTTCTATAGTTTCATGTGGATATTGTTTACGATAGCATAGACGTTCTTTGTGTACATCAACTTCATTGGGAAAAAAATGACCAATGTAAAACTTTATTACGTCTTTGTATGGATGTTCAGAAATGTTAACAGAAGGATAAGAATTCTGCACAGAACTATTGACAACATTGTCCACCATTACATAAAAAAATTCAACCATTTTATTATTCGGTACGTTGATCATATCTGCTACGTACTCAAATCTATTTAACCAATCGAGGAACTCATCATCGATTCCGTTTTTATAAATATTCATCATTAAAAGTGCTAGATCTCGATAATATGTTATCAGATTAACTTTAGCAAATTCAACCGCTGATTTTACCACTTCAGCGATCGATAAGTCAGGAGATTTACTCAAATGAATTCTTATATCATTTTCACGTAGTCCATTAACGAAAATTCTACAAAATAAGCTTTCGTGAGGTTTTACATATTTGCACTGAATAAATATTCTTCGTAAAGAATTAGCATAACTTCCTAACCACTCTTGTTTGTATTGTTTCCGCATCTTTAAACGTATTCTGTGTGCTTTAGTTTCACTGGAATGAAGCCAATAACAAAGAAAATATTTTATTATTTGATCGTATGAAAGTTTAGAGAAATCGAGAGAAGAATATTTTTCAGCAACAAGTTGATAGAAATAATTGTCAATCATTTTAATAAAAAATTGAACAATTTTACTATACGGTACGTAGATCATATCTGCAACGTACTCAAATCTATTAAACCAAAACAAAAACTCATCATCTATGTATCCAAATTTGTAAATAGGCATATTTAACAGAGCATGATCAACGTAATACGATATTAGATTCATTTTTGCAAATTCAACGGCCCTCACTACCATTTCTTTGAATGATGAGTTACGATTTACAATTAAATAATTTTTAACATCATTTTCAAAAAGTCCGTTAATGAATTGTTCGCATAATAATATTTCTTTGTCTTCAATCGTATATGTGCTCTTATTAAATATTTCTCGTAAATTCCTCGCATAATTTTCTATAGTCTCGTTTTCGTATTGATGTCTAAACGCGAAACGTTTTCCATGCAAATTATTTTCTTCAGGAGAAAAAAGACGAAGGTATTTAATTACTATATCGTCGTATGAAAGTTCAGAAAAGTTTACGGAAGGATAAGTATCCTTTACGTACGTATGGAAATTATAATCCACCATTTCATTGAGTAATTTAACCATTTTATCATTCGGTACATAAATACGTTTTGCTACATACTCAAATTTATTGAACCAAATGTGGAAATCATTATCTTTTCCTAGTTTGTAAATATTCATCAGTAAAAGAGCTCGATCAACGTAATACGATATTAGATTAACTTTAGCAAATTGAACTGCCATTCTTACTGCTTTATAGAACGATATTTCTTTAAATTTCTTTAAATGAATTCTTATATCATTTTCACGCAGTCCATTAATGAATCTTACATATAATTGGCAAATTAAGCGTTCTGTAATTCCGATGTTATTCAATATATTTTGAAGACTTTTAGCATAATTTTCTATCGGTTCGTGTTCGTATTGATATCGGCAGTAAAAACGTTTATTACGTGTTTCAGTTAGATCCTCAGAAACCCAATAACAAAGGAAACATCTTTTTATATAATTGTATGAAAGTTCAAGTAAATCGACATCACAATGTATTTCCACAAATCTTTGACAGAGATCATCATCAATCATTTTAATGAAAAAGTGACCCATTTTTCTATACGGTACGTCGATCATATATGCTACGTACTCAAATCTATTAAACCAAACGTAGAACTCATCACTGTTTCCTTGTTTGTAAGTATTCATCTTTAAAAGAGCTCGATCAACGTAATACGATATTAGATTCATTTTTTCAAAATCAACGGCCCTCTTTACCATTTGATCGAATGATGAGCTAGGATTTACTGTTAAATAATTTATTACATCATTTTCACGAAGTCCTTTAATGAATTGTTCGCACAATAATATTTCTTTGTTTTCAATCGTATTTGTGCACTTATTAATTATTTCTCGTAAGCTATTTGCATAATTTTCTATAGTCTCGTTTTCGTATTGATATCTACTCGAGAAACGTTTTCCGTGTAAATTATTTTCTTCGGGAGAAAAAAGACGTAGGTAAAAAATTACAATATCTTTGTATGAAAGTTCAGAAAAATTTACGGAATCATAAGTCTCCTGCACGTACGTGTGAAAATTATTATCCACCATCTTAATGAACAACTCAACTATTTTATCATTAGGTACATCGATAACATTTGCTACATATTCAAATTTATTGAACCAAACGTGGAACTCATCATCGTTTCCTTGTTTGTAAATGTTCATCTTTAAAAGAGCTCGATCAACGTAATACGATATTAGATTAACTTTTTCAAAGTCAATGGCCTTTGCCACCATTTCATCAAACAAATTGCATTTAATTTCACTCAAATAATTTCTTATTTCAATTTCGCGTAGTCCGAATAAAAATTTCTTAAACAATATTTCATTTGTTTTTTCTCTATAATCGCACTTAATAATTAATCTTCGTAAATAGTTAGCATAATGTTTTATCTTCTCTTGTTCGTATTGATCTCGGCAGTTGAAAAGCACTCTGTATATATTACCTTCCTGTGGATAGATTAAATTAATGTAATATTTAATTATGTCCTCGTATGGAAGTTCACTGAAATTGATTGACCGGTTTTTCCGCTGGACACGTTTATGTACATCATCATTCACCATTTCAAAGAATAAATTAATCTTCTTATATCTTGGTACGCAGATAATATTTGCTACATATTCAAATCTGTTTAACCACTCATTAAATTTTTCCACTTTTTCTGACACGTAAACTCGCATCATTGTAAGTGCTCTAATTTTATAATTCATTCCAATGTTTTCGTATGATAAGTTCTCGTGACTGATTATATTCAATAGGGAAAAGCCTTTTTATTACTTATTATACTTTCGAAAAATCTTTGTTTTGATTTTTTTTTTTTTATCTATAAATGACAGGTGTACACTTTTCTTTACATAATTTAAAACAATTTTCCTTCAATAGCACGTTTACGTTAAATATTTTGTACGATAATTGTGTGATTTATACAGAAGAAACCGATTTTTGTATCTTAACGAACATTAAAAATTATTTTCAAAAACTGTAATGTTAACTGGATTAAATATGTAATTGCTTAATTAATATCTTAACGGTTTAACGTATGCTCAACGACTAACAGTTTAAACTTTATTTCTTTTACATAGGAGTGGTTATGGGGAAAACATTTATCGCTTTACATTTGTCCTTGATAGAATTAATAATATATTTACTAATGAGCACAATAAACTGTTCATTGCGTATTTCAAATTCATACGTTAGAAAAAATAAAGCAAATATTATCCATCCGACGATGCCATTAATTTTTATACTTATACGAAATTTCTGATATTGGCATATTTAAAACGTGTTATTTAAGTATCACTATTCAGATAGCAATCGGATAGCAGGAATAAGGAAGATTTTAATTCGGTCGGTAACCTGATTCTTAAATACAAATAAATCTTCATCTTCGTTGCAATGATGTAGGAGACGGTAAGCGTCGCCGTCTTATCTTTTGGGTCTGCCTACAAAGACGCTAGTTTGTTAGCATAAGGCGATAGGTATCGGTTAGATTTTAAGTAACCTGATACAACGGACGAAATAAAAGACGGTGTTAATGCGACGAATGAATGCACGAGCGACAAAGAGTAGTGAGTGTTGAGCGTTGTAAGAGAGAGGATCTGCGTTTTGTAATAACCATTAGAAATTGTAATAAAACTGTTTTTTCTCATTAAAAATCCTACAAAATTGGGGACTCAGCCGGGATTGAAGAGCTACAGCGTGCGAAGAGTAGGATTGCGGAAAAACAACAACGAATACTGCGATAGCGAAATTGTGTGAAGTTTTGCGATAGTGAATTGATGTGAACTTTTGCGATAGTGAATTGGTGTGAACCTTTGCGATAGTGAAGAATTAGCGTTGAACAGTGTAACAGAGAGTCGTGTGTGCGAAACAGTATAGAAGAAGAAAAAATCATGAGCGACGTACGTAAAGCGCCTTCGGAATTTTTGGTATCGGAATTGAAGGAGAAATTGGCAGCTTTGGGACTGGCCACGACAGGTGTTAAAAGCGAGTTTATAGCCCGCCTTATGGAAGCTGATCCATCGGGAAATTGGGTAATAGGAGACAGTATTGCGAGGAGGGATGTCGAAGAAACGCGGAACACAACCGTAGCCGCGGTGAGTGAAAGTATAGATGAGCTTGCGCTTTTAAGACGAGAGATGGAAATCTTTCGAAAAGAGAAAGAGATAGCGGAACGAGAAGTAGAACTAGCGCGGAAGGAAATAGAGATCCTGCGAAGGACACAAAGTCCTGCTATTGGTCAGTCGTACGGGTTGGAAGAGGCGAACCGGCCACCTGCGCAAGCGGAGATAAATAAATTATCTTTAAAAGCTGTTACTGAATTGATTGGATACTTTGAAGGGGAGGCAGATGAGTTTACAATATGGGAAGACCACGTAAACTACCTGCGTGACATGTATCAGTTGACCGAAGACCAGGCGAAAGTGATGATCGTACAGCGTTTAAAGGGGCGAGCGTTAGAGTGATTTAGATCGCGGAGAGAATACCTGCATCTCACAGTGGATGAACTTTTAGTTGAGTTGCGAAAAATGTTCCATCAGCGAATCCGCAAGATGACCTTGCGAACGAGGTTCCAGGAACGTGTTTGGAAGCGTGACGAGTCTTTTAGCGATTACTTCCATGAGAAGATCATATTAGCGAACCGGATAGAGATCGACGAGGAAGAAATGATCGAATTCTTCATCGCTGGAATACCAGATCAATCGCTACGAGATCAAGCAAGGGTGCATGGTCATAAAAGGAAGGAATCCCTTCTGAGCGCGTTCGAGCATATTTCGCTACAGGGACGCCCGCAGCAGGCGAAGATGGATAACTCGACGACACGTCGAAGCAACATAGACGCTAGCGTTAGAAGAAAGATAAATCACGTATCAGATAACCGTTTGAGGTGCAAAAATTGCGGTGCGATGGGTCATTTTAGCGAGGAATGCCCATATAAGAGTAGAGGTACGAAGTGCTTCGAATGTAGAGAATTTGGTCATATCGCGGTTAATAATGGTCAGAATATCGACGCGCTAATCGATACCGGAAGCGATATATCTCTAATGCGAGCCGCACAATACATACAAATAGGATCGCCTAGATTGAAACCGAATGAGATCAGATTTCGTGGAATAGACTCGGAGGACAATAAAACGTTAGGGGAATTCTTTGCGGGTATTGAGATTGATGGTAATCAATATACCATTGAATTTCCGTGGTACCCGATACATTGATGCAGCATGCTGTTTTGATAGAAACTGATTTCTTGGATACGGTGGATATTAATATTAGAGAGGGAAAATTTCAATTAGCAAACCGTCGGGAAGCGGGGAGAACAGCGAGGAAGTAGTCGAAATCTTAAAGATAGACTGTGTATATGATACGAATGAGTTAGATCTGTCACACATTCCGTCGAGTGAGCATTAAAAATTGGTAGTAGACTTGATTAGTAATTATAATCCGGTGAAAGTGCGCGATGTTGGTTTTAAAATGAGTTTGATGCTAAAAGACGAAGAGCCAGTTTATCAGCGGCCAAGACGTTTACCTCCGTCGGAAAGGCAGGAGGTAGAGAATCACATCAGTGATTGGTTATCTAGCGGTATTATTCAACCATCGTTATCTGAGTACGCGAGTCCGGTTGTACTAGTAAAGAAAAAGGACGGTGGTACAAGGCTCTGCGTGGACTACCGAAAGATAAATAAGAAAATAGTGAAGGACCGTTATCCGCTTCCGTTGATTGACGATCAGTTGGACGCGCTTCAGAATGCAAATATTTTTAGTACGTTGGATTTGAAAAACGGGTTTTTCCATGTACCATTGGAACCGGAAAGCAGAAAATACACATCATTTATAGTTTGTGATGGGCAATACGAATTTTTATACGTGCCGTTTGGGTTATGCGATTCTCCCGCAGTTTTTCAAAAATTTATTAATGCTGCGTTCAGGGAATTGATCGGTAAAAAGATAGTATTAACATACATGAATGATTTAATAATACCCTCGAAAGACCGTGAGTCTGGAATAGAATATTTACAGGAGGTAATTCGAGTGGCCGGACAATTTGGGCTAAACATTAAGTGGTCGAAGTGTCGTTTCCTTGAATCACAGGTGGAATTTTTAGGACATGTGATTGGGAACGGAAGGATTAGGCCGACGAGAGGGAAAACGGAGGCGGTCATGAAGTTCCCACAACCTTCGAGCGTAAAGCAAATTCAAAGTTTTCTGGGACTAACGGGGTTCTTTAGAAAGTTTATAGCTAATTACTCCCTAATCGCGCGGCCATTAACGGATTTACTAAAAGCGGATGTAAAATTTGAGTTCGGGGAGAAGCAAAAAGAAGCAGTAGAGCAGTTGAAGCGAGCCTTAAGCAATAAACCAGTGTTGAACATATATAGGGTTGGAGCCGAAACAGAACTACATACTGACGCGTCTATGTACGGATATGGCGCAATCTTATTGCAGCGCGACGAAAACAATGATAAATTTCATCCGATCTATTATGCGAGTGGTAAGACTACATCGACTGAGGCGAAATACACTAGTTACGAGCTCGAAGTGTTAGCAATAATACAAGCGTTACGGAAGTTTAGAATTTATCTGTTGGGTATATCGTTTAAGATAGTAACTGATTGTCAGGCATTTTCGGTAACTATGAATAAAAAGGATTTATGTGTGAGAGTGGCTCGGTGGGCTTTGTTATTGGAAGAGTTCCAATATGAGATAGAGCATAGACCAGGTAAAAGTATGTTGCATGTCGATTCGTTGAGTCGGAATCCATTGCCGACCAGCATGGTAATAGATTAAAGCGATGAGAGTGTGAATGTGAGGATTGGTAGGGCGCAGCGTAGCGATAACGAACTTAGGAAGTTCTTCGAATTAGCGCAACGAGATGAGCTTAATGATTATAAGATTAGGTATGGCCTATTGTTTAAACATGAAGAAGGGGAAATGCGATTAATTGTACCGAAATCAATGATCACCGAAATAATTAGGCGTGTTCACGAAAATGGGCATTTCTCAGCGGCAAAAACGGAAACGTTAGTGAAACGGAATTATTGGTTCCAGAATATGCGCTCAAAAATTGAAAAGGTTGTACGTACTTGTGTAAGTTGTATTTTAGCGGAACGAAAACAGGGTAAACAGGAAGGATTCCTTAATCCTATTGAAAAGGGCAGCATACCGCTGGACGTATATCACATAGATCATCTGGGACCGCTAAATTCGACGAAGAAAAATTATAGACATATCTTAATGGTAGTAGATGCTTTTTCTAAGTTTGTGTGGTTGTACGCGGTTCGGTCAACAAATACAGCCGAAACTCTAGATAGGCTTCGAAAGCAGGCGGCGATATTCGGAAACCCGAGAAGGATCATATTGGACCGCGGCACCACCTTTACTGCGCGTGAGTTTGAGTAATATTGTAAAGAGGAAGGTATTGAGCACGTAAAAATTACAACCGGTGTGCCTAGGGGAAATGGACAAGTTGAAAGGATAAACAGAACCCTTATTCCTGTTCTTACCAAGTTAGCGGCGCCAAAACCCCAAGACTGGTACAAATATTTGGGAAGGGCACAACAGTGCTTAAATGCCGTTCCAAATCGCAGCACAGGGACGTCCGCTTTCAACGTCCTTTTTGGAATGCATATGAGAGTAAGAAATGATCCACAAATTCGAGAAATTATAGAGACCGAGTGGCTACGGGAGTTTCAAAAAGATCGCGATGAACTCAGAGATGCTGTTCGAGACCAGTTGCAGAAAGTGCAGCGGGAAAATATAAAAACATATAACAAACGACGTAAGGAAGCAAAACGATATAACGAGGATGACTTGGTGGCAATCAAACAGACGCAATTGGCACCAGGCTTGAGGCTGGCATCGAAATACTTGGGTCCGTATCAGATAATAAAAGCCTTGCGTAATGATCGATATGTGGTGCGTAAGGTAGGCGAATCGGAGGGCCCTTTACAAACTTCTACATCACCTTTCTCTTCTCATCAGTCTTTCTACGAATATCTGAATATTGAAGATCAGGAATACTGGTGTTAATAATAAATTGTTCTTAAAGATGAATAGACCGTTTCAATGTAAATGCAATTTAATCTGATACAATTCAATACAGTAATAGATGTTTGCTGCTTAAAGGCTAAACGATGACTAACTTAGATCTTTGTGCTTTTTTCCACTGTTTACTTGCATAGCAACGTACCGCTGCACGTCGCTACCTCCCAACGGTCCTACCAACCATATCGTATTTTGTTTCGTAGCCCCTTTGTCTAATTTCCCTTCCCACACTCGGCCATATCTGCATCTCCTTCGGCCCCCGAAGGGAACTCTTCGAACGGTTTCATGTAATCCGCCGCCGTTGTGGTGATCTTTGGTCCTTCATCCCCACCAACATGAATCACTTCATATCGGTTATTTCTCTTACATCTGGATATCTTATACGGACCTAAGAATTTCTTTTGTATCTTTAACCCCGCACCAAACTGCGTGCGCTTTATCGCTACTAAATCGCCTTCGTTGTAAACACTCGCTTTCTTACATTTACGGTTGTTCGGCGATATTTACGTTGTTGGAATAATTTATATTGCGCGCGGAATAGGATAGGCGGCGTATGCGTTAATTAGGTTACGAGGGCGCGTAAGGGCTGTCGAAATGCGTGCGGGCGCGCCTTACCATGCCAGAGGCATGGGAGAGCGCCTTAAGGTGTGTGTGGGGGGATAGTATGCGTGGGGCCGTGTGCACGCACTTGAGTCTCATTCTGGTGTTCACTCTGGTTTTGAGCTAACAACAGTGTGTTTCCCATCTTGAGCTTCTTGCTATCTTGGCTTTTGTTCTAGGCAACGTGACTAGAGCGTGTGAGAGTGAGTGAAGAGTGTGTGAAGTTGTCTGGTGTTTTGTTCCCAACAGGCTCCCCACGTGGGCTTCTAGTCGGTCAGTTGTACGGATAACTGCAACCGGTCGCCAGGCTACCAACGCGGGATAAGGTTCTGGCCAGACAGGCCATCGTTAGGTGCGATAAGAAAACAGCGTGCGTTCGGTTGTCGCCTTGCGTCGGAAGCGAACGGTAAGAGAGCTCTCTAGCGTGCGACCAAAAGGTACATCGAGTCGTTATTCTAATAATATATTCACAGAATTCGTTTTAACAGTCGAATACAATACGGCGACGAAACGTTAGAAAAATACATCATTCATTTAAAGGAAATATTAAATATGTGCAATTATAAATGTGACCGTGATATAATTTTTTGCAATCAATTTAAATATGGAATCCGAAACAATAAATTAAAAAAATATTTAATAGAAAATTCTTGCTCGTTAATCGATGAAATGGTGGCAAAGGCAATGAAATTTGAAAGGAAAAAACAAACACTTCATTAGACAAATCAAGCACTTTCAATGATTCATTTTTACAATCAACAAAGGGAATGTTAGTTTAACATTTGGTTGAATAAATTTGAGTATGTTGCAGACGTGATTGAAGTACCGGAAGATTAAATAGTTTATATCTTCAATAATATGATCGACAGTTATGTTCATACGGATGTCAAGAAAAGTTTACCTTCTATCAACTTCTCTGAACTTTCTTAAGAGGAAACAGTAATCCATTATCTCCGGTATTTTTCTCCAAATGATTTTTATTTACACGTAAAACGTTTATTGTCTCGTAATCAATACGAGAATGAAACGATATCGAAATGTTCTAATAATTTGAAGAAAAAATATGATAAATGTGATGATGAAAGTCGTGAAGAAAAAAACTTATACGAAAAATTTGTCAATGGTATCGTCCACGATAAAATAAGATCTAATTTAAATAATATTTCTGATATATCGTTTGATGAATTGATAAGTAATGCTATTAGTATAGAAGAAAAATTACAGGAACATAAAAATGAAACAAGTAAAATTACAATAATCTAATCGTAAATTAATATTGAAATTTCTGTTCTTTAATAATTTGCAACGTTAAATAATTGATTAAAAATATTTCACATTATATGAACATTTTTTCAAATAACAAACACAAGTTAAATAAAATGAAGTAACTGTTAAAGTTGTGTTACTATCTTTAAACACAATTCTTTAATGTTATGGAATAGATTTAAACAATTATAATTGGATCTTACAAAGTTATCGAAATATATTTATATTTAAGATATAAATATTTGTTTTTTACGCTAAATATTTTTTAAGAATTAAATGAAAAAATGAAGTTATTATTGTTTTTTAAGACGATATTGTTATTTATTTAAATTTTGTACTAAACAGTTACACAATTATATGACATTTATATACGTGTGTATTGACAAGTATGACAAATCGTCAGTATGTGAGAGACATAAAGTGTGTCAGTATTCAATGCAAGCTAAATTAGGTCATCGGCCAAATAATGTAAATAGTCGAATTACTATAGTTTCCTACGAGGACAGGTAAACAAAGTATACAAAAAAAATTGCTTAAGGAGGCAGTCAGCGTCTAATAGTCAAACAGCATACTTGTCTTATTGTATTAGTATTATAATGTCTTATTGTATTATAATTGTTTTAATTTAATAAATAAATTATTGTTTATTAAAATTGTTTTAATAAATAAAATACAATTTCATTTCCGTGCAAAGAAATGCTCTTACTTAACTAATATATCATGAAAATAAAAAAAATTCTTTTTTTTTCATCAGATATCCTTTCGAAAAACTGTAAAAAAGAAAAACATCAAACATTCGTGTAGGGATTGATTACAAGTTATGCATGAGGAGGCCATAATTAGAACATTTAAGTGCAAAAATTCAAAGCATACCAGGTCAATATTTAATACATAACAAAATATTGTAATATTAATTATTACCTAATAATGTATGTCTTTTTAATAAATAGGAGACCCTAAAAACATTAATGATCGAGGTAATCTTTAATAACTATTTATTCAATGTTTTAATACACTATGTATATTTTTAAGATTATGTAATATATTTTATAGTTACTTAAGTAGTCCCAATGAAAACGAAATGTTCAACAAGATCAAAACATAACGATCTAATTTCTTTTTTTCCTTGCCCAACTTCGCTGCGATACATTTATCAATAATTAATCTATAATTATCAAAATATTATGAGAATATCAACATGTCAATATCACAATAGATTTCTTTTAATATATAAAAACATAACATTGTCAGAGGAATAATGTAACTGTCGATTCTGCTTCAAATATAAATTTGTAATATATTACGAAAATCTTATTTTTCTCATTGCTCGTTTTATTATTATTATTTCTAAACAATGCTAATGTAGGACGCAAACTAAATTCCCCTTTCCCAATTCTATATAAAAGCAAATAGATTTAAATAGTGAGTCAGTCGTTAAGAATACGTTTAAACGTTAAGATATTATTTGAACTTTTATATGTATATTCTTATTACTTCTACAGTTCTGTTAAAAATTTTTCATATATATACTACGAAACTTAGATCGTTTACCTATATTACAATTATAAAAAAAATAATAGAAAATATAAAACGCATACGTGTTTCTAAACTTTCGAGATCTTTCAAGATTACATTATAAAAAGTGTACTGATTTTGGTGATAATAGCATAAACAAAAAGTCCGAACAAAGAATTTTCAAACGTTCAACTATTAATGTGCAATAAGTAATAAGAAGTTATCTTTTTATTCTAAATAATGTGCAACAATGATACATCACAAGACGTTAATCAAATATCTTACTATGTAAATTTGGCTCTTTCATTTATGCCTATCTTGAAAGTAGAGGAGTATTTAACAACGTTTCATACGTGGTTAAATCGATTTGAATATGTGGCAGACATGATCCAGGTACCAGAAGATAAAATGATTGAGTTCTTTAACAACATGGTGGCTGAGAATACCCATGTACATGTAAAACCCACTTATTGTTATAAAATGTTGTCAAAACTATCATACGAAAATATAATAAGCTATTACATCCGTTATTTCCATAATATAAATGAATATGTTTTCTATAGGAAATGTTTTAAAGCTCGAAATCAGTATGAAAACGAAACAATAGAGAAATATTCTATTAATTTACGGAAACTACATGAAAAATGCGACTATAAAAAAAACAAGGAAACTAAATTATGCGAACAATTCCTATTAGGAATCCGCAAGGAAGATATAAAAATGCAATTAAAGATATCTCCGAACAAAACCTACGATGAAACTGTAGCAAAGGCAATTTTATTAGAAAGAGAAGAAAAAGAAATACCTCCTTATTTAGATCAAGCACTTTCAATGATTCATATTTACGATCAAGAAACGGGAGATGAGTTTCTCGTTTGGTTAAATAAATTTGAGTATGTTGCAGACATGATTAAAGTACCAGAAGAGTTGATGTTGGCATTATTTAATAAAATGGTTAAACAAAATGTCAAAAACAATGTAAAGCAGAGTAGGCTTGGTGTCAACTTCTCCGGACTTTCATATGAACAAACAGTAAGCCATTTTCTCCGTTATTTTCTTTCAAACAAAGTAGATTTAGATCTTAAACGTTTCAAGTGTCGAAAACAATATGAAAATGAAACGATAAAAGAATATGCAATAAACCTTATGAAATTATTAAATAAGTGCAGTTATACTAGTAACCGAAATAAAATTTTATGCGAACAATTCTTAATTGGAATCCGCGACGATAATATAAGAAATTATATACAACATTTTGTTGGCTTATCGTTTCAAGGAATGACAGAAAAAGCAATTACATTTTTAGAAATTAATGGAATAGATTCTTACGTAAACCTAGCACTTCCTATAATTCATACTTACAATCAAGAAACGGGAGATGAGTTTCACGTTTGGTTAAATAAATTTGAGTATGTTGCAGACATGGTTAAAGTACCAGAAAAGTTGATGCTGGCATTCTTTAATAAAATGGTTAAACAAAATGTCCAAAACAATGTCAAGCAGAGTTGGCTTGGTGTCAACTTCTCCGAACTTTCATATGAACAAATAATAAGATATTTTCTCCGTTATTTTCATTCCTCCGAAGAAGATTTAGATCTTAAACGTTTTATGTGTCGAAATCAATATGAAAATGAAACGATAAAAGAATATGCAATAAATTTAATGAAATTATCAAATAAGTGCAGTCATACTAGTGACCGAAATGAAATTTTATGCGAACAATTCTTAATTGGAATCCGCGACCATAATATAAGAAATTATATACAACATTTTGTTGGCTTATCGTTTCAAGAAATGACAGAAAAAGCAATTACATATTCAAAAGAAAATAAAATACATTCTTATGTAAATAAAGCACTTACCTTTATTAATATTTACAATACAAACAATGCAGAAAAATTTTATGTGTGGTATAATAGATTTGAGTATGTAGCAAATAAGGTCGAGATACCAAGTGATAAAATGGGTAAAATCTTTGTTAAAATGGTGAACGATGATGTCCATAAGCTTGTCAAAAATAAATACGATATTATAAACTTTTCTTATCTTTCATACAATGATATATTAAAGAACTACTTTAATTTTTTTTCTTATAATAACGAGAATCAATTGCACAGAGATCGTTTTGAAAGTCGAATTCAGTACGACGACGAAACGTTAAAAGAATACATCATTAATTTAAAAGAAATACTCAATATGTGTGAATATAACTATCGCCGTGATAAAAAATTTTGCAAACAATTTCAATATGGAATCCGAAACAATAAATTAAAAAAATATTTAATAGAAAATCCTTGCTCGGTAGTCGATGAAATGGTTGAAAAGGCAATTGAATTTGAAAAGACAGACGAAATACTTCCTTATACCAACCAAGCACTTTCAATGATTCATATTTACAATCAAGAAACGGAAGACGTGTTTCACGTTTGGTTCAATAAGTTTGAGTATGTAGCAGACATGATCCAGGTACCAGACGATAAAATGATTGATTTTTTTAACAACATGGTGGCTGAGAATATCCATGTACATGTAAAACCCACTTTCTGTTATAAAATATTGTCAGAACTATCATACGAAAATATAATAAGCTATTACATCCGTTCTTTCCATAATATAAATGAATATGTTTTCTATAGGAAATGTTTTAAAGCTCGAAATCAGTATGAAAACGAAACAACAGAGAAATATTCTGTTAATTTACGGAAACTACATGAAAAGTGCGACTATAAAAGAAACAAGGAAACTAAATTATGCGAACAATTCCTATTAGGAATCCGCAGGGAAGATATAAAAATGCAATTAAGGATATCTCCGAACAAAACCTACGATGAAACTGTAGCAAAGGCAATTTTATTGGAAAGAGAAGAAAAAGATATACTTTTTTATATGAATCAAGCACTTTCAATGATAAATATTTACAATCAAGAAACGGAAGATGAGTTTTACGTTTGGTTAAATAAATTTGAGGCCATGGCAGATATAATCGAAGTACCAGACGAGAAGATGGTTAAATTCTTTACAAAAATGGTTGATCAAAATGTTCATACGATTGTCAAGCAGAGATTTTCTGCTTTAAGCTTTAATAAACTTCCATACGAGGAGGTAGTAAACCATTACCTCCGTTATTTTCTTCCCTGGAAAGCTTATGTAGATGTAAGACGTTTCATGTGTCGAAAGCAATATGAAAATGAAACGATTGATAAATACGCTAAACATTTATTGAAATTATTCAATAAGTGCAGTTATGCAAATAACCAGAACGAAATATTATGCGAACAATTCATTAATGGAATCTGCGAAGATAGTATAAGAAATTATTTAAAACAGTTTTTTGGCTTATCGTTCGAAAAGATCGTAGAAAAAGCCACAACATTTTTAGAAAACAATAAAATAGATTATTACGTAAACAAAGCACTTACATTTATTAATATTTACAATACAAATAATGCAGATGCATTTTATGTGTGGTATAATAGATTTGAGTATGTAGCAAATAAGATCGAGATACCAAGTGATAAAATGGGTGAATTCTTCGTTAAAATGGTGCACGATGATGTCCATACGCTTGTCAAAAATAAATATCCTATTATAGACTTTCTTAATCTTTCACTCAAAGATACATTAAAGAACTACTTTAATTACTTTTCTGATAATAACGAGATTCAATTGCACAGAGATCGTTTTAATAGTAGAATTCAGTACGACGACGAAACGTTAGAAGAATACATCATTAATTTTAAAGAAATACTCAATATGTGCAATTATAAACAAAGACATAATTCAAAATTTTGCAAACAATTTCAGTGCGGAATCCAAAACAATGAATTAAGAATTTATTTATTAGAAAATCCTTGCTCTGTAATCGATAAAATGATAGCAAAGGCAATTGAATTTGAAAGGAATAATGAAATACTTAATTATATGTATCAAGCACTTTCAATGATTCATATTTACAATCAAGAAACGGGAGAGGAGTTTCACATTTGGTTAAATAAATTTGAGTATGTTGCAGACATGATTAAAGTACCAGAAAAGTTGATGCTGGCATTCTTTAATAAAATGGTTAAACAAAATGTCCAAAACAATGTCAAGCAGAGTTTGCTTGGTGTCAACTTCTCCGAACTTTCATATGAAAAAACAGTAAGCTATTTTCTCCGTTATTTTCATTCCTCCGAAGAAGATTTAGATCTTAAACGTTTGAAGTGTCGAAATCAATATGAAAATGAAACGATAAAAGAATATGCAATAAATTTAATGAAATTATCAAATAAGTGCAGTCATACTATTGACCGAAATGAAATTTTATGCGAACAATTCTTAATTGGAATCCGCGACGATAATATAAGAAATTATATAAAACATTTTCCAAGCTTATCGTTCGAAAAGGTGATAGAAAAAGCAATTACATATTCAGAAGAAAATAAAATACATTCTTATGTAAATAAAGCACTTACCTTTATTGGTATTTACAATACAAACAATGCAGAAAAATTTTATGTGTGGTTTAATAGATTTGAGTATGTAGCAAATAAGATCGAGATACCAAGTGATAAAATCGGTGAATTCTTCGTTAAAATGATGCACGATGATGTCCATACGCTTGTCAAAAATAAATACGATAATATAAACTTTTCTAATCTTTCACACAAAGATACATTAAAGAACTACTTTAATTTCTTTTCTGATAATAACGAGAATCAATTGCACAGAGATCGTTTTAAAAGTCGAATTCAGTACTACGACGAAACGTTAGAAGAATACATCTTTAATTTAAAAGAAATATTAAATATGTGCAATTATATAGAAAGACATGATTCAAAATTTTGCAAACAATTTCAATATGGAATCCGAAACGATAAATTAAAAAAATATTTAATAGAAAATCCTTGCTCTGTAATCGATGAAATGGTGGCAAAGGCAATTGAATTTGAAAGGAATAATGAAATATTTAATTATATAGATCAAGCACTTTTAATGATTCATATTTACAATCAAGAAACGGGAGATGAGTTTCACGTTTGGTTAAAAACATTTGAGTATGTTGCAGACATGATTAAAGTACCAGAAAAGTTGATGCTGGCATTCTTTAATAAAATTGTTGACCAAGATGTCCATACGAGAGTCAAGCAGAATTTTCTTACTGTCAACTTCTCCGAACTTTCATATGAACAAACAGTAAGCTATTTTCTCCGTTATTTTCATTCCTCCGAATTAGATTTAGATCATAATCGTTTTATGTGTCGAAATCAATAAGAAAATGAAACGATAAAAGAATATGCAATAAATTTAATGAAATTATCAAATAAGTGCAGTCATACTAGTGACCGAAATGAAATTTTATGCGAAGAATTCTTAATTGGAGTCCGCGACGATAATATAAGAAATTATTTACAACATTTTCTTGGCTTATCGTTTCTAGAAATGACAGAAAAAGCAATTACATATTTAGAGGTGAAGGAAATAAATTCTTACGCAAATGAAGCACTTATGATAATTAATATTTAGAATCCATTAAAACATGAGATGAATTTTCTTTGTAGTTTAATAAATTTGAGTATGTAGCAGATAAGATCGAGATACAAATTGATAAAATGGGTAAACTCTTCATTTAAATGAGTCACGTTGTTAAAAATCACTACCCTTATATAAACTTTTTTAAACTTTTATGCAAGGAAACAATAAACTATTACTTAAATTATATTTTTGTAAATGACAAAATAAATTTCACAAAAGTTTTTTAACATCCGATTTCAAAATTGACGACCAATCGTTAGAAAGATACATTATTATTTACACAAAATATACAATAAGTGCAATTATAGCAACTGCTTTAATAAAAGATTATTCAAACAATTCCTTTATGGAATTCGCAATGATGAATTTTAAGAATATTTAGGATAAAATCCTTGCTTGTTAGGCGATGAGATAATGGAAAAAGCAATTGAATTTAAAAGATCAAAGAAATCACTTATTTAGACGGATCAATCACTTTCAATGATTGATACTTACAATCAAGAAAGGGAAAGTGAGTTTTACGTTTAATTAAATAAATTTTAGTACATATCAGATATGATCAAGGTAACAAACAAGATAATGTTTAAATTCTTTAATAAAATGGTTGATCAAAATGTCCATAAGAGTGTCCAAAAAAGATTCATTACTGTCAACTTCTCTAAATTTGCATACGAATTAAGTGTAATGCATTACCTCCGTTATTTTCTTGCCGACGAAGTTTATATACACATAAAACGTTTCAAATGTAGAACTTATTGTGAAAAAGAAACGATTGCAAAATATTATAATAATATAAAGAAAATATATAATAAGTGCGATTGTTTATACCGCTAAAGAGAAAACTTTTGCGAAAGATTTGTCAATGGAATCATCAACGATGATATAAGTTATCATTTAAACAATATTTCTGGCTTACCGTTCAACAAAATTGTAAGTATGTATAGCTATTAATATGGAAGAGAAATATTTATCGTTCGCAAGTCAAATGAATGGGCTTTCAAAAACTACTGGAACATAAAAAGGAAACTCGTCAAAGTATTGTAAACTTACTGTAGATAATTATTGAAATTATTGGTCATTATTAATTTGCAACGTTAAATAATTGATTTAAAGTATGTAACATTATATGATCATTCTTTCAAATAACAATTACAAGTTAAATAAAATAAAATAAACGACAAGGCTATGATATTATGATAAAACAGTATTCTTTTATGATTTCGAATTAATTCAAACAATTATATTTGGATCCTACATAATTATCGAAATAAATTTATATTAAGAACCAACAAATTTGTTTTTTACACTACATGCTTTTTACAAATTAGACGAAAACATAAAGTTATTATTGATTTTTAAAATGGTATTGTTATTTATTTAAATTTTGTACTAAATAGGCACACAATTTATAACAATTATGTATGTGTGTTGCAACGAGTATGACAAATCGTTAGTATGTGAGAGACATAAAGTGTGAAAGTATTGAATGCAAGCTAAATTAGGTCATCGGCCAAATAATGTAAATAGTCGAATAACTATAATTTATTAAGTGTAGAGGTTAACGAAATATTAAAAAAAAATCACTTAAGAAGGCAGTTAGCGTCTAATACTCATACAGCGTACTTGTCTTATTGTATTAATATTGTTTTGTATTTTATTTATCAAAATATATTACTTTTTGCGTGCAAAGAAATTCTCTTACTTAAAACTAAACTTCCATAAACATTATCAGAATTCCTTTTTTCTGTTCGTTAGATATCCTTTCGAAATGTTGACAAAAATAGAAAAATCAAACATTCATGTAGGGATTGATTATGAGTTATGCATGAGGAGGCCGGAATTAGCACATTAAAGTGTAAAAATTCAAAGCTTACCAGGTCAATATTTAATATATAACAAAATATTTGAGATTCATTAATAGCAAATTGTATATGTCTTTTTAATACATAGGAGACTTTAAACATTTTCGATCAAAGTAATCATTAAAAACAATTTATTAAATATCTTGATAAACTATGCATTTTTAAGGTTATGTCATATATTTTATAGTTTCTTAAGTAGTCCCAAAGAAAGAACTATACGTTCAACAAGATCAGAATATAACGTTCTGATTTCTTTTTACCTTGCTCAACTTCTCAGCGATACATTTATTATTAATTAATTTATAATAATCAAAATATTATGAGAATATCAATATATCAATATCAATAGATTATTTTTTATATATAAAATCATAACACTGTCAGAAGTATAATCTAACTATTGATTCTGCTTATAATTTAAATTTGTAATATTCTACGAAAATTTTCTTTCTCTCATTGCTTGTAATATTATTGTTATTATTTCTACAAAAGACTAATGTAGGACATTAGATAAATTCTCCTTCGCAATTTCTACCTAGAAACAAATAAATTTAAATAGTGTCAGTCGTTAAGAATACGGTAATCCGTTTAGATATTAGTTGAACTTTTGTATGTTTATTCTTGTTACCTCTATAGTTTTGTTCAAAATATTTCAAATATACGCTACGAAACTTAGATCGTTTACCTACATTTCAAATATAAAAAAAGCAATAGAAAATGTAAAACGTATACGTTTTTCTAAACTTTCGAGATCTTTCAAAATTACTCTAAGAAAAGTGTACTGAAGTTGGTGGTAGTAGTATAAACAGAAAGACCGAACAAAGAATTTTCAAACGTTCATCTATCATAAGCAATAAGAAATAAGAAGTTTTCCCTTTTTTCCAAATAATGAGCAACGAGGATTCATCACAGGAAGTTAATCAAATATCTCACTACGTAAATATGGCTCTTACATTAATGCCTAATTTTGATAAAAAGACGAATCCAATAACATTTCATACGTGGTTAAATAAATTTGAGTATGTGGCAGAAATGATCAAGGTACCAAACAATAAAATGATTGAATTCTTTGAAAACATGGTAGAAGAGAATACCCATAAACGTATCATGCAAAATATCTCTGATAAAAATTTGTCAGAACTTTCATACGAAAAAATAATAAACTATTACGTAACTGTTGTCTATTATTATAATGAAATTTCTTTTATTAGGAAACGTTTTAATGCTAGAAATCAGTATGAAAACGAAACAACAGAGAAATATTCTATTAATTTACGCAACCTACACAATAAGTGCTTCTTTAAACAATACATGGAATATAGATTATGCAAACAATTTCGAAATGGAATCCGCAGGGAAGATATAAAAATACAATTAAGGATATCTCCGAACACAACATACGCTGAAATTGTAGAAAAGGCAATTGCATTGGAAAAAGAAGACGAAAAAGATATTACTTATTTTCTAAATCTAGCACTTTCAATGATTAACACTTACAATTCAGAATCAGAAGGTGAGTTTCACGTTTGGTTAAATAAATTTGAGTACATAGCAGATGTAATCGAGGTACCTGACAAGATGATGCTGGAATTCTTCCAAGAAATGGTGCATAATGATCTTCATACTGATATTATGCAAAGCTACCCTACTTTAAGCTTATTTAAACTTACATACGAAGACACAATACAGAACTACCTTGGTTTTTTTCTTCCTTCCAAAGTTAATTTACATAATATACGTTTCATGTGTCGAAATCAATATGAAAATGAAACGATAGATATATATGCTCGTAATTTAAAGAGAATTTATGATAAGTTCATTCATTTGGATTACCCAAAAGAATTATTACACGTACAATTCCGTAATGGAATACGCAACGTTGAAATAAAAAATAATTTGGAAAATTTTCCTGAATTACCATTCGAGAAATGTACAGAACATGCCACTGAATTGGAAAAATCTTTGAAAATAAATACGTATAGATATTTAGCACTTGAAACAATTAATGTTTACGATTTAACGGGAAAAGATGAATTTTACGTGTGGTTAAATAAATTTGAGTATATAGCAGATATGATCCAGGTACCAGACGAGTTAATTGTTGAATTCTTTAACAAAATTGTTGATCAAAATGTCCATACGAGTGTCAAGAAGAAATTCGATCCTATCGAATTCTTTGAATTTTCATACGAGGAGACAGTAAAAAATTACCTCTGTTATTTTCTTCCCGACGAAGTTGATTTACACGTAAAACGTTTCAAGTTTCGAAATCAATACGAAAAAGAAACGATTGTGAAATATTCGAAAAATTTAAAGAAAATATATGATAAATGTGATAATAAAAGTATCAATGAAGAAATTTTATGCGAAAAATTTCTCCATGGAATCACCAACGATTATATAAGATCTCGTTTAAATAATATTTCCTTCTCATCGTTTGATAAAATGGCAAGTTATGCCAGATTCATGGAAAGACTATATTGAAGAAAGAATACCAAAAAGAAAGAAATAAAAGTATTGTAACGTAACCGTAAATTATTATTGAAATTTCTGTTCTTTAATAATTTGTAAAGCAAATAATTGATTAAAAGTATATCACATAATATGATAATTCTTTCAAATAACAAATACAGGTTAAATGAAATGAAATAAACAAAAAGCTGTGTTACTATTATAAAACAGTATTATTTTATGTTTTCGAATTAATTCAAACAATTATATTTGAATCCTACATAATTATCGAAATAAATTTTTATTTAGGACACAAAAACTCATTTATAACATTGAATATTTTTTATGAATTAGACGAAAACATAAAGTTGTTATTATTGATTAAGGATTATTTATTTAAATTTTGTACAAAATAGACAAACAATTTATATGACATTTATGTATATGTGTGATTACGAGTCAGACGAATCGTTATTATATGTGGGACAAAAAATGTGAGAGTATTTAATGCAAGCCCAAATGGGTAATCAGCTAAATAATGTAAACAGTCCAATAATTATAGTTTCTTACGACGAGAGCTAATTTAAGTATACAAAAAAAATGTCCTAACAAGGCAGTCAGCGTCCAATAGTCAAACAGCGAACTTGTCTTACTGTATTAGTATTGTTTTTGTATTTTATTTATATAAGTATATTGCAAATCTGTGCATAGAGATTCATTTACTTAACTAAACTATTATGAACATTATCAGAATTCCTTTTTTCTGTTCGTCAGATATCCTTTCGGAAAATTGACAACAAAAAAACAAATTAAACATTGATGTAGAAATTGATTATGTGTTATGTATAAGGAGGCAATAAACGGCAAAGCTGTGTTACTGTCATTAAACAGTATTATTTAATGTTATCGAATAAATTTAAACAATTATTTTGGGATCTTACACGATTATCGAAATATATTTATATTTTACATTAAATATTTTTTACGAATTAGACGAAAACATAAAGTTATTATTGTTTATTAATAGTTATTTATTTAAATGTTGTACTAAATAGGCACACAGTTTATGAGATTTATGTATTCATGTGTAAAAGGATAACGTAGGTTTTGATCTTTCCCACGTTCGAATTTAAAATATGCAATGATTTATTTATTTTGTTCATTAGTAAATATATTATTAATTTTACCAAGGACAAATGTAAAGTGATGAATATTTTCCTAATCATCACTCCTATCTAAAAGCAATAAAATTTAAACTGTGAGTCGTTGAGCATACCTTAAACTGTTAGAATGTTAGTTAAGCAGTTACATTTTTAATCTCGTTAACATTATACTTCTTGAAAATAATTTTTAATATTCATTAGGACACTGAGATCGGTTACTTCTATATAAAAGTCAAAAATATCGTATAAAATATAAAACGTATGCGTGTTGTTAAAAGAAAATTATTTTCAATTACATTACGAAAAGTGTACACCTTTAATTGGTAAAAAAAGAAAAACAAAAATCCAAACAAACAACTTTCAACGGATTACATATTTACGTTTAATAAGTAATAAAAAGGGTGTTCCTTCATTGAAAAATGGCGAGTAACGAGGATAATTCAGTACACCAAGTTAATCAAATATCCTGGTATCTAAAACGAGCTTTGACAATGATGCAAATTTACGTATCAGAAGAAGTGGAAAAATTTTACGCGTGGTTAAATAAATTCAAATATGTGGCAGATATGATCGAAGTACCAGACAATAAAATGGTTGAATTTTTTAATAATATGATTGATCAATATGTCCACACTAGTGTAATGCATACTTTTCCTTTAGTCAGATTCTCTGAACTTCCATACGAGGGAGTAGTAATCCATTATCTTCGTCATTTTTCTCCAAATGAAAATGATTTACACGCAAAACGTATCACCTGTCGTTATCAATATGAACAAGAAACGATAGAAAATTATGCCAAGAGTTTACGAAAAATATTTTACAAGTGCGTTTGTACAAACGACTACGAAAGAAGATTAAGGGAACAATTCGTCAATGGACTGCGTGTAAATGATGAAATAACTCATTTAAGAAGAAATCATTGCTTATCATTCGATTAAATAGCTGCAAAAGCCATTAAATTTATAAAAATTAATCTAATAACGGATTATCTACATGAAGTTCTTCTAAAAATTCATACTTACAATCAAGAAAAGTAAATTTGTTTAAGTTTCACGTTAGGTTAAATACATTTGAGTTTGTAGCAGATATGATAGTATGACGTACCAGATAATAAAATGGTTGAATTGTTCAATAAGATAGTGGATAATGATCTCCATATGTCTGTACAGAAGATTTACATTATTGTACTATTGGAATCAACCGTAAACTATTAACCAGTATTCGAAATGCGCGCCTTAGTAAAAGTTAGCCCTATATTCTCGCAGGGCGATGGAAGAGATAACTTACGCTCCCCCATCACTCGAATTTCTAATACGGCCACCATGTTGCCGTTCATTACAAAAGAAGACACTCGGTCTATTCTTCCGCTAAACGTTTCCGATGAAACCTTGTGACAGTCAGCTAGAAAACTATAACGAAAGTGAAGCAAAAGTTACAAGTATTTTCCATATACTATTTCATATACTATATTCCATATTCCATATACTACTTCCATATATTTCATATACTACAGAGTGTAGACTGCAAAAACGGCAAACAGTGACGCATACCACGAAGTTAGCAAACAAAGGAGGAAGAAACTAAGCGAAAGGAAGCGTAGGAAGAGGCCCTGCTTTTCTTGAAATGAACTATCGGTGAGATACCTTATTGTACTTATGTAACATTTAAAATTTTATTTATTTATTTATTTATTTATTTATTTATTTGTTTATTTTTGTATTTATTTATAAGGTTTAATTTGATATAATGAGATAAGATAAAATAAAATAGTAAGTATCTATAATAGTAAATATAATAAGTTATTGGTAAAAAAAGAAAAAAAATCCGAACAAATAACTTTCAACGGATTATATATTTAAGTGAAATAAGTAATCAAAAGGGTTTCTTCTTTTAAAAATGACGAGCAACGAGGATAATTCAGTACACCATGATTATCAAGTACCCTGGTATCTATATCGAGCTCTTAAAATGATGCGAATTTATAATTTTAACTCAGAAGAAAGGTTTGAGTTCTGGTTAAATAGATTTGAATATGTAGCAGATTATATCAGTGTACCAGAAGATAAAATGATTGAATTTTTCTTTAAAATGGTGGATAATCTTACCCATAAACGTGTCGAGAACTTTAATCCTAACCTCAATTTCAATGAACTTTCATACGATATGATAATAACCTATTACCTTTGTTATTTTTGTCCCTACGAAGTTTATTTACACAGAAAACGTTTTAGGCATCGTAAACAATATGATAGAGAATCAATAAAGAAATATGCTGATAGCTTAAAAAAAATATGTAATAAGTGTTTGGTGGAAAAACATCTAGAAGAAAAATTATTATGCAAACAATTCCTATATGGAACCCGCGACCATAATATAAAAAATCTTTTCAGTAAAGCCACCACTCTATCATTCAATGAAATGGTAGAAAGGACCATTAAATTTTGCAAATCTGATTTAATGACGTATTATGTAAATCGAGCACTTGTCGAGATGAATACTTACCATCCAAAGTACGAAGGTTCCTTTCATGTTTGGTTTAATAAATTCGAATACGTGGCAGATATTATCGGGGTACTGGATCATATGATTATAGAATTTTTTTATAAAATGGTAGACGATGTTGTTCATAAGAGAATACAAAAAGATAACACTTATATAAACTTCTTTAAAATGTCATACTCGCAAATAATAAACAATTATCTTATATTTTTTTCTTCCGGCTTCTATGATTTACACAAGGAGCGTTTCTTTCGTCGTAAACAATACGAACGCGAATCGATCAAAAAATATGCTAGTAATCTACAAAAAATATACGATAAGTTCTATTATAAAACTAATATGGAAAAAGATCTGTGCGCGCAATTTATTAACGGAATCCGTGAAAATGATATCAAAAACAATTTAATTGAATTACCTTTCTTATCGTTCGGTGAAATGGTCAAGAAGGCAATTGAATTTGAAATCAAAAAATAAAATCATAAATTGAATTATATGGCGGCCTAAATAAATTACTGATCTTAAACAGTAAATAATTAACCGAAGAATAAGCGAACCTATAATCAGCGTAAATTGAAAACGTTCAAAATTCATTCAAATAATCAAAATTAATCAAATAATATCGCATTATTGTAATTTTTTCTACGAGTACAATTAGTATGTCAAATTAGTTAAATAATTGCACGAACAATGGTCAGAGGCATTAATATAAAAAAAAAAGAAGGATTAAATGAAAAAGCTGTGTCTCTGACGTATTAAATGGTAATCCTGCGTGATTTCAAAAATGTTAAAAAATGTACTTTTTTATTTCACACATTTTAGAAAATGTTTTTTATAATTAAGACGTAAACATTTGTTTTTTTACATTATATGATTTTAGCAATAAGACGAAATCAAAAAGTAGTAATAATTATTAGAAATGATATCGGTTTTATTCATATTTAATCTTAAATAAAAACACAATGTATTTTTTCGATATTTATAAACGAATCGATGTATCAAATTGCCATAATTAGATCGTGTGAGTGTAAATAATCAAACTGAACGTATGTACACATTAAAATCGTATATTGTACGTATTAAGTACATACATATTGTATAATGTTGTAATAATATATTATTTCAATAATTGCTTGAATTGATTGTGTATTCCTCTAATAATAATAAAAAAAGGGACAAAAAATTAAAATATATTCTTTTTTCGTTACGATGACGGTAATGTAACTGTGAACCTTGTTAACGTTTGAATATTGCAATATTTAATATTTTGATAATTGCAATATTCAAGAAATGTTTATTACGCTCATTAATTAAACAAAAAAGTTGCATTTCTCTTCAATTTCAAGTTCAATGATTTCATTTTGGATTTTACAAAATTAAAGAAAATATTTTTTATATTTTAAGACATAAACATTCGTTTTTCACATTAAATGTTTCTAATGATAAGACATAACTTAGAAGTTTTACTTATTACGAAAAATATTATCATTATTTATTTATATTTTGTCCGAATTAAAAAGAAAATGTATTTCCGATATTTGTAAATGAACCGACGTATCAGGTTGCCATAATTAGATCTCGTAAGTGTAAATTATCCAAATGAACTTGATCATAAATAAATTCAAATCAAGATATCATGTAACACCTTGCAATACGTTTCTAAAGTTGGTAATATTACAAATTTCTTGAAGTTTATAAAGTTATGACATCGTTAAGGTTGCGTCATATGTAATTTTTGATCTTTCTCACGTTGAAATTTAAAATATGCAATGAACTGTTTATTGTGGTCACATTGGTAAATATATTATTAATTCTACTAAAGACAAAGCGTTAATTATTTTCCCCTCACCCCATTCCTATCTAAAAACAATAAAGTTTAAATCGTTATTCGTTCAGTCATACCAGTTAAACCATTGCGATATTGCTTAAAATTCTGTACGGTTATTCTCGTTAATTTTATAATTTTATTTTAAATTATAAATAATCGTTACAACACTTATAGATATACCTTTTATACTAGAAAGTATTAAACATATCAATGTTTTTAAAAGAAAAGATCTTCGAATTATTTTATCAACAAATGTATTAAAGGTTAGTGGTAAATTCGAAAACAAAAAAAAAGTCTAAACTTTTGTAAGATTTATTGTATAATGATATAATATATATTTATAATGATAATAGTAAAGTATTTATTTATTAAAAATAAATACCAAGGTATAATGTTTTTAAGAGATAGAATAGTAAGTATCTATAATCTAAACTAATGCTACGATATACTAAGTGTATCTCTCTACGTCCACAAACAACTACAAGGAACACCCGAATCCGACTCGTCGTCGCCTATCGTAATCCTTCGCCGTTCCCCGTTGCCTTCCGTACTTCACGTTACACTTTTCCCTCGTCGTCTCAATCAAGAGCTACCACAGAACGCACCACCGGTCCTTCCCGTCGCCAATTTATACCCCCACATCCCCTCCATCGTCTCTCGTTGCTTCTTCTAGAAATTTCCCGATGATCCACCATCATGAATAACGGCCTTTTCCTCACCTTAAAATCGAGAACGTTCAAGAGGCCTCGATGTAGCTATGCATAGGCGACAAAGTCCAGATGATGTGACCCTGAACCTAAACAAATATCCTGAGCAGACATCCTAACGCAACGGTCCCTATGTTTATTCTCGCCCGATGCGTTCTTTCATTCCTATCTCACACTCATACCACTACATATTTATCTCTATACTTCTAGATAATTCAAAACCCCACACTTTAAATTTAATTTAGCTGTGCTTGCTCTCGTGAATAGATACTTTCGAACGCGTTTTATTTACATCGATCTGACGCGCGTTCACCGACGGATCATCTGTTTCAATTCCCGTTGCTAAATCACTGTTGTGCCGGCATAGCAGTATTTCTTGTTTTTATATTCACGACGTCAGAATTCAAACTTCCCGTGACCCATCTGTTTACTTAGATATCGGAATTAAACTTGGTGGTTTACCTGTTTGCTTTACTGTTGACGAGTAATTAAACGTGTTAAACATTATTCCTTTAGATAGGAGTTGAAAGTAGAAGATTTATGACTCTTTACATTATAGATTTTGGTAGATTCAATAATAATATAAGAAATAATCAGCAAATTAAATAGTTCATAGAATATTACAAATTTTAACGTAGAACATAATCAATAGTTGCATTAACCTTATAAAGATGTTAAGCTTTTATATGTAATAAGAAATACAAGATATTTACATAATAATATTCTCATAACATTTTCATGAGAAATAATTAATCCTACAATATTTTTATATGTATTAAATGATGATAAGGTTTGTTTTGAATTTTGACACTTACAATTTTTAGCAAATGCCACTTCATACATAACTCATATTTGATTCCTATGTAAATATCATAAATAAAATGTATGTTTATTAAAAAAAAAATTGATATAAAGAACAATATCCTTCTCTAAATAATTATTATCATTTTATTAAGGTCTCATTTTTACAAAAGTATAATGTCCTGAACAAATTGTTATGTTTTAAATATAAATATATTTCCATAATTATGTATCATAAAAAATTGATCGTCTTAAAGTTTTCAAATATGAATATGATTACTGTTTAAGAATAAAACTAAAGTATATTTTCTTCCTTCTTTTCGTCTAAAATTGGATAAATGTACTATTTCAAGTGCTACTTAATTTGTTTTTTCATAGTTCAGGCAACAATTTCATAGGTTATCGAATATTTCTTGTGATTATAAAAGATGATACAGTAATGTATTATTCTTCTATTAATTAACTATATTTCTAAATTATTGACAATTTCAATTGCATCAAATTTTTGCTTCCGTTATCATTTGTTTTATTTGTTTATTTTTTAATGGCCGATAGTTCATTTAATTGTGGTTATTAATTTTTCTTATGTTTTTTTTTACGTCTTTTAAATCTTTCGGCCCTTACTACCATTTCTTCGAATGAAAAAGTATGATCACTAATTAAATAAGATCTTACATCATCGTCGCGTATTCCACTGTAGAATCGTAAGCCTAATTTATTTTCTTTGCAACTTGTATAATAGCACCTAGAATGTAATTTTTTTAAATTATTAGTATATTCATTGATTGATTCTCCTTCATATTGATTTCGAGACATGAATCGTTTATCGTTTATATCAATTTCACGGAAAGTAGCAAAATGAAAATAATAATGTTCTATTATTTCATCGTATTGAAGTTGAGAAAATTTGACAGAAGGATAAGTCTTCTGTACAGACGTATGTACATCATTATCTACCATCTTATTGAACAACTCAATCATTTTATGATTTGGTACGTCGATCACATTTGCTACATACTCGAAATGATTTAACCAAGAATAAAAAAAAAACTTCCTTGGATTGTAAGTATCGATCTTTAAAATAGCTTGCTCAACATAATACGATATTAGATTAACTTTTGCAAATTCAGTGCTCATTTCTCGCATCTGATCGAACGATAATTCAGAAAAATCCTTTAAATGTTCCCGAATCGAAGATTCTCGTAGTCCACAGAAAAATCTTCCTGTTAAATGTTTTTCTTCTTTGTTGGAATATTCGCAGCAATCAAATAATTCTTGTAAAAAATAAGCATATTTTTCTATCGACTCGTGTTCGTATTGATCTCGAGAGTTGAAACGGTCTCTTTCATCTTCATTCGGAAAAAAATATAGAAGATAAAGGGTTATTTTGTCATCGTACGTATATTCAGAGGAGGTAACAGAAGGAAAAATATTTTTAACAGATGCATGGAAATCATTATCCACCATTTCATAAAAAAATTCAATCATTTTATTATTCGGTACATTGATCATATCTGCTACATACTCAAATTTATTTAACCAAATGTAGAAAATATCATCCCATTGTGGATTGTAAATATTAATCTTTAAAAGTGCTTGATCAACGTAATATGATATAAGATTAACTTTTGCGAATTCAATGGCTCTTTCTCGCATTCGATCGAACGTAATATGTGGAAATTTCATTAAATGCTTATTTATCGAAACTTCGCGTAGTCCACTTAAAAATCTTGCAGATAATTTTTGATGTTCTTTGCTTGAATATTCGCACTTTTTAAATAATATTTCTAACTGATTGGAATATTTTTCTATAGGCTCGTGTTTGTATTGATATCTACGCGCGAAACGTTTTCTGTGTAAATTATTTTCTTCGGGAGAAAAAAGACGAAGGTAATGAATTACTATATCGTCGTATGAAAGTTCAGAAAAATTTACGGAAGGATAAGTCTTTTTGACGTGCATATGAAAATTATTATCCACCATTTCATTGAGTAATTTAACCATTTTATCATCCGGTACATCAATCATATTTGCTACATACTCAAATTTATTGAACCAAACGTGAAACTCATCATCCCTTCTTAGTTTGTAAATATTCATCTTTAAAAGTGCATGATCTCGATAATACGTTATTAGATTAACTTTAGCAAATTCAACTGCAATTTTTACCGCTTCCTGGAACGATAATTGTGAAAATTTCCTTAAATGAATTGTTATATTATTTTCGCGTAGTCCCATAATAAATTGTCCCAATAATCTTTTTTCGCTGTAAGTTGTATTAATGCATTTATTACAATATTTTTGTAAAGTATGAGCATAATTTTCTATAGTTTCATGTTCGTACTGCTTACGATAGAATAGACGTTTACTGTATACATCGACTCCATGGCCTAAAATTTGCTCAATGTTCATTTTTATTACGTCTTTGTATGATTCTTCATAGACTATGGCAGAAACATCAGTATTTTGCACAGACGTATTGGTAATATTATCCAACATTTTATAAAAAAATTTAACCATTTTATTATTCGGTACATTTACAATATTTGCTAGATACTCAATTTTATTTAACCAAACGAGAAACTCAACATCGTTTCCTTGTTCGAAAATATTCATCTTTAAAATAGCTCGATCAACATAATACGATATTAGATTAACTTTTTCAAATTTAACCGCAATTTTTACCGCTTCATCGAACGATAAGTTAGGAAATTTGCTCAAATGAATTCTTATATCATTTTCACGTAGTCCACTAACGAAAATTCTACATAATAAGCTTTCGAGATGTTGTACATATTTGCACTGATTAAATATTTTTCGTAAAGACTTAGCATAATTTTCTAACAGCTCTTGTTCGTATTGATATCGGCGCCTTAAACGTTTCCTGTGTGCTTCAGTTTCATCGGGATAAACCCAATCACAAAAGAAATATTTTATTAATTGATCGTATGAAAGTTTAGAGAAATCGAGAGAAGAATATTTTTTCGCAACACTTTGATAGAGATCATTATCAATCATTTTAATGAAAAACGGAACCATTTTGTTATTCGGTACGTCGATCATATCTGCTACGTACTCAAATCTATTAAACCAAACGCGGAACTCATCATCTATGTTTTTATGTTTGTAAATATGAATCTTTAAAAGAGCTCGATCAACGTAATACGATACTAGATTCATTTTTGAAAATTCAACGGCACTCGCTACCATTTCTTTTAATGATGAGTTACGATTTACTCTTAAATAATTTTTAACATCATCTTCACGAAGTCCGTAACTGAATTGTTGGCATAATAATATTTCTTTGCTGTTATACGTATATCTGCACTTATTAACTATTTCTAGTAAGCTCTTCGCATAATGTTCTATAGGCTCGTGTTCGTATTGATATCTACACGCGAAACGTTTTCTATGTACATATTTTTCTTTAGGAGAAAAAAGTTGCAGGTAAAGAGTTACTGTACTTTCATATGAAAGTTCAGAAAAGTTTACGGAACGATAAGTCTCCTTGACGTGCATATGAAAATTATTATCCACCATTTCATTGAGTAATTCAACCATTTTATCATTTCGTAGATCTATAACGTTTGCTACATACTCAAATTTATTTAACCAAACGTGAAACTCATCATCTTTTCGTAGTTTGTAAATATTCATCTTTAAAAGAGCTCGATCAACGTAATACGATATAAGATTAACTTTAGCAAAATTAATTGCCATTTTTACTGCTTCATAGAACGATATTCTTATAAATTTCTTTAAATGAATTCTTATATCATTTTCACGCAGTCCATTAACGAATCTTATATATAATTGGCAATTTAAGAATTCTGTAAATTTGCAGTGATCCAATATTTTTCGTAAACTATCAGCATAATTTTCTAACGACTCTTGTTCGTATTGATTTCGGCAGTAAAAACGTTTTATTCGTGATTCAGTTGGATCGACAGAAACCCAATCACAAAAGAAATATTTTATTATTTGATTGTATGAATGTTTAGAGAAATCGATAGAAGGATATTTTTCCGCAACACTTTGATAGAGATCATTATTAATCATTTTAATGAAAAACTGACCCATTTTACTACACGGTACGTCGATCATATCTGCTACGTACTCAAATCTATTAAACCAAACGTAGAACTCATCACTGTTTCCTTGTTTGTAAGTATTCATCTTTAAAAGAGCTCGATCAACGTAATACGATATTAGATTCATTTTTTCAAATTCAACGGCCTTCTTTACCATTTGATCGAATGATGAGCTAGGATTTGCTGTTAAATAATTTATTACATCATTTTCACGAAGTCCTTTAATGAATTGTTCGCATAATAATATATCTTTGTTTTCAATTGTATATGTGGACTTATTAAATATTTTTCGTAAACTATTTGCATAATTTTCTATAGTCTCGTTTTCGTATTGATGTCTACACGCTAAACGTTTTCCGTGTAAATTATTTTCTTCGGGAGAAAAAAGACTAAGGTATTTAATTACTATATCGTTGTATGAAAGTTCAGAAAATTTTACGGAACGATAAGTCTCCTGGACGTACGTGTGACAATTATTATCCACCATCTTATTGAACAACTCAACCATTTTATCATTAGGTACATCGATAACATTTGCTACATAATCAAATTTATTGAACCAAACGTGGAACTCATCATCGTTTCCTTGTTTGTAAATATTCATCTTTAAAAGGGCTCGATCAACGTAATACGATATTAGATTAACTTTTTCAAAGTCAATGGCCTTTGCCACCATTTCATCAAACGAATTGCATTTAATTTCACTCAAATAATTTCTTATTTCTATTTCGCGTAGTCCGAATAAAAATTTCTTAAACAATATTTCATTTGTTTTTTCTCTATAATCGCACTTAATAATTAATCTTCGTAAATAGTTAGCATAATGTTCTATCTTCTCGTGTTCGTATTGATCTCGACAGTTGAAAAGCACTCTGTATATATTACCTTCCTGTGGATAGATTAAATTAATGTAATATTTAATTATGTCCTCGTATGGAAGTTCACTGAAATTGATGGACCGGTTTTTCCGCTGGACACGTTTATGTACATCATCATTCACCATTTCAACGAATAAATTAATCTTTTTATATCTTGGTACGCAGATAATATTTGCTACATATTCAAATCTGTTTAACCACTCATTAAATTTTTCCACTTCTTCTGACACGTAAACTGGCATCATTGTAAGTGCTCTAATTTTATAATTCATTCCTATGTTTTCGTATGATAAGTTCTCGTGACTCATTATATTCAATAGGGAAAAGCCTTTTTATTACCTATTATACTTTCGAAAAATCTTTGTTTTGATTTTTTTTCTCTTCTACCAATGACAGGTGTACACTTTTCTTTATATAATTTAAAACAATTTTCCTTCAATAGCACGTTTACGTTAAATATTTTGTACGAGAATTTTGTGATTTATATAGAAGAAACCGATCTTTGTGTCGTAGCGAACATTAAAAATTATTTTCAAAAACTGTAATGTTAACTGGATTAAATATGTAATTGCTTAATTAATATCTTAACGGTTTAACGTATGCTTAACGACTAACAGTTTAAACTTTATTTCTTTTACATAGGAGTGGTTATGGGGAAAACATTTATCGCTTTACATTTGCCCTTGGTAGAATTAATAATATATTTACTATTGAGCACAATAAACAGTTCATTGTGTATTTTAAATCCATACGTTAGAAAAAATAAAGCAAATATTATCCATTCGACGATGTCATTAATTTTTAAGCTTATTAGAAATTTCTGATATTGGCATATTTTGAATCGTGTTATTTAAGGGGTTATATCCACTTGCGAGGCAGAAAAAACGCGTTTTTTTGTGAATTTTTTCCAAAGAGGCATTTAATCTTATACATTAATGGAAAAAATGTACTTAAACAGAATTTAATGTACTTTAACAATCAGCGGTTTATTTAAAAAAATATTGGATCCCCTAGCTCCTGTAGATGATCTGCGGAGAGACCTCCCAAAAAAAGTGCTTGGCGGTGTACAAGATATCTCTGGTCCAAATTATCTGAAAACCAAAAACCAAAAATATTTAGTTTTGTAATAAATAAATACAGATAATGATCGAAGGTCTAGTCAAAATTTTGATTTTTGACAAAATGGCGGCTGTTCAAAAAAAAAATTCAGTTTTTCATGAAAATTTTTCACTTCAAAGTGGCTTAAAAAATCGAAATTATTGTCCAAAACCTTATTCCTTCGATCATTACCTGAAAAATATATCTGAGTAAGTCGTGTGAAAATTTCAAACCGATCGGTTTAGCGGTTTCGGGGAAATTTTCCTCACCGACTCTGAAAACACGGTTTCGAGATAAACGCGTTTAAAGTTTCGGGAATGATTTACACTAAATTAAAAATTTTTTTTTTCAACTTACATCGTGTCATCTATTCCAGCACCATAAGAGGAACCCTCTGCTTCGTCGTTTGCCTCTAAAATGTTTAGTTGTTGTTGTCTACGAGCCATTCTCCCCTCGCGCGTCGACCCTTGCGCTCTTGCGTCCGAAATTGAGATGCGCTCTGCGTCCTCTTTACTCACGAAGGAATGAGCATTGGGTCCAAGTGATAATCCCATAGCACTCATATAATAAAGAAGAGATGTTTTACCTTCATTAAAGACCCCGGCTGCAATGTTTGCAGCTATTTCCACAATTTTAGAGCCAGCTGGAATAATTTTTGGAGTTATTTTCCATATCAGCTGATTATAACTTTCATTATTGTTCTTGGTAAAACCACCAACGCATCGTTCCAATAATTTTTTGTTACTTAGATCTTCATAAATTGGAAAAATAGCTGTTGCAACATCAGGTGGTAAGGCCTCATAATCAAACTGCTATCATCATATTCCACGGTTTTCGGATTAAAAACGTTCTTCCGTTTATTTCTTCGAGACAACTGTTCACTGGAAGTTCTACGAGTTTCTCTGCTAATTTTACGAGGCATTTTTTACTTTAATTAATTAAACTATACACACTGAGAAATACACAAACTGAGCAAAAACACAACTTGTCCACGTGGAAGATCACTTTTAACTGATGAGTTCACATATTTTTAACTTAAAATTCCTCAACATAGGTTTCACGTATAAACTAGACCTTTTGTATTATTATCTTAGGGTCCCAAACACAATATAAGTCGAGATCAAAAGTATAGCGGCTACCAGAAACAGCTGCTACTCCGGCTCGTGCTCCGCCTACTTTCGAACGCTCGGAGACGTTCTTACTAATACGCTCATATCTCCGAAACTAATTGTCGGATCGATTTGAAATTTTCAGAGAATATTCTTGAATATATTTACATTCAAAAAATGAAAAAAAAAAAAAAATTTTTTTTGAAAATCACAAGTGGATATAACCCCTTAAGTTTCACTACTCAGATAGCAGTCGGTCAGCAGAAGTAAAAAATATTTTAATTTGATTCGTATGATTCGATACCTGATTCGTAATTACAAATATATCTTCATCTTCATTGCAATGATGTATCGTGATCGTACATTAAATTATCATTTACATATTCTACCATTATTTAAAATGTTCATTTAGTAGAACTCATGCACGACTTTCGAATAAATAAATTATATATTAAGAAACTATTTCTTAATAATTTATTTAAAAGAGTAAAACAAAAAACATATGTTTTCTAAAAAGTGATTAAAAACCAAAGAATGTGTTTGTTCGGCGATGTTATGGCTTTTCACCGGTTAGTATTGCGCGCAGAATAGGTTAGGTAGCGACGGCGTTGAGACATTAGATTGGTTCGTATTACACCCTAAAAACGATTGGTCACTATTGCCTTAGTGGAGTTGTGAGGGAGCGCAAGGGCATTAGAGATATATGTGAGAGCGCCTTAACACTTTTAAGGTACACGTGGTGGGATGAGTGCGTGTTGCTTTGGTCTCGAAGGGGCACGCGGGTAGTCCAGATCGGGATAGCTAAAAAAAAGGGCTCGTTTTTTGGGAAAAGAAAGTGGCGCCATATTGGCATTGTCTAAATTGTAAAATTGTGTTGATTGATTTATCTATCCTTTCCTATATCACTCATTCATACGTTGAATTAACCGAACTCACGAAATTAATTTAAAATTGCTTAAAGTCTTATATTCTATAAACAGTGTTAAACAGTATTTTAGTGAAAGATTGTATAATTAATTTTAAATCTTACAAATCAGGGTTTATTAAGCGATCTTAAGGTATAGTAATTTTCCAATTTTGTTAATGTATTTTCATTTATTATATTATATTAAATAATATTGTTACTCATATATAAACATGTAATAGTATGTATTTAAATAAGTCAGGTTTTTTAAAGCTAGTCTTGCTTTAGCACTTACAAGGGGACCTTACACTTGGACCCCCACAGATCTTAACGAGCTTTGGTACATTAGTAGTATACTTTTAGGGTGTTATCGTGGTAAGGAGTTTTTTCAAAATGCGCAGTCGTTTTTGAGAAAAAAACGCTAAATATTTTTTAAGAATTAAATGAAAAAATAAAGTTATTATTGTTTTTTAAGACGATATTGTTATTTATTTAAATTTTGTACTAAACAGGTACACAATTATATGACATTTATATACGTGTGTATTGACAAGTATGACAAATCGTCAGTATGTGAGAGACATAAAGTGTGTCAGTATTGAATGCAAGCTAAATTAGGTCATCAGCCAAATAATGTAAATAGTCGAATAACTATAATTTATTAAGTGTAGAGGTTAACGAAATAAAAAAAAAAATCACTTAAGAAGGCAGTTAGCGTCTAATACTCAAACAGCGTACTTGTCTTATTGTATTAATATTGTTTTGTATTTTATTTATCAAAATATATTACTTTTTGCGTGCAAAGAAATTCTCTTACTTAAAACTAAACTTCCATAAACATTATCAGAATTCCTTTTTTCTGTTCGTCAGATATCCTTTCGAAATGTTGACAAAAATAGAAAAATCAAACATTCATGTAGGGATTGATTATGAGTTATGCATGAGGACGCCATAATTAGCACATTTAAGTGTAAAAATTCAAAGCTTACCAGGTCAATATTTAATATATAACAAAATATTTGAGATTCATTAATAGCAAATTATATATGTCTTTTTAATACATAGGAGACTTTAAACATTTTCGATCAAAGTAATCATTAAAAACAATTTCTTAAATATCTTGATAAACTATGCATTTTTAAGGTTATGTCATATATTTTATAGTTTCTTAAGTAGTCCCAAAGAAAGAACTATACGTTCAACAAGATCAGAATATAACGTTCTGATTTCTTTTTACCTTGCTCAACTTCTCAGCGATACATTTATTATTAATTAATTTATAATAATCAAAATATTATGAGAATATCAATATATCAATATCAATAGATTATTTTTTATATATAAAATCATAACACTGTCAGAAGTATAATCTAACTATTGATTCTGCTTATAATTTAAATTTGTAATATTCTACGAAAATTTTCTTTCTCTCATTGCTTGTAATATTATTGTTATTATTTCTACAAAAGACTAATGTAGGACATTAGATAAATTCTCCTTCGCAATTTCTACCTAGAAATCAAATAAATTTAAATAGTGTCAGTCGTTAAGAATACGGTAATCCGTTTAGATATTAGTTGAACTTTTGTATGTTTATTCTTGTTACCTCTATAGTTTTGTTCAAAATATTTCAAATATACGCTACGAAACTTAGATCGTTTACCTACATTTCAAATATAAAAGAAGCAATAGAAAATGTAAAACGTATACGTTTTTCTAAACTTTCGAGTTCTTTCAAAATTACTCTAAGAAAAGTGTACTGAAGTTGGTGGTAGTAGTATAAACAGAAAGACCGAACAAAGAATTTTCAAACGTTCATCTATCATAAGCAATAAGAAATAAGAAGTTTTCCCTTTTTTCCAAATAATGAGCAACGAGGATTCATCACAGGAAGTTAATCAAATATCTCACTACGTAAATATTGCTCTTACATTAATGCCTAATTTTGATAAAAATACGAATCCAATAACATTTCATACGTGGTTAAATAAATTTGAGTATGTGGCAGAAATGATCAAGGTACCAAACAATAAAATGATTGAATTCTTTGAAAACATGGTAGAAGAGAATACCTATAAACGTGTCATGCAAAATATCTCTGATACAAATTTGTCAGAACTTTCATACGAAAAAATAATAAACTATTACGTAACTGTTGGCTATTGTTATAATGAAATTTGTTTTAATAGGAGACGTTTTAATGCTAGAAATCAGTATGAAAACGAAACAACAGAGAAATATTCTATTAATTTACGCAACCTACACAATAAGTGCTTCTTTAAAAAATACATGGAATATAGATTATGCAAACAATTTCGAAATGGAATCCGCAGGGAAGATATAAAAATACAATTAAGGATATCTCCGAACACAACATACGCTGAAATTGTAGAAAAGGCAATTGCATTGGAAAAAGAAGACGAAAAAGATATTACTTATTTTCTAAATCTAGCACTTTCAATGATTAACACTTACAATTCAGAAACAGAAGGTGAGTTTCACGTTTGGTTAAATAAATTTGAGTACATAGCAGATGTAATCGAGGTACCTGACAAGATGATGCTGGAATTGTTCCAAAAAATGTTGCGTAATGACCTTCATGCTGATGTTAGGCAAAGCTACCCTATTTTAAGCTTACTTAACCTTACATACGAAGACACAATACAAAACTACCTTAATTATTTTTCACCCTTGGATGTTGATTTACATTTTAAACGTTTCAAGAGTCGAAATCAATATGAAAATGAAACAATAGATAAATATGCTAAGAATTTATTGAAATTGTTTAATAAGTGCAGTTCTGCGAATAAAAACAATGAAATTTTATGCGAACAATTCTTTAATGGAATTCGCGACGATCATATAAGAAATTATTTACAACAGTTTTTTTGTTTATCGTTCGAAGAAATGACAGAAAAAGCAATTACATATTCAAAAGAAAATAAAATACATTCTTACGTAAAAAAAGCACTTACATTTATTAATATTTACAATTCAAATAATAGAGATGAATTTTATATGTGGCTAAATAAATTCGAGTATGTAGCAGATATAATCAACGTACCAGATGAGGAAATTGTTGAATTCTTTAATAAAATGGTTGACCAAGATGTCCATACGAGAGTCAAGCAGAATTTTCCTACTGTCAACTTCTACGAACTTTCATATGAACCAACAGTAAGCTATTTTTTCCGTTATTTTCATTCCAACGAAGTAGATTTAGATCTTGAACGTTTTAAGTGTCGAAATCAATATGTAAATGAAACGATAAAAGAATATGCAATAAATTTAATGAAATTATCAAATAAGTGCAGTTATACTATTGACCAAAATGATATTTTATGCGAACAATTCTTAATTGGAATCCAAGACGATAATATGAGAAATTATATAAAACATTTTCCTGGCTTATCGTTCGAAAAGATGATAGAAAAAGCAATTACATATTCCGAGGAAAATGAAATACATTCTTATGTAAATGAAGCACTTACACTTATTAATATTTACAATACAAACAATGCAGAAACATTTTATGTGTGGTTTAATAGATTTGAGTATGTAGCAAAAAAGATCGAGATACCAAGTGATAAAATGGGTAAATTCTTCGTTACAATGGTGAACGATGATGTCCATACGCTTGTCAAAAATAAATACGATAATATAAACTTTTCTAATATTTCATACAATGATATGTTAAAGAACTACTTTAATTTCTTTTCTGATAATAACGAGAATCAATTGCACAGAGATCGTTTTAAAAGTCGAATTCAGTACGACGACGAAACGTTAGAAGAATACATCATTAATTTAAAAGAAATATTAAATATGTGCAATTATATAAAAAGACATGATTCAAAATTTTGCAAACAATTCCAGTGTGGAATCCGAAACAATAAATTAAAAAAATATTTAATAGCAAATCCTTGCTCTGTAATCGATAAATTGGTGGCAAAGACAATTGAATTTGAAAAGAATAATGAAATACTTTCTTATATGGATCAAGCACTTTCAATGATTCATATTTACAACATGGAAACGGAAGATGAGTTTCACTTTTGGTTAAATAAATTTGAGTATGTTGCAGACACGATTAAAGTACCAGAAAATTTGATGCTGGCATTCTTTAATAAAATGGTTGACCAAGATGTTCATAGGACAGTCATGCAGAATTTTCCTACTGTCAACTTCTCCGAACTTTCATATGAACAAATAGTAAGCTATTTTCACCGTTATTTTCATTCCAACAAAGTAGATTTAGATCTTAAACGTATTAAGTGTCGAAATCAATATGAAAATGAAACGATAAAAGAATATGCAATAAATTTAATGAAATTATCAAATAAGTGCAGTCATACTAGTGACCGAAATGAAATTTTATGCGAACAATTCTTAATTGGAATCCGCGACGATAATATAAGAAATTATATAAAACATTTTGTTGGCTTATCGTTCCAAGAAATGACAGAAAAAGCAATTACATATTCAAAAGAAAATAAAATACATTCTTATGTAAATAAAGCACTTACACTTATTAATATTTACAATACAAACAATGCAGAAAAATTTTATGTGTGGTTTAATAGATTTGAATATGTAGCAAAAAAGATCGAGATACCAAGTGATAAAATGGGTAAATTCTTCGTTACAATGGTGCACGATGATGTCCATACGCTTGTCAAAAATAAATACCCTATTATAGACTTTCTTAAACTTTCGCAAAAAGATACATTAAAGAACTACTTTAATTTCTTTTCTGATAATAACGAGAATCAATTGCACAGAGATCGTTTTAAAAGTCGAATTCAGTACGACGACGAAACGTTAGAAGAATACATCATTAATTTAAAAGAAATATTAAATATGTGCAATTATATAAAAAGACATGATTCAAAATTTTGCAAACAATTCCAATATGGAATCCGAAATGATAAATTAAAAAAATATTTAATAGAAAATCCTTGCTCTGTAATCGATGAAATGGTGGCAAAGACAATTGAATTTGAAAAGAATAATGAAATACTTTCTTATATGGATCAAGCACTTTCAATGATTCATATTTACAACATGGAAACGGAAGACGAGTTTCACGTTTGGTTAAATAAATTTGAGTATGTTACAGACACGATTAAAGTACCAGAAAATTTGATGCTGGCATTCTTTAATAAAATGGTTGACCAAGATGTTCATACGAGAGTCAAGCAGAATTTTCCTACTGTCAACTTCTCCGAACTTTCATATGAACAAATAATAAGCTATTTTCTCCGTTATTTTCATTCCAACAAAATAGATTTAGATCTTAAACGTATTAAGTGTCGAAATCAATATGAAAATGAAACGATAAAAGAATATGCAATAAATTTAATGAAATTATCAAATAAGTGCAGTCATACTAGTGACCGAAATGAAATTTTATGCGAACAATTCTTAATTGGAATCCGCGACGATAATATAAGAAATTATATAAAACATTTTGTTGGCTTATCGTTCCAAGAAATGACAGAAAAAGCAATTACATATTCAAAAGAAAATAAAATACATTTATATGTTAGTAAAGCACTTACACTTATTAATATTTACAATACAAACAATGCAGAAAAATTTTATGTGTGGTTTAATAGATTTGAATATGTAGCAAAAAAGATCGAGATACCAAGTGATAAAATGGGTAAATTCTTCGTTACAATGGTGCACGATGATGTCCATACGCTTGTCAAAAATAAATACCCTATTATAGACTTTCTTAAACTTTCACAAAAAGATACATTAAAGAACTACTTTAATTTTTTTTCTGATAATAACGAGAATCAATTGCACAGAGATCGTTTTAAAAGTCGAATACAGTACGACGACGAAACGTTAGAAGAATACATCATTAATTTAAAAGAAATATTAAATATGTGCAATTATATAGAAAGACATGATTCAAAATTTTGCAAACAATTCCAATATGGAATCCGAAATGATAAATTAAAAAAATATTTAATAGAAAATCCTTGCTCTGTAATCGATGAAATGGTGGCAGAGACAATTGAATTTGAAAAGAATAATGAAATACTTTCTTATATGGATCAAGCACTTTCAATGATTCATACTTACAACATGGAAACGGAAGACGAGTTTCACGTTTGGTTAAATAAATTTGAGTATGTTGCAGACACGATTATAGTACCAGAAAAGTTGATGCTGGCATTCTTTAATAAAATGGTTAAACAAAATGTCCAAAACAATGTCAAGCAGAGTTGGCTTAATGTCAACTTCTCCGGACTTTCATATGAACAAACAGTAAGCCATTTTCTCCGTTATTTTCTTCCCTCCGAAGACAATTTATATCTTAAACGTTTTAAGTGTCGAAATCAATATGAAAATGAAACGATAAAAGAATATGCAATAAATTTAATGAAATTATCAAATAAGTGCAGTCATACTAGTGACCGAAATGAAATTTTATGCGAACAATTCTTAATTGGAATCCGCGACGATAATATAAGAAATTATATAAAACATTTTCCTTGCTTATCGTTCGGAAAGATGATAGAAAAAGCAATTACATATTCAGAAGAAAATAAAATACATTTTTATGTAAATAAAGCACTTACATTTATTAATATTTACAATACAAACAATGCAGAAAAATTTTATGTGTGGTTTAATAGATTTGAGTATGTAGCAAAAAAGATCGAGATACCAAGTGATAAAATGGGTAAATTCTTCGTTACAATGGTGAACGATGATGTCCATACGCTTGTCAAAAATAAATACGATAATATAAACTTTTCTAATCTTTCATACAATGATATATTAAAGAACTACTTTAATTTTTTTTCTAATAATAACGAGATTCAATTGCACAGAGATCGTTTTAAAAGTCGAATTCAGTACTACGACGAAACGTTAGAAGAATACATCATTAATTTGAAAGAAATATTAAATATGTGCAATTATAAAAAAATACATGATTCAAAATTTTGCAAACAATTCCAGTGTGGAATCCGAAACAATAAATTAAAAAAATATTTAATAGAAAATCCTTGCTCTGTAATCGATGAAATGGTGGCAAAGACAATTGAATTTGAAAAGAATAATGAAATACTTTCTTATATGGATCAAGCACTTTCAATGATTCATATTTACAATCAAGAAACGGGAGATGATTTTCACGTTTGGTTAAATAAATTTGAGTATGTTGCAGACATGATTAAAGTACCAGAAAAGTTGATGCTGGAATTCTTTAATAAAATGGTTAAACAAAATGTCCAAAACAATGTCAAGCAGAGTTGGCTTAATGTCAACTTCTCCGGACTTTCATATGAACAAACAGTAAGCCATTTTCTCCGTTATTTTCTTCCCTCCGAAAACGATTTAGATCTTAAACGTTTTAAGTGTCGAAATCAATATGAAAATGAAACGATAAAAGAATATGCTATAAATTTAACAAAAATATCAAATAAGTGCATTTCTGTGAGTAACAAAAAGGAAATATTATGCGAACAATTCTTTAAAGGAATCCGCGAAGATAATGTAAGAAATTATATAAAACAGTTTCTTGGCATATCGTTCGAAGACATGGTAGACAAAGCTATTGCAATTGTAGAGGATAATAAAATACTTTCTTACGTAAACGAGGCAATTACAATCATTAATATTTACAATCCAAATAATAGAGATGAATTTTATATGTGGCTAAATAAATTCGAGTATGTAGCAGATATAATCAACGTACCAGATGAGGAAATGGTTGAATTCTTTAATAAAATGGTTGATCAAAATGTCCATACAAATGTCAGGCAGAAATTCCTTACTGTCAACTTCTCTGAACTTCCATACGAGGAGACAGTTAATAAATATCTTTGTTATTTTCTTCCCCACGAAGTTGATTTACACTTAAAACGTTTTAAGTGTCGAAATCAATATGAAAATGAAACGATAGATAAATACGCTAAACATTTATTGAAATTATTAAATAAGTGCAGTATTGCAAATAACCGAAACGAAATATTATGTGAACAATTCCTTAAAGGAATCTGCGACGATAGTATAAGACATTATTTAAAACATTTCCCTGAATTATCGTTCGGAAAGATGATAGAAAAAGCAATTACATATTCAGAAGAAAATAAAATACATTTATATGTAAATAAAGCACTTACACTTATTAATATTTACAATACAAACAATGCAGAAAAATTTTATGTGTGGTTTAATAGATTTGAGTATGTAGCAAAAAAGATCGAGATACCAAGTGATAAAATGGGTAAATTCTTCGTTACAATGGTGAACGATGATGTCCATACGCTTGTCAAAAATAAATACGATAATATAAACTTTTCTAATCTTTCATACAATGATATATTAAAGAACTACTTTAATTTCTTTTCTGATAATAACGAGAATCAATTGCACAGAGATCGTTTTAAAAGTCGAATTCAGTACGACGACGAAACGTTAGAAGAATACATCATTAATTTAAAAGAAATACTTAATATGGGCAAATATAAACGCGACGATATAATTTTCTGCGAACAATTTAAATATGGAATCCGAAACTATAAATTAAAAAGATATTTATTAGAAAATCCTTGGACGCTAATCGATGAAGTGGTGCCAAAGGCAATTGAATTTGAAAGGAGAAACAAAATACTTCATTCTAGGAAATAAGCACTTTCAATGATTTACACTTACAATCAAAAAATGGAACGTTAGTTTCACGTTTAATTAAATAAATTTGAGTACATAGAAGATATGATTAAAGTACCAGAAAAGTTGATGCTGGAATTCTTTAATAAAATGGTTAAACAAAATGTCCAAAACAATGTCAGGCAGAGTTGGCTTGGTGTCAACTTCTCCGAACTTTCATATGAACAAACAGTAAGCTATTTTCTCCTTTATTTTCATTCCTCCGAAGTAAATTTAGATTTTAAACGTTTTATGTGTCGAAATCAATATGAAAATTAAACGATAAAAGAATATGCCATAAATTTAATGAAATTATCAAATAAGTGCAGTCATACTAGTGACCAAAACGAAATATTATGCGAACAATTCTTTAAAGGAATCCGCGACGATAATGTCAGAAATTATTTAAAACAGTTTGTTGGTTTATCGTTCGAAGACATGGTGGAAAAAGCCATTATATTTTCTGAAGAAAATATTATGTCGAGTCATAAGTAACTTCCGTTCCTTTATCAGATATTTATTTCGCTCTCATTAAATAAAAAAATTACATTAATTTATTCCGTATTTACCACCGTTATCTATAACCTTCTCCTATCTTCTTGGCAGTTTATAAATTTTTTCTTGTAAAATGTGACTGGTTTGGACTGGAAGAAGTTTTCGACAGCCTGCGTAATTTGCTCTTCAGAATTGAAAGATTTTCTATTCAAAAAATTTTCTAAGGAACAGAAAAGGTTGTAGTCTTTCTGGGCAAGATCTGGGGAGTAAGGAGGATGTGGTGAAACAGATCATCCAAGCTCAAGAATTTGTTCTTGAGTCACCTTTGTTTTATGTGGTCTCGCGTTGTCGAGCAGAAGGATGACATTTCTGCAATTGACGATTCTCTAATATCTCCAGGTAGCAGATAACGGTTGATTGCGATGTATTCAACCTTTCTACTATATATCTTGTCAATTGACGTGGATTTTGCTCCAATACTGCCTTTAAAAGGTTGTCGTTGAAGTTGGAAGGACGTCCCGACTTCGGTTTGTCTTTTAAAGTCATATCTCCAGAACGGAATTTTACGAACCAATTTCTAACTGCCCGATCAGTTATCAATCCTTCACCATACACTCTGCATATTTTTTCGTCTGTCGTTTTAGCACTATTGCCTTGTTTAAATTCCCAAAGCATCACAAGACGAATATGTACTTTTTGACTGTCCATTTCAGAGGATAAAGAGAAGCAGTTTATTTTAACGTGTATCATACAAAGTTATTGACGAAAGACTAACGGAAACCTCGTATAGCTAATGAAATCAATAACTCGTTGTATTGGTAACTCATAGCAGATAAATTCGAATAATAGATTCTACATAGCTGTGTCGGAAGTTACTTATGACTCGACCTAATATTTTGATATTTTTTTTCTTTTATTCTTCCTTATATATATATATAATATATCGATCGATTGAAAATATGTTTCCTTTCTTTTTTGGTTAAATAAATAAATAATAACAATTAGTAACTTATCTTCTCATACTTCCAATCTTTCCCCTTTTTGCCTGGTCATGGTATATATATTTATAAAATTAAATAAATAAATAAATGAATAAAAATATAACAATAAAAGAAAAATAATTGGTTTACATTAGCGAATGTAATCGATCATCAAGCAAGGTGGGGGGAACAGGTTTCTTTATCAACTATATTCTATGTAAAAAGAAAATTAATAATGATAATAATAATAATAATAATAACATTAATTAAAAAATAAACAAAAAACATTAAAAAGTAGCAAGAAAAATTATTAATAATAATAATATTAATTATTACTATTTTGTTTTTAAGTTATTTTCTTTAAGTTATTTTTGAGGTTATTGAGGTTATATTTGTTTGTAGAATATATGACTTAAGCAATTTAAAATTATTGTCGTGAGTTCGATTAATTCAACGTACGAATGAGTGAGATAGGAAAGGATAGATAAATCAATCAACACAATTTTACGCGGTATAGAACACTTGCCGAGGCATAAAAGTTCTCTCGAAGTTGGGAGAAAAGCCGGGGCAAGCGGTGACTTTATTTAAACAAATGATACAGTAAGTAGTATCCTGCGGACAAGTTAAAGAAAGAACACGAGCACTAATTTCATCGCGAAGGACCTCTTTCTTCCTTACGCTAGAGATCTCTCTTACCTTTGTTTCCGTCGCAATTATTCAAGATACCACAATCTACCTAAACACGTGACCAGTCCTACAAATACGCGTTGTACTCGACACTAACAACTTCAACCTGGGTGTAGCCTGAACCGCTGCAATACTATCCTACGTTGGCAGAGTGGCAAGCACTGCAAAAAAACACTGCTACTCTCTGTAAAAGGAATGGTTGTAGCTTTGCAGCTACAACCCTCGAATGGTTGTGTCTCTGCACAACCCTTAAACTCACACGTTGGTAACTTGGAAGCGCACCAAAAAGAACACCACAGCTCTCACTTGCAAGGGGACCTTACACTGGGACCCCCACAGATCTTAATGTGCTTTGGTATAACAGTAATATACTTTTAGGGTGTTATCGTGGTAAAGGTTTTTTCAAAATGCGCAGTAGTTTTTGAGAAAAAAGGTTTTGAAGTTTTGACTTTTGTTGTATATATGTTTATATTATTTTAATTTCGACCGTGTATAAAGTGACGCGATAGCGTCAATAGTAGCGTTCTCGCTTCTCGCGCGGTTAGTCGGTGTTCGATCCTTCGTGGGGGAAGTTTTTTTTATTAATTTTTTTTCTAACTGTTTTTAATTTTTTTTTCATATTTCTTAATTTTTAAATATATACAGGAAAGAGAAAATTATTTATTACAAAAAAATTAGAAATAATAAATTTTTTAACATCACATAACGTCACTTGATACACGGTCGAAATAAAAATAATATAAACATATATACAACAAAAGTCAAAACTTTAAAACCTTTTTTCTCAAAAACGACTGCGCATTTTGAAAAAACCCTTTACCACGATAACACCCTAAAAGTATACTACTAATATACCAAAGCTCGTTAAGATCTGTGGGGGTCCCAGTGTAAGGTCCCCTTGTTAGATAAGGCCAATATGGCTTCACTCTCTATTTTCAGAAAGAAACACTTTCTCCTCGCTATCCAGATCTGGACTACCGCGTGCGCCCTCGAGACCAAGGCCCAACGCACGCATACCCCCTCCCAACTATCTCAAGACGCACTCGCATGTACCTGGCGTGCTAAGGCGGTCCTACATGTATCTCTAATGCCCCCGCGCGCCCTCACACCACAACTGAGGCAATCGTGACCGCTCCTATTTAGGATGTGATTTTAACCAATCTAATGTCTCAACGCCGTCGCTATCTAACTTATTCCGCGCGCAATACAAATCGGTCAAATGCCCTAATTTCACCGAACAATAATGTAACTGTTGATTCTGCTTAACGTTAAAACTTGTATGTACGATTGAAATCGATCATAACAAAAATCGATAGTAACTAAAAATCGATAGTTACTGTGCGCGCACTAATCGATAGAGAGTTACTAGTAACTAGCGTCCATAACCCCCACCACTCGACCTTCGAGTGAGTGCACCCTGCAGGGCCCATTACAAAAGACATTCAGTCTATTCCTTCGCTGGACGCATACGAGAATATTTCGAGACAACGAGCGAGAGGGAGTATTAGAAGGACAAAGAATTTATCTGTCAAGCGAATACATCTTACAGATATTATATCGACGGTGGTGGATCGCAGAGGCGATATTATAACGACGATAGTGGAGAAAGAGGCAATAATTAAGCTTAATCCAATCGCCGGAGGAATTTTGGCAAATACAGTAACTGTTGATTCTGCTTAACGTTAAAACTTGTAATAGAGTCTACGAAAATTTGATTCTTCTCCTTGCTTGTTTATTATTATTATTTCTACAGAAGACTTATGTAGGACGCTAAATAAATTCTCCTTCTCTACTTCTATCTAAAAGCAAATAGATTGAATTAGTGAGTCAGTCGTTTAGAATACGTTAAAACTTTAAGATAATAGTTAAACTTTTGTACGATTATTCTTGCTAATTTTATAGTTTTGTTCAAAATATTTCAATATTTACATTAAGAAACTTAGATCGTTTATCTACATTTCAAATATAAAAGAAATAATAGAAAATATAAAACGTATACGTGTTTCTAAACTTTCGAGATCTTTCAAGATTACATTATAAAAGTGTACTGATGTTGGTGATAATAGCATAAACAAAAAGTCCGAACAAAGAATTTTCAAACGTTCAACTATTATTCAACAATAAGTAATTAGAAGTTTTCCCTTTTTTCTAAATAATGTGTAACAATAATACATCACAAGACGTTAATCAAATATCTTACTATGTAAATTTGGCTCTTTCATTTATGCCTATCTTGAAAAAAAAGAAGTATTTAAGAACGTTTCATACGTGGTTAAATAAATTTGAGTATGTGGCAGAAATGATCAAGGTACCAGACAATAAAATCATTGAATTCTTTGAAAACATGGTGCAAGAGAATATCCATAAACGTATCATGAAAAGAATCTCTGATACAAATTCGTCAGAACTTTCATACGAAAAAATAATAAATCATTACGTCCGTTATTACTGTGCTACAACTGAAATTATCTTCTATAGGAGACGTTTTAAAGATCGAAGTCAGTATGAACAGGAAACCATAGAGAAATATTCCATTAATTTAGAGAAACTACATGATAAGTGCGGCTTTAAAAAAGACAAGGAAACTAGATTGTGTAAACAGTTCCTAATTGGAATCCGCAGGGAAGATTTAAGAACCCATTTAACAATATCTCTGGACAAATCATTCGATGAAACTGTTAGAAAGGCAATTAAATTTGAAAGAACAAAAGAAATACTTCCTTATATGGATCAAGCACTTTCAATGATTAATACTTACAATTTAGCAACGGCAGGCGAGTTTCACGTTTGGTTAAATAAATTTGAGTACACAGCAGATATGATCGAGGTACCAGACCAGTTGATGCTTGAATTCTTCGAACAAATGATAGATAATGACGTTCACAGAGATTTCAGAGAAAACAACCCTACTTTAAGCTTAACTGAACTTACATACGAAGATAAAATACTAAAGTACCATCATTATTTTTCACCCTCGGATGTTGATTTGCATGTAAAACGTCTCAAGTGTAGAAATCAATATGAAAATGAAAAGATAGATAAATATGCTAAGAATTTATTGAAATTATTTAATAAGAGCAGTTCTGCGAGTAACAAAAACGAATTATTATGCGAACAATTCTTTAATGGAATAAGCGACGACAATATAAGAAATTATTTAAAACAGTTTTCTGGCTTATCGTTCGAAGAATTAGTAGAGAAAGCCATTAAATTTTGGAAGGATGAAGAAATAACATTTTACGTAAACCAAGCATTTACAATGATAGATATTTTCGAATATTCATCTCTATTGAACTGGATTAAATATGTAATTGCTTAATAAATATCTTAACGGTTTAACGTATGCCCAACGACTAACAGTTTAAACTTTATTTCTTTTAGATAGGAGTGGTTATGGGGAAAACATTTATCGCTTTACATTTGCCCTTTGTTGCGTAATCCTACGCAAGCGAATGAGTGAGAATCATCTGGACGTTTCGAGACGTATCGACGCGTGCCGAGATATAGCGACAAAGAAACATCTTAGTTACGGTGTAACAAAGGAGCGCAGCGAACTCCTTGCAGGGCGCTTTCGTTCTTCTAGCACGCGTTCTCCCACCATTTCTATTAGTCCAATCATATGCATCGACAGCTACGTTATCCAACTTTTCTGTAATTGGTCTGCGCGTTGCATCGTCTTTTTCTATAAAAGCCGCGTGCTTTCACGCTTTAATGTTATTCTACCACGAGACATGCGAGCAATCAATTCGAAGAGAACTACACTCCTGCGCTACTATTACATCAGTGGAAAAAAGGAACAAGAGAAGAAGGTCACGTGGTCAGAATTATATTCTGCATTTGGATTAACATCATCAGCGATAGCTGACGAAAGGCTTTTCCCTGCAACGAGCCAAATAATTCGTACTTATTAGTACTGAATGGGCACAAAAAATATATTTTAATTTATTTTCAACTACCCTCATTCCTCATCCACCTATAAGTGCATTTTCAACGACAAGAAAACCACCGGAGTACCGATATAAGGCATCGGTCGTTCAACAATTTCTGATATATCGTTTGATGAATTGATAAGTAATGCTATTAGCATAGAAGAAAAATTACAGGAACATAAAAATGAAACAAGTAAAATTACAATAATCTAACCGTAAATTAATATTGAAATTTCTGTTCTTTAATAATTTGCAACGTTAAATAATTGATTAAAAATATTTTACATTATATGAACATTTTTTCAAATAACAAACACAAGTTAAATAAAATGAAGTAACTGTTAAAGTTGTGTTACTATCTTTAAACACAATTCTTTAATGTTATGGAATAAATTCAAACAATTATAATTGGATCTTACAAAATTATCGAAATATATTTATATATTTAAGATATAAATAATTGTTTTTTACGCTAAATATTTTTTAAGAATTAAATGAAAAAATAAAGTTATTATTGTTTTTTAAGACGATATTGTTATTTATTTAAATTTTGTACTAAACAGGTACACAATTATATGACATTTATATATTAGGTGTACAAATAAGTTTCCGCCGTTTTAATGTAGATAGCGTGGCGCGGAGTTTCCGTTAACTTTCGCAGATGATATCCTGCTTAAAAATTAGTTTGGACGTTTAAGAACAACATAACCTATTAATATTATTGAATTCATATTGGTAAAATTGTTGAGTATGGTACCTTTATACTATATTTATACACACATATATATATATATATATATATATATATGAGTGTGTGTCGAGAGCCTATGGTAGGGAGCTACAATTGTAGCCAGCATGCGTGTGTACGTTCAGTTGGTAGAGAGCAAGCGGCTAGTCATAACACTTAGAATGTAAGAAATTAATCTAGGATTAGAATAAAGAGTTATTTTTAGAGTTTATTAACCCACAACTATTTTATTTAATCCACCTAACATCAACATGGTAGCAGAGCGTGGTTACGATATAAAAGTAAGTGTTTAATTAACATATGGCTAAAGAGATTAATTAAAAATTAAAGATAATAAAAGGAAGAATAAATGGCTGATCAAGCAAGAATTGATGATATTCGTATTCCAATATTTGATGGAGTTAATTATAGTGCATGGAAATTTAGACTTTTGACTTTATTAGAGTATAAAGAATGTGATAAGCCTGCAATAAGGAAAAGGTTGGATACAGAAAATGAAGCTAGTTGGAAAAAGTTAGATCTAAAAGCGAAAACGATATTAATTAGTTCTGTATCCGATAAACAATTAGAATATCTGAGTGAGTGTACGACGACGTTTGAAATGATAAATAAATTAGAAACTTTATACACAAGTAAATCAACTGCACTGCAAATAATCAATCGGAATAAATTAGATAAAATAAAATTGGAAAACTATCACACAGTAGATGAATTTTTCATTGAATTTGAAAAAGCCTGTAATGAGTTTAAACAGGCTGGCGGAAAATTATTAGAAGAAGAGAAAATGAGATATATTATAAAAGCACTTCCATCTAGTTATGCACATATTGGAGATTTTATTGATTTGGTGCCAGAAGATCAAAAGACTGTTGATTTAATAAAATCTAAGATTCGAGAAAAGAAGATAAATGCCAATGATAGTGAAAATAAAATAAATACGAGTACATTTAATGTTAAAACTAAAGGTCAATGTTTTAACTGTGGCAAAACAGGACATCATATAAAAGATTGCTGGCATAACAAACAAAGACAATATCAGAAGTCATCGAGAGGACAAATGGGGTCTCGCAGAGGCAACACGTACAGAGGTCGAGGAAGAGGTCATGAACAACAACAGAAATCATCGCACGAATCCTGGGCAACACAGGTAGTTCAAGGAAATGTAAACCAGTGTAGTGAGAGTGAAAACGAGAATGAGAACATTATAGAATGGTTACTTGATAGTGGTTGCACAGATCATATCGTAAATGATCAGAAATATCTATGTGATATAACAGATTTGAGAAACCCAATAGAAGTTATCCTCCCAAATGATAAAAAGTTAAAAGCTACTAAGATAGGAAGCGTAAATACGGTGTTCAAAACGTATAACTATGAAACAAATGTTGAATTAAAAAATGTATTTTTTGTAGAAGGGATAAAAAGAAATTTATTAAGCATATCGAAAATAACCGAGAAGAATAAAGTAGTAGCATCTGGTAAATATGCAAAAATTTATAATAATTATCATAAATTAACAGCAGTAGCAGAAAAGACTGATGGTTTGTATCATATGACTAGCTTTATACGTAAGAATAATAAGGATAATGTTTACCCAAATTCTGTTAAAATAACAAGTAAAGAAAAATGGCATAGAGCACTTGGCCATATAAATTTTAGGTATTTAAGTAAACTAGTAAGGGATAAAATGCTCGATGGGTTACCAGATAAGATAGAAAAAGGTTTTATGCAATGTATAAATTGTAAGCAAAGCAAAATGGCTAATGTACCATTTGAAAATAAGCGGACTAGGTCAAAAGAAATATTAGAGGTAATTCACACAGACTTAAATGGGCCTCATAGGACTCCTGGTTACAAAGGAGAAAGATATTTTGTAAGTTTCATTGATGATTATAGTAGATGTACTAAGATATATTGTATTAAAAGTAAAGATGAGACAGCTGATTGTCTAATTGAATTTGTAAACTTAGTAGAAAACCAATTCGGTAAAGGTATAAAAAAATTAAGGTGTGATAATGGTACAGAGTACTTAAATAAGAGAATTTATGATTTCGTAAAAAGTAAGGGTATTGAGATATTAAATTGTCCCCCATATGTTCATGAACTCAATGGAGTAGCAGAAAGGTACAATAGGTCAGCAATGGACATGGGCAGATGCTTAGCAAGAGAAGCAAAAGTTAATATTAAGTATTGGCCTGAAATAATGAAAACGGTAGCGTATTTGAAAAATCGTACGATAGCCAATACGCTGGAAAATAAAACTCCTTATGAGATTTTCTTTGGTACAAAACCAAATATTAAACATTTAAAAATATACGGAAGTAAGGTTTTTGTAAGAGTCCCAGAAGTTTTAAGAAAAGGAAAATGGGATGATAAATCAAATTAGGGATTTTGGTTGGGTACAATCATGATAGTTACAGAGTTCTAGTCGATAATAAAGTTATAGATGCAAGACATGTTGAAGTAATTGAAAATGAGAATGATTTGATTTATGGTGAAAATGGAACCAAAGACAGAAACGAAAAGAATGAAAATGAAAAATTTAATTTTGTAAATTTAGAAAATGGTACTCCTATTTCTGTGCAAACCAAGGAGGAACTTAGAGATAGTGATGAAGATAAGAATAATGAAGTAGAAAACACTAATGAGAAAATTGGAAGTAATGAGTGGAAAAATGAAAGCAATAGAGACCCAGAGAGTGTATCACAGAGAACAAGAAATAAGGTAAAAAGATTTGGAGATCCTACAACGTATTGCATCTCTGTAAACTATATGGATATAAATGTACCTCAATCATTTGAGGAAGCATTAAATTGCGAGGAACATGAGAAATGGGAAGTAGCGATGAAAGACGAAATTAAGAATATAAATGAAAACAAAACCTGGGTTTTAGTAAATAGGAAAAATAGTAAGAATATTATTGATACCAAATGGGTATATACTAAAAAGGTGAATGGTAGATTTAGGGCAAGATTGGTTGCCAGAGGGTTTAAACAGAAAAATGCAATTGATGATATTTATGCTCCTGTAGCGAGCAATCAGGCTATAAAGTTTTTGTTATCTTTCTGTTGCATTAATGGATTGACAATTGAAGTAGTAGACGTAGATTCAGCCTTCTTGTATGGAGATGTAATCTCAGAGGTATATTGAACAGCCTAAAGGTTTTAGTGATGGCACAGATAGAGTTATGAAATTAGTAAAGTCAATGTATGGTCTAAGTGAGAGTCCACGAGATTGGTATAGATGTTTTAATAAGTATGTAGAAAGCTTAGGATTTAGGACAAATGGTATAGAATTATGTTTATATGTACACGGTACAGGAGATAATAAAGTCTACTTAATGAATTATGTTGACGATATAATAATATGTTGTAAAAATAAAAATAAAATTAAAGTTATTAAAAGATTATTAGGGGAAAAATTTAAAATTAAAGACATAGGAGAAATTAAAGAATACTTAGGTATAGAGATAGACTATAATATAGAGAAGAATGAAATGAAATTAAGTCAAAGTAAATATATAGAAAAGCTAGCAGATAAATATGATGTAGTAAATAGTAAGTGTTATAATACCCCAATGGAAACAAGATTAAATGTAGAAAAACCGGATTGTTGCAATGAAAATATTATGTATAAAAACCTACTAGGGGCCTTGTTGTATATTAGTTCGGGCACAAGGCCAGATATAAGTTATAGTGTAAACTACCTTAGCCGATTTCAGAATTGTTATACGAGTACACATTTTAGATATGCTTTGAGAATCTTGAAATATTTATATGGTACCAAAGATTTAAAGTTATGTTACAATAAAAATGAGAACTATGAGACTGTTGATTGTTATGTAGACGCTGATTGGGCAGGTGATAGTTCAGATAGAAAGTCAACAACAGGATATGCGATTAGATTATATGGAAACTTGATCTATTGGAAATCGCGAAAACAGAAGTGCATTACCAAAGCGTCAACATATGCCGAATATGTAGCATTATCGGAATTGGTAACTGAAGTAAAATATATAAAGGAACTAATAAAAGTATTTGAAATTGAAATGGAAAAACCGATTAAAATATACGAAGATAATTCAGGGGTAATAAATATTGCAAAGTACGGTAATTTTACGAAAAACTCAAAACACATTGAAATTCACTATCACTATGTACATGAGAGTGTAGAACAAAAGATTATCGAGGTACTCAAAGTAGAATCCGAAAAAAATCTAGCAGATATGTTTACAAAAGCGTTATGTAGAGATAAGTTTGAAAAATTTAGAAGAATGTTAAATTTAAAATAAAGTTGTATTTGAAATGATAATAAATGATAGTGGGATATAGTATAAAGGTAAGGAAGCATGTTGAGTATGGTACCTTTATACTATAATTTATACACACATATATATATATATATATATATGTGTGTGTCGAGAGCCTATGGTAGGGAGCTACAATTGTAGCCAGCATGCGTGTACGTTCAGTTGGTAGAGAGCAAGCGGCTAGTCGTAACACTTAGAATGTAAGAAATTAATCTAGGATTAGAATAAAGAGTTATTTTTAGAGTTTATTAACCCACAACTATTTTATTTAATCCACCTAACATAACAAAAATATAATTTTTTTTATTTGAAAATGTCCAAATTTGAGCCAAATAAGCGTCATTTGCGGGAAATATTAGTTTACTTCTTTAATATAAAGAAATCTGCTGCTGAGGCGCATCGATTGCTTGTAGAAGCATATGGTGAGACTGCTTTGAGTGAGAGAACGTGTCGTGAGTTGTTTCAAAAGTTTAAAAACGGTTATTTCGACGTAGAAGACAAAGATCGCAGTGGAAGGCCAAAAATTTACGAGGATGCAGAATTGGAGGAAATATTTGAAGAAGATTCATCTCAAACACAAAAAGAACTTGCTGTAACATTAGAAGTCACTCAGCAAGCAGTCTCACATCGTTTAAAATCATTAGGAATGATTAATAAACAAGGAAATTTGGTTCCGTACGAATTAAAGCCGAGAGATATTGAACGCCGATTATGCTTAAGTGAAATACTGCTTGCTACACATAAAAAAGGGATTTTTTACATCTTATCATCACTGGTGACGAGAAATGGATACATTATGATAATCCAAAAAGAAGAAAATCATGGGGATTACCAAGCCATGCGTCAACATCAACAGCAAAACTGAATATTCACTGAAAAAAACTCATGCTGTGTATTTGGTGGGATCAGCTGGGTGTAGTGTATTATGAGTTGCTTAATTCGAGCGAAACAATCACCGGAGCCCTCTATCGAACACAATTAATAAGATTGAGCCGAGCTCTGAAGGAAAAACGCCCTCAATACTATTCTAGACACGAAAAAATTATTCTTCTGCATGACAATGCTCGTCCACATGTAGCGGCTCCCGTGAAAAAGTATTTGGAAACACTTGATTGGGAAGTGTTACCCCACCCGCCGTATTCACCAGACATTGCACCGTCCGATTATCACCTATTTCGGTCCATGGCACATGCTCTGTCGGAGCAGCGGTTCAAATCATATGAAGATACCAAAAATTGGGTTGATTCGTGGATAGCCTTAAAAGACAAGGAGTTCTTCCGACGTGGGATCCGAATGTTGCCTGAGAGATGGGAAAAAGTCATTGCAAGTGATGGACAGTATTTTAAATAACCTTAAAATTACCATTCTTCTAGAATAAATACTTAATTTTTAATAAAAAACGGCGGAAACTTATTTGTACACCTAATACGTGCGTATTGACAAGTATGACAAATCGTCAGTATGTGAGAGACATAAAGTGTGAAAGTATTGAATGCAAGCTAAATTAGGTCATCGGCCAAATAATGTAAATAGTCGAATAACTATAATTTATTAAGTGTAGAGGTTAACGAAATATTAAAAAAAAATCACTTAAGAAGGCAGTTAGCGTCTAATACTCAAACAGCGTACTTGTCTTATTGTATTAATATTGTTTTGTATTTTATTTATCAAAATATATTATTTTTTGCGTGCAAAGAAATTCTCTTACTTAAAACTAAACTTCCATAAACATTATCAGAATTCCTTTTTTCTGTTCGTCAGATATCCTTTCGAAATGTTGACAAAAATAGAAAAATCAAACATTCATGTAGGGATTAATTATGAGTTATGCATGAGGAGGCCGTAATTAGCACATTTAAGTGTAAAAATTCAAAGCTTACCAGGTCAATATTTAATATATAACAAAATATTTGAGATTCATTAATAGCAAATTATATATGTCTTTTTAATACATAGGAGACTTTAAACATTTTCGATCAAAGTAATCATTAAAAACAATTTATTAAATATCTTGATAAACTATGCATTTTTAAGGTTATGTCATATATTTTATAGTTTCTTAAGTAGTCCCAAAGAAAGAACTATACGTTCAACAAGATCAGAATATAACGTTCTGATTTCTTTTTACCTTGCTCAACTTCTCAGCGATACATTTATTATTAATTAATTTATAATAATCAAAATATTATGAGAATATCAATATATCAATATCAATAGATTATTTTTTATATATAAAATCATAACACTGTCAGAAGTATAATCTAACTATTGATTCTGCTTATAATTTAAATTTGTAATATTCTACGAAAATTTTCTTTCTCTCATTGCTTGTAATATTATTGTTATTATTTCTACAAAAGACTAATGTAGGACATTAGATAAATTCTCCTTCGCAATTTCTACCTAGAAACAAATAAATTTAAATAGTGTCAGTCGTTAAGAATACGGTAATCCGTTTAGATATTAGTTGGACTTTTGTATGTTTATTCTTGTTACCTCTATAGTTTTGTTCAAAATATTTCAAATATACGCTACGAAACTTAGATCGTTTACCTACATTTCAAATATAAAAGAAGCAATAGAAAATGTAAAACGTATACGTTTTTCTAAACTTTCGAGTTCTTTCAAAATTACTCTAAGAAAAGTGTACTGAAGTTGGTGGTAGTAGTATAAACAGAAAGACCGAACAAAGAATTTTCAAACGTTCATCTATCATAAGCAATAAGAAATAAGAAGTTTTCCCTTTTTTCCAAATAATGAGCAACGAGGATTCATCACAGGAAGTTAATCAAATATCTCACTACGTAAATATTGCTTTTACATTAATGCCTAATTTTGATAAAAAGACGAATCCAATAACATTTCATACGTGGTTAAATAAATTTGAGTATGTGGCAGAAATGATCAAGGTACCAAACAATAAAATGATTGAATTCTTTGAAAACATGGTAGAAGAGAATACCCATAAACGTATCATGCAAAATATCTCTGATAAAAATTTGTCAGAACTTTCATACGAAAAAATAATAAACTATTACGTAACTGCTCTCTATTGTTATAATGAAATTTCTTTTATTAGGAAACGTTTTAATGCTAGAAATCAGTATGAAAACGAAACAACAGAGAAATACTCTATTAATTTACGCAACCTACACAAAAAGTGCTTCTTTAAAAAATACATGGAATATAGATTATGCAAACAATTTCGAAATGGAATCCGCAGGGAAGATATAAAAATGCAATTAAGGATATATCCGAACACAACATACGCTGAAATTGTAGAAAAGGCTATTGCATTGGAAAAAGAAGACGATAAAGATATTACTTATTTTCTAAATCTAGCACTTTCAATGATTAACACTTACAATTCAGAAACAGAAGGTGAGTTTCACGTTTGGTTAAATAAATTTGAGTACATAGCAGATGTAATCGAGGTACCTGACAAGATGATGCTGGAATTCTTCCAAAAAATGGTGCATAATGATCTTCATACTGATATTATGCAAAGCTACCCTACTTTAAGCTTACTTAAACTTACATACGAAGACACAATACAGAACTACCTTGATTATTTTTCACCCTTGGATGTAGATTTACATTTTAAACGTTTCAAGAGTAGAAATCAATATGAAAATGAAACAATAGATAAATATGCTAAGAATTTATTGAAATTGTTTAATAAGTGCAGTTCTGCGAATAAAAACAATGAAATTTTATGCGAACAATTCTTTAATGGAATTCGCGACGATCATATAAGAAATTATTTACAACAGTTTTTTTGTTTATCGTTCGAAGAAATGACAGAAAAAGCAATAACATATTCAAAAGAAAATAAAATACATTCTTACGTGAACAAAGCACTTACATTTATTAATATTTACAATACAAATAATGCAGATGCATTTTATGTGTGGTATAATAGATTTGAGTATGTAGCAAATAAGATAGAGATACCAAGTGATAAAATCGGTGAATTCTTCATTAAAATGGTGCACGATGATGTCCATACGTTTGTCAAAAATAAATACCCTATTATAGACTTTCTTAATCTTTCACACAAAGATACATTAAAGAACTACTTTAATTTCTTTTCTGATAATAACGAGAATCAATTGCACAGAGATCGTTTTAAAAGTCGAATTCAGTACGACGACGAAACGTTAGAAGAATACATCTTTAATTTAAAAGAAATATTAAATATGTGCAATTATAAAAAAAGACATAATTCAAAATTTTGCAAACAATTTCAGTGCGGAATCCAAAACAATGAATTAAGAATTTATTTATTAGAAAATCCTTGCTCTGTAATCGATAAAATGATAGCAAAGGCAATTGAATTTGAAAGGAATAATGAAATACTTCCTTATATGGATCAAGCACTTTCAATGATTCATATTTACAACCAAGAAACGGAAGATGAGTTTCACGTTTGGTTAAATATTTGAGTATGTTGCAGACATGATTAAAGTATCAGAAAATTTGATGCTGGCATTCTTTAATAAAATGGTTGACCAAGATGTCCATACAAGAGTCAAGCAGAATTTTCCTACTGTCAACTTCTCCGGACTTTCATATGAAAAAACAGTAAGCCATTTTCTCCGTTATTTTCTTCCCTCCAAAGACGATTTATATCTTAAACGTTTTAAGCGTCGAAATCAATATGAAAATGAAACGATAAAAGTATATGCAATAAATTTAATGAAATTATCAAATAAGTGCAGTCCTACTAGTGACCGAAATGAAATTTTATGCGAACAATTCTTAATTGGAATCCGCGACGATAATATAAGAAATTATATAAAACATTTTGTTGGCTTATCGTTCAAAGAAATGACAAAAAAAGCAATTACATATTCAAAAGAAAATAAAATATATTCTTATGTAAATAAAGCACTTACACTTATTAATATTTACAATACAAACAATGCAGAAAAATTTTATGTGTGGTTTAATAGATTTGAGTATGTAGCAAAAAAGATCGAGATACCAAGTGATAAAATGGGTAAATTCTTCGTTACAATGGTGCACGATGATGTCCATACGCTTGTCAAAAATAAATACGATAATATAAACTTTTCTAATCTTTCATACAATGATATATTAAAGAGCTACTTTAATTTCTTTTCTGATAATAACAAGAATCAATTGCACAGAGATCGTTTTAAAAGTCGAATTCAGTACGACGACGAAACGTTAGAAGAATACATCATTAATTTCAAAGAAATATTAAATATGTGCAATTATATAAGAAGACATGATTCAAAATTTTGCAAAATATTCCAGTGTGGAATCCGAAACAATAAATTAAAAAAATATTTAATAGAAAATCCTTGCTCTGTAATCGATGAAATTGTGGCAAAGGCAATTGAATTTGAAAGGAGAAACGAAATACTTTCTTATATGGATCAAGCACTTTCAATGATTCATATTTACGATCAAGAAACGGGAGATGATTTTCACGTTTGGTTAAATAAATGTGAGTATGTTGCAGACATGATTAAAGTACCAGAAAAGTTGATGCTGGCATTCTTTAATAAAATGGTTAAACAAAATGTCCAAAACAATGTCAAGCAGAGTTGGCTTAATGTCAACTTCTTCGGACTTTCATATGAACAAACAGTAAGCTATTTTCTCCGTCATTTTCTTCCCTCCGAAAACGATATAGATCTTAAACGTTTTAAGTGTCGAAATCAATATGAAAATGAAACGATAAAAGAATATGCAATAAATTTGATAAAATTATCAAATAAGTGCAGTCATACTAGTGACCGAAATGAAATTTTATGCAAACAATTTCTAATTGGAATCCGCGACGATAATATAAGAAATTATTTACAACATTTTGTTGGCATATCGTTCCAAGAAATGACAGAAAAAGCAATTACATTTTTAGAAATTAATGGAATAGATTCTTACGTAAACCTTGCACTTCCTATAATTCATACTTACAATCAAAAAACAGAAGACGAGTTTCACGATTGGTTAAATAAATTTGAGTATGTTGCAGACATGATTAGAGTACCAGAAAAGTTGATGCTGGAATTCTTTAATAAAATGGTTAAACAAAATGTCCAAACCAATGTCAAGCAGAGTTGGCTTAATGTCAACTTCTCCGGACTTTCATATGAACAAACAGTAAGCCATTTTCTCCGTTATTTTCATTCCTCCGAAGAAGATTTAGATCTTAAACGTTTTAAGTGTCGAAATCAATATGAAAATGAAACGATAAAAGAATATGCAATTAATTTAATAAAATTATCAAATAAGTGCAGTCATACTAGTGACCGAAATGAAATTTTATGCAAACAATTTCTAATTGGAATCCGCGACGATAATATAAGAAATTATTTACAACATTTTGTTGGCATATCGTTCCAAGAAATGACAGAAAAAGCAATTACATTTTTAGAAATTAATGGAATAGATTCTTACGTAAACCTTGCACTTCCTATAATTCATACTTACAATCAACAAAAGGAAGACGAGTTTCACGTTTGGTTAAATAAATTTGAGTATGTTGCAGACATGATTAAAGTACCAGAAAAGTTGATGCTGGAATTCTTTAATAAAATGGTTAAACAAAATGTCCAAAACAATGTCAAGCAGAGTTGGCTTAATGTCAACTTCTCCGGACTTTCATATGAACAAACAGTAAGCCATTTTCTCCGTTATTTTCTTTCCTCCGAAAACGATTTAGATCTTAAACGTTTTAAGTGTCGAAATCAATATGAAAATGAAACGATAAAAGAATATGCTATAAATTTAACAAAAATATCAAATAAGTGCATTTCTGTGAGTAACAAAAAGAAAATATTACGCGAACAATTCTTTAAAGGAATCCGCGAAGATAATGTCAGAAATTATTTGAAACAGTTTGTTGGTTTATCGTTCGAAGACATGGTGGAAAAAGCCATTATATTTTCTGAAGATAATATTATGTCGAGTCATAAGTAACTTCCGTTCCTTTATCAGATATTTATTTCGCTCTCATTAAATAAAAAAATTACATTAATTTATTCCGTATTTACCACCGTTATCTATAACCTTCTCCTATCTTCTTGGCAGTTTATAAATTTTTTCTTGTAAAATGTGACTGGTTTGGACTGGAAGAAGTTTTCGACAGCCTGCGTAATTTGCTCTTCAGAATTGAAAGATTTTCTATTCAAAAAATTTTCTAAGGAACAGAAAAGGTTGTAGTCTTTCTGGGCAAGATCTGGGGAGTAAGGAGGATGTGGTGAAACAGATCATCCAAGCTCAAGAATTTGTTCTTGAGTCACCTTTGTTTTATGTGATCTCGCGTTGTCGAGCAGAAGGATGACATTTCTGCAATTGACGATTCTCTAATATCTCCAGGTAGCAGATAACGGTTGATTGCGATGTATTCAACCTTTCTACTATATATCTTGTCAATTGACGTGGATTTTGCTCCAATACTGCCTTTAAAAGGTTGTCGTTGAAGTTGGAAGGACGTCCCGACTTCGGTTTGTCTTTTAAAGTCATATCTCCAGAACGGAATTTTACGAACCAATTTCTAACTGCCCGATCAGTTATCAATCCTTCACCATACACTCTGCATATTTTTTCGTCTGTCGTTTTAGCACTATTGCCTTGTTTAAATTCCCAAAGCATCACAAGACGAATATGTACTTTTTGACTGTCCGTTTCAGAGGATAAAGAGAAGCAGTTTATTTTAACGTGTATCATACAAAGTTATTGACGAAATACTAACGGAAACCTCGTATAGCTAATGAAATCAATAACTCGTTGTATTGGTAACTCATAGCAGGTAAATTCGAATAATAGATTCTACATAGCTGTGTCGGAAGTTACTTATGACTCGACCTAATATTTTGATATTTTTTTTCTTTTATTCTTCCTTATATATATATAATATATCGATCGATTGAAAATATGTTTCCTTTCTTTTTTTGGTTAAATAAATAAATAATAACAATTAGTAACTTATCTTCTCATACTTCCAATCTTTCCCCTTTTTGCCTGGTCATGGTATATATATTTATAAAATTAAATAAATAAATAAATGAATAAAAATATAACAATAAAAGAAAAATAATTGGTTTACATTAGCGAATGTAATCGATCATCAAGCAAGGTGGGGGGAACAGGTTTCTTTATCAACTATATTCTATGTAAAAAGAAAATTAATAATGATAATAATAATAATAATAATAACATTAATTAAAAAATAAACAAAAAACATTAAAAAGTAGCAAGAAAAATTATTAATAATAATAATAATATTAATTATTACTATTTTGTTTTTAAGTTATTTTCTTTAAGTTATTTTTGAGGTTATTGAGGTTATATTTGTTTGTAGAATATATGACTTAAGCAATTTGAAATTATTGTCGTGAGTTCGATTAATTCAACGTACGAATGAGTGAGATAGGAAAGGATAGATAAATCAATCAACACAATTTTACGCGGTATAGAACACTTGCCGCGGCATAAAAGTTCTCTCGAAGTTGGGAGAAAAGCCGGGGCAAGCGGTGACTTTATTTAAACAAATGATACAGTAAGTAGTATCCTGCGGACAAGTTAAAGAAAGAACACGAGCACTAATTTCATCGCGAAGGACCTCTTTCTTCCTTACGCTAGAGATCTCTCTTACCTTTGTTTCCGTCGCAATTATTCAAGATACCACAATCTACCTAAACACGTGACCAGTCCTACAAATACGCGTTGTACTCGACACTAACAACTTCAACCTGGGTGTAGCCTGAACCGCTGCAATACTATCCTACGTTGGCAGATTGGCAAGCACTGCAAAAAAACACCGCTACTCTCTGTAAAAGGAATGGTTGTAGCCTTGCAGCTACAACCCTCGAATGGTTGTGTCTCTGCACAACCCTTAAACTCACACGTTGGTAACTTGGAAGCGCACCAAAAAGAACACCACAGCTCTCACTTGCAAGGGACCCCCGCAGATCTTAATGTGCTTTGGTATAAAAGTAGTATACTTTTAGGGTGTTATCGTGGTAAAGGGTTTTTTCAAAATGCGCAGTCGTTTTTGGGAAAAAAGGTTTTAAAGTTTTGACTTTTGCTGTATATATGTTTATATTATTTTAATTTCGACCGTGTATCAAGTGACGCGATAGCGTCAATAGTAGCATTCACGCTTCTCGCGCGGTTAGTCAGTGTTCGATCCTTCGTGGGATAAGTTTTTTTTATTAATTTTTTTTCTATCTGTTTTTTATTTTTTTTTCATATTTCTTAATTTTTAAATATATACAGGAAAGAGAAAATTATTTATTACAAAAAAATTAGAAATAATAAATTTTTTAACATCACATAACGTCACTTGATACACGGTCGAAATTAAAATAATATAAACATATATACAACAAAAGTCAAAACTTTAAAACATTTTTTCTCAAAAACGACTGCGCATTTTGAGAAAACCCTTTACCACGATAACACCCTAAAAGTATACTACTAATATACCAAAGCTCGTTAAGATCTGTGGGGGTCCCAGTGTAAGGTCCCCTTGTTAGATAAGGCCAATATGGCTTCACTCTCTATTTTCAGAAATAAACACTTTCTCCTCGCTATCCAGATCTGGACTATCGCGTGCGCCCTCGAGACCAAGGCCCAACGCACGCATACCCCCTCCCAACTATCTCAAGACGCACTCGCATGTACCTGGCGTGCTAAGGCGGTCCTACATGTATCTCTAATGCCCCCGCGCGCCCTCACACCACAACTGAGGCAATCGTGACCGTTCCTATTTAGGGTGTGATTTTAACCAATCTAATGTCTCAACGCCGTCGCTATCTAACTTATTCCGCGCGCAATACAAATCGGTCAAATGCCCTTATTTCACGGAACAATAATGTAACTGTTGATTCTGCTTAACGTTAAAACTTGTATATACGATTGAAATCGATCATAACAAAAATCGATAGTAACTAAAAATCGATAGTTACTGTGCGCGCACTAATCGATAGAGAGTTACTAGTAACTAGCGTCCATAACCCCCACCACTCGACCTTCGAGTGAGTGCACCCTGCAGGGCCCATTACAAAAGACATTCAGTCTATTCCTTCGCTGGACGCATACGAGAATACTTCGATACAACGAGCGAGAGGGAGTATTAGAAGGACAACGAATTTATCTGTCAAGCGAATACATCTTACAGATATATTATATCGACGGTGGTGGATCGCAGAGGCGATATTATAACGACGATAGTGGAGAAAGAGGCAATAATTAAGCTTAATCCAATCGCCGGAGGAATTTTGGCAAATACAGTAACTGTTGATTCTGCTTAACGTTAAAACTTGTAATAGAGTCTACGAAAATTTGATTCTTCTCCTTGCTTGTTATATTATTATTATTTCTACAGAAGACTTATGTAGGACGCTAAATAAATTCTCCTTCTCTACTTCTATCTAAAAGCAAATAGATTGAATTAGTGAGTCAGTCGTTTAGAATACGTTAAAACTTTAAGATAATAGTTAAACTTTTGTACGATTATTCTTGCTAATTTTATAGTTTTGTTCAAAATATTTCAATATTTACATTAAGAAACTTAGATCGTTTATCTACATTTCAAATATAAAAGAAATAATAGAAAATATAAAACGTATACGTGTTTCTAAACTTTCGAGATCTTTCAAGATTACATTATAAAAAGTGTACTGATGTTGGTGATAATAGCATAAACAAAAAGTCCGAACAAAGAATTTTCAAACGTTCAACTATTATTCAACAATAAGTAATTAGAAGTTTTCCCTTTTTTCTAAATAATGTGTAACAATAATACATCACAAGACGTTAATCAAATATCTTACTATGTAAATTTGGCTCTTTCATTTATGCCTATCTTGAAAAAAAAGAAGTATTTAAGAACGTTTCATACGTGGTTAAATAAATTTGAGTATGTGGCAGAAATGATCAAGGTACCAGACAATAAAATCATTGAATTCTTTGAAAACATGGTGCAAGAGAATATCCATAAACGTATCATGAAAAGAATCTCTGATACAAATTCGTCAGAACTTTCATACGAAAAAATAATAAATCATTACGTCCGTTATTACTGTGCTACAACTGAAATTATCTTCTATAGGAGACGTTTTAAAGATCGAAGTCAGTATGAACAGGAAACCATAGAGAAATATTCCATTAATTTAGAGAAACTACATGATAAGTGCGGCTTTAAAAAAGACAAGGAAACTAGATTGTGTAAACAGTTCCTAATTGGAATCCGCAGGGAAGATTTAAGAACCCATTTAACAATATCTCTGGACAAATCATTCGATGAAACTGTTAGAAAGGCAATTAAATTTGAAAGAACAAAAGAAATACTTCCTTATATGGATCAAGCACTTTCAATGATTAATACTTACAATTTAGCAACGGCAGGCGAGTTTCACGTTTGGTTAAATAAATTTGAGTACACAGCAGATATGATCGAGGTACCAGACCAGTTGATGCTTGAATTCTTCGAACAAATGATAGATAATGACGTTCACAGAGATTTCAGACAAAACAACCCTACTTTAAGCTTAACTGAACTTACATACGAAGATAAAATATTATACTAAAGTACCATCATTATTTTTCACCCTCGGATGTTGATTTGCATGTAAAACGTCTCAAGTGTAGAAATCAATATGAAAATGAAAAGATAGATAAATATGCTAAGAATTTATTGAAATTATTTAATAAGTGCAGTTCTGCGAGTAACAAAAACGAATTATTATGCGAACAATTCTTTAATGGAATAAGCGACGACAATATAAGAAATTATTTAAAACAGTTTTCTGGCTTATCGTTCGAAGAATTAGTAGAGAAAGCCATTAAATTTTGGAAGGATGAAGAAATAACATTTTACGTAAACCAAGCACTTACAATGATAGATATTTTCGAATATTCATCTCTAGATTCTGCAAATGATTTTTGTTTGTGGTTTAATAGATTTGAGCATGTAGTAAATAAGATCGAGATACCAAGCGATAAAATAGGTGAATTATTCTTTAAAATGGTGCACGATAATGTCCATATGCTTATCAAAAATCAATACCTCAATATAAACGTTTTTGAACTTTCATACTATGAAAAAAGAAGATACTACATTAATTATTTTTTTAATGATAACGAAAAAAAATTCCAAAGAAATCGTTTTAAAAGTCGATTACAATACGACGACGAATCATTAAACGATTACATTATTAACTTACAGAAAATATATATTAGCTGCCTTTATGAATATTCAAATGATAAAATATTATGCGAACAATTCCTATATGGAATCCGAAACGATAAATTGAAAGAATATTTAACAGAAAATATTTGCACGACATTCAATGAAATGATGGCAAAGGCAATTGAATTTGAAAGAACAAAAGGAATACATAGTTATGTGGATCAAGCACTTTCAATGATTAATATTTACAACCAAGAATGTGAAGGTGAGTTTGACATTTGGTTAAATAAATTTGAGTATGTAGCAGATATGATTGAAGTACCAGATGTGGAAATGGTTGAATTCTTTAATAGAATGGTTGATCAAAATGTCCATACGAGTGTCAAGAAGAAATTCGGTATTATCCACTTCCCTGAATGTTCATACGAGATAATAGTAATACATTACCTCCGTTATTTTCTTCCCGACGAAGTTGATTTATACATAAAACGTTTCAAGTGTAGAAATCAATATGAAAAAGAAACGATTGCAAAATATTATGATAATTTAAAGAAAATATATGATAAGTGTGATTATTTAAGTCGCCAAAGAGAAAAATTTTGCGAAAGATTTATCAATGGAATCATCAACGATGATATAAGATCTCATTTAAACAATATTTTTGGCTTATCGTTGAACGAAATTGTAAGTATTGCTATTAATATGGAAGAGAAAAATTTTCATTTGCAAGTCAAATGAATGAGCCTTTAAAAACTACATGGACATAAAAAAGAAACAAGTAAAAGTACAATAACCTAACTGTAAATTAATATTGAAATTTCTGTTCTTTAATAATTTGTAACGCAAATAATTGATTAAAAGTATATCGCATAATATGATCATTCTTTCAAATAACAATTACAGGTTAAATAAAATGAAATAAACGGCAAAGCTGTGTTACTGTCATTAAACAGTATTCTATAATGTTATCGAATAAATTTAAATAATTATATTTTGATCTTACGTAATTATCGAAATAAATTTATATTTAGGAAGCAAAAGCTCGTGTTTTACATTAAATATTTTTTACGAATTAGACGAAAACATAGAGTTATTATTGTTTGTTAAGAGAGTTTTTTATTTAAATTTTGTACTAAAAAGGCACACAATTTATGTGATTTATGTATTTATGTGACCACGAATTATAAGAATCGTTTGTATGTGTGAGACATAAAGTGTGAGAGTAGTGAATGCAACCCAAAGTAGGTTTTTGGCAAAATAATGTAAACAGTAGAATAACTATAGTCTCTTACGACAAGAGCTAATCAAAGTATAGAAAAAAAATGTCCTAACAAGGCAGTCAGCTTCCAATAGTCAAATAGCGAACTCGTCTTATTGTATTAGTATTGTTTTTTTTTATTTATCAAAATATATAGCATTACTGTACATAGAGATTTTTTTACTTAACTAAGATACCATACACAAAATCAGAATTACTTTTTTTCTGTTCGTCAGATATCCTTTCGGAAAATTGAAAAAAATAATCAAATTAAAAATTGATGGAGAAATTGATTATGTGTTATGTATGAGGAGGCAATAATCGGAACATTTAATTTTAAAAATTCACAGTATACATGGTTGTGACGTCCCGCCACGCGTATAATTTCTCAACATTGTTTTTTCTTTTGTAATACATTTTCCACTATACAACATATCGGGAAACCCCCTCCCTGTTTCCTGCACGTGTACGACCATTTATCCTCTGCGGCGGTACACGCGTTCCGCAAGTGCCCTCTCCACCGTTGTGATGTGCTTGCGAGATTGTGGAAACAAACCCCCACCAGGAAGAGGAGCGGATGAACGTACGAGAACAAAACCGACGTCGTTGCTAACAATAATAACGGAACCGTTGCCAGGAAATGGACAACTTGTGACGGAACAAAGCGGGATTACGGGCTGCCGCTGGACGGATCGTACACGTGTAGCAATCCGCCATTGCGGATGCTCGCGGATTTTGTTTGAGATGACGAAATGGGTGGAAAGCAAAACCCCCACCAGGGTAGATACAAAGAATATATAAGAATACATATTGTTGACCTCACGATCTCTTATCAAAAAATAACTTACTGAAAAGTCTCTTACCAAAAAAGTTATCTTATCGAAATAACTCTTACCGAAAAAGTTCTTACCCAAAAATTCGTACTTATCAAAAGCCTTATATATGTAGTAGTTTTATATATTTCAAAGTTTATTCATTTCTCGTCAGAAGCATTTGTTTTATAATTTCCTTCATCATTTTTTATTATTCTAATATTACTAATTATAAGCTTGTATTTGGAAGTGTGTGTGTGTATGTAAGCGTGCTGCTCGTTTTAAGGATTCATTCTGTAAGTAATTGTTTTCCTTTATATAAAATATCTTTTGAACCAGAGAACTGGTGAACGGGATTGGCATTCGCCTCTAATAAATCCTTTCGTTTCATTCCTCATTCCTTTAATAATTTACTCATATTCCAAGTTTTATTCGCCATTTTTATTATTATTAAATCATCGAGAAAGACGAGCCTGGCTGGTCCCGGCTATACTCGGTGTACGCAGAGTGGCCAAAATAGGCTTTGTTTGTTACATTTTAACGTTTCGCGTCTCCGGACGTAACAATGGTCAATATTTAATAAATAACAAAATATTTTAATATTCATTAATACTTAATAATGTATGTCTTTTCAATAAATAGGAGACCTTAAACGCACACACACGAATTGATGATCGATGTAATCTTTAATAACTGAGCCGTTTATTTTGAAAGTGGCCTTAATCCATTTACAGTAAGACCTCTTGTTGTGCGGTCCTTTTTTATACGATTTTATTTTTGTGCGATTTGTTTTGTGCGATTTTATTTTTGTGCGATTTGTTTCGTGCGATTTATTTTTATGCGGTATCTAAATCTCAGCAGCGTTGCTACCAGTTTTATGTTTTCTTTCAATGTCATATACATGTGTGGACGAGCTGATTACATGGTCTCCTTGACAACGATGTATCCGGACTTCGCGACGCTGTTCATCTGATTTAAACAATCTCCTAACAATTATTTAATTTGATTGAAAGCATTTTCACATCTATATTTCGCAAATAATTGATGTATTTTCTAAGTGCGACTTTTTTTATGCGGTCCCTATCCACCGCACAAAAAGAGGTTTTACTGTATATCGTACAAAGTTGTTTATAATATGTAAGTATTTATAAAATTACCGAATATTTTTTTGTACGATTTCTTTTATGCGGTCCCTATCCACCGCACAAAAAGAGGTTTTACTGTACAATCACACTCCTCACTATTTTTTATAATTTAAACATCCTACAAATTTTGGGGGCTCGTCCGGGATTGAGTAAAAAGTAAGTCGTGAGTGAGTGTAATTTTTGTAATTGCTGGTGTTGTATTTTCGTGTTGCGCGAAGTAGTGTGTAGCACCCTCGTGTAAGTTATACAGCGTTGGTTAAGTCTGTATTAAAGATCGAGGTTGGGCATATTTTGTCAATTTTCGTGTCGTGTGAAGTAGTGTGTAGCACCCTCGTGTAAGTTATACAGCGTTGGTTAATCCTGTATTAAAGATCGAGGTTGGACACAGTTTTTGGTTTGTCGGTTCGTTGAAAAGATTTATAAGATGTCGAAGTCACAGAATAACACTACGATTGCTGAACTCAAGGAGAAGTGCAAAGAATTAGGATGTAGCACTTCAGGAACGAAAACCGAATTAATACAACGGTTGAGAGAAGTTGATCCGTCGGAAGCGTGGGCTCAGAAGAACGTAACAAATACAGCTCCACGCGTTGTGTGTGAAGAAGTAAGATTCCCTGATGCTGAAGATGTAGGGAGATTTTTGAATGATAATTGCGAAGAAGAAGTTAGAAGAAATGATAAGCATTTACTGGAGGAAGAATTGAAACTCGTACGACGTGAGTTAGAATTGGTTAGAAGTCTTCGCGGTGCAAGTATTAGTACAGAGCGACGACAATTAGTTGAAACGTAAGAACAAAGTTACAGTAATCCAGATTTTAGAGAAAGGGTTGATATAAGGCTTGTTGCTGACCTTTTGAATGTTTTTAAGGGAGAAATGGGTGAATACGAAAATTGGGAAAGACAGCTGAGAATGTTACGAGCAACATATAGTCTCAACGATAATCAAGTGCGTATGTTAATCAGCATGAGATTAAAAGAGAAGGCACTTGAATGGTTCTATTCAAAATCAGATTATGTCACAATACCCATTGAGGAATTGCTAGCCGATTTAAGAAGCACATTTTGTCATCGGCAAAATCGTATAGTTCTACGAAAAATTTTTGAAGAGCGTGTTTGGAGAAAAGATGAATCATTTCGTGAGTATGTTCACAACAAGGTGATACTCGGAAACAAAGTTCCGATTCATGAAGATGAAATTGTAGATTATATCATCGAAGGTATTCCAAATGCAAATCTTAAAAACCAAGCTAAGATAAATAGGTTACGAACGAAGGCAGATATCCTAGAAGCTTTCGAAGGAGTGACCTTGCAGGAAAAGAATCGAATTCCGGGTGATACGAGATTCGTTAGAAGACCTTACAACATGAAGAATTGGAATACAGAAGGGTGGAAATCTACGAAGCAGACAAGAAGTTGTTTTATTTGTGGATCACTTGACCATATGGCTGATAGTTGTCCAAAGAAGAAGGAAGGACCAACGTGCTACAATTGCAGAGAGCGAGGACACATTGCATCGAATTGTCCGAAGAAATATCCCGTAGTAAAAAAAAGTTTGAACACATTTAGAATTCAAGAAAAGAAGTGCGTTATTGACATTCGAGTGAATAATTGTTGCATCAAGGCATTGATTGATACATTATACAATGTATCAATCTATATGTATATAATATATATATAATTTAAAGAAAATATATGATAAGTGTGATTATTTAAGTCGCCAAAGAGAAAAATTTTGCGAAAGATTTATCAATGGAATCATCAACGATGATATAAGATCTCATTTAAACAATATTTTTGGCTTATCGTTGAACGAAATTGTAAGTATTGCTATTAATATGGAAGAGAAAAATTTTCATTTGCAAGTCAAATGAATGAGCCTTTAAAAACTACATGGACATAAAAAAGAAACAAGTAAAAGTACAATAACCTAACTGTAAATTAATATTGAAATTTCTGTTCTTTAATAATTTGTAACGCAAATAATTGATTAAAAGTATATCACATTATATGATCACTCTTTCAAATAACAATTACAGGTTAAATAAAATGAAATAAACGGCAAAGCTGTGTTACTGTCATTAAACAGTATTCTATAATGTTATCGAATAAATTTAAATAATTATATTTTGATCTTACGTAATTATCGAAATAAATTTATATTTAGGAAGCAAAAGCTCGTGTTTTACATTAAATATTTTTTACGAATTAGACGAAAACATAGAGTTATTATTGTTTGTTAAGAGAGTTTTTTATTTAAATTTTGTACTAAAAAGGCACATAATTTATGTGATTTATGTATTTATGTGACCACGAATTATAAGAATCGTTTGTATGTGTGAGACATAAAGTGTGAGAGTAGTGAATGCAACCCAAAGTAGGTTTTTGGCAAAATAATGTAAACAGTAGAATAACTATAGTCTCTTACGACAAGAGCTAATCAAAGTATAGAAAAGAAATGTCCTAACAAGGCAGTCAGCTTCCAATAGTCAAATAGCGAACTCGTCTTATTGTATTAGTATTGTTTTTTTTTATTTATCAAAATATATTGCATTACTGTACATAGAGATTTTTTTACTTAACTAAGATACCATACACAAAATCAGAATTACTTTTTTTCTGTTCGTCAGATATCCTTTCGGAAAATTGAAAAAAATAATCAAATTAAAAATTGATGGAGAAATTGATTATGTGTTATGTATGAGGAGGCAATAATTGGAACATTTAATTTTAAAAATTCACAGTATACATGGTTGTGACGTCCCGCCACGCGTATAATTTCTCAACATTGTTTTTTCTTTTGTAATACATTTTCCACTATACAACATATCGGGAAACCCCCTCCCTGTTTCCTGCACGTGTACGACCATTTATCCTCTGCGGCGGTACACGCGTTCCGCAAGTGCCCTCTCCACCGTTGTGATGTGCTTGCGAGATTGTGGAAACAAACCCCCACCAGGAAGAGGAGCGTATGAACGTACGAGAACAAAACCGACGTCGTTGCTAACAATAATAACGGAACCGTTGCCAGGAAATGGACAACTTGTGACGGAACAAAGCGGGATTACGGGCTGCCGCTGGACGGATCGTACACGTGTAGCAATCCGCCATTGCGGATGCTCGCGGATTTTGTTTGAGATGACGAAATGGGTGGAAAGCAAAACCCCCACCAGGGTAGATACAAAGAATATATAAGAATACATATTGTTGACCTCACGATCTCTTATCAAAAAATAACTTACTGAAAAGTCTCTTACCAAAAAAGTTATCTTATCGAAATAACTCTTACCGAAAAAGTTCTTACCCAAAAATTCGTACTTATCAAAAGCCTTATATATGTAGTAGTTTTATATATTTCAAAGTTTATTCATTTCTCGTCAGAAGCATTTGTTTTATAATTTCCTTCATCATTTTTTATTATTCGAATATTACTAATTATAAGCTTGTATTTGGAAGTGTGTGTGTGTATGTAAGCGTGCTGCTCGTTTTAAGGATTCATTCTGTAAGTAATTGTTTTCCTTTATATAAAATATCTTTTGAACCAGAGAACTGGTGAACGGGATTGGCATTCGCCTCTAATAAATCCTTTCGTTTCATTCCTCATTCCTTTAATAATTTACTCATATTCCAAGTTTTATCCGCCATTTTTATTATTATTAAATCATCGAGAAAGACGAGCCTGGCTGGTCCCGGCTATACTCGGTGTACGCAGAGTGGCCAAAATAGGCTTTGTTTGTTACATTTTAACGTTTCGCGTCTTCGGACGTAACAATGGTCAATATTTAATAAATAACAAAATATTTTAATATTCATTAATACTTAATAATGTATGTCTTTTCAATAAATAGGAGACCTTAAACGCACACACACGAATTGATGATCGATGTAATCTTTAATAACTGAGCCGTTTATTTTGAAAGTGGCCTTAATCCATTTACAGTAAGACCTCTTGTTGTGCGGTCCTTTTTTATACGATTTTATTTTTGTGCGATTTGTTTTGTGCGATTTTATTTTTGTGCGATTTGTTTCGTGCGATTTATTTTTATGCGGTATCTAAATCTCAGCAGCGTTGCTACCAGTTTTATGTTTTCTTTCAATGTACATATACATGTGTGGACGAGCTGATTACATGGTCTCCTTGACAACGATGTATCCGGACTTCGCGACGCTGTTCATCTGATTTAAACAATCTCCTAACAATTATTTAATTTGATTGAAAGCATTTTCACATCTATATTTCGCAAATAATTGATGTATTTTCTAAGTGCGACTTTTTTTATGCGGTCCCTATCCACCGCACAAAAAGAGGTTTTACTGTATATCGTACAAAGTTGTTTATAATATGTAAGTATTTATAAAATTACCGAATATTTTTTTGTACGATTTCTTTTATGCGGTCCCTATCCACCGCACAAAAAGAGGTTTTACTGTACAATCACACTCCTCACTATTTTTTATAATTTAAACATCCTACAAATTTTGGGGGCTCGTCCGGGATTGAGTAAAAAGTAAGTCGTGAGTGAGTGTAATTTTTGTAATTGCTGGTGTTGTATTTTCGTGTTGCGCGAAGTAGTGTGTAGCACCCTCGTGTAAGTTATACAGCGTTGGTTAAGTCTGTATTAAAGATCGAGGTTGGGCATATTTTGTCAATTTTCGTGTCGTGTGAAGTAGTGTGTAGCACCCTCGTGTAAGTTATACAGCGTTGGTTAATCCTGTATTAAAGATCGAGGTTGGACACAGTTTTTGGTTTGTCGGTTCGTTGAAAAGATTTATAAGATGTCGAAGTCACAGAATAACACTACGATTGCTGAACTCAAGGAGAAGTGCAAAGAATTAGGATGTAGCACTTCAGGAACGAAAACCGAATTAATACAACGGTTGAGAGAAGTTGATCCGTCGGAAGCGTGGGCTCAGAAGAACGTAACAAATACAGCTCCACGCGTTGTGTGTGAAGAAGTAAGATTCCCTGATGCTGAAGATGTAGGGAGATTTTTGAATGATAATTGCGAAGAAGAAGTTAGAAGAAATGATAAGCATTTACTGGAGGAAGAATTGAAACTCGTACGACGTGAGTTAGAATTGGTTAGAAGTCTTCGCGGTGCAAGTATTAGTACAGAGCGACGACAATTAGTTGAAACGTAAGAACAAAGTTACAGTAATCCAGATTTTAGAGAAAGGGTTGATATAAGGCTTGTTGCTGACCTTTTGAATGTTTTTAAGGGAGAAATGGGTGAATACGAAAATTGGGAAAGACAGCTGAGAATGTTACGAGCAACATATAGTCTCAACGATAATCAAGTGCGTATGTTAATCAGCATGAGATTAAAAGAGAAGGCACTTGAATGGTTCTATTCAAAATCAGATTATGTCACAATACCCATTGAGGAATTGCTAGCCGATTTAAGAAGCACATTTTGTCATCGGCAAAATCGTATAGTTCTACGAAAAATTTTTGAAGAGCGTGTTTGGAGAAAAGATGAATCATTTCGTGAGTATGTTCACAACAAGGTGATACTCGGAAACAAAGTTCCGATTCATGAAGATGAAATTGTAGATTATATCATCGAAGGTATTCCAGATGCAAATCTTAAAAACCAAGCTAAGATAAATAGGTTACGAACGAAGGCAGATATCCTAGAAGCTTTCGAAGGAGTGACCTTGCAGGAAAAGAATCGAATTCCGGGTGATACGAGATTCGTTAGAAGACCTTACAACATGAAGAATTGGAATACAGAAGGGTGGAAATCTACGAAGCAGACAAGAAGTTGTTTTATTTGTGGATCACTTGACCATATGGCTGATAGTTGTCCAAAGAAGAAGGAAGGACTAACGTGCTACAATTGCAGAGAGCGAGGACACATTGCATCGAATTGTCCGAAGAAATATCCCGTAGTAAAAGAAAGTTTGAACACATTTAGAATTCAAGAAAAGAAGTGCGTTATTGACGTTCGAGTGAATAATTGTTGCATCAAGGCATTGATTGATACATTATACAATGTATCAATCTATATGTATATAATATATATATAATTTAAAGAAAATATATGATAAGTGTGATTATTTAAGTCGCCAAAGAGAAAACTTTTGCGAAAGATTTATCAATGGAATCATCAACGGTGATATAAGATCTCATTTAAACAATATTTTTGGCTTATCGTTGAACGAAATTGTAACTATTGCTATTAATATGGAAGAGAAAAATTTTCATTCGCAAGTCAAATGAATGAGTCTTTAAAAACTACAGGGACATAAAAAAGAAACAAGTAAAAGTACAATAACCTAACTGTAAATTAATATTGAAATTTCTGTTCTTTAATAATTTGTAACGCAAATAATTGATTAAAAGTATATCACATAATATGATCACTCTTTCAAATAACAATTACAGGTTAAATAAAATGAAATAAACGGCAAAGCTGTGTTACTGTCATTAAACAGTATTCTATAATGTTATCGAATAAATTTAAATAATTATATTTTGATCTTACGTAATTATCGAAATAAATTTATATTTAGGAAGCAAAAGCTCGTGTTTTACATTAAATATTTTTTACGTATTAGACGAAAACATAGAGTTATTATTGTTTATTAAGAGAGTTTTTTATTTAAATTTTGTACTAAATAGGCACATAATTTATGTGATTTATGAATTTATGTGACCACGAATAATAAGAATCGTTTGTATGTGTGAGATATAAAGTGTGAGAGTATTGAATGCAACCCAAAGTAGGTTTTTGGCAAAATAATGTAAACAGTAGAATAACTATAGTCTCTTACGACAAGAGCTAATCAAAGTATAGAAAAGAAATGTCCTAACAAGGCAGTCAGCTTCCAATAGTCAAATAGCGAACTCGTCTTATTGTATTAGTATTGTTTTTTTTTATTTATCAAAATATATTGCATTACTGTACATAGAGATTTTTTTACTTAACTAAGTTACCATACACAAAATCAGAATTACTTTTTTCTGTTCGTCAGATATCCTTTCGGAAAATTGACAAAAAAAAAAAATTAAACGTTGATGTAGAAATTGATTATGTGTTATGTATAAGGAGGCAATAATAAGAACATTTAAGTTTAAAAATTCACAGTATACATGGTCAATATATTATGAATAACAAAATATTGTAAGATTCATTAATATCTAATAATGTATATCTTGTCAATACATAGGAGACTTTAAACATTGAGGATAGAGATAATCTTTAATAACTATTTATTAAATGTTTTGAGAGAGAGATAAACTATGTATTTTTAAGGTTATATCATAAATTTTATAATTGATGAAGATTTCCCAATGAAAACAAAACGTTCAATAAGATCAAAGCATCACGTTATGATTTTTTTATTACCTTGTCCAACTTTCGAGCGATACATTTATCAATAATTAATTTATAATTATCAAAATAATATGAGAATACTAATATGTCAATATAAATACATTTCTTTTCATATATAAAATCATAACATTGTCAAAAGGATAATGTAACTGTTGATCCTGCTAAAAGTTGAAATTTGAAATATTCAACGAAGATTTGATTCTTCTCATTGCTTCTTATATTATTATTATTTCTAACCAAAACAAATGTGGGACGCTAAATAAATTTCCCTTCTCTACATCTATCTAAAAAAAAAGTAAATAGATTTAAATAGTGAGTCAGTCGTTAAGAATACGTTAAACCTTTAAGGTATTGTTGAACTTTTGTACATTTATTCTTGTTTGCTTTATAATTTCTTTCAAAATCTTTCACATATAAACTACGAAATTCAGATCGTTAACCTACATTTTAAATATAAAAGAAATAATAGAAAATATAAAACGTATTTGTGTTCCTAAACTTTCAAAATCTTTCAAAATTAAGTCCTTCAAACTCACTCTATGAATAGTGTACTGAAGTTGGTGGTAAAAGGATAAACAAAAAGTCCGTACAAAGAATTTTCAAACATTCATCTATTAATGAACAATGAGTATTAGAAGTTTTTCCTTTCTTTAAAATAATGATCAACCAGGACTCATCACAGGAAGCAATAGCAACTAATCAAATATCTTACTATGTAGATTTGGCTCTATCGTTATTGCCTATTTTTGATAATGAGGTAAATTTAGCGTTTCATATGTGGTTAAATAAATTTGAGTATGTGGCAGACATGATCCAGGTACCTGACGAGATGATGCAGGAATTCTTCGAAAAAATGGTAGATAATGACGTCCACAGAGATTTCAGACTACACTACCCTACTTTAAGCTTAACTGATCTTACATACGAAGATACAATACTAAAGTACCTTAATTTTTTTTCACCCAAGGATGTTGATGTGCATGTAAAACGTTTCCAGTGTCGAGATCAATATGAAAATGAAACGATAGATATATATGCTAAGAATTTATTGAAATTATTTAATAAGTGCGGTTCTGCGAGTAACAAAAACGAATTATTATGCGAACAATTCTTTAATGGAATCCTCGACGATAATGTTAGAAATTATTTAAGACAGTTTTTTGGCTTATCGTTCGAAGAATTAGTAGAGAAAGCCATTACATTTTTTGAGGATAATAAAATAAATTCTTACGTAAACCAAGCACTTACAATGATTAATATTTACGAAATTTCATCTACAAATGCTGCAAATGATTTTTTTTGGTGGTTTAATAGATTTGAGTATGTAGTAAATAAGATCAAGATACCAAATGACAATGTGGGTAAATTCTTTATTAGAATGGTTCACGATGATGTCCATACTCTTGTCAAAAATAAATATTCTGATATAAACGTCTCTGAACTTTCATACTATGAAATAACTAGCTATTACTTTAATTTTTTTTCAAGTTATGAAGAAAAACTATTGCACAGATGTCGTTTTAAAAGTCGATTACAATATGACGACGAATCATTACAACAATACATTATTAATTTACGCAACATACTAAGTAGGTGCGATTATGAAAGTGCCCATGCAGAAATATTATACGTACAATTCCAATATGGAATCCAAGACGAAAAATTAAAAAAATATTTGAGAGAAAATATTTACCAGAACATCAATCAAATGATGGCAAAAGCAATTGAATTTGTAAGAAAAGAAAGATTACTTTCTTATCTGAATCAAGCACTTTCAATGATTCAAACTTACAATCAAGAAAGGAAAGATGAGTTTTACGTTTGGTTAAATAAATTTGAGTACATAGCAGACATGATCAAGGTACCAGACGAGATGATGCTGGAACTCTTCGAAAAAATGGTAGATAATGACGTCCACAGAGATTTCAGACTACACTACCCTACTTTAAGCTTAACTGATCTTACATACGAAGATACAATACTAAAGTACCTTAATTTTCTTTCACCCAAGGATGTTGATGTGCATGTAAAACGTTTCCAGTGTCGAGATCAATATGAAAATGAAACTATAGATAAATATGCTAAAAATTTAATGAAATTATGTAAAAAGTGCAGTAATGCGATTAACCAAAACGAAATATTATGCGAACAATTCTTTAAAGGAATCCGCGACGATAATGTAAGAAATTATTTAAAACAGTTTGTTGGTTTATCGTTTGAAGAGATGGTGGAAAAAGCCATTAGATTTTTTGAGGAAAATAATATACTTCATTACGTAAACCAAGCAATTACAATGATTAATATTTTCAATCCAAATAATAGAGATGAATTTCATACGTGGTTAAATCAATTTGAGTATGTAGCAGACATGATCCAAGTACCAGAAGAGATGATGCTGGATTTCTTCGAAAAAATGGTTGATAATGACGTTCACAGAGATTTCAGACTACACTACCCTACTTTAAGCTTAACTGATCTTACATACGAAGATACAATACTAAAGTACCTTAATTTTTTTTTATCCAAGGATGTTGATGTGCATGTAAAACGTTTCCAGTGTCGAGATCAATATGAAAATGAAACGATAGATAAATATGCTAAAAATTTAATGAAATTATGTAAAAAGTGCAGTAATGCGATTAACCAAAACGAAATATTATGCGAACAATTCTTTAAAGGAATCCGCGACGATAATGTAAGAAATTATTTAAAACAGTATGTTGGTTTATCGTTTGAAGAGATGGTGGAAAAAGCCATTAGATTTTTAAAGGATTATAAAATATATCCTTACGTAAACCAAGCAATTACAGTGATTAATAATTTCAATCCAAATAATAGTAATGAATTTCATGTGTGGTTAAATCAATTTGAGTATGTAGCAGAAATGATAGAGGTACCAAAAAATAAAATGATTCAATTCTTTGAAAAAATGGTAGGAGAGGATAATCATAAACTTATCATGCACAGTATCTCTGATAAAAATTTGTCAGAACTTTCATACGAAAAAATAATAAGCTATTACATCCGTTATTTCTGTAATACAACTGAAAGTACTTTCTATAGGAGATGTTTTAAATCTCGGAAACAGAATGTAAACGAAAAAATAGAGAAATATGCTTTTAATTTATGGAAACTACATGAGAAATGCGACTATAAAAATTATACCGAATCTAGATTATGCGAACAATTCGTGATTGGAATCCGCAAGGAAGATATAAGAACGCAATTAACGATCTCTTCGATCAGAACATACAATGAAACTGTAACAAAGGCAATTATATTGGAAAAAGAAGAAAAAGAAATACTTCCTTATTTGAATCAAGCACTTTCTATGATTCAAACTTACAATCAAGAAAGGGAAGGTGTGTTTCACGTTTGGTTAAATAAATTAGAGTATGTTGCAGATGTAATCAAAGTACCAGACGAGAAAATGGTAAAATTCTTTAATAAAATGGTTGATCAAAATGTTCATACGATTGTCAAGCAGAGTTTTTCTGCTGTAAACTTCAATAAACTTCCATACGAGGAGATAGTATACCGTTACCTGCGTTATTTTTTTCCCTGGAAAGCTTATTTACATAGAAAACGTTTCAAGTGCCGAAATCAATATGAAAATGAAACGATAGATAAATACGCGAAACATTTATTGAAATTATTTAATAAGTGCAGTGGTGCAAATAACCGAAACGAAATATTATGCGAACAATTCCTTAAAGGAATCTGCGACGATTGTATAAGACATTATTTAAAACAGTTTCTTGTCTTGTCGTTCGAAGACATGGTAGAAAAAGCCATTAGATTTTTTGAGGAAAATAATATACTTCATTACGTAAACCAAGCAATTACAATGATTAATATTTTTAATCCAAATAATAGAGATGAATTTCATGTGTGGTTAAATAAATTCGAGTATGTGGCAGAACTGATCAAGGTACCACAAAATAAAATGATTGAATTCTTTGAAAACATGGTAGAAGAGAATATCCATAAACTTATCATGCAAAGTATCTCCGATAAAAATTTGTCAGAACTTTCATACGAAAAAATAATAAGTTGTTACATCTATTATTTCTATAATATAGATGAATATCTTTTCTATAGGAAAGTTTTTAAAGCTCGAAATCAGTATGAAAACGAAGCAACAGAGAAATATGCTATTAATTTATGGAAACTATATCAAAAGTGCAACTATACATGTTACAAGGAATCTGCATTACGCAAACAATTCCTGATTGGAATCCGAAATGAAGATATAAAAACGAGATTAACGATATCTCAAAGCAAAACATTTAATGAAACTGTAACAAAGGCAATTGAATTGGAAAGAGAAGAAAAAGAACTACTTCCTTATTTGAATCAAGCACTTTCAGTGATTCAAACTTACAATCAAGAAAGGGAAAGTGTGTTTCACGTTTGGTTAAATAAATTCGAGTATGTAGCAGATGTAATCAAAGTACCAGAGGAGAAAATGGTACAATTCTTTAATAAAATGGTTGATCAAAATGTTCATACGATTGTCAAGCAGAGTTTTTCTGCTGTAAACTTCAATAAACTTCCATACAAAGAGACAGTAAAACAATACCTTCGTTATTTTCTTCCCGACGAAGTTAATTTACACATGAAACGTTTCAAGTGCCGAAATCAATATAAAAATGAAACGATAAAAGAATATGCAATAAATTTAATGATATTATTAGATAAGTGCAGTTATACTAGTGACCATAATAAAATTTTATGCGAACAATTCTTAATCGGAGTCCGCGACGATAACATACGAAATTATATACAACATTTTGTTGGGTTATCGTTCCAAGAAATGACAGAAAAAGCAATTACATATTCAAAAGAAAATAAAATACATTCTTATGTAAATAAAGCACTTACCTTTATTAATATTTACAATACAAACAATGCAGAAAAATTTTATGTGTGGTATAATAGATTTGAGTATGTAGCAAATAAGGTCGAGATACCAAGTGATAAAATGGGTAAAATCTTCGTTAAAATGGTGCACGATGATGTCCATAAGCTTGTCAAAAATAAATACGATAATATAAACTTTTCTTATCTTTCATACAATGATATATTAAAGAACTACTTTAATTTTTTTTCTGATAATAACGAGAATCAATTGCACAGAGATCGTTTTAAAAGTCGAATTCAGTACGACAACGAATCGTTAGAAGAATACATCATTAATTTAAAAGAAATACTCAATATGTGCCAATATAAATGCGACCATGATATAATATTTTGCAAACAATTTCAATATGGAATCCGAAACGATAAATTAAAAGAATATTTAACAGAAAATATTTGCACGACATTCAATGAAATGAAGGCAAAGGCAATTGAATTTGAAAGAACAAAAGGAATACATAGTTATGTGGATCAAGCACTTTCAATGATTAATATTTACAACCAAGAATGTGAAGGTGAGTTTGACATTTGATTAAATAAATTTGAGTATGTAGCAGATATGATCGAAGTACCAGATGTGGAAATGGTTGAATTCTTTAATAGAATGGTTGATCAAAATGTTCATACGAGTGTCAAGAAGAGATTCGGTATTATCCACTTCCCTGAATACTCATACGAGATAACAGTAATCCATTACCTGCGTTATTTTCTTCCCGACGAAGTTGATTTATACATAAAACGTTTCAAGTGTAGAAATCAATATGAAAAAGAAACGATTGCAAAATATTATGATAATTTAAAGAAAATATATGATAAGTGTGATTATTTAAGTCGCCAAAGAGAAAACTTTTGTGAAAGATTTATCAATGGAATCATCAACGATGATATAAGATCTCATTTAAATAATATTTCTGGCTTACCGTTCAACGATATTTTAAGTATTGCTATTAATATGGAAGAGAATAATTTTAATTCGCAAGTCAAATGAAGGAGCCTTTGAAACTACAAGGACATAAAAAAGAAACAAGTAAAAGTACAATAACCTAACCGTAAATTACTATTGAAATTTCTGTTCTTTAATAATTTGCAACGTTAAATAATTGATTTAAAGTATGTAACATTATATGATCATTCTTTCAAATAACAATTACAAGTTAAATAAAATAAAATAAACGACAAGGCTATGATATTATGATAAAACAGTATTCTTTTATGATTTCGAATTAATTCAAACAATTATATTTGGATCCTACATAATTATCGAAATAAATTTATATTAAGGACCAAAAAATTTGTTTTTTACACTACATATTTTTTACGAATTAGACGAAAACATAAAGTTATTATTGATTTTTAAAATGGTATTGTTATTTATTTAAATTTTGTACTAAATAGGCACACAATTTATAACAATTATGTATGTGTGTTGCAACGAGTATGACAAATCGTTAGTATGTGAGTGACATAAAGTGTGAAATTATTGAATGCAAGCTAAATTAGGTCATCGGCCAAATAATGTAAATAGTCGAATAACTATAATTTATTAAGGGTAGAGGTAAACGAAATAATCAAAAAAAATCATTTAAGAAGGCAGTTAGCGTCTAATACTCAAACAGTGTACTCGTCTTATTGTATTAATATTGTTTTGTATTTTATTTATCAAAATATATTACATTTCCGTGCAAAGAAATTCTCTTACTTAAAACTAAACTACCATAAACATTATCAGAATTCCTTTTTTGAAGGTATTCTTCTTTTGGCGCGTTTTGGAAAATGTGATTGGAGTAAAATTTTTCCGAGCGACAAGGTAAAAATCGACACCACGAAATTTGTCGGTATTTAACGATTCGCGGCGAAACGTTTTCAAATTTTCGTCATGAAGTCGTCTTTTCTCTTCTTCTTTCCTTTTTTTTTCCTCAAGCGGGTCACCCATCCAAGTACTAATCGTACTCAGCGCTGCTTGACTTAAATAATCGAGCGGGAACTAGTTCTATCACCGTGTCATGGCCTTTGAAGCATATAGTAATTCGATATATCTCCCTTATATTTAGTGTGGACTGGTATCTATATTTTAATATCTTTTTATTCTTTCTTATATATAAATATATAATATATCGATCGATTGAAAATATGATTCCGTTCTTTATTTTTGTTAAATAAATAAATATTAATAATAATTAGTAGCTTATCTTCTTATACTTCTAATCCTCCCCCTTATTACCTGGTCACGATATATATATATATATATAAGGTATATTCTATATAGTTCTTATAAGGATGATGTCTTGGAAATATAACTTCCTTGAGTTTCTGCAAATAAGAGAAACAACATTTACAGCTAATATTCACTCTTATTTTATTGTCTTATCACTAGCTTCGCAATTTGAACTCTAACCGTCTCTGCTTAGCAAACTACTAACCGTTTCTATATTTTCTGTCTCGTTATTAACGTTCCAGAATCTTTCTAAGCCTAATACGCCTGCGCGTCTTAATTGTAAGACAGCGGCCAATTTAAATTATTAGTAAAGGTGACAAAATATAAATAGTAATATTTCGTTACATATATATATATATTTATAAAATTAAATAAATAAATAAATGAATAAAATATTAATAAAAGAAAAATAATCGGCTTACATTAGCGAATATTATCGATCATCAAGCAGGGAGGGCGGAACAGGTTTCTTTATTAAGTATATTCTATAAAAGAAGATAATTTATAATAATAATAATAATAATAATAATAATAATAATAATAATAATGATAATAATATTAAACTCCGCCTGCATGATCGCTGGACGGATCAAGGTCAGCGATCATGTTGCCGGTCCTAAGCCTGGGAAAAGGCTTGTTGGATCAGGTTAGCTCCCTACCCAACGTAAAAAAATTTGCGGCTCATAGAAACGACACTCTGTCTATTAGCAGAATGGACAACAAGAATCGACAGAATTGCACGGAATAAATCACCGATTGGCCGCAGAAGTACGGGGCGCCCACGAAAACGATGGTGCGACAATTTAACAGTGCAATAGGCAGAAAAACGTCGTTACGAAACAGGCAACTTGCCTAAATTAAAGAATGAAGAAGAAGAAGAAGATAATAATATTAATAATAATAATAATAATAATAATATAATAATAATAACATTAATTAAAAAATAAACAAGGAAAATTAAAAAGTAACAAGGAATATTAATAATGATAATGTGGGGTTAGGGAATATTTAAATAGTGTAAATATAAATATTTAACGTTTGTGAAGGCCTTCATTTGCCATTTGTGTAATGGTATAGGTGTGAATGGATGAAAGAAATGAAAGAATGCATCGATTTAGGATGGAGAAAGGGACCGTTACATTAGATAAGAGTATTTGTTTAGGTTGTAATGTTATACCGTCTAGACTTGTCAGATTCCGGTGTTCTTCGCTAATTAAGACGGTTGTCTTCGGTCGTAAAGGATTATACCTAACATATCGTGGCATTCGACTATTAATTTAGATTGAAGATACTTACTATTCTATCTCATATTATTTTAAAACATTATACATTTTTAATCACTAATAAATAAATACTATTACTACAAATATAAATTTTACAATAATAATAATAATTATTATTTTTATTCTTTTTCTTTTTAAGTTATTTTTTTGAAGTTATTTTTGAGGTTATTGAGGTTATATTCGTTTTGGTACCCTAAATAAGTATAACTTTTTACATGCGTACATAAGTACACACATCAGTTTTTTATGTTCGTCAGATATCCTTTCGAAATGCTGACAAAAATAGAAAAATCAAACATTCATGTAGGGATGGATTATGAGTTATGCATGAGGAGGCCATAATTAACACATTTAAGTGTAAAAATTCAAAGCTTTCCAGGTCAATATTTAATATATAACAAAATATTTAAGATTCATTAATAGCAAATTGTATATGTCTTTTTAATACAGAGGAGACTTTAAACATTTTCGATCAAAGTAATCATTAAAAACAATTTATTAAATATCTTGATAAACTATGCATTTTTAAGGTTATGTCATATATTTTATAGTTTCTTAAGTAGTCCCAAAGAAAGAACTATACGTTCAACAAGATCAGAATATAACGTTCTGATTTCTTTTTACCTTGCTCAACTTCTCAGCGATACATTTATTATTAATTAATTTATAATAATCAAAATATTATGAGAATATCAATATATCAATATCAATAGATTATTTTTTATATATAAAATCATAACACTGTCAGAAGTATAATCTAACTATTGATTCTGCTTATAATTTAAATTTGTAATATTCTACGAAAATTTTCTTTCTCTCATTGCTTGTAATATTATTGTTATTATTTCTACAAAAGACTAATGTAGGACATTAGATAAATTCTACTTCGCAATTTCTACCTAGAAACAAATAAATTTAAATAGTGTCAGTCGTTAAGAATACGGTAATCCGTTTAGATATTAGTTGAACTTTTGTATGTTTATTCTTGTTACCTCTATAGTTTTGTTCAAAATATTTCAAATATACACTACGAAGCTTAGATCGTTTACCTACATTTCAAATATAAAAGAAACAATAGAAAATATAAAACGTATACATGTTTCTAAACTTTCGAGATCTTTCAAAATTACTTTAAGAAAAGTGTACTGCAGTTGGTGCTAGTAGTATAAACAGAAAGACCGAACAAAGAATTTTCAAACGTTCATCTATCATAAGCAATAAGAAATAAGAAGTTTTCCCTTTTGTCCAAATAATGAGCAACGAGGATTCATCACAGGAAGTTAATCAAATATCTCACTACGTAAATATGGCTCTTACATTAATGCCTAATTTTGATATAAAGACGAATCCAATAACATTTCATACGTGGTTAAATAAATTTGAGTACATAGCAGATGTAATCGAGGTACCTGACAAGATGATGCTGGAATTCTTCCAAAAAATGGTGCATAATGATCTTCATACTGATATTATGCAAAGCTACCCTATTTTAAGATTATTTAAACTTACATACGAAGACACAATACAGAACTACCTTGGTTATTTTTCACCCTTGGATGTAGATTTACATTTAAAACGTTTCAAGAGTCGAAATCAATATGAAAATGAAACAATTTATAAATATGCTAAGAATTTATTGAAATTGTTTAATAAGTGCAGTTCTGCGAGTAACAAAAACGAAGTATTATGCGAACAATTCTTTAATGGAATCCTCGACGATAATGTCAGAAATTATTTAAGACAGTTTTTTGGCTTATCGTTCGAAGAATTAGTAGAGAAAGCCATTACATTTTTTGAGGATAATAAAATAAATTCTTACGTGAACAAAGCACTTACATTTATTAATATTTACAATACAAATAATGCAGATGCATTTTATGTGTGGTATAATAGATTTGAGTATGTAGCAAATAAGATAGAGATACCAAGTGATAAAATCGGTGAATTCTTCATTAAAATGGTGCACGATGATGTCCATACTCTTGTCAAAAATAAGTATTCTGATATAAACGTCTCTGAACTTTCATACTATGAAATAACAAGCTATTACCTTAATTATTTTTCTAATGATGAGGAAAAACTATTGCACAGATGTCGTTTTCAACGTCGATTACAATACGACGACGAATCATTAGAAGATTACATTGATAATTTACGCAAAATACTAATTAAGTGTGATTACACTTGTCGTCATTACAAAGCGAAAAAATTACGCGAACAATTCAAATCTGGAATCCAAGACGTTAAATTAAAAAAATTTTTAAGAGAAAATACTTTCTTCCATATCAATGAAATGGTGAAGAAGGCAATTGAATTTGAAAGAACAAAAGAAATATTCTATTATATGAATCAAGCACTTACAATGATTCAAACTTACAATCAAGAAAAAGAAGATGAGTTTCACGTTTGGTTGAATAAATTTGAGTACATAGCAGACATGATTATGGTACCAGACGAGATGATGTTGGAATTCTTCGAAAAAATGGTAGATTATGACGTTCATAAATCTGTCAGAGAAAACTACCCTATTTTACAGTTCAATATACTTACATTTGAAGATACAATACTAAATTACCTTGAATATTTTTCACCCTCGGATGTTGATTTGCATTTAAAACGTTTCAAGTGCCGAAATCAATATGAAAATGAAACGATAGATAAATATGCTAAGAATTTATTGAAATTGTTTAATAAGTGCAGTTCTGCGAGTAACAAAAACGAAGTATTATGCGAACAATTCTTTAATGGAATCCTCGACGATAATGTTAGAAATTATTTAAGACAGTTTTTTGGCTTATCCTTCGAAGAATTAGTAGAGAAAGCTATTACATTTTTGCAGGGTAATAAAATACTTCCTTACGTAAACCAAGCACTTACAATGGTTAATATTTTCGAAGTTTTATCTGAAGATGCTGCAAATGATTTTTGTTTGTGGTTTAATAGATTTGAGTATGTAGTAAATAAGATCGAGATACCAAATGACAATATGGGTAAACTCTTCATTAAAATGGTTCCCGATTATGTCCATACTCTTGTCAAAAATAAATATTCTGATATAAACGTCTGTGAACTTTCATACTATGAAATAACTAGCTATTACTTTAAGTATTTTTTTGATGATAAGGAAAAAAAATTTCACAGACGTCGTTTTCAATTTCGATTTCAATACGACGACGAATCATTAGAAAATTACATTGATAATTTACGAGAAATATTCATTAGGTGCTATTATAAACATAACGAAGACAAAAAATTACGCGAACAATTTCAATCTGGAATCCAAGACGTTAAATTAAAAAAATTTTTAAGTGAAGATAACTTCGGGAACATCAATGAAATGGTGAAGAAGGCAATTGAATTTGAAAGAACAAAAGAAATATTCTATTATATGAATCGAGCACTTACAATGATTCAAATTTACAATCAAGAAAAAGAAGGTGAGTTTCACGTTTGGTTGAATAAATTTGAGTACATAGCAGACATGATTATGGTACCAGACGAGATGATGTTGGAATTCTTCGAAAAAATGGTAGATTATGACGTTCATAAATCTGTCAGAGAAAACTACCCTATTTTACAGTTCAATATACTTACATTTGAAGATACAATACTAAATTACCTTGAATATTTTTCACCCTCGGATGTTGATTTGCATTTAAAACGTTTCAAGTGCCGAAATCAATATGAAAATGAAACGATAGATAAATATGCTAAGAATTTATTAAAATTGTTTAATAAGTGCAGTTCTGCGAGTAACAAAAACGAAGTATTATACGAACAATTCTTTAATGGAATCTTCGACGATAATGTTAGAAATTATTTAAGACAATTTTTTGGCTTATCCTTCGAAGAATTAGTAGAGAAAGCTATTACATTTTTGGAGGATAATAAAATACTTCCTTACGTAAACCAAGCACTTACAATGGTTAATATTTTCGAAGTTTTATCTGAAAATGCTGCAAATGATTTTTGTTTGTGGTTTAATAGATTTGAGTATGTAGTAAATAAGATCGAGATACCAAATGACAATATGGGTAAACTCTTCATTAAAATGGTTCCCGATTATGTCCATACTCTTGTCAAAAATAAATATTCTGATATAAACGTCTCTGAACTTTCATACTATGAAATAACTAGCTATTACTTTAATTATTTTTCTAATAATAAGGAAAAAAAATTTCACAGACGTCGTTTTCAATTTCGATTTCAATACGACGACGAATCATTAGAAAATTACATTGATAATTTACGAGAAATATTCATTAGGTGCAATTATAAAAATAACGAAGACAAAAAATTACGCGAACAATTCCAATCTGGAATCCAAGACGATAAATTAAAAAAATATTTAAGAGAAAATACTTTCTTCCACATCAATGAAATGGAGGCAAAGGTAATTGAATTTGGAAGAAAAGAAGGAATACTTAATTAAATGGATCAAGCACTTTCAATGATTAATATTTTCAACAAAGAAAGGGAAGGTTAGTTTGACATTTGGTTAAATATATTTCTGTATATAGCAGAAATGATCAAGGTACCAAACAATAAAATGATTGAATTCTTTGAAAACATGGTAGAAGAGAATACCCATAAACGTATCATGCAAAATATCTCTGATAAAAATTTGTCAGAACTTTCATACGAAAAAATAATAAACTATTACGTAACTGTTGTCTATTGTTATAATGAAATTTCTTTTAATAGGAAACGTTTTAATGCTAGAAATCAGTATGAAAACGAAACAACAGAGAAATATTCTATTAATTTACGCAAACTACACAATAAGTGCTTCTTTAAACAATACATGGAATATAGATTATGCAAACAATTTCGAAATGGAATCCGCAGGGAAGATATAAAAATACAATTAAGGATATCTCCGAACACAACATACGCTGAAATTGTAGAAAAGGCAATTGCATTGGAAAAAGAAGACGAAAAAGATATTACTTATTTTCTAAATCTAGCACTTTCAATGATTAACACTTACAATTCAGAACCAGAAGGTGAGTTTTACGTTTGGTTAAATAAATTTGAGTACATAGGAGATGTAATCGAGGTACCTGACAAGATGATGCTGGAATTGTTCCAAAAAATGTTGCGTAATGACCTTCATGCTGATGTTAGGCAAAGCTACCCTATTTTAAGCTTACTTAACCTTACATACGAAGACACAATACAAAACTACCTTAATTATTTTTCACCCTTAGATGTTGATTTACATTTTAAACGTTTCAAGAGTCGAAATCAATATGAAAATGAAACGATAGATAAATATGCTAAAAAGTTATTGAATTTAATAAATAAATGCACTTCTGCGAATAAAAACAATGAAATTTTATGCGAACAATTCTTTAATGGAATTCGCGACGAAAATATAAAAAATTATTTACAACTGTTTTCTGGCTTATCCTTCCAAGACATGGTAAAAAAAGCCATTACATATTTAGAAAATAATACAATAGCTTTTTACGTAAATCAAGCACTTACAATGATTAATATTTACAATAAAGAAAAGGAAGGTGAGTTTTACATTTGGTTGAATAAATTTGAGTATGTGGCAGACGTGATCGAGGTATCGAAGGATAAAATTGTTTATATCTTCAATAATATGATCGATAGTTATGATCATACGAATGTCACGAAAACTTTACCTACTATCAATTTCTCTGAACTTTCATATGAAGAAACAGTAATCCATTTTCTCTGTTTTTTTCTTCCCTCCGAGGTAGATTTACACATAAAACGTTTCCGGTGTCGAAACCAATATGAAAAAGAAACGATTGTGAAATATTCGAAAAATTTAAAGAAAATATATGATAAGTGTTATAATAAAAGTATCAATGAAGAAATTTTATGCGAAAAATTTCTCCATGGAATCACCAACGATTATATAAGATCTCGTTTAAATAATATTTCTTTCTCATCGTTTGATAAAATGGCAAGTTATGCCAGATTCATGGAAAGACTATATTGAAGAAAGAATACCAAAAAGGAAGAAATAAATAAAAGGAAGAAAAATGTAACGTAACCGTAAATTATTATTGAAATTTCTGTTCTTTAATAATTTGTAAAACAAATAATTGATTAAAAGTATATCACATAATATGATAATTCTTTCAAATAACAAATACAGGTTAAATGAAATGAAATAAACGAAAAAGCTGTGTTACTATTATAAAACAGTATTATTTTATGTTTTCGAATTAATTCAAACAATTATATTTGAATCCTACATAATTATCGAAATAAATTTTTATTTAGGACACAAAAACTCAATTATAACATTGAATATTTTTTATGAATTAGACGAAAACATAAAGTTGTTATTATTGATTAAGGATTATTTATTTAAATTTTGTACAAAATAGACAAACAATTTATATGACATTTATGTATATGTGTGATTACGAGTCAGACGAATCGTTATTATATGTGGGACAAAAAATGTGAGAGTATTTAATGCAAGCCCAAATGGGTAATCAGCTAAATAATTATTGTTTCTTACGACGAGAGCTAATTTAAGTATACAAAAAAAATGTCCTAACAAGGCAGTCAGCGTCCAATAGTCAAACAGCGAACTTGTCTTACTGTATTAGTATTGTTTTTGTATTTTATTTATATAAGTATATTGCAAATCTGTACATAGAGATTCATTTACTTAACTAAACTATTATGAACATTATCAGAATTCCTTTTTTCTGTTCGTCAGATATCCTTTCGGAAAATTGACAACAAAAAACAAATTAAACATTGATGTAGAAATTGATTATGTGTTATGTATAAGGAGGCAATAAACGGCAAAGCTGTGTTACTGTCATTAAACAGTATTATTTAATGTTATCGAATAAATTTAAACAATTATTTTGGGATCTTACACGATTATCGAAATATATTTATATTTTACATTAAATATTTTTTACGAATTAGACGAAAACATAAAGTTATTATTGTTTATTAATAGTTACTTATTTAAATGTTGTACTAAATAGGCACACAGTTTATGAGATTTATGTATTCATGTGTAAAAGGATAACATAGGTTTTGATCTTTCCCACGTTCGAATTTAAAATATGCAATGATTTATTTATTTTGTTCATTAGTAAATATATTATTAATTTTACCAAGGACAAATGTAAAGTGATAAATATTTTCCCCATCATCACTCCTATCTAAAAGCAATAAAATTTAAACTGTGAGTCGTTGAGCATACCTTAAACCGTTAGAATGTTAGTTAAGCATCTACATTTTTAATCTCGTTAACATTATACTTCTTGAAAATAATTTTTAATATTCATTAGGACACTGAGATCGGTTACTTCTATATAAATGTCAAAAATATCGTATAAAATATAAAACGTATGCGTGTTGTTAAAAGAAAATTATTTTCAATTACATTACGAAAAGTGTACACCTTTAATTGGTAAAAAAAGAAAAACAAAAATCCAAACAAACAACTTTCAACGGATTATATATTTACGTTTAATAAGTAATAAAAAGGGTGTTCCTTCATTGAAAAATGGCGAGTAACGAGGATAATTCAGTACACCAAGTTAATCAAATATCCTGGTATCTAAAACGAGCTTTGACAATGATGCAAATTTACGTATCAGAAGAAGTGGAAAAATTTTACGCGTGGTTAAATAGATTTGAATCTGTGGCAATTATTATCGGTGTATCGGAAAATAACATGATTGAATTTTTCTTGAATATGGTGGATAATAATGTCCACAATCGCATCAAGACGACTTACCCTCACGTCAATTTTCACGAACTTCCATACGATCCATTAATAAAACATTACTTTTCCTGTTTATTCGGTGGGAGTGAAATAATTACTCACAGAAGACGATTACATATTCGATATCAATATGAACGAGAGCCGATAAAATATTTTTCTATTAGTCTACGAAAAATATTTAACAAGTGCCAGTATTCGTGTGAAGAAAAAGTCAAATTACGGGAAAAATTTTTACATGGAATCCGTGAAGAAGTATTAAGAAAATATTTAATAGAAATTCCTAGCTTGTCATTCGAAGAAACCGTGGAAAAAGCCATTGAATTTGCCAAAGTTAATTTAACAACGTATTATCTAGATCTAGCACTATTAAAAATTGACATTTACAAACCAGAAAAGGAAAGTGTGTTTTATGCTTGGTTAAATAAATTCGAATATGTGGCAGATATGATCGAAGTACCAGACAATAAAATGGTTCAATTTTTTAATAATATGGTTGATAAATATGTCCACACTAGTGTAATGCATACTTTTCCTTTAGTCAGATTCTCTGAACTTCCATACGAGGGAGTAGTAATCCATTATCTTCGTCATTTTTCTCCAAATGAAAATGATTTACACGCAAAACGTATCACCTGTCGTTATCAATATGAACAAGAAACGATAGAAAATTATGCCAAGAGTTTACGAAAAATATTTTACAAGTGCGTTTGTACAAACGACTACGAAAAAAGATTAAGAGAACAATTCATTAATGGTTTACGCGAAAATGATATAAAAATTTATTTAAGAGATACTAATATTAAATTATTCAACGAGATGGTACGAAAGGCCGTTGAATTTGCAAAAATTAATCTAATAACGTATTATCGAGATCATGCTTTATTACAAATTGACATTTACAAACCAGAAAAGGAAGGTGTGTTTTATGCTTGGTTAAATAAATTCGAGTATGTGGCAGATATGATCGAGGTGCCAGATGATAAAATGATTGAATTCTTTATTGAAATGATTGATCCAAATGTCCATTCGAGTGTAAAGCAGACTTTTTTTTTTGTTGACATCACCGAACATTCATACGAAGACACAATAAACTTTTACCTTCGTCATTTTTCTCCCTACGAAGCTGATTTACACAGAGCACGTATCTGTTGTCGTAAACAATATGAAAATGAAACGACAGAAATTTATGCCGAAAATTTACGAAAAATATTTAACAAGTGCACTTATACAATTGATCTCGAACAAAGATTATTCGAACAATTCGTCAAAGGACTGCGTGTAAATGATGAAATAACTCATTTAAGAAGAAATCATTGCTTATCATTCGATTAAATAGCTACAAAAGCCATTAAATTTATAAGAATTAATCTAATAACGGATTATCTACATGAAGTTCTTTTCAAAATTCATACTTACAATCAAGAAAAGTAAGGTTAGTTTCACGTTTGGTTAAATACATTTGAGTTTGTAGCAGATATGATAGTATGATGTACCAGATAATAAAATGGTTGAATTGTTCAATAAGATAGAGGATAATGATCTCCATATGTCTGTACAGAAGATTTACCTTATTATACGATTGGAATCAATCGTAAACTATTAACCAGTATTCGAAATGCGCGCCTTAGTAAAAGTTAGCGCTATATTCTCCTAGGGCAATGGAAGAGATAATTTCCGCTCCCCCACCACTCGAATTTCTAATACGGCCACCATGTTGCCGTTCATTACAAAAGAAGACACTCGGTCTATTCTTCCGCTAAACGTTTCCGACGAAACCATGTGACAATCAGCTAGAAAACTATAACGAAAGTGAAGCAAAAGTTACAAGTATTTTCCATATACTATTTCATATACTATATTCCATATTCCATATACTACTTCCATATATTTCATATACTACAGAGTGTAGACTGCAAAAACGGCAAACAGTGACGCATACCACGAAGTTAGCAAACAAAGGAGGAAGAAACTAAGCGAAAGGAAGAGTAGGAAGAGGCCCTGCTTTTCTAGAAAGGAACTATCGGTGAGATACCTTATTGTACTTATGTAAGATTTAAACTTTTATTTATTTATTTATTTATTTATTTATTTATTTATTTATTTATTTATTTATTTATAAGGTTTAATTTGATATAATGAGATAAGATAAAATAAAATAGTAAGTATTTATAATAGTAAATATAATAAGTTATTGGTAAAAAAAGAAATCAAAAATCCGAACAAATAACTTTCAACGGATTATATATTTAAGTGAAATAAGTAATCAAAAGGGTTTCTTCTTTTAAAAATGTCGAGCAACGAGGATAATTCAGTACACCATGATTATCAAGTACCCTGTTATCTATATCGAGCTCTTAAAATGATGCGAATTTATAATTTTAACTCAGAAGAAAGGTTTGAGTTCTGGTTAAATAGATTTGAATATGTAGCAGATTATATCAGTGTACCAGAAGATAAAATGATTGAATTTTTCTTTAAAATGGTGGATAATCATACCCATAAACGTGTCGAGAACTTTAATCCTAACCTCAATTTCAATGAACTTTCATACGATATGATAATAACCTATTACCTTTGTTATTTTTGTCCCTACGAAGTTTATTTACACAGAAAACGTTTTAGGCATCGTAAACAATATGATAGAGAATCAATAAAGAAATATGCTGATAGCTTAAAAAAAATATGTAATAAGTGTTTGGTGGAAAAACATCTAGAAGAAAAATTATTATGCAAACAATTCCTATATGGAACCCGCGACCATAATATAAAAAATCTTTTCAGTAAAGCCACCACTCTATCATTCAATGAAATGGTAGAAAGGACCATTAAATTTTGCAAATCTGATTTAATGACGTATTATGTAAATCGAGCACTTGTCGAGATGAATACTTACCATCCAAAGTACGAAGGTTCCTTTCATGTTTGGTTTAATAAATTCGAATACGTGGCAGATATTATCGGGTACTGGATCATATGATTATAGAATTTTTTTATAAAATGGTAGACGATGTTGTTCATAAGAGAATACAAAAAGATAACACTTATATAAACTTCTTTAAAATGTCATACTCGCAAATAATAAACAATTATCTTATATTTTTTTCTTCCGGCTTCTATGATTTACACAAGGAGCGTTTCTTTCGTCGTAAACAATACGAACGCGAATCGATCAAAAAATATGCTAGTAATCTACAAAAAATATACGATAAGTCTATTATAAAACTAATATGGAAAAAGATCTGTGCGCGCAATTTATTAACGGAATCCGTGAAAATGATATCAAAAACAATTTAATTGAATTACCTTTCCTATCGTTCGGTGAAATGGTCAAGAAGGCAATTGAATTTGAAATCAAAAAATAAAATCATAAATTGAATTATATGGCAGCCTAAATGAATTACTGATCTTAAACAGTAAATAATTAACCGAAGAATAAGCGAACCTATAATCAGCGTAAATTGAAAACGTTCAAAATTCATTCAAATAATCAAAATTAATCAAATAATATCGCATTATTGTAATTTTTTCTACGAGTACAATTAGTATGTCAAATTAGTTAAATAATTGCACGAACAATGGTCAGAGGCATTAATATAAAAAAAAAAGAAGGATTAAATGAAAAAGCTGTGTCTCTGACGTATTAAATGGTAATCCTGCGTGATTTCAAAAATGTTAAAAAATGTACTTTTTTACTTCACACATTTTAGAAAATGTTTTTTATAATTAAGACGTAAACATTTGTTTTTTTACATTATATGTTTTTAGCAATAAGACGAAATAAAAAAGTAGTAATAATTATTAGAAATGATATCGGTTTTATTCATATTTAATCTTAAATAAAAACACAATGTATTTTTTCGATATTTATAAACGAATCGATGTATCAAATTGCCATAATTAGATCGTGTGAGTGTAAATAATCAAACTGAACGTATGTACACACTAAAATCGTATATTGTACGTATTAAGTATATACGTATTGTATAATGTTGTAATAATATATTATTCCAATAATTGCTTGAATTGATTGTGTATTCCTCTAATAATAATAAAAAAAGGGACAAAAAATTAAAATATATTCTTTTTTCGTTACGATGACGGTAATGTAACTGTGAACCTTGTCAACGTTTGAATATTGCAATATTTAATATTTTGATAATTGCAATATTCAAGAAATGTTTATTACGCTCATTAATTAAAAAAAAAAGTTGCATTTCTCTTCAATTTCAAGTCCAATGATTTCATTTTGGATTTTACAAAATTAAAGAAAATATTTTTTATATTTTAAGACATAAACATTCGTTTTTCACATTAAATGTTTCTAATGATAAGACATAACCTAGAAGTTTTACTTATTACGAAAAATATTATCATTATTTATTTATATTTTGTCCGAAATAAAAAGAAAATGTATTTCCGATATTTGTAAATGAACCGACGTATCAGGTTGCCATAATTAGATCTCGTAAGTGTAAATTATCCAAATGAACTTGATCATAAATGAATTCAAATCAAGATATCATGTAACACCTTGCAATACGTTTCTAAAGTTGGTAATATTACAAATTTCTTGAAGTTTATGAAGTTATGACATCGTTAAGGTTGCGTCATATGTAATTTTTGATCTTTCTCACGTTGAAATTTAAAATATGCAATGAACTGTTTATTGTAGTCACATTGGTAAATATATTATTAATTCTACTAAAGACAAAGCGTTAATTATTTTCCCCTCACCCCATTCCTATCTAAAAACAATAAAGTTTAAATCGTTATTCGTTCAGTCATACCAGTTAAACCATTGCGATATTGCTTAAAATTCTGTACGGTTATTCTCGTTAATTTTATAATTTTATTTTAAATTATAAATAATCGTTACAAAACTTATAGATATACCTTTTATACTAGAAAGTATTAAACATATCAATGTTTTTAAAAGAAAAGATCTTCGAATTATTTTATCAACAAATGTATTAAAGGTTAGTGGTAAATTCGAAAACAAAAAAAAAGTCTAAACTTTAAATTTAATTTAGCTGTGCTTGCTCTCGTGAATAGATACTTTCGAACGCGTTTTATTTACATCGATCTGACGCGCGTTCACCGACGGATCATCTGTTTCAATTCCCGTTGCTAAATCACTGTTGTGCCGGCATAGCAGTATTTCTTGTTTTTATATTCACGACATCAGAATTCAAACTTCCCGTGACCCATCTGTTTACTTAAATATCGGAATTAAACTTGGTGGTTTACCTGTTTGCTTTACTGTTGACGAGTAATTAAACGTGTTAAACATTATTCCTTTAGATAGGAGTTGAAAGTAGAAGATTTATGACTCTTTACATTATAGATTTTGGTAGATTCAATAATAATATAAGAAATAAAATCAGCAAATTAAATAGTTCATAGAATATTACAAATTTTAACGTAGAACATAATCAATAGTTGCATTAACCTTATAAAGATGTTAAGCTTTTATATGTAATAAGAAATACAAGATATTTACATAGAAATATTCTCATAACATTTTCATGAGAAATAATTAATCCTACAATATTTTTATATGTATTAAATGATGATAAAGTTTGTTTTGAATTTTGACACTTACAATTTTTAGCAAATGCCACTTCATACATAACTCATATTTGATTCCTATGTAAATATCATAAATAAAATGTATGTTTATTAAAAAAAAAATTGATATAAAGAACAATATCCTTCTCTAAATATTAATTATCATTTTATTAAGGTCTCATTTTTATAAAAGTATAATGTCCCGAACAAATTGTTATGTTTTAAATATAAATATATTTCCATAATTATGTATCATAAAAAATTGATCGTCTTAAAGTTTTCAAATATGAATATGATTACTGTTTAAGAATAAAACTAAAGTATATTTTCTTCCTTCTTTTCGTCTAAAATTGGATAAATGTACTATTTCAAGTGCTACTTAATTTGTTTTTTCATAGTTCAGGCAACAATTTCATAGGTTATCGAATATTTCTTGTGATTATAAAAGATGATACAGTAATGTATTATTCTTCTATTAATTAACTATATTTCTAAATTATTGACAATTTCAATTGCAGCAAATTTTTGCTTCCGTTATTTTTTGTTTTATTTGTTTATTTTTTAATGGCCGATAGTTCATTTAATTGTGATTATTAACTTTGCTAATATTATTTTTTACCTCTTTTAAAAACTGCAGTCCTTTCTAATATTTGTTCGAATGAAAAAGAATGATCGTTAATTAATCGAATTTTTACATCATTGTCGCGTATTCCAGTATAGAATCGTAAAACTAATTTACTTTCTACGCAACTTTTATAATAGCACCTAGAATATAATTTTTTTAAACAATAAGTATAATGTTCGATTGATTCTCCTTCATATTGATTTCGAGACATGAAACGTTTATCGTTTATATCAATTTCACGGAAAGTAGCGAAATTAAAATAATAATGTTCTATTATTTCATCGTATTGAAGTTGAGAAAATTTGACAGAAGGATAAGTCTTCTGTACAGACGTATGTACATCATTATCTACCATCTTATTGAACAACTCAATCATTTTATGATTTGGTACGTCGATCACGTTTGCTACATACTCGAATTTATTTAACCAAGCATAAAAAAAACTTTCCTTCCTTGGATTGTAAGTATCGATCTTTAAAAGAGCTTGATCAACATAATATGATATTAGATTAACTTTTGCAAATTCAATGCTCATTTCTCGCATCTGATCGAACGAATATTTAGAAAAATCCTTTAAATGTTCCCGAATCGAAGATTCTCGTAGTCCACAGAAAAATCTTGCTGATAAATATTTGTCTGCATTGCCTAAATATTCGCACTTATTAAATAATTTTTGTAAACAATTAGCATATTTTTCTATACACTCGTGTTCGTATTGATCTCGAGAGTTGAAACGTTTTCTGTCTAAATCAACTTCATTCGGTAAAAAATATAGTAGATAAGTGTCTATTATGTATTCGTACGGATGTTCAGAGGAGTTAACAAAAGGAAAAGTATTCCTAACAGCTGCATGGACATCATTATCCACCATTTTATAAAAAAATTCAATCATTTTATTATTCGGTACATTGATAATATCTGCTACGTACTCAAATATATTTAACCACACGTGGAAATTACCATCAGTTTGTAGATTGTAAATATTAATCTTTAAAAGTGCTTGATCAACGTAAAATGATATTAGATTAACTTTTGCGAATGCAATGGCAACTTCTCGCATTCGATCGAACGTAAACTGTGGAGATTTCATTAAATGGTCTCGTATTGAAAATTCGCGTAGTCCAGTTAAAAATCTTCCAGATAATCTTTGATGTTCATTGCTTGAATATTCGCACTTTTTAAATAATATTTCTAAACAATTGGAATATTTGTTTATAGGCTCGTCTTCGTATTGATATCTATCCGCGAAACGTGCTCTGTATAGATTATTTTCTTCGGGAAAAAAAAGATGAAAGTAATAAATTACTATATCGTCGTATGAAAGTTCAGAAAAATTTACGGAAGGATAAGTATTTTTGACGTGCATATGAAAATCATTATCCACCATTTCATTGAGTAATTTAACCATTTTATCATCCGGTACATCAATCTTATATGCTACGTACTCAAATTTATTTAACAGAACGTGAAACTCAATATCCCTTCTTAGTTTGTAATTATTCATCTTTAAAAGTGCATGATCTCGATAATACGTTATCAGATTAACTTTAGCAAATTCAACTGCAATTTTTACCGCTTCATCGAACGATAATTTTGAAAATTTCTTTAAATGAATTTTTACATCATTTTCGCGTAATCCAATAATAAATGTTTCCAATAATTTGTCTTCAAGGTCGGTTGTATGAATGCAGTTTTTATATAATTTTCGTAAACTAAGAGCATAATGTTCTATAGTTTCATGTGGATATTGTTTACGAGAGCATAGACGTTCTCTGTGTACATCAACTTCATTGGGAAAAAAATGACCAATGTAAAAGTTTATTACGTCATTGTATGGATGTTCAGAAATCTTATCAGAAGGATAAGAATTCTGCACAGACGTATTGACAAAATTGTCCACCATTACATAAAAAAATTCAACCATTTTATCATGCGGTACATCAATCCTATATGCTACGTACTCAAATTTATTTAACCAATCGAGAAACTCATCATCGATTCCGTTTTTGTAAATATTCATCATTGAAAGTGCTAGATCTCGATAATATGTTGTCAGATTAACTTTAGCAAATTCAACCGCTGATTTTACCGCTCCAGCGAACGATAATTCAGGAGAATTACTCAAATGAATTCTTATATCATTTTCACGTAGTCCATTAACGAAAATTCTATATAATAAGCATTTGTGAGGTTTTACATATTTGCACTGAATAAATATTCTTCGTAAAGAATAAGTATATCTTTCTAACGACTCTTGTTCGTATTGTTTTCGCATCTTTAAACGTATTCTGTGTGCTTTAGTTTCACTGGAATGAAGCCAGAAACAAAGGAAATATTTTATTACTTGATCGTATGAAAGTTTAGAGAAATCGAGAGAAGAATATTTTTCCGCAACAAGTTGATAGAGATCATTATCAATCATTTTAATGAAAAATTGTACCATTTTATTGTACGGTACGTCGATCATATCTGCTACGTACTCAAATCTATTAAACCAAAAGGAAAACTCATCATTTATGTATCCAAATTTGTAAATAGTGATATTTAACAGAGCATGATCAACGTAATACGATATTAGATTCATTTTTGCAAATTCAACGGCCCTCACTACCATTTCTTTGAATGATGAGTTACGATTTACACTTAAATAATTTTTAACATCATTTTCACGAAGTCCGTTAATGAATTGTTTGCATAATAATATTTCTTTGTTTTCAATCGTATTTGTGCACTTATTAAATATTTCTCGTAAACTATTTGCATAATTTTCTATAGTCTCGTTTTCGTATTGATGTCTACACGCTAAACGTTTTCCATGCAAATTATTTTCTTCAGGAGAAAAAAGACGAAGGTATTTAATTACTATGTCGTCGTATGAAAGTTCAGAAAAGTTTACGGAAGGATAAGTATCCTTTACGTACGTATGGAAATTATAATCCACCATTTCATTGAGTAATTTAACCATTTTATCATTCGGTACATCAATACCTTTTGCTACATACTCAAATTTATTGAACCAAACGTGGAAATCATCATCTTTTCCTAGTTTGTAAATATTCATCAGTAAAAGAGCTTGATCAACGTAATACGATATTAGATTAACTTTGGCAAATTTAACTGCCATTCTTACTGCTTCATAGAACGATATTTCTTTAAATTTTTTTAAATGAATTCTTATATCATTTTCACGCAGTCCATTAATGAATCTTACATATAATTGGCAATTTAAGCGTTCTTTAATTTCGATGTTATTCAATATATTTTGAAAACTATTAGCATAATTTTCTATTGGCTCGTGTTCGTATTGATATCGGCAGTAAAAACGTTTTTTATGTGTTTCAGTTAGATCGTCAGAAACCCAATGACAAAGGAAATATCTTATTATATAATTGTATGAAAGTTCAAGTAAATCGATACCAGGATGTATTTCCTCAAATCTATGACAGAGATCATCATCAATCATTTTAATGAAAAACTGAACCATTTTTCTATACGGTACGTCGATCATATATGCTACGTACTCAAATCTATTTAACCAAACGTAGAACTCATCACTGTTTCCTCGTTTGTAAGTATTCATCTTTAAAAGAGCTCGATCAACGTAATACGATATTAGATTCACTTTTGCAAATTCAACGGCCCTCACTACCATTTCTTTGAATGATGAGTTACGATTTACACTTAAATAATTTTTAACATCATTTTCACGAAGTCCGTTAATGAATTGTTTGCATAATAATATTTCTTTGTTTTCAATCGTATATGTGGACTTATTAAATATTTCTCGTAAACTATTTGCATAATTTTCTATAGTCTCGTTTTCGTATTGATGTCTACACGCTAAACGTTTTCCGTGTAAATTATTTTCTTCGGGAGAAAAATGACTAAGGTATTTAATTACTATATCGTTGTATGAAAGTTCAGAAAAATTTACGGAAGGATAAGTCTCCTGGACGTACGTGTGACAATTATTATCCACCATCTTATTGAACAACTCAACCATTTTATCATTAGGTACATCGATAACATTTGCTACATATTCAAATTTATTGAACCAAACGTGGAACTCATCATCGTTTCCTTGTTTGTAAATGTTCATTTTTAAAAGAGCTCGATCAACGTAATACGATATTAGATTAACTTTTTCAAAGTCAATGGCCTTTGCCACCATTTCATCAAACGAATTGCATTTAATTTCACTCAAATAATTTCTTATTTCAATTTCGCGTAGTCCGAATAAAAATTTCTTGCACAATATTTCATTTGTTTTTTCTCTATAATCGCACTTAATAATTAATCTTCGTAAATAGTTAGCATAATGTTTTATCTTCTCGTGTTCGTATTGATCTCGACAGTTGAAAAGCACTCTGTATATATTACCTTCCTGTGGATAGATTAAATTAATATAATATTTAATTATGTCCTCGTATGGAAGTTCACTGAAATTGATGGACCGGTTTTTCTGCTGGACACGTTTATTTACATCGTCATTCACCATTTCAACGAATAAATGAATCTTCTTATATCTTGGTAAGCAGATAATATTAGCTACATATTCAAATCTGTTTAACCACTCATTAAATTTTTCCACTTCTTCTGACACGTAAACTCGCATCATTGTAAGTGCTCTAATTTTATAATTCATTCCAATGTTTTCGTATGATAAATTCTTGTCACTCATTATATTCAATAGGGTAAAGCCTTTTTATTACCTATTATACTTTCGAAAAATCTTTGTTTTGATTTTTTTTTCTCTTCTACCAATGATAGGTGTACACTTTTCTTTATATAATTTAAAACAATTTTCCTTCAATAGCGCGTTTACGTGAAATATTTTGTACGATAATTGTTTGATTTATACAGAAGAAACCGATCTTTGTATCGTAACGAACATTAAAAATTATTTTCAAAAACTGTAATGTTAACTGGATTAAATATGTAATTGCTTAATTAATATCTTAACGGTTTAACGTATGCTTAACGACTAACAGTTTAAACTTTATTTCTTTTAGATAGGAGTTGTTATGGGGAAAACATTTATCGCTTTACATTTGTCCTTGGTAGAATTAATAATATATTTACTATTGAGCACAATAAACAGTTCATTGTGTATTTTAAATCCATTCGTTAGAAAGAATAAATCAAACATATTATCCTTCAGAAGATATCATTAATTTTTAAACTTATACGAAATTTCTGATATTTGCATATTTTGAAACGTGTTATTCAAGTATCACTATTCAGATAGCAGTCGGTCAGCAGAAGTAAAAAATATTTTAATTTGATTCGTATGATTCGATACCTGATTCGTAATTACAAATATATCTTCATCTTCATTGCAATGATTTAACATGATCGTACATTAAATTATCATTTACATATTCTACCATTATTTAAAATGCTTATTTAGTAGAACTCACGCACGACTTTCGAATAAATAAATTATATATTAAGAAACTATTTCTTAATAATTTATTTAAAAGAGTAAAACAAAAAACATATCTTTTCTAAAAAGTGATTAAAAACCAAAGAATGTGTTTGTTCGGCGATGTTATGGCTTTTCACCGGTTAGTATTGCGCGCAGAATAGGTTAGGTAGCGACGGCGTTGAGACATTAGATTGGTTCGTATTACACCCTAAAACGATTGGTCACTTTGCCTTAGTGGAGTTGTGAGGGAGCGCAAGGGCATTAGAGATATATGTGAGAGCGCCTTAACACTTTTAAGGTACACGTGGTGGGATGAGTGCGTGTTGCTTTGGTCTCGAAGGGGCACGCGGGTAGTCCAGATCGGGATAGCTAAAAAAAAGGGCTCGTTTTTGGGAAAAGAAAGTGGCGCCATATTGGCATTGTCTAAATTGTAAAATTGTGTTGATTGATTTATCTATCCTTTCCTATGTCACTCATTCATACGTTGAATTAACCGAACTCACGACATTAATTTCAAATTGCTTCCCCTCTTATATTCTATAAACAGTTTTAAACAGTATTTTAGTGAAAGATTGCATAATTAATTTTAAATCTGTCAGATCAGGGTTTATTAAGCGATCTTAAGGTATAGTAATTTTCCAATTTTGTAAATGTATTTTCATTTATTATATTATATTAAATAATATTGTTACTCATATATAAACATGTAATAGTGTGGGGTTTGAATTATTTAAAAGTATAGATATGATATGATATATATATAATGGTATGAGTGTGAGAAAGGAATGAAAGAACGCATCGGGCGAGAATAAAGAAAGGGACCGTTGCGTTAGTTTAGGATATTTGTTTAGGTTTAGGGTTACATCATCTGGACTTTGTCGCCTTTGTATAGCTACATCGAAGCCTCCCGATCGTTCTCGATAATGTGAAATACAGGAAAAGAATTTGTGCGTGGTGTGGAATGATCGGGAAGTTTCCAGAAGGAATGACGAAGAAACAACGGAAGACGATGGAGGGGATGTAGGGTATAAGTAGGCGACGGAAAGGACTGGTGGTGCGTTCTGTGGTAGTTTTTGATTGAGACGACAAGGGAAAAGTGTAACGGAAGGTACAGAAGACAACGGGGAACGGTGAAGGATTACGATAGGCGACGACGAGTCGGATTCGGGTGTTCCTTGTGGTTGTTTGCGGACGTAGAGAGTTACACTTAGTATATCGTAGCATTAGTTTAGATTATAGATACTTACCATTCTATCTCTTAAAAACATTATACCTTGGTATTTATTTTTAATAAATAAATACTTTACTATTATCATTATAAATATATATCTCATCATTATACATAAATCTTACAATAGTATGTATTTAAATAAGTCAGGTTTTTTAAAGCTAGTTTTGCTTTAACACTTAGTAAGATTATTGTATATTACCACCATGTTGCGAGGTGTTTATGCAGTATTGTAGTCCCGTCCTTTAAATGCAAAAAAAAAAACTAAATTTAACAAAAGCATGAAATCTGTTGCGAAAAGTAGGTAGAACGATTAATTAGATAAAATAACCAAATCAATAATGCGTCATAGAATTTATCTGTAATCAAATAGTAAAATATATAATATGTTTTCTTTTTTATTAAACCAACATTACTAATAACCGAGATTGTGTCAGTACCAGTTCGCAACGGGATTCCACACAAATGCCGGGCTTTTCTGAATTCGGATGCCGTCAATAATTTCCTACCGTTTAAATTTGCAAATAAACTGCGCATTCCTTAAAAAACCGTAGACACACCAATAGCAGAAATAAACAAGACCGGAACTAACGTGAGCACAATCATCGTGACCACGATGCAATCACGAACAGTGGATTATACCTTGAAACTAAGGTTCTTATTTATGTCAAATATAACAAGCACATCGGCATCGCAGCAAGTACTATCAGATGATTTAGTTATTCCCTCGAACATTTAATTAACTGACCCCGGTTCGGAATACCTGCAGAAATCGTTGCAATTATCGGGATGGAAAGATTCGGGACGGTTTCTATTATATTTATTGCATTTATAAATAAATAAAGGATCTAAATGTTGTAATTATTAATCCCATAATACTTTAATATGTATTAAATAATGATAAGGTCCGTTTTAAATTTTGATACTTACAATTTTTAGTATAGGCAATCTCAAACATGATTCATAATCGATTCCTATATAAATATCATAAATAAATTCTATGTTTTTTCAATAAAAAATTCATATAAAAAACATTATCCTTCTCTAAATAATAATTATTACTTTATTAAGATCTCATTTTTACAAAAGTATAGTTTCCCGAACAAATTTTTACGTTTTAAATATAAATAAATTTCCATAATTATGTATGATAAAAAATTGATAATCTGAAAGTTTTCAATTAAGAACAAGATCACTGTTTAAGAAGAAAACCAAAGTATTGTTGCTTCCTTCTTTTCTTCGTCTAAATTTGGATAAATGTACTATTTCAAGTGCTACTTAATTTGTTTTTTCATAGTTCAGACAACAATTTCATTAGTTTCCGAATAATTCTTGTGATTATAAAAGATGATAAAGTAATGTATAATTCTTCAATTAATTAATTATAATTCTAAATTATTGACAATTTCAATTGCATCCAATTTTTGCTTCCGTTATCTTTTGTTTTATTTGTTTATTTTTTAATGGCCGATAGTTCATTTAATTGTGATTATTAACTTTGCAAATATTATTTTTTACCTCTTTTAAAATCTGCAGCCCTTTCTAATATTTGTTCGAATGAAAAAGAATGATCGTTAATTAATCGAATTTTTACATCATTGTCGCGTATTCCAGTATAGAATCGTAAAACTAATTTACTTTCTACGCAACTTTTATAATAGCACCTAGAATATAATTCTTTTAAACAATAAGTAAAATGTTCGATTGATTCTCCTTCATATTGATTTCGAGTCATGAAACGTTTATCGTTTATATCAATTTCACGGAAAGTAGCAAAATTAAAATAATAATGTTCTATTATTTCATCGTATTGAAGTTGAGAAAATTTGACAGAAGGATAAGTCTTCTGTACAGACGTATGTACATCATTATCTACCATCTTATTGAACAACTCAATCATTTTATGATTTGGTACGTCGATCACGTTTGCTACATACTCGAATTTATTTAACCAAGCATAAAAAGAACTTTCCTCCCTTGGATTGTAAGTATCGATCTTTAAAAGAGCTTGATCAACATAATATGATATTAGATTAACTTTTGCAAATTCAATGCTCATTTCTCGCATCTGATCGAACGAATATTTAGAAAAATCCTTTAAATGTTCCCGAATCGAAGATTCTCGTAGTCCACAGAAAAATCTTGCTGATAAATATTTGTCTGCATTGCCTAAATATTCGCACTTATTAAATAATTTTTGTAAACAATTAGCATATTTTTCTATACACTCGTGTTCGTATTGATCTCGAGAGTTGAAACGTTTTCTGTCTAAATCAACTTCATTCGGTAAAAAATATAGTAGATAAGAGTCTATTATGTATTCGTACGGATGTTCAGAGGAGTTAACAAAAGGAAAAGTATTCCTAACAGCTGCATGGACATCATTATCCACCATTTTATAAAAAAATTCAATCATTTTATTATTCGGTACATTGATAATATCTGCTACGTACTCAAATATATTTAACCACACGTGGAAATTACCATCCATTTGTAGATTGTAAATATTAATCGTTAAAAGTGCTTGATCAACGTAAAATGATATTAGATTAACTTTTGCGAATGCAATGGCAACTTCTCGCATTCGATCGAACGTAAACTGTGGAGATTTCTTTAAATGGTCTTGTATTGAAGATTCGCGTAGTCCTGATAAAAATTGTGCAGATAACTTTTGATGTTCATTGCTTGAATATTCGCACTTTTTAAATAATATTTCTAAATAATTGGAATATTCTTCTATAGGCTCGTCATGGCATTGATATCTACACGCGAAACGTGCTCTGTATAGATTATTTTCTTTGGGATAAAAAAGATGAAAGTAATAAATTACTGTATCGTCGTATGAAAGTTCAGAAAAATTTACGGAAGGATAAGTCTTTTTGACGTGCATATGAAAATTATTATCCACCATTTCATTGAGTAATTTAGCCATTTTATCATCCGGTACATGAATCCTATATGCTACGTACTCAAATCTGTTTAACCAAAAGTGAAACTCATCATCCCACCTTTGTTTGTAAATATCCATTTTTAAAAGTGCGTGATCTCGATAATACGTTATCAGATTAACTTTAGCAAATTCAACTGCAATTTTTACCGCTTCATCGAACGCTAATTTTGAAATTTTGTTTAAATGAATTCTTATATTATTTTCGCGTAGTCCAATAATAAATTGTTTTAATAATTTATCTTCAAGGTCTGTTGTATAATTGCAGTTTTTATATAATTTTCGTAAACTATGAGCATAATCGTCTATAGTTTCACGTTTGTACTGTTTACGATAGCATAGACGTTCTCTGTGTACATCAACTTCATTGGGAAATAAATGACAAATGTAAAACTTTATTACGTCTTTGTATGGATGTTCAGAAATGTTGACAGAAGGATAAGAATTCTGCACAGAACTATTGACAACATTGTCCACCATTAGATAAAAAAATTCAACCATTTTATTATTCGGTACGTTGATCTTTTCTGCTACGTACTCAAATCTATTTAACCAATCGAAAAACTCATCATCGATTCCGTTTTTGTAAATATTCATCAATAAAAGTGCTAGATCTCGATAATATGTTGTCAGATTAACTTTAGCAAATTCAACCGCGGATCTTAACGCTTCAGAGATCGATAAGTCAGGAGATTTACTCAAATGAATTCTTATAGCATTTTCACGTAGTCCATTAACGAAAATTCTACCTAATAAGCTTTTGTGAGGTTTTACATATTTGCACCGAATAAATATTCTTCGTAAAGAATTAGCATAACTTCCTAACCACTCTTGTTTGTATTGTTTCCGCTTCTTTAAACGTATTCTGTGTGCTTTAATTTCACTGGAATGAAGCCAATAACAAAGGAAATATTTTATTACTTGATCGTATGAAAGTTTAGAGAAATCGAGAGAAGAATATTTTTCCGCAACAAGTTGATAAAGATCATTATCAATCATTTTACTGAAAAATTGAACAATTTTACTATTCGGTACGTCGATCATATCTGCTACGTACTCAAATCTATTAAACCAAAAGGAAAACTCATCATCTATGTATCCAACTTTGTAAATAGTTATATTTAACAAAGCATGATCAACGTAATACGATATTAGATTCATTTTTGCAAATTCAACGGCCCTCACTACCATTTCTTTGAATGATGAGTTACGATTTACACTTAAATAATTTTTAACATCATTTTCACGAAGTCCGTTAATGAATTGTTTGCATAATAATATTTCTTTGTTTTCAATCGTATATGTGGACTTATTAAATATTTCTCGTAAACTATTTGCATAATTTTTTATAGTCTCGTTTTCGTATTGATGTCTAAACGCGAAACGTTTTCCATGCAAATTATTTTCTTCAGGAGAAAAAAGACGAAGGTATTTAATTACTATGTCGTCGTATGAAAGTTCAGAAAAGTTTACGGAAGGATAAGTATCCTTTACGTACGTATGGAAATTATAATCCACCATTTCATTGAGTAATTTGACCATTTTATCATTCGGTACATAAATACCTTTTGCTACATACTCAAATTTATTGAACCAAATGTGGAAATCATTACCTTTTCCTAGTTTGTAAATATTCATCAGTAAAAGAGCTTGATCAACGTAATACGATATTAGATTAACTGTAGCAAATTTAATTGCCATTCTTACTGCTTTATAGAACGATATTTCTTTAAATTTCTTTAAATGAATTCTTATATCATTTTCACGCAGTCCATTAATGAATCTTACATATAATTGGCAATTTAAGCGTTCTGTAATTTCAATAGTATTCAATATATTTTGAAAACTTTTAGCATAATATACTATCGGCTCGTGTTCGTATTGATATCGGCAGTAAAAACGTTTATTATGTGTTTCAGTTAGATCGTCAGAAACCCAATTACAAAGGAAATATTTTTTTATATAATCGTATGAAAGTTTAAGTATATCGAAATTAGAATGTATTTGCACAAATCTTTGACAGAGATCATCATCAATCATTTTAATGAAAAACTGACCCATTTTTCTATACGGTACGTCGATCATATATGCTACGTACTCAAATCTATTTAACCAAACGTAGAACTCATCACTGTTTACTTGTTTGTAAATATTCATCTTTAAAAGAGCTCGATCAACGTAATACGATATTAGATACATTTTTGCAAATTCAACGGCCCTCTTTACCATTTGATCGAATGATGAGTTATGATTTTCTCTTAAATAATTTATTATATCATTTTCACGAAGTCCTTTAATGAATTGTTCGCACAATAATATTTCTTTCTTTTCAATCGTATATGTGCACTTATTAAATATTTCTCGTAAACTATTTGCATAATCTTCTATAGTCTCATTTTCGTATTGATATCTACACGAGAAACGTTTTCCGTGTAAATTATTTTCTTCGGGAGAAAAAAGACGTAGGTAATGAATTACAATATCTTTGTATGAAAGTTCAGAAAAATTTACGGAACGATAAGTCTCCTGGACGTACGTATGACAATTATTATCCACCATCTTATTGAACAACTCAACCATTTTATCATTAGGTACATCGATAACATTTGCTACATATTCAAATTTATTGAACCAAACGTGGAACTCATCATCGTTTCCTTGTTTGTAAATGTTCATTTTTAAAAGAGCTCGATCAACGTAATACGATATTAGATTAACTTTTTCAAAGTCAATGGCCTTTGCCACCATTTCATCAAACAAATTGCATTTAATTTCCCTCAAATAATTTCTTATTTCAATTTCGCGTAGTCCGAATAAAAATTTCTTACACAATATTTCATTTGTTTTTTCTTTATAATCGCACTTAATAATTAATCTTCGTAAATAGTTAGCATAATGTTTTATCTTCTCTTGTTCGTATTGATCTCGGCAGTTGAAAAGCACTCTGTATATATTACCTTCCTGTGGATAGAAATAATCAAAATAATAGTCAATTACTTCCTGGTATAGAAGTTCATTGAAATAGATGTACCGATTTTTCCGCTGGACACGTTTATGTACATCATCATTCATCATTTCAACGAATAAATGAATCTTCTTATATCTTGGTACGCAGATAATATTTGCTACATATTCAAATCTGTTTAACCACTCACTAAATTTTTCCACTTCTTCTGACACGTAAACGCGCATCATTGTAAGTGCTCTAATTTTATAATTCATTCCATTGTTTTCGTATGATAAGTTCTCGTGACTCATTATGTTCAATAGGGAAAAGCCTTTTTATTACCTATTATACTTTCGAATAATCTTTGTTTTGATTTTTTTTTCTCTTCTACCAATGACAGGTGTACACTTTTCTTTATATAATTTAATACAATTTTCCTTCAATAGCACGTTTACGTTAAATATTTCGTACGATAATTTTGTGATTTATATTGGAGAAACCGATCTTTGTGTCGTCACGAACATTAAAAATTATTTTCAAATACTGTAATGTTAACTAGATTAAAAATGTAATTGCTTAATTAATATCTTAACGGTTTAACGTATGCTCAACGACTAACAGTTTAAACTTTATTTCTTTTAGATAGGAGAGGTTATGGGGAAAACATTTATCGCTTTAAATTTGTCCTTGATAGAATTAATAATATATTTACTATTGAGCACAATAAACAGTTCATTGTGTATTTTAAATCTATACGTTAGAAAGAATAAAGCAAACATATTATCCTTCCGACGATATCATTAATTTTTAAACTTATTAGAAATTTCTGATATTGGCATATTTTGAAACTTGTTATTTAAGTATCACTACTCAGATAGCAATCGGATAGCAGGAATAAGGAAGATTCTAATTCGGTCGGTAACCTGATTCGTAAATACAAATAAATCTTCATCTTCGTTGCAATGATGTAATATGATCGTAAATTATATTATCATTTAAATGATTTACCATCATGTAAAATGTTTATTTAGTAGAATTTACGTACGACTTTCGAATAAGTAAATTAAATTTTATGAAGCTATTTTATAATAATTTATTTAAAAGGGTAAACAAGAAACTTATCTTTTCCAATAAGTGATTAAAAACAAATAGAAATAATCGGGATGGTTTCTTTTATACTTATTGCATTTATATATAAATAAAGGATCTAAGTGTTGTAATTATTAATCCCAGAATACTTTAATATGTATTAAATGATCATAAGGTCCGTTTTAAATTTTGATAATTACAATTTTTAGCAAAGTCCACCTCAAACATAACTCATAAACGATTCCTATGTAAATATTATAAATAAATTGCATGTTTGTAAATAAAAAGTGTATGTTGTGTTAAGAATTGATATAAAAAACAATATACTCCTCTAAATAATAATTATCACTTTATTAAGGTCTCATTTTTATAAAAGTATAGTTTTCCGAACAAATTTTTACGTTTTAAATATAAATATATTTCCATAATTATGTATGATAAAAAATTGATAATCTAAAAGTTTTCAATTAAGAACAAGATCACTGTTTAAGAAGAAAACCAAAGTATTTTTGTTTCCTTTTTGTCTTCGTCTAAACTTGGATAAATGTACTATTTCAAGTGCTACTTAATTTGTTTTTTCATAGTTCAGACAACAATTTCTTTAGTTTTCGAATAATTCTTGTGATTATAAAAGATGATAAAGTAATGTATAAGTCTTTTTATACATTACTTTATTATATTTCTAAATTATTGACAATTTCAATTGCAGCAAATTTTTGCTTCCGTTATCTTTTGTTTTATTTGTTTATTTTTTAATGGCCGATAGTTCATTTAATTGTGATTATTAACTTTGCTAATATTATTTTTTACCTTGTTTAAAATCTGCATCCATTCCTACTATTTGTTCGAATGAAAAAGTTTGATCGTTAATTAAACGAAATTTTACATAATTTTCGCTTATTCCAGTATAGAATCGTAAAACCATTTTACTATCACAGTGATATTTATAATAGCACTTAGAATATAATTCTAATATACTTATAGCATAATGTTTGATTGATTCTCCTTCATATATAATTCGAGACATGAGACGTTTATCGTTTATATCAATTTCACGGAAAGTAGCAAAATGAAAATAATAATGTTCTATTATTTGATCGTATTGAAGTTGAGAAAATTTGACAGAAGGATAAGTCTTCTGTACAGACGTATGTACATCATTATCCACCATCTTATTGAACAACTCGACCTTTTTATCATCTGGTATGTTAATCACTTTTGTTACATACTCGAATTTATTTAACCAAGCATAAAACAAACCTTCCTTCCTTGGATTATAAGTGTCGATCAATAAAAGAGCTTGATCAACATAATACGATATTAGATTAACTTTTGCAAATTCAATGCCCATTTCTCGCATCTGATCGAACGATAATTCAGAAAAATCCTTTAATTGTTCCCGAATCGAAGATTCTCGTAGTCCACAGAAAAATCTTGCTGATAAATGTTTTTCTTCCTTGTTGGAATATTCGCACTTATTAAATAATTTTTGTAAACAATTAGCATATTTTTCTATCGACTCGTGTTCGTATTGATCTCGAGAGTTGAAACGTTCTCTGTCAAAATCAACTTCATTCGGAAAAAAATAAAAAAGATAAGAGTCTATAATGTCACCGTACGAACGTTCAGAGGAGGTAACAAAAGGAAAAGTATTCCTAACAGATTCATGGACATCATTATCCACCATTTCATAAAAAAATTCAATTTTTTTATAATTCGGTACTTTGATTATATCTGCTACGTACTCAAATTTATTTAACCAAACGTAAAAATTATAATCCATTCGTAGATTGTAAATATTAATCTTTAAAAGTGCTTGATCAACGTAATATGATATTAGATTATCTTTTGCGAATACAATGACACTTTCTCGTATTTGATCGAACGTAAAGTATGGAAAATATATTAAATGTTTACTCGTCGAAAATTCGCGTAGTCCTGATAAAAATCTTGCAGATAATTGTTGATGTTCATTGCTTGAATATTCGCACTTATTAAATAATATTTCTAAACAATTGGCATATTTTTCTATAGGCTCGTGCTCGTATTGATATCTACACGCGAAAAGTTTTCTGTGTAAATTATTTTCTTCGGGAGAAAAAAGACGTAGGTAATGAATTACAATATCTTCGTATGAAAGTTCAGAAAAATTTACGGAACCATAAGTCTCCTTGACGAAGGTATGAAAATTATAATCCACCATTTCATTGAGTAATTGAATCATTTTATCATCCGGTACGTCGATCATATTTGCTACATACTCAAATTTATTGAACCAAACGTGAAACTCATCATCCTTTCCTAGTTTGTAAATATTCATCTTTAAAAGTGCATGATCTCGATAATTCGTTATCAGATTAACTTTAGCAAATTCAACTGCAATTTTTACCGCTTCATCGAACGATAATTTTGAAAATTTCTTTAAATGAATTCTTATATTATTTTCACGTAGTCCAATAATAAATTGTGTTAATAATTTATCTACAAGGTCGGTTGTATATTTGCAGTTTTCATAAAATTTTCGTAAAGTATGAGCATAATTTTCTATAGTTTCATGCTCGTACTGCTTACGATAGCATAGACGTTCTCTGTATACATCATCTCCATAGCCAAAAATTTTATCAAAGAGAAAGATTATTACGTCTTCGTATGAATATTTAGAATAGATGATAGATGTATTCTGCACAGACATATTGGGAATATTATCCAACATTTTATAAAGGAATTCAACCATTTTATTATTCGGTACATTCATAATATTTGCTAGATACTCAATTTTATTTAGCCAAACGAGAAACACAACATCCTTTCCTTGTTCGAAAATATTCATCTTTAAAATAGCTCGATCAACGTAATACGATATTAGATTTACTTTTTCAAATTCAACCGCAATTTCTACCGTTTCATCGAACGATAAGTCAGGGAATGTTCTCAAATGAATTCTTATATCCTTTTCACGTACTCCATTAATGAAAATTCTATATAATAAGCATTCGAAAGGATGTACATATTTGCACTTATTAAATATTTTTCGTAAAGAATTAGCATAATTTTCTAACGACTCTTGTTCGTATTGATATCGGCGCTTTAAACGTTTTCTGTGTGCTTCAAATTCATTGGGAATAACCAAATCACAAAGGAAAAATGTTATTATTTCATCGTATGAAAGTTTAGAGAAATCGAGATAAGAATATTTCTCCGCAACAAGTTGATAGATATCATTATCAATCATTTTAATGAAAAACTGAACCATTTTATTATACGGTACGTCGATCATATCTGCTACGTACTCAAATCTATTTAACCAAACGTAGAACTTATCATCGTTTCCTTGTTTGTAAGTATTCATCTTTAAAAGAGCTAGATGAACGTAATACGATACTAGATTCATTTTTGCAAATTCAACGGCCCTCGCTACCATTTCTTCGAATGATGAGTTACAATTTACTCTTAAATAATTTTTAACATCATTTTCACGAAGTCCGTTAATGAATTGTTCGCATAATAATATTTCTTTGTTGTCAATCGTATATGTGCACTTATTAAATATTTCTCGTAAGCTCTTCGCATAATTTTCTATAGTCTCGTGTTCGTATTGATATCTACAAGCGAAGCGTTTTTCGTGTAAATTATTTTCTTCGGGAAAAAAATATTGCAGGTAAAGAGTTACTGTTTCGTCGTATGAAAGTTCAGAAAAATTTACGGATGGATAAGTCTTTTTGACGTGCATATGAAAATTATTATCCACCATTTCAATGAGTAATTTAACCATTTTATCATTTCGTATATCTAGAATGCTTGCTACATACTCAAATTTATTTAACCAAATGTGAAACTCATCATCTTTTCCTAGTTTGTAAATATTCATCTTTAAAAGAGCTTGATCAACGTAATACGATATAAGATTATCTTTAGCAAAATTAATTGCCATTTTTACTGCTTTATAGAACGATTTTTTTATAAATTTCTTTAAATGAATTTTTATATCATTTTCACGCAGTCCATTAACGAATCTTATATATAATTTGAAATTTAAGACTTTTGTAAATTTGCAGTCATCAAATATTTTTCGTAAACTATCAGCATAATTTTGTAACGGCTCTTGTTCGTATTGATATCGGCAGTAAAAACGTTTTGTTTGTATTTCAATTAGATCGAAAGAAACCCAATTACAAAGGAAATATTTTATTATTTCATTGTACGAAAGTTTAGAGAAATCGACAGAAAAATATTTTTCCGCAATACTTTGATAGAGATCATTATCAATCATTTTAATTAAAAACTGACCCATTTTTCTATACGGTACGTCGATCATATCTGCTACGTACTCAAATCTATTTAACCAAACGTAGAACTCATCATCGTTTCCTTGTTTGTAAGTATTCATCTTTAAAAGAGCTCGATCAATGTAATACGATATTAGATTCATTTTTGCAAATTCAACGGCCCTCTTTACCATTTGATCGAATGATGAGCTAGGATTTACTGTTAAATAATTTATTACATCATTTTCACGAAGTCCTTTAATGAATTGTTCGCATAATAATATTTCTTTGTTTTCAATCGTATATGTGGACTTATTAAATATTTCTCGTAAACTATTTGCATAATTTTCTATAGTTTCGTTTTCGTATTGATATCTACACGCTAAACGTTTTCCATGTAAATTATTTTCTTCGCGAAAAAAAAGACTAAGGTATTTAATTACTATATCGTTGTATGAAAGTTCAGAAAAATTTACAGAAGGATAAGTCTCCTGGACGTACTTGTGACAATTATTATCCACCATCTTATTGAACAACTCAACCATTTTATCATTAGGTACATCGATAACATTTGCTACATATTCAAATTTATTGAACCAAACGTGGAACTCATCATCGTTTCCTTGTTTGTAAATGTTCATTTTTAAAAGAGCTCGATCAACGTAATACGATATTAGATTAACTTTTTCAAAGTCAATGGCCTTTGCCACCATTTCATCAAACGAATTGCATTTAATTTCACTCAAATAATTTCTTATTTCAATTTCGCGTAGTCCGAATAAAAATTTCTTGCACAATATTTCATTTGTTTTTTCTCTATAATCGCACTTAATAATTAATCTTCGTAAATAGTTAGCATAATGTTTTATCTTCTCGTGTTCGTATTGATCTCGACAGTTGAAAAGCACTCTGTATATATTACCTTCCTGTGGATAAATTACATTAATATAATATTTAATTATGTCCTCGTATGGAAGTTCACTGAAATTGATGGACCGGTTTTTCCGCTGGACACGTTTATGTACATCATCATTCACCATTTCAAAGAAAAATTTAATCTTCTTATCTCTTAGTACGCAGATAATATTTGCTACATATTCAAATCTGTTGAACCACTCATTGAATTTTTCCACTTCTTCTGACACGTAAACTGGCATCATTGTAAGTGCTCTAATTTTATAATTCATTCCTATGTTTTCGTATGATAAGTTCTCGTGACTCATTATGTTCAATAGGGAAAAGCCTTTTTATTACTTATTATACTTTCGAAAAATCTTTGTTTTGATTTTTTTTTCTCTTCTACCAATGACAGGTGTACACTTTTCTTTATATAATTTAATACAATTTTCCTTCAATAGCACGTTTACGTTAAATATTTTGTACGAGAATTTTGTGATTTATATAGAAGAAACCGATCTTTGTGTCGTAACGAACATTAAAAATTATTTTCAAAAACTGTAATGTTAACTGGATTAAATATGTAATTGCTTAATTAATATCTTAACGGTTTAACGTATGCTTAACGACTAACAGTTTAAACTTTATTTCTTGTAGATAGGAGTGGTTATGGGGAAAACATTTATCGCTTTACATTTGTCCTTGGTAGAATTAGTAATATATTTACTAATGAGCACAATAAACTGTTCATTGCGTATTTCAAATTCATACGTTAGAAAAAATAAAGCAAATATTATCCATCCGACGATGTCATTAATTTTTAAACTTATTAGAAATTTCTGATATTGGCATATTTTGAATCGTGTTATTTAAGTTTCACTACTCAGATAGCAGTCGGTCAGCAGAAGTAAAAAATATTTTAATTTGATTCGTATGATTCGATACCTGATTCGTAATTACAAATATATCTTCATCTTCATTGCAATGATGTATCGTGATCGTACATTAAATTATCATTTACATATTCTACCATTATTTAAAATGTTCATTTAGTAGAACTCACGCACGACTTTCGAATAAATAAATTATATATTAAGAAACTATTTCTTAATAATTTATTTAAAAGAGTAAAACAAAAAACATATCTTTTCTAAAAAGTGATTAAAAACCAAAGAATGTGTTTGTTCGGCGATGTTATGGCTTTTCACCGGTTAGTATTGCGCGCAGAATAGGTTAGGTAGCGACGGCGTTGAGACATTAGATTGGTTCGTATTACACCCTAAAAACGATTGGTCACTATTGCCTTAGTGGAGTTGTGAGGGAGCGCAAGGGCATTAGAGATATATGTGAGAGCGCCTTAACACTCGACGTACATGCGTGACCGTCTTAAGGTACACGTGGTGGGATGAGTGCTTGTTGCTTTGGTCTCGAAGGGGCACGCGGGTAGTCCAGATCTGGATAGCTAAAAAAAGGGCTCGTTTTTGGGAAAAGAAAGTGGCGCCATATTGGCATTGTCTAAATTGTAAAATTGTGTTGATTGATTTATCTATCCTTTCCTATGTCACTCATTCATACGTTGAATTAACCGAACTCACGAAATTAATTTCAAATTGCTTAAAGTCTTATATTCTATACACGGTGTTAAACAGTATTTTAGTGAAAGATTGTATAATTAATTTTAAATCTTACAAATCAGGGTTTTATTAAGCGAACTTAAGATATAGTAATTTTCCATATTTGTATATGTATTTTAATTTATTAATTATATTAAATAATATAGTTACCTATATATAAACATGTAATAGTATGTATTTAAATAAGTCAGGTTTTTTAAAGCTAGTCTTGCTTTAGCACTTAGTAAGATTATTGTATATTACCACCATGTTGCGAGGTGTCTATGCAATATGTATTGTAGTCTCGTCCTTTAAATGCAATAAAATTAAATTTGACAAAAGCATGACATCTGTTGCGAAAAGTAGGTAGAACGATTAATTAGATAAAATAACCAAATGAATAATGCTTCATCGAATTCATCTGTTATCAGATAGTAAAACATACTACGTTTTCTTTTCTTTTATTAAACCAACATTACTACTAACCGAGATTATGTCAGTACCAGTTCGCAACGGGATTCCACACAAATGCCGGGTTTTTCTGAATTCGTGTGCTGCCAATAATTTCCTACCGGTCAAATTTGCAAATTAACTGCGCATTTCTTAAAAAATCGTAGACATACCAACAGCAGGAATAAACAAGATCAGAACTAACGTGAGCAAAATCATCGTGACCACGATGCAGTCACGAACAATGGATTATACCGTGAAACTAAGGTTCTTATTTCTGTCAAATATAACGAGCACTTCGCCATCGCAGCAAGTGCCATAAGATGATTTAGTTATTCCCTCGAACATTCAATTAACTGATCCCGGTTCGATAAACTTTCGTTGAAACTATCGGGATGGAAATAATCAGGATGGTTTCTGTTATATTTGTAAAATTTGCGTATAGAGATGAGATATATATTTATAATGATAACAGTAAAGTATTTATTTAAAAATAATAACAAGGTATAATGTTTGTAAGAAATAAAATAGTAAGTATCTATAATCCAATGATCTAATGCTAACAATAAGTGTAACTCTCTACGTCCAAAAACAACCGCAAGGAACACCCGAACCCGACTCGTCGTCGCCTATCGTAATCCTTCGCCGTTCCTCGTTGTCTTCCGTACTCTCTCGTTACACTTATCACTCGTCAATTATTACCGAACTCACAGAAAACGCACAGCTCGCAGAACGCCCCACCACTCCTTTTCGTCGCCTCCTTATACCCTACATCCCCTCCATCGTCATCCGTTGTTTCTCGTCGTTCCCCTGGAAACTTCCCGATCATTCCAAACCACGTGCAAAGGTTTTTCCGGTATTTCACATTATCGAGAACGTTCGGGAGACTTCGATGTAGCTATACAAAGCGACAAGTCCAGATGGCGTAACCTTATATCTAAAACTAATATTCTTATCTAACGCTCTTTCTTTATCCTCGAACGGATGCATTCTTTCATTTCTTTCAATCACTCTCACACTCATACCATTCACACATTCATATCTATACTTCTTAACAATTCAAAACCCCACATATTTATTGCATTTATAAATAAATAAAGGATCTAACAAGGGGACCTTACACTTAGTCCGACACGGATTTTAACGAGTTTTGGTATATTAGTAGTATACTTTGAGGTTGTTACCGTGGTAAAGTATTTTGTCCTAACGCTCAACCATTTTTGAGAAAAAAGCTTTTGAAGTTTTGGTTTTTGTTGTATACATGTTTATATTACCTTAAATTCTACCGTATTTTAAATGGCGCGCTAGCGTATCTAGTAGCGTTCTCGCTTCTCGCGCGGTTAGTCAGTGTTCGATCCTTCGTGGGGGAAGTTTTTTTTATTAATTTTTTTTCTTCCTGTTTTCTAATTTTTTTTTTCATATTTATTAATTTTTATATATATACAGGAAAAAGAAAATTATTTATTACAAAAAAAATTAAAAATAATAAATTTTTTCACATTTTGCGAAAATAATAAAGGAAAAGTTTATCCTTGAATTACAGTTAATATTTTATTTTTTAACAGGTATATGAAAATAGACAAATAAAGATTTATCTCTCGTGAAGATTGTATCAAGATACAATCAATAGTCCATCATCAATTGTCATCAAAAATTTTTCATAAAATGATTCGATATGCATGGTACGCTTTGAAATTATTAAAACCAAATGAAAGAGAAATATTTTTAAATGTTAATCAAGTTTGTTTTTCAACAATTCTTTTAAAAAATCGCTGTTCATGTAACAAGTCATCTTTTATTAATTGCGCGAGATGTGAAAAAATTAATTGTTTTGAATGCTTTTACGAGAACTATCACTCTGGAACCTGCGTTTAATAAATAATACTAAATGTACAATAAATGTTAAAACACATAGATATAAAAAAATTATACATGAAATTATTAATGATTAGAATATATACGATTGTTATTTGTTAGTATATTGAAGATTTATCTATTTTTATATACCTGTTAAAAAATAAAATATTAACTGTAATTCAAGGATAAACTTTTCCTTTATTATTTTCGCAAGATGTGAAAAGATTTATTATTTCTAATTTTTTTATAATAAACAATTTTTTCTTTCCTGTATATATTTAAAAATTAAAAAATATGAAAAAATAATTTGAAAACAGACAGAAAAAAATTATTAAAAAAAACTTGCCCCATGAAGGATCGAACACTAACTAGCGACACGAGAAGCGAGAACGCTACTAGATACGCTAGCGCGCTACTTGAAAGACGATCGAATTTAAGATAATATAAACATGTATACAACAAAAAAAAACTTCAAAAGCTTTTTTCTCAAAAATGGTTGAGCGTTAGGACAAAATACTGTACCACGGTAACAACCTCAAAGTATACTACTAATATACCAAAGCTCGTTAAAATCCGTGTCGGAATAAGTGTAAGGTCCCCTTGTAAGTGTTGTAATTATTAATCCTATAATACTTTAATATGTATTAAAAGATGATAAGATCCGTTTTAAATTTTGATACTTAGAATTTTTAGCAAAGGCAATCTCACATATACCTCCTAATCGATTCCTATATAAATATCATAAATAAATTGTATGTTTTTCAGTAAAAAATTGATATAAAAAACAATATTCTTCTTTAAATAATAATTATTACTTTATTAAGGCCTCATTTTTACAAAATTATAGTTTTTCGAACAAATTTTTATGTTTTAAATATAAATATGTTTCCATAATAATGTATGATAAAAAATTGATAATATGAAAGGTTTCAATTACGAACAGGATTACTGTTTAAGAAGAAAACCAAAGTATTTTTGCTTCCTTCTTTTCTTCGTCTAAACTTGGATAAATGTACTATTTCAAGTGCTACTTAATTTGTTTTTTCATAGTTCAGACAACAATTTCTTTAGTTTTCGAATAATTCTTGTGATTATAAAAGATGATAAAGTAATGTATAATTCCTCGATTAATTAATTATATTTCTAAATTATTGATAATTTCAATTGCAGCAAATTTTTGATTCCTTTATCTTTTGTTTTATTTGTTTATTTTTTAATGGGCGATAGTTCATTTAATCTCGATTATTAACTTTGCTAATATCATTTTTACATTTTCAAAATCTGCGGCCCTTACTACCATTTGTTCGAATGCAACAGTATGATCGTTAATTAAATGAGATCTTATATCTTTGTCGCGTATTCCACTGTAGAATCGTAAACCTAATTTATTTTCTATGCAACTTATATAATAGCACCTAGAATATAATTTTATTAAACTATTGCTATATTGTTCGATTGACTCTCCTTGATATTGATTTCGAAACATGAAACGTTTATCGTTTATATCAATTTCACGGAAAGTAGCAAAATGAAAATAATAATGTTCTATTATTTCATCGTATTGAAGTTGAGAAAATTTGACAGAAGGATAAGTCTTCTGTACAGACGTATGTACATCATTATCCACCATCTTATTGAACAACTCGACCATTTTAACATCTGGTACGTCGATCACATTTGCTACATACTCGAATTTATTTAACCAAGCATAAAACAAACCTTCCTTCCTTGGATTGTAAATATCGATCTTTAAAAGAGCTTGCTCAACATAATACGATATTAGATTAACTTTTGCATATTCAATGGCCTTTTCTCGAATATGATCGAACGGTAACTTAGTAAGCCCACTTACATGTAAAAGTATCGAAAATTCGCGTAATCCATTTAAAAATCTGCTAGTTAATGTTTTGTGTATAAAGGTTAAATCTTTGCACTGATTAATGAATTTTAGTAAACAATTGGCATACTGTTCTACCGACTCGTATTCGTATTGATCTCGACAGTTTAAACGTTTTTCGTACGTTTCAGTTTTATCAAAAGAAACTAAATGATTGAGATAATGGTTTATTATTTCATCGTATGAAAGTTCAGAGAAATCGACAGAAGAATTAATTTTCCGTACACAAGTATGGACAACATTATCCACCATTTGATAAAAAAATTCAACCATTTTAATATTCGGAACATTGATCATAAAAGCCACATATTCAAATCTATTTAACCATTGGTAAAAAACACTTTCTTTCAATGGATTGTAAATATTAATCTTTAAAAGAGCACGATCAACGTAATACGATATTAGATTCATTTTGGAAAAGTCAACGGCCCTCATTACCATTTGATCGAATAATGTGTCACGATTTTCTTTTAAATAATTTATTACATCATTTTCACGTAGTCCGTTGATGAATTGTTCGCACAATAATATTTCTTCGTTGTCAATCGTATATTTGCACTTATTAAATAATTCTCGTAAACTATTCGCATAATTTTCTATAGTCTCGTGTTCGTATTGATGTCTACAAGCGAAACGTTTTTCGTGTAAATTATTTTCTTCGGGAGAAAAAAGACGAAGGTAATGAATTACTATATCGTCGTATGAAAGTTCAGAAAAGTTTACGGAACGATAAGTCTTTTTGACGTGCATATGAAAATCATTATCCACCATTTCATTGAGTAACTCAACCATTTTATTATCCGGTACATCAATCACATTTGCTACATACTCAAACTTATTTAACCAAACGTGAAACTCATTATCCTTTCTTAATTTGTAAATATTAATCTTTAAAAGTGCATGATCTCGATAGTACGTTGTCAGATTAACTTTAGCATATTCAACCGCCATATTTACTGCTTTATCGAACGATAATATAGATTGTTTATTCAAATGAATTCTTATATCATTTTCGCGTAGTCCATCAATGAATTTTTTCTCTAATATTCTAGTTAAGGGTGGTCTATAATTCCACTTTTCCATTAATTTTCCTAAACAATTAGCATATTTTTCTAACGACTCCTGTTCGTATTGATATCGGCAGAATAAACGTCTTCTGTATGATCTAGTTTCATTTGGAGAAACCAAATGATAAAGAAAGTGTTTTATTATTTCATCGTATGAAAGTTTAGAGAAATCAATAGAAGAACATTTATCGGCAACACTTTGATAGAGATCATTATGAATCATTTTAATGAAAAACTGAACCATTTTATTATACGGTACGTCGATCATTACCGCAACGTACTCAAATCTATTCAACCAAATTGGAAAATCATCATCCATTCCTAGTTTGTAAATATTCATTTTTAAAAGTGCATGATCTCGATAATTCGTTATCAGATTAACTTTAGCAAATTCAACTGCAATTTTTACCGCTTGATCGAACGATAATTTTGTAAATTTCTTTAAATGAATTCTTACATCATTTTCGCGTAATCCAATAATAAATGTTTCCAATAATTTGTCTTCAAGGTCGGTTGTATGAATGCAGTTTTTATATATTTTTCTTAAATTATAAGCATAATTTTCTATAGTTTCATGTTCGTACTGTTTACGATGGCATAGACGTTCTCTGTGTATATCAACTTCATTCGAAAAAATTGTACGAATGTAAAAGTTTATTACTTCTTTGTACGAATATTGAAAGAGGTTGGTAAAATAGAAAGACTCTCGTACAGACGCATAGACATTATCATCCACCATTTCATGTAAAAATTCAACCATTCTATGATCTTTTACATCTATCATTTCTGCTACATATTCAAATCTGTTTAACCACTCATTAAATTTCTCCACTTCTTCTGACACATAAACTCGCATCATTGTAAGTGCTTCATTTTTATAATACTTCATTTGAATGTTTTCGCATGATAAATTCTTGTCACTCATTATATTCAATAGGGAAAAGCCTTTTTATTACTTATTATACTTTCGAAAAATCTTTGTTTTGATTTTTTTTTTTTTATCTACCAATGACAGGTGTACACTTTTCTTTACATAATTTAAAACAATTTTCCTTCAATAGCACGTTTACGTTAAATATTTTGTACGATAATTGTGTGATTTATACAGAAGAAACCGATTTTTGTATCTTAACGAACATTAAAAATTATTTTCAAAAACTGTAATGTTAACTGGATTAAATATGTAATTGCTTAATTAATATCTTAACGGTTTAACGTATGCTCAACGACTAACAGTTTAAACTTTATTTCTTTTAGATAGGAGTTGTTATGGGGAAAACATTTATCGCTTTACATTTGTCCTTGGTAGAATTAATAATATATTTACTATTGAGCACAATAAACAGTTCATTGTGTATTTTAAATCTATACGTTAGAAAGAATAAAGCAAACATATTATCCTTCCGACGATATCATTAATTTTTAAACTTATACGAAATTTCTGATATTGGCATATTTTGAAACTTGTTATTTAAGTATCACTACTCAGATAGCAATCGGATAGCAGGAATAAGGAAGATTCTAATTCGGTCGGTAACCTGATTCGTAAATACAAATATATCTTCATCTTCGCTGCAATGATGTAACATGATCGTACATTATATTATCATTTAAATAATTTACCATCATGTAAAATGTTTATTTAGTAGAATTTTCGTACGACTTTTGAATAAATAAATTATATTTTAAGAAGCTATTTTATAATAATTTATTTAAAAGGGTAAAAAAGAAACTTATCTTTTCCAAAAAGTGATTAAAAACAAATAGAAATAATCAGGATGGTTTCTTTTATACTTATTGTATTTATATATAAATAAAAGGATCTAAGTGTTGTAATTATTAATCCCAGAATACTTTAATATGTATTAAATGATCATAAGGTCCGTTTTAAATTTTGATAATTACAATTTTTAGCAAAGGCCACCTCAAACATAACTCATAAACGATTCTTATGTAAATATTATAAATAAATTGCATGTTTGTAAAAAAAAAGTGTATGTTGTGTTAAGAATTGATATAAAAAACAATATACTCCTCTAAATAATAATTATCACTTTATTAAGGTCTCATTTTTATAAAAGTATAGTTTTCCGAACAAATTTTTACGTTTTAAATATAAATATATTTCCATAATTATGTATGATAAAAAATTGATAATCTAAAAGTTTTCAATTAAGAACAAGATCACTGTTTAAGAAGAAAACCAAAGTATTTTTGTTTCCTTTTTGTCTTCGTCTAAACTTGGATAAATTTACTATTTCAAGTGCTACTTAATTTGCTTTTTAAAGTTAAGGCAACAATTTTATTGGTTATCGAATAATTCTTGTGATTATAAAAGATGATAAAGTAATGTATAATTCTTCTATTAATTAATTATATTTCTAAATTATTGACAATATAAATTGCATCAAATTTTTGCTTTCTTTATCTTTTGTTTTATTTGTTTATTTTTTAATGGTCGATACTTCATTTAATTGTTGTTATTAACTTTTTTTTTTTCTTTTTATACCTCTTTTAAATCTTTCGGCCCTTACTACCATTTCTTCGAATGAAAAAGTATGATCATTAATTAAATAAGATCTTACATCATCGTCGCGTAATCCACTATAGAATCGTAAGCCTAATTTATTTTCTACGCAACTTGTATAATAGCACCTAGAATATAATTTTACTAAACTATTAGTATATTCATTGATTGACTCTGCTTCATATTGATTTCGAGACATGAAACGTTTATCGTTCATATCAATTTCACGGAAAGTAGCAAAATTAAAATAATAATGTTCTATTATTTCATCGTATTGAAGTTGAGAAAATTTGACAGAAGGATAAGTCTTCTGTACAGACGTATGTACATCTTTATCTACCATCTTATTGAACAACTCAATCATTTTATGATTTGGTACGTCGATCACGTTTGCTACATACTCGAATTTATTTAACCAAGCATAAAAAGAACTTTCCTTCCTTGGATTGTAAGTATCGATCATTGAAAGAGCCTGATCAACATAATATGATATTAGATTAACTTTTGCAAATTCAATGCTCATTTCTCGCATCTGATCGAACGATAATTCAGAAAAATCCTTTAAATGTTCCCGAATTGAAGATTCTCGTAGTCCACAGAAAAATCTTCCTGTTAAATGTTTTTCTTCCTTGTTGGAATATTCGCACTTATTAAATAATTTTTGTAAACAATTAGCATATTTTTCTATCGACTCGTGTTCGTATTGATCTCGAGAGTTGAAACGTTTTCTGTCTAAATCAACTTCATTCGGTAAAAAATATAGTAGATAAGAGTCTATTATGTATTCGTACGGATGTTCAGAGGAGTTAACAAAAGGAAAAGTATTCCTAACAGATGCATAGACATCATTATCCACCATTTTATAAAAAAATTCAATCATTTTATTATTCGGTACATTGATCATATCTGCTACGTACTCAAATTTATTTAACCAAATGTAGAAATTATGATCCCATTGTGGATTGTGAATATTAATCTTTAAAAGTGCTTGATCAACGTAATATGATATAAGATTAACTTTTGCGAATTCAATGGCTCTTTCTCGCATTCGATCGAACGTAATGTGTGGTAATTTCATTAAATGTTTTTTTATCGAATCTTCGCGTAGTCCAGTTAAAAATCTTGCAGATAATTTTTGATGTTCATTGCTAGAATATTCGCACTTTTTAAATAATATTTCAAAATAATTGGAATATTTTTCTATAGGCTCGTGTTTGTATTGATATCTACGCGCGAAACGTTTTCCGTGTAAATTATTTTCTTCGGGAGAAAAAAGACGAAGGTAATAAATTACTGTATCGTCGTATGAAAGTTCAGAAAAATTTACGGAAGGATAAGTCTTTTTGACGTGCATATGAAAATTATTATCCACCATTTCATTGAGTAATTGAATCATTTTATTATCCGGTACGTCGATCATATTTGCTACATACTCAAATTTATTGAACCAAACGTGAAACTCATCATCCCTTCTTAGTTTGTAAATATTCATCTTTAAAAGTGCATGATCTCGATAATACGTTATCAGATTAACTTTAGCAAATTCAACTGCAATTTTTACCGCTTCCTGGAACGATAATTGTGAAAATTTCCTTAAATAAATTGTTATATTATTTTCGCGTAGTCCCATAATAAATAGTCCCAATAATTTTTCTTCGCTGTAAGTTGTATTAATGCATTTATTACAATATTTTTGTAAAGTATGAGCATAATTTTCTATAGTTTCATGTTCGTACTGCTTACGACAGAATAGACGTTGTCTGTATACATCGACTTCATGGCCTAAAATTTGCTCAATGTTCATTTTTATTACGTCTTTGTATGATTCTTCAGAGACTATGGCAGAAACATCAGTATTTTGCACAGACATATTGGTAATATTATCTAACATTTTACAAAAAAATTTAACCGTTTTATTATTCGGTACATTTATAATATGTGCTAGATACTCAATTTTATTTAACCAAACGAGAAACTCAACATCGTTTCCTTGTTCGAAAATATTCATCTTTAAAATAGCTCGATCAACATAATACGATATTAGATTAACTTTTTCAAATTTAACCGCAATTTTTACCGCTTCATCGAACGATAAGTTAGGAAATTTGCTCAAATAAATTCTTATATCATTTTCACGTAGTCCACTAACGAAAATTCTACATAATAAGCTTTCGAGAGGTTGTACATATTTGCACTGATTAAATATTTTTCGTAAAAACTTAGCATAATTTTCTAACAACTCTTGTTCGTATTGATATCGGCGCTTTAAACGTTTCCTGTGTGCTTCAGTTTCATCGGGATAAACCCAATCACAAAGGAAAAATGTTATTATTTCATCGTATGAAAGTTTAGAGAAATCGAGATAAGAATATTTCTCCGCAACAAGTTGATAGATATCATTATCAATCATTTTAATGAAAAACGGAACCATTTTATTATACGGTACGTCGATCATATCTGCTACGTACTCAAATCTATTAAACCAAAAGCAGAACTCATCATCTATGTTTTTATGTTTGTAAATATGAATCTTTAAAAGAGCTCGATCAACGTAATACGATACTAGATTCATTTTTGCAAATTCAACGGCACTCGCTACCATTTTTTTTAATGATGAGTTACGATTTACTCTTAAATAATTTATTACATCATTTTCACGAAGTCCTTTAATGAATTGTTTGCATAATAATATTTCTTTGTTTTCAATCGTATATCTGCACTTATTAACTATTTCTAGTAAGCTCTTCGCATAATGTTCTATAGGCTCGTGTTCGTATTGATGTCTACACGCGAAACGTTCTCTATGTACATATTTTTCTTTAGGAGAAAAAAGTTGCAGGTAAAGAGTTACTGTACTTTCGTATGAAAGTTCAGAAAAGTTTACGAAACGATAAGTCTCCTTGACGTGCATATGAAAATTATTATCCACCATTTCATTGAGTAATTCAACCATTTTATCATTTCGTATATCTATAATGCTTGCTACATACTCAAACTTATTTAACCAAACGTGAAACTCATCATCTTTTCGTAGTTTGTAAATATTCATCTTTAAAAGAGCTTCATCAACGTAATACGATATAAGATTAACTTTAGCAAAATTAATTGCCATTTTTACTGCTTCATAGAACGATATTTTTATAAATTTCTTTAAATGAATTCTTATATCATTTTCACGCAGTCCATTAACGAATCTTATATATAATTGGCAATTTAAGAATTCTGTAAATTTGCAGTGATCCAATATTTTTCGTAAACTATCAGCATAATTTTGTAACGGCTCTTGTTCGTATTGATATCGGCAGTAAAAACGTTTTGTTTGTATTTCAATTAGATCGAAAGAAACCCAATTACAAAGGAAATATTTTATTATTTCATCGTACGAAAGTTTAGAGAAATCGACAGAAAAATATTTTTCCGCAATACTTTGACAGAGATCATTATCAATCATTTTAATTAAAAACTGACCCATTTTTCTATACGGTACGTGGATCATATCTGCTACGTACTCAAATCTATTTAACCAAACGTAGAACTCATCATCGTTTCCTTGTTTGTAAGTATTCATCTTTAAAAGAGCTCGATCAATGTAATACGATAGTAGATTCATTTTTGCAAATTCAACGGCCCTCTTTACCATTTGATCGAATGATGAGCTAGGATTTACTGTTAAATAATTTATTACATCATTTTCACGAAGTCCTTTAATGAATTGTTCGCATAATAATATATCTTTGTTTTTAATTGTATATGTGGACTTATTAAATATTTTTCGTAAACTATTTGCATAATTTTCTATAGTTTCGTTTTCGTATTGATATCTACACGCTAAACGTTTTCCATGTAAATTATTTTCTTCGGGAGAAAAAAGACTAAGGTATTTAATTACTATATCGTTGTATGAAAGTTCAGAAAAATTTACAGAAGGATAAGTCTCCTGGACGTACTTGTGACAATTATTATCCACCATCTTATTGAACAACTCAACCATTTTATCATTAGGTACATCCATAACATTTGCTACATATTCAAATTTATTGAACCAAACGTGGAACTCATCATCGTTTCCTTGTTTGTAAATGTTCATCTTTAAAAGAGCTCGATCAACGTAATACGATATTAGATTAACTTTTTCAAAGTCAATAGCCTTTGCCACCATTTCATCAAACGAATTGCATTTAATTTCACTCAAATAATTTCTTATTTCAATTTCGCGTAGTCCGAATAAAAATTTCTTAAAGAATATTTCATTTGTTTTTTCTCTATAATCGCACTTAATAATTAATCTTCGTAAATAGTTAGCATAATGTTTTATTTTCTCGTGTTCGTATTGATCTCGACAGTTGAAAAGCACTCTGTATATATTACCTTCCTGTGGATAGATTACATTAATATAATATTTAATTATGTCCTCGTATGGAAGTTCACTGAAATTAATGGACCGGTTTTTCCGCTGGACACGTTTATGTACATCATCATTCACCATTTCAAAGAAAAATTTATTCTTCTTATCTCTTGGTACGCAAATAATATTTGCTACATATTCAAATCTGTTGTACCACTCATTAAATGTTTCCACTTCTTCTGACACGTAAACTTGCATCATTGTAAGTGCTTTAATTTTATATTTCATTCCAATGTTTTCGGATGATAAGTTCTCGTGACTCATTATATTCAATAGGGAAAAGCCTTTTTATTACCTATTATACTTTCGAAAAATCTTTGTTTTGATTTTTTTTCTCTTCTACCAATGACAGGTGTACACTTTTCTTTATATAATTTAAAACAATTTTCCTTCAATAGCACGTTTACGTTAAATATTTTGTACGAGAATTTTGTGATTTATATAGAAGAAACCGATCTTTATGTCGTAGCGAACATTAAAAATTATTTTCAAAAACTGTAATGGTAACTGGATTAAATATGTAATTGCTTAATTAATATCTTAACGGTTTAACGTATGCTCAACGACTAACAGTTTAAACTTTATTTCTTTTAGATAGGAGTTGTTATGGGGAAAACATTTATCGCTTTACATTTGTCCTTGGTAGAATTAATAATATATTTACTATTGAGCACAATAAACAGTTCATTGTGTATTTTAAATCTATACGTTAGAAAGAATAAAGCAAACATATTATCCTTCCGACGATATCATTAAATTTTATACTTATACGAAATTTCTGATATTGGCATATTTTGAAACTTGTTATTTAAGTATCACTACTTAGATAGCAATCGGATAGCAGGAATAAGGAAGATTCTAATTCGGTCGGTAACCTGATTCGTAAATACAAATATATCTTCATCTTCGCTGCAATGATGTAACATGATCGTACATTATATTATCATTTAAATAATTTACCATCATGTAAAATGTTTATTTAGTAGAATTTACGTACGACTTTTGAATAAATAAATTATATTTTAAGAAGCTATTTTATAATAATTTATTTAAAAGGGTAAAAAAGAAACTTATCTTTTCCAAAAAGTTATTAAAAATCAAAGAATGTTTTAAACTGTATTTTAATGAAAGACTGTATAATAAATTTTTATAAACTTTAATAAACTTGGATAAATGTATTATTTCAAGCGGTACTTAATTTGTTTTTTCATTGGTTTTCGAATAATTCTTGTGATTATAAAAGATGATACAGTGAGTGGTAATGTATAATTCTTCGTTTAATTAATTACATTTCTAAAATTTTGTCAATTTCAATTGCAGCAAATTTTTGCTTCCGTTATCTTTTGTTTTATTTGTTTATTTTTTAATGGCCCATAGTTCATTTAATTGTGATTATTAATTTGGCAAATTTCAGTTTTTGTTTTTTCTAATTTCGCGGCTATTACTAACATTTCATTGAATGATAAGATATGATATTTAATTAAATGTGATCTTATATCTTTGTCGCGTATTCCACTATAGAATCGTAAGCATAATTTATTTTCTATGCAATTTTTATAATAGCACCTAGAATATAATTTTATTAAACTATTGCTATATTGTTCGATTGACTCTCCTTGATATTGATTTCGAAACATGAAACGTTTATCGTTCATATCAATTTCACGGAAAGTAGCAAAATGAAAATAATAATGTTCTATTATTTGATCGTATTGAAGTTGAGAAAATATGACAGAAGGATAAGTCTTCCGTACAGACGTATGTACATCATTATCTACCATCTTATAGAACAACTTAATCATTTTATCAAATGGTACGTCAATAACATGTGCTACATACTCGAATCTATTTAACCAAACATAAAACAAAGCTTCCTTCCTTGGATTGTAAATATTAATCTTTAAAATAGCTTGCTCAACATAATACGATATTAGATTAACTCTTGCAAATTTAATGGCTTTTTCTCGAATATAATAGAATGGTTCTTTACATATCTTATTTACATATAAAAACATCGAATATTCGCGTAGTCCATGTAAAAATAAGCTAGTTAACTTGTTGTGTACATTGAATAAAAATTCGCACTGTAAAATCAATTTTTGTAAACAATTGGCATACATTTCTACCGACTCGTATTCGTATTGATCTCGATTGTAGAAACGTTTTCTGTATGTTATAGATTTAATGGAAGAAACTAAATGATTGAGGTAATAGTTTATTATTTCATTGTATGAAAGTTCAGAGAAATCGACAGAATAATTAATTTTCCGTACACACGTATGGACAGCATTGTCCACCATTTGATTAAAAAATTCAACCATTTTAATATTCGGAACATTGATCATAAAAGCCACATATTCAAATCTATTTAACCATTGGTAAAAAACACTTTCTTTCAATGGATTGTAAATATTAATCTTTAAAAGAGCTCGATCAACGTAATACGATATTAGATTCATTTTGGAAAAGTCAACAGCCCTCATTACCATTTGATCGTATAATGTGTCACGATTTTCTTTTAAATAATTTATTACATCATTTTCACGCAGTCCGTTCATGAATTGTTCGCACAATAATATTTCTTCGTTGTCAATCGTATATTTGCACTTAATAAATATTGCTCGTAAACTATTCGCATAATTTTCTATAGTCTCGTGTTCGTATTGATGTCTACAAGCGAAACGTTTTTCGTGTAAATTATTTTCTTCGGGAGAAAAAAGATGAAGGTAATAAATTACTATATCGTCGTACGAAAGTTCAGCAAAATTTACGGAAGGATAAGTCTTTTTGACGTGCATATGAAAATTATTATCCACCATTTCATTGAGTAACTCAATCATTTTATTATCCGGTACGTCAATCACATTTGCCACATACTCAAATTTATTTAACCAAACGTGAAACTCGTCATTCTTTCTTAATTTGTAAATATTAATCTTTAAAAGTGCTTGATCTCGATAATACGTTTTTAGGTTAGCTTTTTCAAATTGAATGGCCATTTTTACCATTCTATTTAACAATAATTTAGGATTATTACTTAAGTTAGTTCTTATATCATTTTCGCGTAATCCATCAACGAATCTTCTGTTTAATACAGCTTTGTATTCTGTATAACCGCACTTATCTATTAATTTTTGTAAACAATTAGCATATTTTTCTAACGACTCTTCTTCGTATTGATTTCGAAAAGCAAAACGTTTTCTGAATGAATTACTGTGAGAAACAAAATGAAAAAGAAAATAATTTATTACTTCTTCGTATGAAAGTTTAGTATAATCCAAATGAGAATAAATCTTTGGAACATTTAGATAGACATCATTATCAATCATTGTAATGAGAAATTGTACCATTTTATTGTACGGTACGTCGATCATATCCGCAACGTACTCAAATTTATTCAACCATTTTGCAAAATTATTTTCTTTTGCTGGATTGTAAGTATTCATTTTTAAAAGTGCATGATCTTGATAATACGTTATCAAATTACCTTTTGCAAATTCAATGGCCAGTTTTACCGCTTCATCGAACGATAATTTTGGAAATTTCTTTAAATGATTTCTTATATCATTTTCTCGTATTCCAATAATAAATTGTTCCAATAATTTTTCTTCAAGATCGGTTGTATGAATGCATTTTTTAGATATTTTTCGTAAACTATGAGCGTAATTTTCTATAGTTTCATGTGGATATTGTTTACGAGAGCATATACGTTCTCTGTGTATATCAACTTCATAGGGAAAATAATGACGAAAGAAAAGTCTTATTATATTTTCGTATGAATGTTCAAAGATTTTAGTGAAAAGGAAATTATTCAGTACAGATTTATAGACATGATTATCTACCATTTGATTAAAAAATTCAAGCATTCTATCATCTGGTACCTCGATGATATCTGCTACATATTCGAATTTATTGAACCAATCATAAAAAAATCCTTCTCGAAATGGTTGGTAAATATTAATCATTAAAAGAGCTTGATCAACGTAATACGTTATTAAATGAACTTTTTCAAATTCAATGGCCTTTGCTACCATTTTGTCAAACGATTTAAATTGAAATTGACTCAAATGATTTCTTGTTTTAATTTCGCGTAATCCGTAAGAGAATTTCTCGATCAAATGTACATCCATGTTTTTTCTATAATCAGATTTAATAATTAATATTCGTAAATTATTAGCATAATTTTTTATGGGCTCTTTTTCGTATTGATTTCGAAACATGAAACATGCTGTGCGTATATCAACTTTCATTGATGATAATTCTTGATGATAAAAGGTTATTATCTCTTCGAATGAAAGTTCATAGAAATTGATGTACGGGTTATTCCATTGGACACGTTTATGAATATTATCATTCACCATTTCAAAGAAAAATTTAATCTTTTTATCACTTGGTACGCAGATAATATTTGCTACATATTCAAATCTGTTTAACCACCTAAAAAATGGTTCTACTTCTTCTGACACGAAAACTCGCATCTTTGTAAGTGCTTCATTTTTATAAAACTTCATTTGAATTTTTTCGCATGATAAATTCTCGTCACTCATTATATTCAATAGGGAAAAGCCTTTTTATTACTTATTATACTTTCGAAAAATCTTTGTTTTGATTTTTTTTTTTTTATCTATAAATGACAGGTGTACACTTTTCTTTACATAATTTAAAACAATTTTCCTTCAATAGCACGTTTACGTTAAATATTTTGTACGATAATTGTGTGATTTATACAGAAGAAACCGATCTTTGTATCTTAACGAACATTAAAAATTATTTTCAAAAACTGTAATGTTAACTGGATTAAATATGTAATTGCTTAATTAATATCTTAACGGTTTAACGTATGCTCAACGACTAACAGTTTAAACTTTATTTCTTTTAGATAGGAGTTGTTATGGGGAAAACATTTATCGCTTTACATTTGTCCTTGGTAGAATTAATAATATATTTACTATTGAGCACAATGAACAGTTCATTGTGTATTTTAAATCCATACGTTAGAAAGAAAAAGCAAACATATTATCCTTCCGACGATATCATTAATTTTTTAACTTATACGAAATTTCTGATATTTATACTCAAATTTATTGAACCAAACGTGAAACTCATCATCCTTTCCTAGTTTGTAAATATTCATCTTTAAAAGTGCATGATCTCGATAATTCGTTATCAGATTAACTTTAACAAATTCAACTGCAATTTTTAAAGCTTCATAGAACGATAATTTTGGAAATTGCTTGAAACGAATCCTTATATCATTTTCGCGTAGTCCAATAATAAATGTATCCAACAATTTTTCGTCAAGGTTCGTTGTACTAATGCAGTTTTTATATAATTTTCGTAAACTATGAGCATAATTTTCTATAGTTTCATGTTCGTACTGTTTACGATAGCATAGACGTTTACTGTGTACATCAATTTCATTGGGAAAAAAATGACCAATGTAAAAGTTTATTACTTCTTTGTAAAAATGTTCAGAAATGTTGACATAAGGATAAGAATTCTGCACAGACGTATTGACAACATTGTCCACCATTTCATAAAAAAATTCAACCATTTTATTATTCGGTACGTCGATCAAATCTGCTACATACTCAAATCTATTTAACCAAACGTAGAACTCATCATCGTTTCTTTGTTTGTAAATACTCATCTTTAAAAGAGCTCGATCAACGTAATACGATATTAGATACATTTTTGCAAATTCAACGGCCCGCTTTACCATTTGATCGAATGATGAGCTAGGATTTACTCTTAAATAAATTCTAACATCATTTTCACGAAGTCCGTTAATGAATTGTTTGCATAATAATATTTCTTTGTTGTCAATCGTATATGTGCACTTATTAAATATTTCTCGTAAACTATTTGCATAATTTTCTATAGTCTCGTTTTCGTATTGATGTCTACACGCTAAACGTTTTCCGTGTAAATTATTTTCTTCGGGAGAAAAAAGACTAAGGTATTTAATTACTATATCGTTGTATGAAAGTTCAGAAAATTTTACGGAACGATAAGTCTCCTGGACGTACGTGTGACAATTATTATCCACCATCTTATTGAACAACTCAACCATTTTATCATTAGGTACATCGATAACATTTGCTACATAATCAAATTTATTGAACCAAACGTGGAACTCATCATCGTTTCCTTGTTTGTAAATATTCATCTTTAAAAGAGCTCGATCAACGTAATACGATATTAGATTAACTTTTTCAAAGTCAATGGCCTTTGCCACCATTTCATCAAACGAATTGCATTTCATTTCCCACAAATAATTTCTTATTTCACTTTCGCGTATTCCGTAAAGGAATTTCTCAATCAATTTTTCATCCGTTCTGTCTCTATAATCGCACTTAATAATTAATCTTCGTAAATAGTTAGCATATTGTTTTATCTTCTCGTGTTCGTATTGATCTCGAAAGTTGAAAAGTACTCTGTATATATTTAATTTCTGTGGATTGAAATAACCTGAATAATAGTTAATTATGTCCTCATATGGTAGTTCATAGAAATTGATGTACCGATTTTTCCGCTGGACACGTTTATGTACTTTATCACTCACCATTTTAAAGAAAAATTTAATCATTTTATTTTTCGGTACGCAGATAATGTTTGCTACATTTTTCAAATCTGTTTAACCACCTAAAAAATTTTTCCCCTTTTACTGACGCGTAAACTTGCATCATTGTAAGTGCTTGAATTTTATAATTTTTCAATTGAATTTTTTTTTCTGATAATATATTCTTGCTCATTATGTTCAATAGGGAAAAGCCTTTTTATTATTTACTATACTTTCAAAATATCTTTGTTTTGATTTTTGTTTTTTTCTTCTACCAATGACAGGTGTACACTTTTCTTAATATGATTGAAAACAATTTTCCTTCAATAACACGTTTACGTTAAATATTTTGTACGATAATTTTGTGATTTATATTGGAGAAACCGATCTTTGTGTCGTAACGAACATTAAAAATTATTTTCAAAAACTGTAATGTTAACTGGATTAAATATGTAATTGCTTAATTAATATCTTAACGGTTTTACGTATGCCCAACGACTAACAGTTTAAACTTTATTTCTTTTAGATAGGAGTGGTTATGGGGAAAACATTTTTCGCTTTACATTTGCCCTTGGTAGAATTAATAATATATTTACTAATGAGCACAATAAACTGTTCATTGCGTATTTCAAATTTATACGTTAGAAAAAATAAAGCAAATATTATCCATCCGACGATGTCATTAATTTTTAAACTTATACGAAATTTCTGATATTGGCATATTTTGAATCGTGTTATTTAAGTTTCACTACTCAGATAGCAATCGGATAGCAGGAATAAAAAATATTTTAATTTGGTCGGTTACCTGATTCGTAAATACAAATATATCTTCATCTTCGTTGCAGTGATGTAATATGATCGTAAATTATATTATCATTTAAATAATTTACCATAATGTAAAATGTTTATTTAGTAGAACTCACGTCCAACTTTCGAATAAATAAATTATAAATTAAGATACTATTTCATAATAATTTATTTAAAAGGGTAAAAATAAACTTATCTTTTCCAAAAAGTGATTAAAAATCAAAGAATTTTCAAAACTGTATTTTAATGAAAGACTGTATAATTAATTTTTATAAACTTTAATAAACTTGGATAAATGTATTATTTCAAGCGGTACTTAAATTGTTTTTTCATTGGTTTTCGAATAATTCTTGTGATTATAAAAGATGATACAGTGTGTGGTAATGTATAATTCTTCGTTTAATTAATTACATGTCTAAATTTTTGTCAATTTCAATTGCAGCAAATTTTTGCTTCCGTTATCTTTTGTTTTATTTGTTTATTTTTTAATGGCCCATAGTTCATTTAATTGTGATTATTAATTTGGCAAATTTCAGTTTTTGTTTTTTCAAATTTCGCGGCCATTACTAACATTTGATTGAATGATAAGATATGATATTCAATTAAATGTGATCTTATATCTTTGTCGCGTATTCCACTATAGAATCGTAAACATAATTTATTTTCTGTGTCATCTGTTAAATGCCTGCTATGATATAAAGATCGTAATCTAATACCATATTGTAGGACTGACTCTTCTTCATATTGATTTCGAGACATGAAACGTTTGTCGTTCATATCAATTTCACGGAAAGTAGCAAAATGAAAATAATAATATTCTATTATTTGATCGTATTTAAGTTGAGAAAATTTGACAGAAGGATAAGTCTTCCGTACAGACGTATGTACATCATTATCTACCATCTTATTGAACAACTTAATCATTTTATCAAATGGTACGTCAATAACATGTGCTACATACTCGAATCTATTTAACCAAACATAAAACAAAGCTTCCTTCCTTGGATTGTAAATATTAATCTTTAAAATAGCTTGCTCAACATAATACGATATTAGATTAACTCTTGCAAATTTAATGGCCTCTTCTCGAATATAATAGAATGGTTCTTTACATATCTTTTTTACATATAAAAACATCGAATATTCGCGTAGTCCACGTAAAAATAAGTTAGTTAACTTGTTGTGTTCATTGAATAAAAATTCGCACTGAAAAATAAATTTTTGTAAACAATTGGCATACATTTCTACCGACTCGTATTCGTATTGATCTCGATTGTAGAAACGTTTTCTGTATGTTTTACTTTTATTGTAAGAAACTAAATGATTGAGGTAATAGTTTATTATTTCATTGTATGAAAGTTCAGAGAAATCGACAGAATAATTAATTTTCCGTACACACGTATGGACAGCATTGTCCACCATTTGATTAAAAAATTCAACCATTTTAATATTCGGAACATTGATCATAAAAACCACATATTCAAATCTATTTAACCATTGGTAAAAAACACTTTCTTTCAATGGATTGTAAATATTAATCTTTAAAAGAGCTCGATCAACGTAATACGATATTAGATTCATTTTGGAAAAGTCAACGGCCCTCATTACCATTTGATCGAATAATGTGTCACGATTTTCTTTTAAATAATTTATTACATCATTTTCACGCAGTCCGTTCATGAATTGTTCGCACAATAATATTTCTTCGTTGTCAATCGTATATTTGCACTTAATAAATATTGCTCGTAAACTATTCGCATAATTTTCTATAGTCTCGTGTTCGTATTGATGTCTACAAGCGAAACGTTTTTCGTGTAAATTATTTTCTTCGGGAGAAAAAAGATGAAGGTAATAAATTACTATATCGTCGTACGAAAGTTCAGCAAAATTTACGGAAGGATAAGTCTTTTTGACGTGCATATGAAAATTATTATCCACCATTTCATTGAGTAACTCAATCATTTTATTATCCGGTACGTCAATCACATTTGCCACATACTCAAATTTATTTAACCAAACGTGAAACTCGTCATTCTTTCTTAATTTGTAAATATTAATCTTTAAAAGTGCTTGATCTCGATAATACGTTTTTAGGTTAGCTTTTTCAAATTTAATGGCCATTTTTACCATTGTATTGAACAATAATTTAGGATCATTTTTTAAGTTAGTTCTTATATCATTTTCGCGTAATCCATTAACGAATCTTCTGATTAATTCATTTCTGTATTCTATATAACAGCACTTATCTATTAATTTTTGTAAACAATTAGCATATTTTTCTAACGACTCTTCTTCGTATTGATCTCGATAAGCAAAACGTTTTTTGAATGAATTATTGTGAGGGACAAAATGTAAAAGGAAATGTTCTATTACTACTTCGTATGAAAGTTTAGTATAATCACAATAAGAATAAATCTTTGAAACATTTAGATAGACATCATTATCAATCATTGTAATGAAAAATTGTACCATTTTATTGTACGGTACGTCGATCATATCCGCAACGTACTCAAATTTATTCAACCATTTTGCAAAATTATTTTCTTTTGCTGGATTGTAAGTATTCATTTTTAAAAGTGCATGATCTTGATAATACGTTATCAAATTACCTTTTGCAAATTCAATGGCCAGTTTTACCGCTTCATCGAACGATAATTTTGTAAATTTCTTTAAATGATTTCTTATATCATTTTCTCGTATTCCAATAATAAATTGTTCCAATAATTTTTCTTCAAGATCGGTTGTATGAATGCATTTTTTAGATATTTTTCGTAAACTATGAGCGTAATTTTCTATAGTTTCATGTGGATATTGTTTACGAGAGCATATACGTTCTCTGTGTATATCAACTTCATAGGGAAAATAATGACGAAAGAAAAGTCTTATTATATCTTCGTATGAATGTTCAAAGGTTTTAGTGCAAGGGAAATTATTCAGTACAGATTTATAGACATGATTATCCACCATTTGATTAAAAAATTCAAGCATTCTATCATCTGGTACCTCGATCATATCTGCTACATATTCGAATTTATTGAACCAATCATAAAAAAATCCTTCTTGAAATGGTTGGTAAATATTAATCATTAAAAGAGCTTGATCAACGTAATACGTTATTAAATGAACTTTTTCAAATTCAATGGCCTTTGCTACCATTTTGTCAAACGATTTAAATTGAAATTGACTCAAATGATTTCTTGTTTTAATTTCGCGTAATCCGTAAGAGAATTTCTCGATCAAATGTACATCCATGTTTTTTCTATAATCAGATTTAATAATTAATATTCGTAAATTATTAGCATAATTTTTTATGGGCTCTTTTTCGTATTGATTTCGAAACATGAAACATGCTGTGCGTATATCAACTTTCATTGATGATAATTCTTGATGATAAAAGGTTATTATCTCTTCGAATGGAAGTTCATAGAAATTGATGTACGGGTTATTCCATTGGACACGTTTATGAATATTATCATTCACCATTTCAAAGAAAAATTTAATCTTTTTATCACTTGGTACGCAGATAATATTTGCTACATATTCAAATCTGTTTAACCACCTAAAAAATGGTTCTACTTCTTCTGACACGAAAACTCGCATCTTTTTAAGTGCTTCATTTTTATAAAACTTCATTTGAATTTTTTCGCATGATAAATTCTCGTCACTCATTATATTCAATAGGGAAAAGCCTTTTTATTACTTATTATACTTTCGAAAAATCTTTGTTTTGATTTTTTTTTTTTTATCTATAAATGACAGGTGTACACTTTTCTTTACATAATTTAAAACAATTTTCCTTCAATAGCACGTTTACGTTAAATATTTTGTACGATAATTGTGTGATTTATACAGAAGAAACCGATCTTTGTATCGTAACGAACATTAAAAATTATTTTCAAAAACTGTAATGTTAACTGGATTAAATATGTAATTGCTTAATTAATATCTTAACGGTTTAACGTATGTTCAACGACTAACAGTTCAAACTTTATTTCTTTTAGATAGGAATGGAGATAGGAATATATTCAACACCATACATTTGTCCTTAGTTGAATAAACAATATATTTACTAATGAGCACAATAAACTGTTCATTGCATATTTTAAATTCATACGTTAGAAAGAGTAAAGGAAACATTATCCATCCGAAGATGTCATTAATTTTTAAAGTTTTACGAAATTTCTGATATTGGCATATTTTGAATCGTGTTATTGAAGTTTTATAATTATATATATATATATATATATATATATATATATATTTTTCAATCTATATCGATATTAACCCTACTCTTAGGATATAATGTATATTATGTTATAATGTATATTATATTATAATGTATATTTTCATGACCTGCTATAGTAAAATTCTAATAATGCTATAAGAATATATATTTTGCTGATACAAGGTATACAGACTAGATAGTTTTCTTTCAAGAATTTTTATTTTATTCGAAGATATGCAACTTAATGCATGCTAAGAAGACTGCGAAAGATTATCTCAAACGACTCGCATGTTTAGAAATTATGTTATTGTTGTTGCTGTTGTATTTTTGTTTTAAAATAATTGTTTATATTCACGCGGACATATACTCTTGTTCCTTTAAAAAAAAATAACTTATTTATTATATTATCAAATATTAAAAATTCTCATTGCTTTTGTCAACATTAATAAATTATTATTTCATTATTCTGTTTGTACATATTTCGCTAATTGTACACACTCCACAATAATGAAAATAGGGTGAATTCCATGTATATATAACAGTTATTTACGATTAAAAAATGTAAATCAACGCCTACATGATTCTAGAAGATTTTCAGACATCATGGAAAGATTATATTTTTCACCATGCAAGTTTCCAGTACAAATTGTCAATATTGACATATTTATTTGATACTCTCATCTTCTTAACAATCTTTTATTATTTCTATAGACATTTCATTGTGTTTGACTAGAATTTGTTATTGAATATGTGTAATTATCGTTTTCACATTTTGTAGATATTCATTTGACATTACACTTTCTGTATTCTGAAAAAATATAAAATAACGATGTATAAAATTTATATATTGAACAAAAATAAAATAATACAAAAACATATTATTTAATGAAATATATATGTATGGTACCTTTAAGAAATCAAAATTGAATGTTTTATCGGTTGGAATCGGTGCTATTTTAGAATGCCATTATTAAATCTAACTTGCTTACGTTAAACTGTGTTAAACCTAATCTTACAGTTTATTCCATAATCATTGAAAAAGGTAAACACTTATTTCAATTTTTCTATTATCAAATAAATATAATATTATGAAGATCTGTATCTACATTATTTGTTTGTATTTTTTTTTTTTCACCATTTTCTTCTTCTTCCTTTTTTCTTTTTTAATGGTATAAATTATGACACAATGCATAATGATTACGCAAGACGATTTATTATTCATGAACAAAATTTACCAGAAATTCTGAGCGAGATATCCATTGGGAGGTGGTATGAAATCTCTGGCTAACGTTATCTTTAAAAATTTCTCTAAATGTATCAACGATTCACCACTTATGCCACCCATGTTTTGTAAACGAGGATATATGTCGTTAGCCAATAACATTAATGTTTTACGAAATTGTCTGCCATAAGCATTGTAAAGAGAATTTCCTGCAACTTCGAATACATCCAAAATAAGAGTGACATAAAGTTCCAACGTGCTTGGATGAGGTTCTATTAAATATGAAAAATAAAATATAACAAGATTAACAATTGAATGATCAATTATGAAATACTAAACATATAACAATAATAATAATAATAATAATAATAATAATAAAATGAGAAAATAAAAATGTAACTTTACCACTATTCAAAGTAACTGCGAGCCACCTCCATGCATATCGTAATCCATGAGGGTGTCTTTTTGTAATTCCTCTTCTTTGCGATGTTACCGTTACAGAAATATATAATCTCATTAATCCAGACATTCTTTTCAAAAATTTATCCTGTTTCTCGATAATACCATTTTTTGAATATTTGTAACCCAACAATTTGTAATATTCTTTGTTAGTTTGTCCTTCTATTTTTGGCATGAATACTGGTACCGTAAAAGGACAAATTTGATGGAAGTGCGCTAAAAGTAGTTTGCCAAAGTCAGCATATTTGTTCCAAAGTGCTACAATTATAGCTGCTATGGCGAATACTATTTCTGGTTTTCTCAAAACCACTGTTTCTCCTTGGCTCTGTTTAAATAGGTAAAACTTTATTAAAATAATTCATTGAGGTAAATGAATAAATTAAAATTAATTAAATGAAAGATATGTACCACTATTTTTTTGGCTAAAGTGTCTTTACAAAATGCAGTTATTTGTGGATGCTGTATTATGTAAGATGATGATTTTCCCATAAGAATATTGTGCAATTTCTCATATTTATCTTTAAGATCTTGGGCGTTGATAACGGAAATTGCATTGAAAGAAATATTTATTTCTTTTTGATAGTGGGATCTAAATGTTTTTGTATTTGATGATCTTAAAAACTCGTCATAAGTTTTGGCATAATTTTTCAAAAATTCTTGACTTTCTTTGTAAATTTGTAATGATTCTTTATCGACATATTTATATAAATTATCTAAAAAAAGAAAAGGAAATATATATATATATATATATATAGAAAATATTATTTTTCAAGACATAAAATAACATTTGATTAACTCATTTGCTACCACACATTCTCATCAAAAGAGATCCAAAATGCAGCCTTTATGCAGTCTAATTATCTTATTTATTATCATAACAAAAGTGTGACGCTGACCTCCCAATAGAAATCAAAGCGTATCACAGATATATGACGCTAATAACTAATACATTAATAAAGAAACAGTATACCTTCTATTTTCTGTAAGGATACAGTTGACATTAAAGTTGAATTATCTTCAGAATTAGCTTGTTGATTAATAGTTGTTTCTATTGTTTGAGCTGCTTCTGGGACAGTTTTTGAATCATGTTCTGGAACAATTTTAGAAACAGATTCATGAATAAGTTTTCGAGTAGTTTCTTGAACAGTTTCTGGAATGGTTTCCAGAACAATGTTTTGAACTTGATTATTGCCTATGTTTTTGTCTACAACATCATAATCAGTTTATTCAGGAGTTAAAGGTTCATAAATTGTTACAACTTCTTCTGTTTGGGATGGTTCTTTCTGATTTAAATTTGTATTTTTTTTCGTCCGTGCTAGATTCAAGAATTTCATTCTTTACGTCTGTAGTATCTACAAGTATGAGACTTTCCCGGTAATCGTTAGTAAATACGGACGTGTTTATCTACCATTCCCGAGAATATCAGTATTTAAATAATAAATACGTTGAGATACAGTGTAACCTACGTTAGGTTTACATCGCAGATACAATGGTGAAGTGGCCAGTATCCTAGCGAGGTAACACTGCACCCACGCGGGTAACCGCATGTTCAAGCCTATGGCAAAAAAGCTTTGACCATGGAAATTAACAACATTCTACCTCTTAAAATAATTAATAACGGCAGCAGTTACATTATTCGAACAAGAGCTAATACCGAAATAAGTCAACCGTCGATGGAAACAAAACAATCCTCTAACCTTGCTCGTACAGATTCGCAAAATTGGATTCCCGCTAAATCAACCAAATTACAGGGTTCAAAAAAGCGCAAGATGGATGAAACAAAAAACAACAAAAGCAATATAGTTAAAATAACAAATGAATTAGACAAACTTGGTCACAAGATAAGATCAATAAATAATAAAACAAAATTCGATACCAAACAGCCGCTACCTTTATTTTTTATCGAACTGGCTCCTCAGGATAATAACAAAAACATATACGAGATTAATATCCTGCTTAATACAATAATTAAAGTCGAATCACCTAGAACTAAAAGTGAAATATCACAATGCACACGATGCCAAGCTTAATACAAAGCAAAACTTCCGACTTAATAAACTTCGGCGTCCTAAAAAACCTAAACCTAATTCACTTTAAAACCGAATCATCTCAACTCTGACCATTCACCCATAATAATCACATACCAGAACAAACCTATCCTATATAAAAAAATCACCAACTCTGTACAATGGAAGTACAAATTGGATGATCTTTAAAGAAATTTTAGAATCCAAATTGAACTGTAATATTCCGCTCAAGACCTCTTTACAAATAGAAAAAGCGGTTAATAATTGAACAGATGCTATACAAGAAGCAGCGTTGGCATCTACATCTCAAAATGTTTTACCCAGAAAAATTCCGTCATATCCTAGCTTTAAAAAATATCAATTTTTATTGATTTATTTCAAATGACTCAAAATCACAGTTGGCAGAAAATAATCCCAGTGGCGTATGCGAGGTTTCCCAAACGCCCCTATCTTATTTTAATAGTTTTTATTTTAAGTAATCGTCAATACTGTAAATCTTGATACTTAAACATTATAAAATGGCGGACGATTATTTACATTTAAACCGACATTATAAATAATTGAATATTAGGAATCCAAATTAATTTCTTTACATAATCTTATAAACAGAGAAATAAAGAGATATATAAAAACTAAAATAAATAATAAATTTTAAGCAAATTATACCACTGTTTATAATAAGACAATTTCAAAACGAATAAATTTCACATCAAACACATATTTAATCCTATTTTATAATTACTTATTTATTTATTGACGTGTGGTTTTTGCTACGAATGCATCTATGCCATTTTCGTTTCGCAACATTTGTTAATTCCAGAAAAGAAATACATAATACCAATATATATATATATATATATTATTGTATAAATCAATTCTTACCTTGTCTAGTAGGATTCATATTAATTGTCATCACTGGTTGTCCAAGTAAATATGCATACCACAAAGAAAAAAATGAATGTATCGAAGAATAGAAAAAAATCCAGCATTCCATGAACCATCTAGCTTATTGTAAAACGTACAAAAATAAAAATGTATTCTACCAGCCCTAAAAGTCTAAATCTTTACTTTTCTTTACATATCTAAAATCTGTCTGATCTTTTTTTTCGTACGATATTTTAAAAATAGTGAAAATTTGACTTTAAGAAATCTAATTTAAATCTTTAAATCAATAAAAAAAAGTTCTTCTTCGAGATTAAATAATCTTCACTTGTGTGGTAGATCATAAAAAGAATAATTAAATATATTTATTATCACCGGAATTACAACAGTGCAGTATGTGCACGTATTGAAAGCAAATAAAAAATATTTTTCTTATAGTTGACATCAAATTTCAATTTTCTGCGTTTAATAATCTACTAATCAGATTGTGTGAATGCATAAAATAAATAGTTTAAGTATATAATTCTGACTAAATTCATACTTTCATTGGTCAAATTAGTTATGCAACGTAATAAATAATTATTTTATACGGATTTCATGCATAATCGATAAAATATATACGTAATTTTTGATCTATTTAACAAATTATTTTCAAAACTCACCGTTTATATTTCATTGTGGTAAAAGTTGAGACTGAATATCGGTTCTAAAATTATTACCGTATTTATACTTTCCTGATTTGACTTTGTAAGATCCTTTATTACTTTGTTTATTTTAAGAAAAGCAACAAATGGTAGAAGTGGAGATGAAGAGAGGAAATATAGAAAGAAACAGAACGAAAAGAATCGGAATCAATTGTCTGATACGTAAATATAAGCATATTATGTATCCTGTGTTTTGTTTTTAAAATATTCTGAGAACTACGACTAAATATGTAGGCATATTATTCTTATGTGTGTGTGTGTGTGTGTGTGTGAAATAAATAATTACGTTTTTCGTTATTACCGTATTATTGTCAATTATTTCAATATTATCCGGATACAAATTTTTATTTTACTTAACAAATCCATATGCCAATTATAAATATATAAATATTTAATATAAAATGTGTATATGAATAATATAAATATATATATATATATATATTTCTTTTTTAAATTGTATATTGAAATGTAAACGTATTTTCTGAAAATTTTATTTCAAAATCGGCACGACTTTTCCAAACAATTCTAAACATTTAACGGAATATATTCTTCTGTATCAAATTTGAATATCTGATCTCTTCCTAAATTAAATTTTATAAAAAGTATTTTTAATAACTTACTTATAAATTTAAATTGTATCTAGAAGAAATATTTCTTTTGACAATTAATATAATATATGTATATGTTTTACGAATTTTGAAAAAGTTTGACCTTTTAAGTATGTATATGTTTTCATGCTTTATTTTGAAAGTATTTCTAAAATTAACGATTAATCATGTGGACATATTATTATTGAAACTAACCATTATTTTTTTCGTTATTAAATATATATATTCACCTAAATATTTTCCACCAATATCTGCGCGCCAAAATACGAACGAATTTATGTGACACACAACCCAATATTAAACTTAATAAAAACAAATTTTTATGAGAGTGAAAGAAAATTTCCATAGTGAACAGAGAAATTTGGAAGGATCTACATCGATATTGACCCTACTCTTAGGATATAATGTATAATTTTAATGACCTGCTATAGTATAAATTCTAATAATGCTATAAGAATTTATATTTTTGCTGATACAAGTTACACAGACTAAATAGTTTTCTTTCAAGAATTTTTATTTTATTCGAAGATATGCAACTTAATGCATGCTAAGAAGACTGCGAAAGATTATCTCAAACGACTCGCATATTTAGAAATTATGTTATTGTTGTTGTTGTATTTTTGTTTGAAAATAATTGTTTATATTCTTGCGGTCATATACTCTTGTACCTTTAAAAAAAAATATCTTATTTATTATATTATCAAATATTAAAAATTCTCATAGCTTTTGTTAACATTATTAAAATTATTATTTCATTTTTGTTTGTACACATTTCGCTAATTGTACACACTCAACAATAATGAAAATATGGTGAATTCTATGTGTATATAATAGTTATTTATGATTAAAAAATATAAATCAACACCTACATGATTCTAGAAGATTTTCAGCATCATGGAAAGATTAAATTTTTCACCATGCAAGTTTCCAGTACAAATTGTCAAGTATTGACATATTTATTTGATACTCTCATCTTTTTAACAATCTTTTATTATTTCTATAGACATTTCATTGTGTTTGACTAGAATTTGTTATTGAATATGTGTAATTATCGTTTTCACATTTTGTAGATATTCATTTGACATTACACTTTCTGTATTCTGAAAAAATATAAAATAACGATGTATAAAATTTATATATTGAACAAAAATAAAATAATACAAAAACATATTATTTAATGAAATATATATGTATGGTACCTTTAAGAAATCAAAATTGAATGTTTCATCGGTTGGAATTGGTGCTATTTTAGAATGCCAAATACTAAGACATTTTGTTAAAACCATATCGCTATTGTAATCGGTGAGTTCTTTATACAAATTTATGCAACAGTTCTACAAGAAATATCATATAATTAATTTCTCTTTTTTTATATATTATTAGATTATTCAATGATAATATATACTCTACTTGTAATATTGGATGTTGACGCGAACTAAGATATACTTCTGTAATACTCAATATATTCCATAAATCTTTTTCAATAAGTTTCAGATCTTTTACTATTTGTCCCAACGTAGATAATAATTCTTTTTGAAGTTTGTACATTTGTGTAAACTTATAAACCGCATCGGTAGATTTGTTGTAACTTTCTTTAGCAGATTTATTCATAAAATTTGATAATGCCGGTAGTATTTGTCTAGATTGTTACGAGATAATTAAAAAATTCGATTAAAAACAAAAATTCAATTTTTATCTCACAAAACCAAAAAAATAAAAGACAAATGGACTTACTTTAATGTTCTAGACCTAATGAAATCTTTCGAAACATGCGCAAGTACGCGTAATAATTGCCATGAACGATTAATAACAAGTACATTTTGATCTTTAAATCTGTCTACTAATGGATGCCATATTTGATGTACGATTGGTAATAACTGATTTTCCCATTTAATTAAAATTGGCACACCTTCCTCTAAAGTTAACATAGCGATAAGTAATTGCTTGATATCTTTTGAAGGTAAAAAATGTAAGCAACTTATTAAAACATCTTCGACCATTTTTATATGCGTTGGTAAATTATTCTTTTCCTCTTCTATAAAAAGGAATAAAAAATATTTTGTATTTATGATATATGTAAATTATTTACAAAATATATACGCATACCTTCTTCCTCAGCCATTGAATTCATGTTAGATTCTTCATCTTGATTCTCCGTATTTTCTTCATCCGTAACTTCGTTGTCAAGATTTTGGTCAGTTTGTTCTTTTGCTTTTCTTGCTTCATAAAATTCTAATAAATTTAATGTAATAATTTCATGTGGTTCTTTTTGAATTAACGTAGGCGATGTTTGTGTTACATCTGCGTCTGGTTCTGCTGTTAATTTCTTTATATACAGTATAAATATATAAAAAACGTTTAAAAAAGAGAACGTATTTCGTTTTTGAAAGACAGTATTTAATTGTAGAAGAACATCCAATACAATTTCTTTTAAACACGGTAACACGTCCATAGAACTATATTTCATGACAACTTTGACAACATCAAGAACTCCTGGATTTCTTTCTATTCTACGTAGCTTAACAGTCACATGATAAGAAAAATAATCTACATTTGCCCGTAGAAGATTTCCTATTGTTTTATATTTTAGCGCTTCTGCAATATTTTCTAAAGTTTCTATTCCTACTCGACTTAAAAGACTATTTGTACTTCCTGCAATAAAAATATAATTAAAATAACATATATGTATGTGTGTGTATAGAAATATGAAAATAATGAGAATATATATTATATACCAGCTCTTTCGATAACAAAATATAAAATTTTCAGAAGAAATTTCTCAAAATCGGGTCCTAAATTCTTAGCAATTTGTCCTAAGCCTTCCGTTAAAAGGCAACATTGTACCACATTATTTTGTGCAACGCGTAATGGTATATCCTCTGTAACTTCGATAGGTAAATACCAAAAATCTTCAGTAATATAAAATTCAATAATTTCCTTATACAATGACAACGTTGATGTATTATTGCATGTAATGGGAACTGTAACATTACAAAATGATAAATTCAACTTAGTTGTAGAAAAATTGAAATTTCTATTAATCTAATTTTCCATTATTATATATAATATTAGTCATTTACCATTTACTATTGAATTAAGTAGATATATTAATTCTTTCCTATGTTGAGGTACATTATACATAGCCTGAAGAATATTGTCGACTAAAATTCTTAGATCGCTGTACGTTCCCAGAAGCTCGCATATAGTAGCAATTTTCTCCTTACAACAAATATCCTGTATAAACTTCAATTGTTTCCATGAATGCATTGGGCTACGATGAGTCAAATCATCAAGATCTTTTACACCGATATCTTCTAAAAGAGTAATACCATTGCAATCTATTTCAATGATGTATAAAAGAGCTTGTATCAATCTCCGTACGTGTGCTACAGATTGTATAGTAGCTGGCAATCTTTCTTTTCCTAGTAATCTTAAATATCCACAAAGGTGATTTAAACCTACTAGTTGTTCGCTATCATCTGTAAATTAAATAAACATGTTAAAAAAAATATTCATTCTTGTTATTAAAATGATGATACATAATTAATATTAAGTATATCATTCCTACCAGAACTTCTTATGATGCGTGGCAATTGCGTAAGTAATTTATAAAAACTTTCTTCTAATAATTCGACCAATGGTTTCATATCTATGTTCTGCATATAAGATTCATTAATTTTATCTAACGCTTTCTTAGCTTCTTCTTTAACTTCTTCGTTGTCATCTTCAGATAAAGAAATCAAATATTCTATTAGCTCCATAATGCTTGGCTTCATATTTCTTTATAGAATGAATATTATGTCAATAAATGGTCAATATTAAATGAAAAATATATTAATTATTTATTACTAATTATTATTAATATTAACCTGGCACACGTTGCTATTAATAAACTAATACTTGTAGCCAATTCTTTTCTAACTTTAAAATGAGAATGTTTTCTTAAGGGATTCATTGCTCGTACAAGTACGTTTAATTTAATAGCTGCGGCATTTAACCACTCTTGATTCCTTTCTGTCGAATTTAAAAGCTTTTCAACTCCGATAGCTTCTTCACAATGTAATTTATTTTCTAACGGATCAATTACATTAGTTTCTTCTTCTTTAATGCTAAAGACCGAAGGCATAGTTTCCTCATTGAGCTTATCTTGCATTACAAGACGTATTATCTTAGCCCATGCTCTAATGGCCATCTAAAATAATTTTAGTCAATCAAGTATATCATTTTTATTCCATCTATGTATATATCCATGTATAATAAGGAAAAAATGTATAATAAAAAATACAAATCTTAATACCATTGTAATTTTATGACCTTGAATATCGCTTCCCAAAGCAACTTCCTGCAATCCACTAACGATACCTGGTAACAATAACATTATAGTATTTGCTACTTGATATACCATGACGATATCAAACTCATTGGAAGAATCACCTACATAGCATAAAGCCATTACGGTTTCTATAGCTATTAACCTGTATCATAGAACAATTTCATATCATTACAACATATTATTTGTAATATCGATAAAAGATAGAAAAAAAATAAAATAATTTTTTTAATAAACATTTAATAATATATTACCTCAGGGAACGTGATTTTTCGTATTTAGCAATTGATACGCATAGATATATACTGTGAGCAAGTTTGGGTGCATATTGTCGTGTATATAATTCTTCAATGACATTTGTAAAAGAACTGTTTAATAAATCCTGAAGACAGAGAAGTACTGTTTCTTTCAATTCTTCATGGCAAGGAATAACTGTAAAATTACTTACTGTTATAAAAAAGACTTACATCAGCATTAGTTTAATTTAATAAATAAGAATTGTTACATACCTTTTTGAGGTTCTTTCTTGTCATAAATTAGAGATAAAGTAATAGTATATAACTTATCAAAAGCTTTATACTTTGTAATTTTGCCTTTTGATAGAACAGTTCTTATGATTTTCACTAAATATTCTTTGGAATGTTTACTAAAAATAAATGAACAAACAAATAAAATATAGCAATATTCTTATTAAGGTAATTAAAATATATTATGCATTACTATATTACCTGACATCCTCATTTTGTAAATGTACAATTACAGGAAACAAAATATAATCCAATAAATCTTGAATAGCACCACCCGAGATTGTTTTTATACAATCAATAATCTCCAACGAACATTTAATACTTGGATTTTTCATTAATGAATCGCAAAGTGGTTTAAGTGCTGTAAAACCTTTTTGAAGTTCATGTCGGTCCATAATTTTTAAACAAAGAGAAATCTATCAATTTTTATCTTCATTAACGTAAATGCGATAGTCGTAAAATGTATGTAAATATCTTAAGCGAGTGCTTTTATTCGTCTCCTTAATTTGAGGTTATGATCTTCGTTAATAGAAAGATTTGTTTACGTGAACGGTCGGTAATAGTCGGAATCTACTCTTCTTTGATAATCTGTCATAGAAGATTTCTTCCTACCTTATCGACACGACCTTTATTTTTTTAATAAAATTCAAAGTAATTTATTTTTTTTTCTTTTTCTTTTAAAGATACATAATAAAACGTTTTGTTGTTTAACAATTAAATAGTTAAATTATTATAAGAATAAATGTTAATACATAAAGAAATAAAGATACTAAAGATTAAAGACACTTACCAGAGAAAAATAATTTCATTCTTAACAATAAAATATTCATTATAATTATTTCTGTATTATTCTTTTATTTTTAAAGTTTCCTGAATTTGGGAGACAGTTGTGACCTTTTTGCTATTCAAATTCATGTTCGATGAATTCTTCTTAAAGAAAAATTATTAAATTCTGTAATCGAATTATTTTAAAGAATTCAATTCTATAGTCGAATGTGTTGAAAACGTAGTCTTTCATCTCGTTGGAGATATTTAATTTTAATTATTAACTTAATTGTTGAATTTTTGTTATTATCAAATTTAATTGTTCAAGGTATAATTGTTGAATGTTTAATTTTATTATATTTTCTTGTTAAATTTAAGATATTATTTCTTAATTTATATTTCATATTTTTATAAATGTAATTCTATTATGTAAAAACAATCTGTAAAAATGTTATTAAGTTTTACATTATACAATAAATTAGTAATATTCTTTTCCGAAAGATTTATTTAATGAATTTATATTGTTATATTCAATTTTATTTTTTCAGAAAAATTTTTTATTTTGTATAAAAATTAAAATATTTCAAAATGATAAAAAATGAAAATAAAAATGACAAAAAAGCAAAGAATTGTATATTTAATTTCATTTAGTTCACAATGAAGTTATACATTGAAAATAATTTGAGAAATTAAATTTAATAGTTTTATGCATTATGATAATACTTGAAATGGTCAAAACATATAACCACACGGTAGTTTTCACATCGAAAAAATAAATCTATTGTCTTTTTTGTTGTTAAACAAACTATACAACGTTTACGAACTTTCCGAACGAAAATTGTTTCAATGGAAAAAAGAAAATGTTTGTCAGTGAATCTTGATGATAATAATGAACATAGTGTAGTGCTTTTATTTTTGCTTTATTTTATTTAATTATTTCTTCTATTAATTTTGTTTGCTCTATCTTTATAAATATTTTGGAAAATAACGTAATTATTAAAAAGGATCATGTCAAAGAAAATACAAAAATATTTGTTTATAAACAATTTCTTCCCTTAACTTCACCTATTGCTTTTATTGTAATCCAACACAACTGTTGATTTTACATCATAACTTATGTATTATTATTCAGTTTTCATTTCATGTTTGTTTCACGTATCACGTACCTTAACATTTGTGTTATTATTTTTTTTAAGATTGTTATAACAAAAAATTAATCACATATAACGTATTTTTCTCACCCAATAAATTTTTATCTTCCCACACATTTTCGTTCGGCATAAGGTTGTAAAAAATATCACGTTTAACTTGTGCAATGTCGTTGTATCAAAGAACATTTAGTAAACGCGCAAGTCCATTAAAATCCATATAACATCACTGTCGGATTAAATAATAAATACTTTTGTTCTCTAACGTAATTCTAACGATAATTAATTATTTATAACTAAGGAAGTTTTAATACGTTACAATTACAAGTCTCTTTTAACCCTAACTGCAACCCTTTAGTCACATGAAACAGACTTCTTTATTATATAGTTGAAAGAAAGTAACAGATCAAAGTAAAAGACATTTAATATTGTAATACACGTAGAAGGTAGAACATGGTGTCACAGGATTTCTATCACGAAGACAATTATGAAGAGTATTATAAAGTTTTAAGATTCTTTATGCGTATATGCGGACTATGGCCTTATCAAACGTTACTCGTAAAATGTTTCTGTTACGTGATGACTTTATTCTTAACTGAAGGTGTTCTCGTTGGACAGGTAACTTATTCGCATACACATTTCCATATAATAATATAATAATCATTTTATTAAAAATTTCGAAGTCAAAAATTTAGACTATTTTTTTTTTATAATATTCTAACAACAATTACAATTATTTTTTAATCGCTCACAATCACATTCGTACGATTTTATACATTGTATATACAATGGTGGCCATCTTGTGGTGGATATTAGAAAAATTGATATTATTATTACTGAATTGCAAAATTAAATGCAATTATACGATAGTTGCTTGCATATATAGTAAGTGTAAACACTACTGTGTAGTCAAAAAACTTTTACTTATCTTCTAATATTAATAAGAATATAAATTATTTAGGTTAGGATGTAATATTTTAAGAAGACACAATCTTAAATTATTTCATAATTTGAATTATTTATTTAATTTTTCAGTATTTATACGTTATTAATAATGTAATATATCGTTGGTATAATAAAAAATAAAAACAAATTAATACAAAAAAATAAAACAAAACAGATTTCACGTTTGAAAAAATAATTTTCTAATTTTTTTATTAATCCAGTTATCAAAATTAATAGAAGTTCGAAATGACATGGAAGAAGCTATTGATTGTATACCGAATATTATGATATCATTGTTTTGTGGGGCAGAATTCTTAGGACTTTTATTTAACTCTGAAAAGGTATATATATATATCTCATTTACATTTATTAATAAATATTGTATATATTTAATGAATGAAATTCATCTCTCTCGAATGATCGTCACGTTAAATATATTTACACAGTTGAAGCAATGTATCGATACAATCTTTGATGATTGGCAACATTTGTCTTCAAAAATGGAGATTAAATTATTGAAGTCGTATACTTTACAAGGACAAAAATTGGCCATTTTTTACTTAAGTATGACATAATCAAAATATAATTCCAATAATAATAACAATTATTATTATTATTATCTGGACTAGCTCGGCATAGATACTGTAAAACTATTATACAGCAGATCAAAATTTTGTGTATATAAAAACAAGCATTTATTTATTTTATTGTTGTATTTTTTTCCTTTTTACAGGATAAAATTACTTTTCTACTAACACTACTTTACACTTATTCAATACTACCAAAAAGTTCACGTCTATTTACCACTTTCTTTAAAATCAACAGCACACACCAATCATTTTTTTGTTTAAATAAAATTCACTTTTATTTTTCAATGTAGTTTCAAAATTTTGAGAAAAGAATAGGATGGAAACTTTTTAACTTATTCTCGAACAACGTACATGTATATTTCTAAATTTACTACATCCCGACGTTTTTAAGCCACGATCTGCTATTGATAATAATAATAATAATGATAATAAAAAGATTGAATTTATCGTATTTTTCATTGCGTGTTACAGTTTACATGTCGTTTACTGGTTTCATGTTCATTCTGCAACCTATAATTACAATGTTGAGCTCAAGTTTTGATAACTCAACAAATATATTGGAGACTCTTCCGTATCACTTGCGTTATGGCAATCTCGATTTCGAAAAACATTATTACGAGATACTTATTCATTCTTACATTTCTATAATGTCTCATATGCTCATTTCAGCTTCTGTAAATTTAATATACATATCGTTCATTCAACACGCCTGTGGAATATTTGCCGTGATCGGGTAAGAATCAGGTCTCGTTTTTATGATTTTAAAATGATCAAACATGAATATTATTATAGAATTCGTGAAAAAATTGAGCCAACGAACTAACTGAACCGAAATTCGAACCCAGGATTTTTTCTAGCCACTGTTCTAACCATTAACCCTTTAAATATCCAAGAAATTTCTTATCGGTCATTACCAAATTGTGGGCGTTCCTACGCGTAACCGAACATGAGCGTACCAAAAATAGGATGACAAAAAATATAAATCTAATATTTTGTTTCTTTTCTTCTAATAATTTCTAATTAACTTTTTTACCTATTACTAATCCTAAATAATAATATCTAAATTTATAATCAAGTTAACCTAACTTTTTATATATTATTCATTCTAACCTCAAATAATAAAACGTTCTCGCATGAGAACGTTATTAGTTACGGCACTGGTTTTTCTAACAAGTGATGGAAAAGAAGGGGCAAAACGAACAACCTAACCTATACTATTACACTAAATAACGACAAACTTCAATCTGATTGGCTGTACCCTCATAATCACTGACATATAAATTCCTGAAGTCTTTGATACTTAAAGGGTTAAGCTATTTAAAGGGCTCTCGGTCAACTTTTTCACGAATACCTATCATATATTATATATATCAATGTATTACTACAAACATTGTATAAAATGGCCGATCAATCTATATACTGTCTGCTTATAAATGTAATATCTGATGACTCTTTTGTAAATAGATAATTTAAAACTTTTTGTATCAAATAGAAACTTTCCTGATGCAAAATAATTTAATTAACACGTTGACCCCCGCATGTATCACCTATTGCTCAAACGTGAATTTAACTTTTTATGTTTAAATATTAAAAATATTTATTTCATATAAAATAAATCATGCAATAAATTTTCTCAATTTCTTGACCAATTGTAAATCTATTATTATAATTTTCGGCACAAATATCAAGTTTTTAGAAGAGTCTGATTGAGTTATAGAATAATGTAAACCCCATGAATTTTGTTTTTGTTAATAATTAAAAACTAGTAATAGGATATAACAAGTTTTTTCAGGTACAAGTTGGAACATATTGGCGAAGATGAAAATTTAGAAATCAGTTTAAACATTAAAAAGATCGATGACAAAAATTATTGGACGGCTTTAGACTGTTTACGAAAGCACATTAAAGTTATAGAGTTGGTATCAATATTATTGCATCGTTTGTTTCTCTTAAATACAATTGGAAATTTTGATTTACAGATTTTCCGAGCTCATAGATGAATCATTTTCGTCTATGTTTTTATTCACCTTAGGACTCCACGTGTTAATTTTAGCCGTTTCCGGTACACAGGTAATAGAAAATAAAAATCAAATAAGTAAATAAAAATATTATTATAAGACATACGTAATATAGGTTTTATATTTTAATTTCACCCACTTGCAAGTCAAATTGTAAGGCAAAAGGATGAAAAAGATTTGCAAACGGGATGAATTTAACTTGCAAAAGAACGAATTTAAAGTGCAAAAAACCTGTACATATATATTTTATTTATTTATAATTAATTTTTGTAGGTATTAATACATTCTAATGAATTTATCAAAGCTGTGAGATTCGGTGCTCTTTTTGTATCTATAATTATTCAACTCTTATGGCAATGCTGGCAAGCACAGCTTTTATTGGATTATAGTGATTTACCTTACAACAGCGTGTGAGTTGAAATCTGTGTATTAAATTATAAACAAAAATTATATATACGTATTATAAGAATACGTTTATGACAATGATTTTATGAAAATATTTAATAAAGACATATTACATGTATTACGTGACAATTAAAATACATTTATTTTAAATATATATGAATATTCGTAATATTTTTTGTAAGATATTTAAAAAATAATTAAAAAAAAATATGCCTGACAAAAGTATACTAAATATTTGCAAAATAATTATAAAATGACAAGAATATTCAACTGAGTACAACTTAATGTTACAATTAATCTTGTGAAATCAATTTTATGATTAATTAATGCAACATTAAAATCAAATTTACATTAATTTAAAAGTTAATTAACACTCAAATATTTGGTTATTAAGTTCAAACCGTCCGATTACAATTCGATATCGGACATTACAATGACGTAATATATTACTGTATATAAAGATTTTATATTATATTATTTAATTTTATTTATAAATTAATTAATATATAAATTAATTAATTATTATATATATAATAATTATATTTTATTTTATTATTTAATATAAGATTTTATATTATATTATTTAGATATTACTGTATATAAAAAATTATCATTATATGCAACTATAATTTATTTAAAAATGATTAAAATAATTGTTCATACCTTTCACTTACTACGAATATAAAACACTGGTAAAAAATAAATATACACCATATATATTTATTGTTATTCAATATAATTATAGGGTTCAAGCACGTTGGTACAATACTTCAACACGTTGCAAAAAAATACTCGTCTTAATAATGATGCGATCTTCAAAACCGTGCGAAATAACAGCAGGAAGTATGATTACTATCTCCATAGAAACATTCAGTTCGGTAAGATTTCGAAGATTATCTTATACAAGATATTAACAACAAATTTCAACTTTCTAATCTTTTTGTTTTTCTATTCAAAGGTAGTACGAACATCGATGTCTTATTTCACCGTATTGCAATCAATGAAGTGAATGAAAATTACATTCATAATAATAAATATACGTATGATAGTATACACAACTTCGGTTGTGTGATAGATAACAAATTATATAATTTATTAATGAATAAAATAACTGTGATAAAACATATTCAAATTTTAACTTTCCAATTTGTTTTTCATTCAAACGTAGTACAAATGTAAATATTTTATTTCATCGTATTGCAATCGATATAACGAATGAAAATTACATTTGAAATAACAAGTAATACGTTTAATAATATTATATATATTATTTCTGTTGTGAAAGATAACAAATTATATAATTGATTAATTAATCAAAAATGACTCGAGTAAAATATATTTAAATATTATAATGCATTACGTATCCGAAGTAACCACATTTATTCCTTTTTATTTCTATCTTTTAATTCTTGTACTTTCTAATATCTCTCGTCTGTGTCATATGCAAAAGCTACTTTCATAATCCTCTACACAACGTGAGTTCTATGAATGAAAGAGAATACATTAATTTGATATCTTTTACGGATATACATTGTACTTTAATAAATGTTACATCATATTCATTTCAATTCGCATATGTGAAAAACGTATCAACAATATTCTTACACCCCCCTGTAATCTACTAACTTTCTTTCAATTAAATATGCACAAACTTGCTATCATAACCTATAATTCTTCCCATCTTCGAAATAATCGATGACAACAAAGAGATAACCTTTTAAAGAGAATCTATAATACTTACAACATAGTAAGAGAATAATATACCTCAGGGGGAAATGAAATTTAATTTTTTAGTGTTGGTCTATCAACGATGATGGAAATATCGAATACATTTTTTCATACTTATTATTATCATTACAACGTAAGATTATTACGAATGATTGGATTATGGCTGTATCGATCTATCATTTCCAAAATTTTGTATATAATTATGAGCTTTTTAATGAATGAAAAGCATCATAATTTCGCAGGTAAAAAGTGATACGTAATAATAATTTTAATGAAATACTTTGCACTCGTATTTTCAATGTAATTCGACAAAATTATTTTTTAGGCAAATAAAGAAGTTTCAATGAATTATTTTTAAGCAGATAAAGAAGTTTCAATGAATTATTTTTAAGCAAATAAAAAATTTCAATATTGCAGTTTTGTCGATCAGATTGAATTTATATATTTGACGTATTTCTTTCTTCAATTAGGTTACAATATGATTAATATGAATATTACGGGTACACAGGTATATTATTTTACTATATACAACATCAACAAATAATCATCAATTTTAATCAATTAAAAAATAAATATTATTTAATCAATTAATAAATAAATATTTATTTTCAGATAGTATTATACGCTGATGTGTTATTAGAATTTATTAGATTAACCATGTCAGCTTCAGCGCAACTTCTTCATTATAAAGTAATTAGTTTCTATACAATAAATGGATAAAAAGAAACCAAGGAAAAAGGAAGAAGGATATGATATTAATTAGGGATTTAAAAGAAACTAATTACAATTATAATGTTTATGGTAAGCGGTCTTTGGCTAGATTTTACTTGCAATGGAATGTTTAACATGTAAAATATGTTAAACATTATACTGAAAGTAAAATACCATTGCCCAGGTCTAACCACGAGGAGGTAACCGCTTCCGAAGACCCGGGATGTGCATCCTGAAGATGTCCCCATCCGAATTAAATTGAAACCACAGAAAATGAAAGTCCCGAGAACGTTTTTAATAAGCCCCACTCTTGGGCCCCACCCTAAGAGTTTCATTTGGAAAATCCTTGCAATTATTATCAAGAATGTAGAGAAAAGTGGAATACGAAATAACAAAATGATAAAGACGGAGTGAAACATGAATAGAATTGAAATAACATGGAACCTGTGAACGAATAAAATACATTAAAAATACATTAAAAATAATTATTACATGCCTGCGATGCTAAGAGGAGAAAAATGAATAGATTAAAATTATACATTTAATTATTATAATAATAATTTCCTTATACAATCCGTTACTATAATTAAGTCCTCGTCTGGTCTTCTTTTGGTCCTCTTCTGGTCCTCCTCCTATTAAATCTGCAACAAAAAAAGGGGAATGGAAGAAGGAGAAAAGAGGGTCTGGAAACGAACCTGAAAAAGAAAAGATAAGATTATTTTAGATTTGCAAAATGCAATGAATGATCCATGGTATCTATAAAAATTTAGACTGATCCATGGTATCTGCAAGAACATAAAAGTGCATCAACAATGATTTTCTTCGCACAAACATAAAACGAGGAATGCATGTTAATAAAATTTAAGTTACACCGATGATTTTACTGAAAAGTAACACATTGTAGTATAATTGCAATATATATACATACGAAAATTACACATATTAAATTGAAAATATTCATAATGTGTAATCTTTTAATTTTGCAATCTACCTAAAATATAGTCAAATAAAAATAAGTGTATATAATTTGGTGGTGCTCCATGGTACCTGTAAAAATAATTATGTCGTATTACCATTTAATATAACTCAGTCCCTCTTTTGAGTCTCCCCCTCTCAGTCCTTCTTCCTTTCTCCCTTCTCTTGGACGAAGTGTTGCATTATCTACATAATTCAACCTGCCAACAAAACATTAAAAATAGGATCGTTTGGTGTGGGTGGAATTTTAGGTAAGGACATGATTCTATCCTTGGGAATAAGATAGAATCAAGGCTCGCGTGGGCAGGGTCGCATCCCTGAAGTAGACCTTTCTTCAAAAAGAAAGAATCTACCCGCTACCCATTGAAAAAAATACTGGAAACGAACCTGAAACAGAAAACAGAACAACCAATGAATGCATCGAAAGCATATTCCCTTTCTAGATCAAAATCCAATACTTACAAATGCATTGGAATTAATCACATCCTGAAACAAAATATAAACGAAAATTAATTAAATATATAATAGAATAATTGAATAAATCTTAATACCTAAAACAATAAAAGAGACATTAAAAAACATTATAAGATAATTAGTTTCTACGAATGAAATGAAGAATGAAAAGTGGGGAAATTGTGTGTAATAGGAAATCAGAAAATGATATGATTTTGGAGCGGGAATTCGGGAATGGTATTGCACTCTATCATGATTTTAAAGCATTGTCTATCTTTTTAATGAAATATCATTTATAAAATCAAAGTTTCTTAATACTCGATTTATTTTAAGGAAAAATTATGTTTGGTTTTTGGTGGGTGGTATGGCAAATCCAACGATGGTCACCTGTAACAAAAAGAAAACTATTTTAATTATTACCATTCTTAATAACCATTATAAATTATTGACGAGCAAAACAAAAAAAATAAAACAATAAAAATATCAAATGACCAACGAGCTATTTTCAAAAAATTCAACCATGCGTTGAATTTGAAAATAACTCATTAAGTCTGTAGTTGCCCTCTTGAGCCACAATTAAGTGGGGGCCTCTTCGGCTTTTAGCCTCTTCTTTCTTCAAGCCTACTGTCGGACATTCCCTACGTGCGAGCACGAAAAGAATCTTTGACCAAAAACGTCAATCGTTCCAAAAAGTATTCGCATAATTTGGCATATTACAACGATTAATGATATAGAATTAGAATCGTCCCTGATTCTATATAATAAAAAAAAACTAACCGACCTAACACAACCCTGAAAAAAAATGTGATTAGTAAAACATCCTGAGCTTTTTACATTGAAAATAATTATTACCTTTTGGTCGAGAATATCTCATCGCCGAAAGGAATATTATTAACTATGTAAAGTATCGATTCTATTCTAATACCAAACCGTTATAATATGCCAAATTATGGTCGTACAATTTAGAAACGACTTCAAGACATTTTCACCCAATTATTCTCAACTGCTTATTACACTAATATAAATGAAATACATTTCACATTAAATATACATATGAAATAATTCCATTTATTTTCTTTCATCGTACATCTTATGCAAATAATTCCGATGTTCGTTAAGGGGGTGACTTATTTATTAATTATTACAAAATGCATTCGCGTTTCCCGTTAGCTATCCTAGCTCGTGGACAATCAACGAACTTAAAAGTTCATCGACTGTGCACATATTACACGAGCACATTTAATCGAATGTCCGAGCAGTTAATTATGCTAATCGATGACCTATAACACTTCGCGCTTTTACTATCGAGTAATATAATCGAATTGAAATAAAAATAATACTAAAAATGCAATGCATTTCTTTGCAATATTTTTTTTAATTATTCTTTATATTAAATTATATGAAACATTTCAAAGATTAAATCGCGATAGTGCGAAGTTAGTTATAATACTTAAAACTAAGTATCAATTCATCAAAGTTTTGCGGATTTGATTTCGACTCTATCTCGTTCGAGATACAATCGAAATAGAAATGAATTTCTTAAATGGTTGCAAATCCCTTTGAATCATGATACATAATGCATATTACAGAATTGTCACAAAAAAGATTTACAAGTCAAGCAAGATAGAATAAAAAGATAGAATTTTGTGACAATTCCGTAGAAAACCCGGAGGTGGGGACTCGCACTGAAAAGTGCAAGTATGCCACGTGCCATTCCGGGGTCCTACCTACTTATAATTAAAGTTTCACATTCGCTCAAAAAAATGCACATGCATACCCACCCACTCACTCCACGGTTCTCACACATACCACCAGGGTGCAAAAGCCTAAACTAGAGAGCATGCCCCGGGGCACCTCCGACACCCTAGTTCAAACGCGTTTTTCTAAATTTATGGGAGTACGTACCGATTGCTGTAATCGTCTGTCAAGGCTAGTGATTATTGCATAAATGACTAAGCAAAAATACAAGTATAAACTAGTATATATTGCATACTAGTTGTATACGAGTATATCTTAGTTTCCGCAAATAAATGCGGTAACTTACTATGCAAAACGATTGTTTAAAAAAAGAAATTTCGTATCATACGCGTGGCTCTACAAGTTATTTTTATTAATAACTTTAAAAAATAATAAGCGCGGTATTACGTATCGCGAAACGATGTACAATGCACATTCCTAAGCGCACACACATGTGCAATGTACAACGTGCAATCACTAGCGCAATGACAAACGCCAATAGGGGAGGAAAAACTTAAAACTAAACCCATACTAACCGTTTCTCACCCATACGTGTAGCACCTGGGCACACGCATAAATGAGAACGCAGAAAGTATAGGGGGGAGAAACGGGGATTAGTAAATTAGATGCTGAAAAGCCTAAACTAAAAATTGATTAATATATAAAATGTTCTCAACAAATCTAAGCGGGCTATGATTCTACAAGTCATTTTAATGACTTTTAAAAAGATTTTAAGAATTTAAAAAAAATAATAAAAATCTCGGACGACTCTTTCGTTAAATGGCTGTTCTAATTAAAGAACTGGGCTTTGAGCCGCCACTTAATAGCCAGAGTCTATCCGTCGCGAATGGGTTTGTCTTCTTGCTCATTTTTTGATTATATCGAAAAATAAAATCGCGATAAATAAACTAAGTACGAAGCAATGCATGCAAGACATTTATTACATGCTTTATTGGACGAAATCGAGTAAATTAATACTCGATTTCACCACTATTAAACGCGAGCGAAACACGTAATAAAAAAGAAAAGTGCATTAATTAATTGCACTGTTAATTAAATGAATTTAACCGATGAGACAAGAAGACCTATCCTGATCTAATAATATAACATACAATAAAATATACAGTTTCATGAGCAATTTCAAAAAAGGACTAATCCTTTTTTAAAATCACTCATGTGCTCGTCAATAATTTTTTGGAATAATTACAACCAGTAACTCGTGCCGATTGGGACCTTTCATCCTCGGCATGATTGAGCACCGGAGGGACTTTAAATTTTAACTCACGAACCGCTAAATGTTATATTACATATATATGGCATTTTAAAATAAAATGACACATGTACGCAATATGAACAATTAGCATTAGAAGTTCTGCGGTGGCTCCAAAACACTCCTACTTCGTAGCAAATGGTCCAGCTGCATCCCTCGTCCATCAGATCCATCGGAGAATTCCTCGATGCACTTTTCCCCGCACTCCCGTGATCTAATATCGCGGTAAACGAATATAAGAAACTATAAAAGAGTTTCTTATCGCGAAACCGAAATTTTTCTTATACGGCGAACAACACTGAATCTACATACGCGATACGATTTGAATTTAATTTACGCCCGGTCACTGACTCTACTTCGCGATTAAAATGTTACTTTAATTATTCGTACAAACACTGATTCTACAATCTAATTCAAAGACTGCATTGCACGCAGTCAATGCAAACACAAAAAATTCACTCCCGATAGGCGGTCACTTCACTGATGCACTTCACTGATGCACTTCACTGACTCTACTTCGCGAACAGTCTGTACGACTGTTTTAAAATTAAAAAACTATAATTTTATACGAACAAACTCTAATGCAATTAACTGCATTGCTCGCAGTTAATTTAATATATAAATCTCAAAAATAACGCGAACGCGAACGCGAACACGAACGCGAAACGCGACCGAATTTTAATTAACGAACGATCGTGCTTCTAATCCGTGATTTTAATTATATTAAAACGATCAAACACTCCCGTTACATTGCTTCGCGCACGAATTGCAATGACGTTCTGAAACAGAAAATGAAAAAGAACGATTAATATCGTCGTCGTAATCAAAAACTATTAAAAATTTATCATAGAAAATGTTTCATAGAAAAATATACTTACTTCTAATCTTCATTGATGAATGCACGATGGGTCTTCTACCCTTAAGGTGACGATGACCGAATGCACTGACTCTACTCCGCGATCAAAATTTTATTTTAATTATTCAAACAAACATGACTCTACTTCGCGATCAAAATTGTATTTTAATTATCGTACGAACATGACTCTACTTCGCGATAAAAATTGTATTTTAATTATTCGAAAAACTTGACTCTACTTCGCGATAAAAATTGTATTTTTTAATTATTCGTACAAACACTGACTCTAATTTTTACAACTGCATTGCGCGCAGTTCAAAAATCAAACACCAACACTTGCTTACCTTTCTGAAAAAAAAGAAAATAAGAAAACTATTAGTATCATTGTTACAATTTAAAAATTACAAGTAATTATTAAAGAAATGTTTAATAGAAAAATGAATTTACCTTCTATCTTGATTGATGAATGCCCGATGGGCCTCCTACCCTTAAGATGACGATGTCGTAGACGGTTCCAACGAAAATCAGAAACTTACGTGTTTCTTGTCGCGACCACGACACTGATTCTAATTTTTACAACTGCATTGCACGCAGTTCAAATATCAAACACTAACACAAACACTTAGCCTTCTGTAAAAAGAAAAAGAAAAATAAAACGATTAGAATCATTGTTATCGTTTAAAAATTACAAGTAATTATTAAAGAAATATTTAATAGAAAAATTAATTTACCTTTTATCTTCAGTGATGAATGCCCGATGGGTCTCCTACCCTTAGGATGACGATGGCACACGTATAAACCGAATAAAAGAAACTTTCGGAGTTTCTTTACCCGAAAAATTTCCGATTTTTGTTTAACGATGCAAACACTCGAGTACCTCATTGCCTACGCGCTCGATTGCAATGATGTTCTGAAACAGAAAATGAAAAAGAACGATTAATATCTTCGTCGTAATCGAAAACTATTGAAAATTTATCATAGAAAATGTTTCATAGAAAAATTATACTTACTTTTAATCTTCAGTGATGAATGCCCGATGGGTCTCCTACCCTTAGGATGACGAAGGGTGGACAGTAACAAAAATAAAAAACTATAAAAAGGTTTTTTATCGCGAACGCGACCGAGACGTGCTTTACCGACCGCACTGCACGTCAAAAACGTCTGAAAGAATGCACAAGATTAGTGTTCCTAGAAAATAAATCGAGTATTTTAATGTGGGATATAATATGTAGGTAGTATTAAGGGAAAACAATGTAATGAATTGTAATATGATATTAATTAGGAAAATGAAAGAAACTAATTATCATTATAATGTTAATGGTAAGCGGTCTTTAGCTGGATTTTACTTGCAATGGAATGTTTAACATATAAAATATGTTAAACATTATACTGAAAGTAAAATACCATTGCCCAGGTCTAACCACGAGGAGGTAACCGCTTCTGAAGACCCGGGATGTGCATCCTGAAGATGTCCCCATCCGAATTAAATTGAAACCAAAGAAAATGAAATGAAAATGATCACCCCGTGAATGATTTTTAATGAGCCCCACTCTTATGCCCCACCCTAAGAGTTTTATTCGGAAAATCTTTATAATTACTATCGATAATGAAGAGAAAAATGGAAAACCAAATAAAAAAATGATAAAAGAGTAGTAAAACATGAATGGAATCGAAGTAACATGTAACCCGTGAACAAATAAAATACATTAAATATAAATGTCACACGCGTGTAATGTGCTAAGGGGAGAAGAATAAATAGATTAAAATTATACATGTAATTATAAATTAAATTATACATTTAATTATACTAATAATTATCTTACACTATCTTTTATTATAACTAAGTCCTCGTGCTGTCCTGGTGTGGTCCTCGTGCTGTCCTGGTTTGGTCCTCGTGCTGTCCTGGTGTGGTCCTCCTCCTATGTAACCTGCAACAAAAAAAGCAAAGGGATAGGGAAGAAGTGGAAAAGTATGCTTTTTAAAGTGAAACTTTTTACGTTTTTTTTTTAAGTGGTATCCCACCGGTTGGACTAATCCACTGACTCTAATCTATATTACGAGAAACTTACGCTGCACGTACAGTTTGCCCACCGGTACTATATTTACTGCAGGCTTGAAGAACTTAATCCCTGGGCCCGTCTTACTAATAGCGGTGGTAGACATCCCTTCTAATGCAGTTTCAGTTCCTATGCTACGTGCACATCTATGCTTGCAAAATCGCGAGTTAAAAAAAGCAAAGTAAAATAAAAAAAAATAAAAAAAAAGGATAGGGCGTTTCACTTTAAAAAGCTGAGGGAAGGACATGATTCTATCCTTGGGAGAAAGATAGAATCAAGGCTCGCGTGGGCAGGGTCGCATCCCTGAAGTAAATTCCTTCTTAACAAATGGCGCCCTTTGCGAAGAAGAAATCCACCCGCTACCCATTGAATTGTTTCTAAAAAAATTATAAAATTTTAATAAACGTTTGATATTAAATTTTATATAACAATGATTGAAAAACAATCTAAGTAATTGGAGAAGTTTATAATTATGTCACAATCCAAGAACGCAACCAAGCTGAAGACACAGTCATCTAAAATCATAAAAATAAATTCATATTAAAATTATTTTCTATATTCAAAATACGTTAATAGGAGAGTATGTAATATTTAAAATAATGTATGTATATGTTTAAGCAATTATATATATAAGTATTAGTAGAGAATAATACTTTGTTCAATACACCTTAAATAATTGTTAATTAAACGAGAGATAGAAATGTAATGTTCTTGCGCAGTGATGACTTCGGAGGGGAGGGGTAAAATTTTCATCTATTATAACATAAAATAGAAATTAATTAATATTCAAAGTACGTCAAAAGTTAGGTAATATTTAAATAAATATATATGCTTTTAAACAATCTTAATTATAATAAGAATTCATTAAAATATTAAAATAATTGTTAATTAATCGATGCAAGCGTCTATTGTTGTCTAAAAGCTCGGAGTATATGTTCTGTGATCCCTCCTCCTCGAAATTCACCGTTGATCTGAGTAATTATCCTCTGTTAAAGTTCTTTTGGTGAAAGTTGTTTATGTGACTTTCCGAAAATTGCGCATGTGTATAAAAGAAAATCAATAAAATTAATCAATAAAATTTAATATTATAACGCTCTCATTTTAATATTCTTTTATTTTTTGTATAATTGTTTAAACTAATGTACATTTGTTGTAATGTTCTTGCGCAGTGATGACTTCGAGGAGGTGGGGTAAAATTTTCATCTAATAAAATATCGGATCGAAATTATTTAATATTTAAAATATGTTAATAAATATGTAATACGTATACTAGTACATATATGTGTCTAAATAATCTGAAATATAAAGAGAATGTATTAAAGTATTAAAATAATTGTTAATTAATCGACAAAAATGTCTATTGTTGCTTAAAAACTCGGAGTATATGTTCTGTGATTCCTCCTCCTCGAAATTCACCGTTGATCTGAGTAATTATCCTCTGTTAAAGTTCTTTTGGTGAAAGTTGTTTACAGGACCTTCCGAACGTTGAGCACGTGTATAAAAAGAATAATAAACCTATTTAATAAAATTTAAGATTAAAACGTTATGATTTTCGTATTTTTATCTATTTTATGTAATTATTTTAATGCTCCTGCGCAGTGAGGACTTCGAGGGTAAAATTCTGCTGTAACATAAAGAGAGTGCATTAATGCATTATAATAATTGTTAATTAATCGATGCAAGTGTCTATTGTTGTCTAAAAGCTCGGTGTATATGTTCTGTGATCCCTCCTCCTCGAAATCCACCGTTGATCTGAGTAATTATCCTCTGTTAAAGTTCTTTTGGTGAAAGTTGTTTACAGGACCTTCCGAACGTTGAGCATGTGTATAAAAAGAATAATAAACCTATTTAATAAAATTTAAGATTAAAACGTTATGATTTTCGTATTTTTATCTATTCTATGTAATTATTTTAATGCTCCTGCGCAGTGAGGACTTCGAGGATAAAATTCTGCTGTAACATAAAGAGAGTGCATTAATGCATTATAATAATTGTTAATTATTCGATGCAAGTGTCTATTGTTGTCTAAAAGCTCGGTGTATATGTTCTGTGATCCCTCCTCCTCGAAATCCACCGTTGATCTGAGTAATTATCCTCTGTTAAAGTTTTTTTGGTGAAAGTTGTTTATGTGACTTTGCGAACGTTACGCATGGATATAAAAGAAATAATCTATCTAATCAATAAAATTTAAGATTGAAACGTTATGATTTTCGTATTTTTATCATTTTTATGTAATTATTTTAATGCACCTGCGAAGTGATGACATCGAGGGTAAAATTTAGCTGCAATATAAGGAAAGTGCATTAGTGCATTATAATAATTGTTAATTAATCGATGCAAGTGTCTATTGTTGTCTAAAAGATCGGAATGTATGATCAATGTACCTTCTCCTTCGAAATCGATCGTTGAAATGAGACGTTGTCCTCTATGAAAGTACTTTTATTAAATGTTGTTTATAAGACCTTCCAAACAATGCGCATGTGTATAAAGGGTGTCATACATCTAATACATAATCTTTAAGATTAAAACGTAATGATTTTCGTATTTTTATCTATTTTAAGTAATTATTATAATGCTTCTGCGCAGTGGTGACTTCGAGGGTAAAACTTAGCTGCAATATAAGAAAAGTGCATTAGTGCATTAAAATAATTGTTAATGTATACGTAATGTACACGTATATGTAAATGAAAAAATAAAGTACATTTCTCTAAACAATTATACAACTAATATATTCAAACAATTAATAAACAATATACTAATGTAAAATGTGAATTATTGAAGTATACCATTATGATAGAAGAAAGCTGAGGTGTTTGCACGTTTAAGTATTATATAAAAATTGCCTGGATTCATTTTAAAATCTTGTAAACTCTTCTTTTATGTATGTACTTGATACACAAAACAATAAGAAAGCCTAATAGATGCTGTGCTTTTCCAAATCTTCTAATACTTGCAGATCTGAAAATCATAGGATTGTATTAGTAAAGTATCAAGTTATCTTTGTTAATATTTAAAAAATAATGTGTAGAATAAAGACAATATACACTAAAAACTTTATCACATTGCACAGAAAAACACACAAAATTTATTTATTTAATAAATCAAAAATCAATTTTTCTTTCCTATTAGGTGTACACGTTCCTTGATAATATTTAAAAAATAAGGAATAAAATAAAGAGGTTATACAATAAAATCCGCACAGAAGAACACAATTGTATAGAAAAGAAACCACGTTATAGAAATCTTTAAAACAAATGACATAAAGCACTGTAACCATCCTTAAAGAATTAAAATAACAAGAATTTTTCCATATCGATACAGAATATGGGAATTTATACTTTCATAGTTGGCATGAGAGATGTCAATTGTTTTCTTTCAATTTATTTTAATTCTTTAAGGATTTCTACAGTGCCTTATGTCAATTGTTTTAAAGATTTCTATAATGATGTTTCATCTCTATAAAAATGTGTTTTCCTCTGGCATGCGATGTCAATTGTTTTAAAAATATCTGCAACGAGGTTTCTTTTCTATACGATTGTGTTTTTCTGTACAATGTGACAAAGTTTTTAGTATATATTGTCTTTATTCTACACGTTATTTTTTAAATATTAACAACGAACGTTTTACAAGTATACAAAAAACTCATAAATTTAATTTTCTTTATATTATACCAATGCTATATTACTTTATATTTTTTTTTAGGTTTCCAAACATTGGTAGAATACAGCATGAATACATATACTCATTGTCAGTCTAATTGTGTTTACTTTTCTATCTAAATAATAATTGTGTTTACTTTTTTATATTGATATCAGTTGTGATAAGTTTATCTCTTTTCTTTTATAACATAAAGAATAGTAATATAAAAAGTATGAGAAGGGGAAAGAGAAAGAGAGAGTGACATCTTATACAAATATCATACATATACATATATAGCTCGTTCTACATACATATAATGTATATTAGTTTAAACAATTACATAAAAATTGAAGGAATGTTTAAATCAGAACGTTGCCATGTGATAAAGTTTTTAGTGTATATTGTCTTTATTTTACTCGTTATTTTTTAAATATTTACAAGGAACGTATACACCTAATAAAAAAATAAATTAGATAAGAATAATTATTAATTGGATTAGTAATTAGATAATTATAATAATTCATAAAATTGATATTTAATTATTGTAATAAATAAATTATGTATGTTCTTCTGTGCGGTGTGATAAGGTTTATAGTGCATATTGTCTTTATTCTTTTCGTTATTTTTTAAATATTAACAAGATATTTGTAACTTAAATAGAAAAATAGAATAAATTTTTTATTTGTTTAAGAAATAAATTATCATATCTAGCTTGACTAGCGTGGTCATGAAGAAAGCCGAGTTACGTACGTGACGGGGCAAGCTTGTGTGCGTGAAATTTCTATATGGTAATTGGGAATTTTTGATTGGTCACTTATCTCTGCAATAATTATCAGCCAATCAGGGCTCTTTGCTGATCATTCTTCTTTCTTTTCGCGGCGTCGGTGCTGGAGATCGGACGGATGCTACGTCGTTCCGTTAATCTCAGGTAATTAAAAAATATTTTCTAACGTAAATAATCTTCCTATATACTAATAGATTCTTCTAGCAAATGACTTCCAAATGATATAATCGAAAGATTACGATAATGTCGAGGATAAAGAATATTTGCGTAGAAAAAAATTCCATGTACATTGGTATGCATTTTTCTACGCAATGATATATATATATCTTGTTTTACGGCATCATTTCTATGGATATCGACTTATAATGTTCAATTTTCATTGTTTGGATTAATAAAGTATATATTTCGACAATTTTTATGTTCCTATATCCTATTTTTAACTATTCGATATTTTTCTATAATAGATGGAAAAAATGTAACATTCTGAAGCAGCCATGATGTCGTCTCAAATGTCGCTTCGTTTCTTTGCGGCTACGTCACAGCGACGACCACCATTTTGTATACCTGTCATCTCGTTTAACTCAGGTAATTGAAAAGTATTTTACACCTTCCTATTATATATCAAACGATAGCTACACACAAGATTTTCATACATGAGTGTTTTCAAAACGAAATATTGAAAAGTTCGAACGATATCTGTGACAATGGAACTTCGATATATCTCGACGTCCCGCCAATCTCACCAATGTTACTTAACAATATTTCTTCTAATTTCCAGCTTTTTTCATGGTATCGATAATTACTACCATCTTTAATGATGCTCTAATTAATTATTTTTCATAATAATGTATTCAAAGATCGTATTTCGTATTGAATTCGATTCCTGTCACATACACATACAATCATATATGCATAAGTATAGGTAGCTCGTACACATACACTCATATATTTGATTTTCTTTATGTTATACTAATGTAATCTTTTTTTTTCCTTTTTTAGGTACCGAGCATTAGGAGAGTCCAGCAGGAATACATATACTCAGTCTAACAATTGTGTTTACTCTTTTTTATCTTCATATTCATCGAGGTAAGCGTTATTCTTTTTTTTAAACCATACAGAAATGTATACAAAGAGTGAGAACGAAAGTGAGAGAGAGAGAGAGAGAGAGAGAGAGAGAAAATAAGAAAACAAAATATTCTATCTACGGGCAATAACGAATGTGTACGTATATTCCAGGAATTTCTCGAAGTGAGAACAGAAGAAACGAAGACAGCCGAAAACAAAACGAAGACAGCCGAACGTTCGACATGAAGGACGCGGTTACGTGTTCATTCCTGATCAGTCCTTCAACGAGCTAAGATCTAACTAACGTGACGTATTAAACTATTATATATATATAACGTTATCGATTTTTATTAACAATTTTTACTGATATTAAATACTTTATATGTAATTTTATACAAGTAGTGAGATAAAGGCAATTAATATTGCTTGAATTTATATTGATTCTTTATGATAAAATATCTTTAAAAGTGTGCAATGCCTTCAGGAATGATTCACAGGATATATTGTTCTATAATCTTTTTAGTATGTTTCAGCTTTTCAGAGTTTTATTTAATTTTATTTTATTCATCGTCATCCTAAGGGTAGGATACCCATCCTGCAGTCATCAATGAAGACTAAAAGTAAGTATATTTTCCTATTAAACGTTTCTATGATAACTTTAATGGTTTTTTATTATAACGATGATATTAATTGTTCTTTTTCTTTTTCTGTTTCAGAACATCATTGCAATCGAGCGCGTAGGCAATGAGGTACTCGTGTGTTGCATCGTAAAAATAAAATACAAAAGAATCGGAAAGTAAAGTCAGTGTTGATCGTCGCATGTTAAAGTTTCGTTTGCTCGGTTAAGAAACTCCGTAAGTTTCTTTTATTCGGTTTAAACGTGTGCTCATCGTCATCCTAAGGGTAGGATACCCATCGTGCATTCATCAATGAAGAATAAACGTAAGTCAATTTTTATTTTAAACACTTTCTCAATAATTATAATAATTTTTTTACTTACAACAATGATATTTATAATTTTGTTTTTATTTCTGTTTCAGATCATCATGGGAATATATCAGTGTTGGAAGTGTTTGTGAATTGTGTTTGTGAAGTGTTGCAAGTGTTCGTGCATTGCTATCGTGCGCGAAGCAATATACGGGAGTGTTGTATCGTTAAATATAATTAAAATCACGGATTAGAAGCACGTTCGTTCGTTTTCTTTTCAATTCCGTCGCGTTCGCGAACTATTTTTGAAATTTATATATTAAATTAACTGCGACCAATGCAGTAATTGCATTAGAGTTTGTTCGAGTAAAGTTGTATTTTTATCTTTAAACAGTCGCACAGACTGTTCGCGTATTAGAATCAGTGCATCAATGAAGATTTTTCTACTTGCATTGACTGTGTGCAAAGCAGTCTTTGAATTAGTTGTGTAGAATCAGTGATCGGGCGTATAAAAATTAAAATCAACGCGAATTAGAATCAGTGTTGTTCGACGTATAATAAAATTTCGGTTTCGCGATAAGAAACTCATCTATAGTTTCTTATTTTCGTTTATACCGCGTTTTTAGATTCACGCGAGGTGCATCGCCATGGTGCAATTGAATTTCATCCCATTGGAATGCATTGTAAGTATCTATTTTTATTTACATTTTATTCGATTTTTTTATATGATTTTGATTATATTGCAGATAACTTATCGTTTTGTTCTATTTTATTTTACAGATATGACGACGGACTTTCTACCTTATCAAAGATGGGAATGAATTCTTCGATGGATCTTCGATGGATCTTCGATGGATCTTCGATGGATCTTCGATGGATCTTCGATGGATCTTCGATGGATCTTCGATGGATCTTCGGTGGATCTTCGATGGATCTTCGATGGATCTTCGATGGATCTTCGATTCGCATTCTACAATACTTGCTGCGAAGTAGGAGTGTTTTGGAGCCATCGTAGAACTTCTTATGCCGTGAGTTAAAATTTAAAGTCCCTCCGGTGCTCAATCATGTCGAGGATGAAAGGTCCTAATCGGCACGAGTTACTGGTTGTAATTATTTAAATAAATTAGTGACGAGCACATGAGTAATTCCTTTCTAGGAGTTACTCATGAAAATTGTATATTATATTGTATTGTATTGTATTTTTATTAGTTCAGGATAGGTTTTCTTGTCTCATCGGTTAAATCATTTAATTAACAGTGCAATTAATTAATGCACTTTCTTTTTATTACGTGTTTTGTTCGTGGTTAGTATGGTGAAACCGAGCATTAATTTACTCGTTTTCGTCCAGAAAAGCATGTAATAAATGTCTTACATGCATTGCTTCGTACTTAGTTTATCTAATCGCGATTAATTTTGATATATCGATACTTCGATATTACAATAAATGAGCAAGAAAACAAACTCATTCGCGACGGATAGATTCTAGCAGTTAAGTGGTGGCTCAAAGCCCAGTTCTTTTATTAGAACAGCCAACTTAATGAAAGGAGTCGTCCGAGGTTTTTAAATATATTAAAATATATTAAAAGATATTTTAAAAGTTAATATTTATCAAATAAATTGTAGAGTCTTAGCCGCTTAGATAAATTTCTAAAAAATGTATTTATGTCTTATGTATATATGTGTTTTTAATCATATTTTTTAGATCAGGATTTTCAGCTTCTAATATACTAATCTCCCGTTTCTCCCCCCTATACTTTCTGCGTTCTCATCTATGCCTGTGCCCAGGTGCTACTCGTATAGGTGAGAAACAATTAGTATAGGTTTAGTTTTAAGTTTTTCCCCCTATTGGCGGCTGTCATTGTGCTAGTGATTGCACGGTGTACGTTGCACCTGTGTGTGCGTTTAGGTGTGTGCATTGTACATCGTTTCGCGACACGTAATACCGCGCTTATTATTTTTTAAAGTTATTGAATAAAAATAACTTGTAGTGTCACGCGTACGATACGAACTTTTTTTTTTTAACAATCGTTTTGCATAGTAGAGTTACCGCATTTATTTGTGGAAACTTTGATATACTCGTATATTACTAGTATGCATATATACTAGTATACTTGTATTTTTGCTTAGTTTTATGCAATAATCACTAGCCTTGGCAGACGATTACAGCAATCAGTACGTATACCCTTTAGCATATAAGTTTAGAAAACGTGGTTGAACTAGGGTGTCGGAGGTGCCCCGGGGCATGCTCTCTAGTTTAGGCTTTTGCACCCTGGTGGTATGTGAGAGAATCGTGGAGTGGGTGGGTGGGTACGTATGTGTATTTGCTCTTTTTAAATACGGGTAATTGGCAGACAGGTAGCATACTTCTTTGAGTGAATGTGAAAACTTTAATTTTAAGTAGGTAGGATCCAGGAAAGGCACGAGGTTCGCTTCCACTCCGGAGTGGAAATTCCGCCTCCTGGTTTATACAGAATTGTTGCAAAATTTTATCATCTCATTCTATTATGCTTGTTTTGTAAATTTATTTTGTGACTCTTCTGTAATCTTCCTTATGTATCACGATTCAAAGGGATTTGCATCAATTTGAAAGATTCATTTCTATTTCGATTCTATCTCGAACGAGATAGACTCGAACAAATTCGCAAATACTTTGATGAATTTGATACTTAGTTTTAAGATTAGCACTTCGCACAATATCGATTTTCTCTTATAATGAAAAATATTTTTGATATAGTTCAATATAACAAATGAATGAAATGAAAATATTGCAAGAAAATGCATTACTTTCGTTGCATTATTTAATTTCAATTGAATTTTGTTATTTGATATTAAAAGTGCGACGTGTTATTAGGTCATCGAGGGAAATTATCTGCTTGGACGTTAGATTAAATGTGCTCGTGTAATATTATGCAATGAATTCTAAGTTCATCCATGGTTATACGAGCTTGAATATAATTAACATTAAATATAAATTAATTTTTTCATAATTCCATATTAGAATCATAACGAAATAAAAGTTAATTTGCAAAAAGAGATATGAGATATATTATCTTTCTTGCACGTTGAAAATGTCCAATGCAGTTTTCAGGGATGAAGAAAGAAGAGGCTAATTGCCGAAGAGGCCCCCACTTAATTGTGGCTGAAGAGGGCAACTACATAGACTATTGAGTTATTTTCAAAGGTTCTACGACAAGTTAGAACTTTTCGAGAATAGCTTTCTAGTCATATTTTATATTTTATTATATTACATTCTTGCTCGTCATTAATTTGTAGTTGTAATTGGAGATGATGGACCATTCCATCTCCTTGGGACACCAAATGTGTGTCTATATCGTCTAAAAGATGCATATGTGTTTAATTAGAGTCATAAATATTTAAATTCTCGTAATTTTTAATTTTCTAGTTTGATTATTGTTTCGTAAATATTATAGTAATTTCTTTTTTCTTGTTTCGTCTTTTAAATTTTTCATAATGTTCGTATTTTATTAAATTTCTAATTTTTTTTTTCTTTATAATGCAATTTAAAAGTCTTTCATAATAATTATTAGATATTATTTCTTTTAGTAATTTGATATTGGTACTTTTCCCTTTTTTTTTGTATATACTTTATGTAAATGTAAAATCACGCGTTTAAATTTAATTTCATTGCAACGGTAAATAGTAATTAGATAAAAATAAAAAGAGATTTCAATTGAAGAGTGCATCTGCGAATTGGACGATTTATATGTCAGGCAATTGTATCACTTGATTGTATGATTAATATAGTTTTCTTCTTGTTACAGGTGATCATCGTTGGAATTAACATCAGACCTTCTTGATTATCTTCTATTGTATCGCCTTAAATGGTGACCTTTTAAAATTCACGTTTAAATGCATTTCTGAAGGCACACACATGTTTATAAATTAAAAATTAGATATAATTGTTTCAATTTCTTTTACAATATAACTACTATATATATATTATCATATACTATCAAAAAATACTGTGTTCTTTGATAGTATTGAACCGTCATCGCGTTAAGTACCCACTATCGCTTTTTGCTGGTCCCGGTAGTAACAAAAATGAAACTCGGTAGGTAAAAAAGGGAGGACTATTGTAAGATTCTATGTACTTTGTATTTCTTGATTCAATTTTATGCTACCTGTTGGTAATAATGGCTTACCTTTCGAACTTGTCTGAACATAGTAACGCCTGTTGGTAATAATGGTTTACCTTTCGAACTTGTCTGAACATAGTAACGCATACGTATACATGCAGCATGTACATATACTAATACATTTAAATAAATATACGTATGAAGTTAGTCGAGATGAAACATATATATAAGTAGTAAAGATGTCAGCTGGGAGTGTGGCGACTCTTGTAATCCGGCTACTCGGAGGCTAGTTGTTTTGGAGGATCTGAGGTCAGGGGTTACTGCTGGTGCGGGATCCACGTTGACTGGGCGTCCGCGCTAAGCTCTCCATCAATATGGGCACCTTGGGGGAGGCCGAGGTGACCAGGTTGGCTAAGGAGAGGCGAACCGGGCCAGAGGGGAAACCCAGCAGCCAAAAGTCTCCGTGGCGGGCAGTAGTGGGATCGCGCCCAGGAGTTGGGACCGCATTGGCAGCCTGGTCGATATGACTCGACTCACAACTTTTTTTTTCTTTTTTTCTTACATTTTTTAATAACACTAACAATTCTAATAATTATACTGTAAAAAAATATTTTTTAATAATTTGTTTTTCCTATTTTTTTTTTTTATATTTACAAAGAAGAGTATCTTATATACATCTCATGCATGTTTATATACTTAATTACTTTCTGTCGTTTCATTATTTAGATTAATTTAGTAAAATAAATTCATAACACAAATAATATAGTGATCATTATTTTTTATTATAAAAAGAATCCATTTAAAAATTAATTATGTAATTATTGATAAAATATTCTTTGAGTTTAAAATATATAATTTATTTACTATACGATGACATTTAAATTCAAACAGATGAACGCAAAAAGAACGTGAGACTTATTAATTTATTAAGTGTAAAAGTTTTTTCGCTCTCTTTAGATATAAATTGGAACTAAATTAGATTTATTATGTGCAAATTGTCAATCGTTGATATCATACTATATTCTTAAATCCTTATATTATATTTATCCATACAATATAATTTGATAGCTAAGTTTTATGTAATTTATATCATATATATGTATATATATGATATATATACATATATATATATACATATATAAATACTATCACGATATATCTTCACATTTATTTATTTATATATATTTTACTAAATATTAAATTTGTTTTTTCTAATAAAAGATAGTTTTTAATCTAGCAGAATCGTACATTGATTATATCTCATAAGAATATATTATTATGATATTATAATTATTATATTATGTATATATTATATATGTATGTATATATATATATAATTAAATTAAATATTATATACATATACATATACATATAATACATTTGCATAGAAGAAATTAAGGTCCTTGAACAATAATACGATAAATATTGTATTTTTTTTTAATTCGTTCCTTTTTACGTTTAATTTTATCTGTTTTTGAAGCAGACACTTGTTGCGAACTACTTGCTTGTTGTGAAATACCTATCATTTCGACACTTATTTTTTCAAATTTCATTTTCTTTGAGCTACTTGCCTGTTGTGAACAACCCGAGTCATGTATTATCTTACGATGAAAAAAAACTTGCATAGATTGTTCTTTTGGAATATCTCCAGGCGAAGAAGGTTCTATCATTTCAACTTCTAATGAGGTCTCTTGTGTTGAAAGTTGTAACGTTTAATCCTTCATTATTTCTTACATATCCATTTCATCGTATTTCCTTTTCTTTGAACTATCCGAATCATCTGTTGTCTCATCATGAGTAACATCTTGCGTAGATTGTTCTGTTGAAACATGTTCAGGCGAAGAAGGTTCTATCATTTCAACATCTTCTGGGGTCTCTTGTGTTAGTTCTGGCGATGTTTTCTCTACTATTATTTTGATATTCACATGTCCATATTTCCTTTGTTTCCTTGGATTTTCCGAATCATCTTTTGTTTCATCATGACGAACAACTCGTTTTAATTGTTCTCTTCGAACATATCCTGACGAAGAAGGTCCTGGCATTTCAGTCCTTAATGGGGTCTCTTGTGTTGGAACTTGTAACATTTCAATCTCTTTTATTTCTTCTGTATCCATTTCTTGTTTCCTTTTGCTTGAACTACCTGAATCATCTTTCGGCTCACCATGAATAACAACTTCTATAGATTTTTGTTTTGAAATATCTCCAGACGTAGAAGGTCCTATCATTTCAACGTCTACTGGGATCTCTTGTGTTGGTTCTAACGATGTATCCTCTACTATTATTTTGATATTCACATGTCCATGTTTCCTTTTTTTCCGAGGATTTCCCAAATCATCTATTCCTTCACCACGATGAATAACTCGTTCTGGTTGTTCTCTTCTAACATATTCAGTCGAAAAAGATGGGCTCTCTTGTGTTGGAATTTGTATCGTATCGTCTTCTATTATTTCTTCTATATCTATTTCTTCCCGTTTCCTTTTCTTTCCATCATTTGGCTTTGTTGATGATCTTTGTTGATGCATAGCTGTTGAGTCTGTTGTTCCACTGTCTGATGACATATCAGAACTCCTTAATGTCAGATATCTTAATTTCTAATATATTACAGCAAATGATTTTTATTGGAGGAAAACAAAAAGTAACAAAAGAAAGCTCGAATCATTCAAATATTATGAATTATTATATTTACCATTATTTTTTCCTCATCATCCGAAGACCATGATGATGTTTGTAATCTTATATCGTTACTAGCTTCAACAGCTTCTGTAGCTTCTGTTTTAAATGGATCTTCGCAAGAATCATTTGAAGATTCATCTGAAGATCCTTGCTGGTATTAAATCAATTTCAATTAGTATATGTCTTATTTCATTTGATCAACTATTTTCATACCCTGTGCTCTATATCTGTTGATTCACTCAGTGATTCTGGTCTTTGAGATGATCGCCAAGTGCGAAAATTTTGAAATGGATCATTTGAAGTACTTGCCCCATGACTATCAAGTGACTCCTGGAAAGATGTTGAGGATCCTGACTGCTGTTTAATTAATATCAATTAATATTTGTCCTGTATCACTTAATCAATTATTTTTTCATATCTTATCCAAATATAATATTAACCCTTTGCACTCGAGCGGCGCCGATACGGCGCCCGGCTCACATTTCAAGTGTCAACTCAACCAAAATTAATTACAGAGTGTAATATTTATCAAAGTTTGTTTTTTTTTTTCGACATATAAATGAATAAACCGATGATATGTTATTATTTCTATACGCTTGTTTGTTTATAAATGTTTTTAAAGTACCTGTAAAATGTCTACTTAATTTCGCCGAAATCGTCTCGAGTTGCTGGTTCGAGCAAGCGAAAAAGGACTCGAGTGCAAAGGGTTAAGTATTGTAACAACGTAGTTTCAAAAAAACATATGTAATCTATTACCTCGCCTTGGGATGAAGTTGCAGGATTATTAGAATTAGTATCGTCCATATATAGACATATTCTTAAATGCGCTGCTATTTCAGATCTACGAAGGCGATGAATAGGATTAAGAGGACAATAAAAAAGTTCTTCTTCGCTCATCTGTATGCATGAAAAAAAAAAAGTTAATATTAAAAATACAATTAAATATTATATAAATAATATAATATTAATACAAATTATACAATAAAATATCACAGATAATTCCAATAAATTACCTTGATTAAAAATTTTATGCAATTATAAGAGATATATATATATATATATATATATATATATATATATATATATTTGTATATTTACACACTCTTCTTCTCAGGCTTTAAGGTGAACAATAAATCTTGTATAATAAATATGTATAATATATGTTTATACACGTTTCAATATACACACATATATACATTCAATATATTTAAAGTAAACTATATTATTTCCTTATATATATATATATATATGTATATGTATATGTATATATATATGTATATAGTGAATAATTAGTTAACTTACCATATATATATATATATGTCATATGAAATAAACCTAAAAAGATTTAAAAATCAATTAAAAAATAATTTACAAAATTAAACAGAATAAAAAATTAATCATAGTTACTTATTTTGACAAAATCGATTGTTGTTTCATGAAAAATAACTTACCCCAATTTATTATTATTATTATTATTATTACGGTTTTTCTTTTATCGGTTGTTTTTTCTATTAATGTTTTAATTTATTAATTAAAAAAAAAAATTAAAAAAAAAAGTAAAAAAGCACAATTAAAAAAATTCGATAAGTAAATATTTGAAAAAAAAAAATACTAGTCAATATTAATTGTAATTAATTATATTTTCGCAATTTAGATTATCAATGATAAAAGGAGCACATTTTACGTAATGATTGTCTACCAAACTAACACAAACTGACAAAATGTACAGAATTAACGTTGAAATTAAATTAAATATGATACAATTCGAATACTATAAACAATTCTTGAATAGTTCGATTCTCAAGTATCGAATCTCGAACTACGATATATTTACACACGCACTATTTAAGTAATGTTATAAATTATAGATTAACTTGTAAATAATTAATTAAACCAAGTTTATATGATTTATTTGATTAAAAAATCTTCTGAAAAGAACATATTTTCTTTGAAAAATTACTTGGAAAAATATCAATTATTTTGTTCATTTAATTGATATCTCGAGAATCGAGTCTAATTTCGATTATCAAAAAATATCGAAATTTGTAATCAACAACGTTATCTGTGACATTGGACGACACGTTGATAAACATTTGTTTTTATTATAAAATTAAGTATAGAAAGAAAAAATATAATAATAATATTATGATATTTAAAGTTTCACGTAATTTATCCGACATATATAAATTTATATAATTAACGGTTTTATTTTTCTCAAATTTGTACATTTGTTGAACAATTTTCTGTATTTTTCTTTCCGTAAGAATCTTCTACAAAGTATTAGAAAACTTAAAAACAAAAAAAAAAAAAGATAAATGAAATCGATAAAGTAGTTCTCAAGTTATGGCGTGACCAAGGGAAACACAGGAATTCATTTTTTTTTATATATATATTTATATAATATATTAATATTTATTATAATATATTTATTTATAATATATTAATAGATATATTATAATCTATATATATATATATAGATATATTTATTCAATATTATAAATTATTTCAAATAAATATATTTTGAACATTTTTATATTGTGCATAAAAGAATTCTTTTTTCAACATATGTGATAAATATATTTATGTATATTAATATATTAAATTATTATTTTCTTATTTTTTTGTTTTTTTTTTGTTTTTTTTTTCTAATATTTTTTTAAATATTCTTAAATAACAGGTCATTAATAAATAATTAGTTTATTATATATTACGTATTAGATTTATATTACTCTCACAATCAGATTAAACTTTAATAAATCTTATTTTAAATCTTGATAATATACATTGTTCAGAAATTTCTCAAATTTTATTGCGTAGAACGCAGAACAGTGAAGTACGACATGGACGTACGGACGATCTTAAAGAAGAAGAACAAAAAATAACAATTTGTTTATACTATAAATATTAAAATTATGTTTAATATCGCGTATAATAATCGATATGGAAAATAAATCATTTCTTACAGCGCTAAAAGTTTCCATAGATATGACGAACATATTTGCGGCAGTTAATTTGCAAGGTTCTCGTGATCTAATTAACATAATGTTAATTACTTTTCTCGTTCTAATTGAGGTTTGATACCATTGCACATTTATTCTATAAGAATTAATATAAAAGTTAAACTTAATGTTAGAACGTTTGGAGAATTTCAATAGTTATAATTATCAAATAAATAATAATAATGATAATATCAATAATATAATATAATAATAATAAAATAATAATAATAATATAATAATAATAATATAATATATTATTATTAATAAAAAATACAATAAATAATAATAATAATAATAATAATAATAAAATAAAAAATAAATAATATAATATATTATATTATTAACTTACAAATGTTCATGCATTTGACTACTGTGATCCATGAGACGTTGAGCACTTACACTTTCAAAAAATAAATGAGCTAATTGAGCATAAGAGAACAACAATTGTCGAATAAACATTGCCATTTCGTTCATATACATAAAAGCCTAAAAAGAAACATCTATAATTATGTGGAAATAAAATGAAAATGAATTATTTTGAACATAAATCAAAATGAATCGTGAATAAATACGTACTTGTAAACTCGTAATACTCATTGCAATCATAACAAGTCCTGCCTGCAGAAAGAAACATGTGGAATAATAGGATTCCATCAAATTAGCAAACCTTGATAAAAGAAATTATTGCATTTTTTTTAGAATTGTTCATTGTTTAATATCGTACACAAGAAAAATAATTCATTATATTATTATTAATAGTAATATACATTATTATTATAAATATTATAATATAATTATTAATAATATATATACATATATTAATAATATAAAAATATTATTAATAATAAGAATATATATTATAAATATATATATTACATTAAATTATATTATATTAAATATATATATTATAAATATTATTATTATATAATATATATTATTATTATTATTATTAATGAATTAATTCATTATATTACTAAAGGAAAATAATTCACATTATATTACGAACTCTATTGCTTTCTGGTGCCTATAAATGCATTCGGCAATATATTTATAAGGTTTATCATCTTTTATAGCAAGATTTATGTCTAAATCTAATGTTTCTTTTTCTGCCAAATGATAAAGTTGATATCTGCAAAAATATCGTTTGGATATTATTGTTATACTCGTGTATAACACAATTAACACTTAAATGATCGCATATTAGATAAAACGAAAGAACTTTGGTTGCAAATGGGGGTTGAAGAAAAACAAGAGTCACGTACATACCCAATCGTTGAAAATAATCCGCAAACGTGTTGTATGAAAACAAGAAACATTGTGTCAGTTGCAACAACTACAGAAATACAAATAACAATGGTAACGTAAGAATGAAGAATAATAAAATAATAATATTTTTCTTTATCAATGAAATATTCAACGTGATGTATCATTGGTCGTTCAGTCGTTTCGTTTAACGTATTAAAAATAAGTGGTTTCAATGGCGTAATCATAAACATCGCCATTGCCCCATACAAAAAGCCTGGAAAATTGTGTCCATCATTCGTAAGATTAACTTTTTATTTTTAACAAATGTTTGTTTTTTTTTTTCTTTTTTGTAAATTCTACTTTTATTTACCCGCGTATATAATCGTAAATTTTCTACCATCTTCGGCGTATTTTTTAAGATTACTTATTTCTTCAGCTTTAGCATATGAAATAATATCTGTACGAATACGATCAATGAGTATCTCCATCTACGATTAATAATTTTATTCATTTTATATTAAATAAAAAAAATTACACGAAGATACTATATAAAATTGAATTCGAATAATACGACATTACCTTGTTCATTTTAAATTTACAATTTAATATTTTAATTACGCTAATAAAATCAACGATGAACGGCGACAAATTTTCCAATAAAACATCTATCTCATTTAATGAAAGTATTAAAGCGCACAACTATGAAGAAAATCAAACGAGAATATTAAATAACGTCTTATCTGTGATAAGAAAGAAAAAAATAAGGCGGCAGAAGGGATAATTTAATGAATTTATTGATACCTTGGCTATGTATTGAGTACCAGCTAATAAAAATAAGATAAATAAAGTAACATTTCTTCGTGTGATCGTTTGATAAGGCCATTGTCCGATAAAGGATAGTAAAACTTTATTGATCTTATAGTGACGACCGTCAAAGAAGTCCATTACGTTGGTGTACTATTAAATAGACACTAAAAGAGAAATACCCTTTCCATATGAAAGTGCACATAATACATTCGCTCATTTTCTTGTCATTTAAGATTCCCTTAGTGACGATAATAGCTGTCTGACGATAAGAGGACATTCGTAATTATGTATGTAACATGTGTGCATTTACACACGTACATTAAAACGTTAAACTTATGATCAACAATTATTTCCGATAGTTTTCCTTTGAGTTTCTATGACGAATTATTATTTCTCTTTTATTGTACATTCAACATAGGAGGATAATCACTTTTCTATTTTCTCTACCGTTTCTATTGATATTTCTAATACTTCATTTTGATGTTTTCGCGATAAGTTAGTCAAAGGTGTTTTACTCTTGCAATTCTATTTACATTTTTATTTTACAAATAGTTTTGTTAATATTATTATTTAATATAATTCATCGAAATAAATGTATATTAGTGGGGGTTGGTGAATTAAAATCATTCGTTTAAGGAGGGAAATACGTGTAAAACGATGTTTTCATTATGATTTTCATGAATTTTTTTTTAACGTATTAAAAATTTATGTTATTTATTAATATTATAAAGTCATTTTACACATATATTTGAGAACATATTTCGAAATTATTCAAAATTTATTTATTTCCCTCCTTAATAATGCACCACGAAAAATCGATTGATCTTGAATTCGATTAATTCGATATATCGAGAGTAGTTTCGTGATTTGTCGATAGATGGCAGTGATTGAACTACCTAACCTATTGTGTACAATGTTACGAGTGATCATAATATTTTTTGAACTGTTATTAAAAAGTAATTTCGTTAGTGAAATTTATCGTTTAATTTGTTAAGTAATCGAAGATTTTGTTTCTTTTTAAAGAAAATTATATATTTATAGATATTATATAAATATTAATAATACGTATTTATAAATCAGACAAGTGATATTGTATCAAATACATTTTATTCATTTTTATAAATATGACAATTAAATACTTGTACGATTGTTTTATTAATTGATTATTAGATATATTTATAAAGTATGTGTAACATCGAATAAATTATATGTTACTTTTGTTACACATATAATACATGTGTTTAGAGATATTATATTTAGACAAGATTTAGACAAAAATAAAAAAGATGCAACGAGAAGAAAAACAATTAGATGCTACCTTAGAGGCTACTATTATGAGAGTCAATGACTTGAAAACATCTATTGCATCAATGATATTTAAATTAGAACACGAATATGAAACTTTAAATTGGCCAAATTTTCTCGATAACTTCGCTCTTATTTCTGGACATGTAGGTAAACTTTTTTATTATTAGATTGTACGTATATCAATTGAATGTACTATAAATAATAATTTTTTGTATAGTTGACCAGTTTATCAAAGATACTTAGCCACGACAAGGCTCCAAATTTAAGAAATCTTACAGTTTTGCCTTTGCGTTTAAATCCTGAAAAGGATGAAGAACTGCTTCGATTAACCGAAGGCAGAATTCCCACATTTGCTCATGATTCGGTACCGGATTATTTAAGAACCAAATTGGAACCTCAAGTAGAACAAAAAATGATGCAGCTAGAAGCAAAAGCAGCTAATTTAAATCATGAAGCTTCGCACGTAAGACAATTCTATATTTTTGTGTACGTATAATAAGTAAAATATTTTCACAATTGAATTTGTTAAATAAATAAGCATTTAAGTAATTTATTCTATTTCTTTGTTAATGTGCTAACTTTACCACGACTAGGAATATAATGTAAGCTACCACCAGATAGCTTGTATTTCTATCAGTTCCATTAACTTTGGACTGTGAATAAGATAAAAGCTTGATTAATATTTATATATATAGTTTATAATTAAGCATTTGTCGTATACAGTCCATTTAGCGAATGGAACTCGCAAGGACATATTACTGTTTAAATTTCATATGAGTTTCTACGGGTTTCAGAAACAAGTCACGCAATATACTAAAGTAATTAGTCATGTTTGGGATATAGCGAATAAGGCACGAGAGGAATGGGAAAGCGAAGCTGGTTCTAGAGCAACGCAAGCCCAAACAAGTAGTGCAGCGGATACTCATGCACTTGTTGCTGCGGTTGGAATGGGAAAAGGATTGAAAGTAATAATTTTGTATATTTTTTAAAATCACAATATATTCATTCATTTTTTTATTTACATCGATGCTATATAAAAATATTATTGTTTAATTACTTCTACAGTCAGATTCAGTTCCAATGGTCCAGTCAAATGTTAATCCTGTACCAAGTGGTATGATGGTAGGCAGACCTGCAAACCAACAACAGTCTGGAGGACAAGGACCACTTGGAAATACGCAAAGTAATTAAATAATTTTTCTAAATCATCGTATAATACTTTTTATAGAATTCTATTAATTTTCAAATTATTTTGATACAGTGGGACAAATGAATAAAGCTCCTAGTGCAATCAAAACAAATATCAAAGCTGCATCACAAATTCATCCTTATGGAAGATAGAAAATATTAATATTTTCAATTAGAACATGCAACATTATTGCTGAAAAAAGGTATACATGTTGTATTATATTTATACATTTTCTTTTCTTTTTGCAATTCTATTTAACGAGATGTTGTTTACTTTTTGTGCTATAATAGCATTAGATCGTGGAGATAATATATTATTCATAACAGGAATAATAATAGCATTTAAGCCTTGTTCTCGTAACCAACACAATCGATCTTGTAAGACAAATGATTCTGCTGGTGCTTGTAAAATTAATTGTAAACCAGTATAAACTTCAACTTGTCGTAATCTTTGACAATGATGTTTCCATAATTCAGTTATATCATTTTCAATCATTTCGTGGTCATTAAATTTTCCTTAAATGCAAACAAGTTCATTTTATAATTTGCGTGATAATTTTATGTAATTATGAAACATAATATTTTACCTTCTCTTCGTGGTATAGTTTCATTGATTGGTTCCAAAGTATACCGCAGTAAGGTATCCTTCACGTAATTTTCAATACTAGAACATTGAGATCGTCTTGTAGCTTTTCGAACTTGTTTTTTTAAATGTAAATTATCTAAAATCCATTATATAAATTATAATATAAATATATGTATATATGTATGTATATATCTGTTTATGTACACGTTTACTTACTTTGTTTTACATATAATTCAAATACAGCTCTAGCAAGTACGTGAAAAGCATGTGTATCATGTGAATCCTGTGACATATTAATCCACCTTTCAGCAGGCTCTTGACATGCTAATCTTAAAAATGGTTGTCTTAAGAACGTACTAGTATCTAAATTAGAATAAGTAATTGCTTTTTGAAGGCATTGCGACATTGGAAAATGATCAAAATGTTGTACGCTATTAGAAATGACATTTTCATTTTGGGATACAGAAAGCTTATGGTAACAACAAGAAATTAAAATCAATAACTGCGCGTTCTTCATATTATTGAATATTTTTGATACGTATACACTTAAGTCTCCGCAGGCATGTAATCCAATAAAGCAAATATTATCGATTTTTCCAAATTCAGATAATAATAGAGATTCTATTGTCTCTACGGAATGACACGATAATTTACAATAGGCATATTTAACATGATTTACAGATGTCGGATAGATTTTCATTTGCCTATTACGTGCTATATTTATATTCGTTTCGTTCCCATCTAATCCAAGCACTTTATATCCATATAAATGGTACAGTAATTGACTAACGTATCCCTAAAAAAAGAAATTATATATACTTTAACACGTTCTATGCCAAGTCATTTTTGCCTGACTTGTCGTTCAAGCCATTTGATGTTTAGCGCATTAAATAAATATGACTACGTGTACCACTGGTGGTACACGTGATATGAAACATGTTAATATAATATAGATTTAATCTGAATTATAACTTCTGTGAAACACACAATACATTCTTGATATTCTTATGAAAAAAATATTGGTATCTTACCAAACCACTACCAAAATCAACAATAACTTCTATATTTAATGTTTTACATTGTTTATGTATCAATTCTGCCAAATGTATTATTTCATGTTGTTTTTTAGGATTTAATCCTTTTATAAATTGTTGTGGCACTTTCAATGTTGTTGAGGGATTTACACGTGATAACTTATTAATATATTTACATTTTTCTATGAAATTCTGAAGTGTTTTAGGCCATACAGGCTGCAATATTTAAAAAAATAACAATTATCACAAGTGTTTATAAATGTTGGAAAAAATATTTGTTCATAATAATTTGTATCAATACCAAATTCATATCATTCAAACATACTTACCAATGTTTTATTAACAACAAAGTTATTTAATTGTTCGTTTGATAAAATTTGCAATACATCTAACCATTCTTTAGGAATAGCATCTAAAGATTCTTTAACTAATATTTCAGTAACTGGATGGTTATAAATCCATTGTGTTTTATGAAATAAACATAATGCTTCTAGAAAATATTTATTTAACAATTCTTCATCCCGTTGACAATACGTCATAATTATGTGATAATTGTGAGATAAATAATTTTACATCTTCTATCACGTGCACGATTATAATTAATTTATTAATTATACAAAGTATCATTTAAAATTATTCTAACTTCTTAATGTTTCAACTTGAGATTCTATCTGAATTGATTGAAGCGCCTTCTAATGTTATTTTTAGAAAACTTTAGAAAATGTAAGACGCGCGTTTATAATGAATATTTCAAATTTATTAGACAAAAAAATAAAATAAATTTTATCATTACTTTTTTTGAAATGTTTCCTATGTTTACATTCATTTCAATAGAATTTCAACAAATGAAGATATTATATCTGATAGGAACTGTTAATTTTTCCAGGAATATAATAGGACAAGAAAAAAGGAATTTTTTAATAAAGAAAACAAAACAATTATACAAAAAAATTAATATAATTATGTGTAACTTCTTTTTCTACATACAAAAATTATTACAAATATATTATTATAAATATATTGTTACATAGGAAAACAAAACTTCTTATTTCATCTGCGTAATAACCAATACAATAACGTTTATATACACTTTCAATCATATTTAAAATATATATTAAATATTTGTTATTTAATGATTATATTAATTGAAATATTCATAAATATTAATTTTATTTTTCTAATACAAAATAATATCTTTTATTTCATATTCAGTTATGAAGATTTTACACCGCCATTACCGTGACGATATCAGCGCCAATTTTTGTTATTTAAGACTCTGTCGGTAATGTAGATTTTTGGCACTTTCTAATTATGATAAAAAATATCTAAACACACTTTGTGGGTGTAAGTAAATTAATTCATTTTTTTAATGCAATTTTCTATAAATGACGATGATTATAAATTATTCAATTACTTTTATAAATATTCTTTATAATTTGATGTTTTATTTGATAGCTCGTTATTATAAAATTCTGTCAACATTTGAGAAGCTTTTATTTGTTCGAAAACAAATATTTGTGCTTCTAATTATTAAGTTTGATTATATATTATTACTTAAGGTCTTCTTTATGTCTTCAGATACAAATTTTCCCTCAGAAGTTTTTCGTCTAACATAAATAAACATAATATATATATATACACTGTATACATTTTCTTATAAATATCTTCAAAATAATATTAATAATTTCTCGAATTAATAATAATTATTATTTGATAATACTCATTCAGTTGATTATTTTACTTCAACTCTTATCGTTTTTCTTAATTATTATGAATAGTCCAATTTTCCATTTGTCTTAGAGACAATTCATTATTTTGCGGTCCAAGAAGCGCACGACCAATTTTAATACCTCTTTGTTCCGGTTTTAAGAACTTTTCAACTACTTCCATAATCTGTTCTTTGGTTACACTTTTTAATTGTTCTCTTTGTACTTGTATGTCATTATCGGTAATCTTATTAGTGAATTTAAGCATACCACGTTGGGAAGGAGATAATGGAGCATCAATTTGTTGAAAGATGGCTAGTTTTGCTTCGTCTATCTCTGTTTGAGACAATTTGTAATTCTGAAGAAATTCGTATGATTTGTCAAAGATATCAAATGTTTTAGTCGAATTAGGATCCCGATAAGAGTAGAACGTAAATGTTCCTGAAGTAGTCAAATAAGCTCCGCCACCGTAAGCTCCAGCCTTTTCTCGAATTTCAGGGTGCAAATAAAGCGATGTGAGAAGTCTGGATAGTATTCGCAATGTGGCATATTCTGGATCTATATATGGCACCGTTAAAATTGCTTTCGATAAATAATTAACTGTGTATGGTAAAACATATTGAACTGCATTTTGTTTGGTGTTATTATCATCATCATCATCTGCAGCTGTAGTAATAATATATGGCTCTTTTATATCATCTTTTAACGACTTGTAAAACGAATTAATGCTTCGTAAGATATTCTCTTTATTTTCATTAGAGAAATTAAGCGCAGATCTTAAATGTTTTTTGTTCAAAACGTATCCAGCTATTTCATTCATTTGATGTAATATTGGTGTTAAATCTTCAAGTTGCGCTATGTTCTTCATTCTTTTTATAAATTGTAATCCGGAATAATTTTCTTTAAGATTAGCTACTGGCGAAACCAAGCTACTAGCAATCGTGGATGCATAACGATGACCTTGACTAGCAATTCCACTAACTAAATATGCCGCATTCGTTTTAACTAACGTTTCAAATCTTTGAAGATCATCTAATTTAACATTATTGAATAATTCTAACCATAATCCCCACATATCATTTATATTTCGGTCTAAACAATATGATTCTATCATAATACCTTCTTCATATTGCATTACATTACTTTTATGTTGAGCCACATGAGTATCAAAGTTTAATCCGCCAGTTTTTAATTGTATCATTTGGTCAAAACTTCTGTAATCATAATTATTTGTAGCCATTTTGTCTATAATAGTAGTGAAAAGTGGTAACAGATCTTTTAACTCTTGTGGTAATCTCTGCGTATTAATTATTCCACGATAATAAGAAATTCCATTTGTTGGTTGTACGGTCACTTGTAACGGAACACCAGAGACATTTACATTCAATAATTGATATCGTGTTACGTCCTCTTTCAAATCCTCGACTTTTAAAGTTGGAAGTACATCTTTATTATCTTTTTTCTCTTTTTCCATTAGTAACATCTGTCCTTGCTCATATATTTGATCTAATTTTTCTTTAGACAATTCGTTCAATTTTGTTTTCAACAATTCTTGTTCGGCAGCAGCTTTTTTATCGTCATATTTTTCATCAGGTGACATCGTTACCGTCAATCTATGATTATTATTTATTAAATATTCCTGCACTAGATCTTGGAGATATTTAGGATTGTTCTTCATTTTATCTAAGAACTTTGTAACTAATTCATTTATTCTCAATGATTGTTTAATATCACAATCATGATTCCATAGAGACATTATTTTAAAATAAATACCTAATCCAAAATTTGAAGATTGATGTTTAACGCTTAATTCGATACCATGTAGAACAACTTCTATTTGATTTTGTTCAAAACCTTCTTCAACAACTTTTTGTAAAGTTTCATCAAAGATTTGTTCTACTTTAGAAAAATCTTCAGGCTTCACACCTTGTAGACTCACAGTAAACATCGTATCTTTACGTTCTGATTCATATCCAGTACTTGAACCATAACCGGTACTTATATTTGATTCTATTAAGCTTTTATAAAATGGCGCATTAGGACCATCTAATAATAACTTAGCTAACACAGCCATTTCAAATGATAATTGCAAATCGGTTATATCATTACATAAAAATCCTATTGCAATAGAACCATTCCTATTTGGATCTGCGATCATAGGATCTGGTCTACAGAAAATATGTTCACGTTTAGGTTTATCCCATCGTTTTTCTGAAGGAATTAACGGTACCGGTGTATCAATCTTATTCGACGAGAAAAGATATTGATCATTGATGAATTGTAAATGCCCTTCAAGTGGAAAATTGCCATACGAATAAAATCTTGCATTTGAAGGATGATAATGAGTATTATAAAAATTTAAAAGATCGCTATGTTTCAAAGTAGGTATAACAAGAGGGTCTCCTCCGGATACATGCGCATAAGTATGACTTGGTAGGATTAAATTAAAATATTTTTGAGCTAATATCGTTTGATTTTCATTAAAGACTCCTTTCATTTCATTAAAAACTACTCCCTTGAAAATAATTGGAGAATTTTTATCATTTACGTCGGTATGTTCTAATCTCCATCCTTCTTGGCAAAAATCCAATTCTCTTAAATTAGGTTTAAATACACTATCTAAGTACACGGATTGCAAATTCCTGTAATCTTGCAAATTTTGTGTCGAAAATGGATACATCGTATAATCCGGAGCAGTAAGGGCATTCATAAACGTAACTAAAGATCTTGAAAGCATTTGAAAGAATGGATCTTTGACTGGATATTTTTCACTGCCACAAAGAGTCGTATGTTCTAATATATGCGGTACACCGGTAGAATCTTTAGGTAGGGTGCGGAATCCAACACCAAATACGTTATTACTGTCATCTCTCGCTAAATGTACATATTGTGCTCCAGTAGATAAATGCGTAAGTCTTATCGCAGTAAGATATATTTCATCTATTTTTGCTACCTCATCTACCATAAAACCATGTAGAACAGTTCCCTTCTGGAATTTATCCGACAGACTATCTATCCCATCGTGATTTATTCTTTCGCATTTTACATTTACAGAATAAGGTCGCTTTAAGCTATGCAATATGTTCTTTTTCTTTAAATAGTTTTTGCGTACAAGTGTCAGTAATCTTAACATTGTGATTATCACTAAAAAGAATCAATAAACATATGTAAATTAATTAAATTGTATGGGTAATATAATGTTATGCTTTCAGATTAGTACAATTGATCAAATTTTTTTTCATTAATTAAAGTAATATAATAATTAATATATGATAATTAATTGGAAAAATGAGTAATAGAAAGAATTAATGGGAAGTAATAAAACTCACAGATATTTTACTCTGAATTATCATGAATTGAATGAAAGATATTTACTTTATATAATTTCTACAAAATATTTCATAGTTTTATTTAAAACAACGTTTATATTGAAATAATTCTTAATAACACATACAAATTGTACAAATTCTGATGCAATAAAGCGGTTGTCGTCAATGATGCGTTACAAGAAATTATATCACGATTAATGACTTTATATAAATATAAATTTATTTATTACCTTATTTTATTGCCTTCCTATGTAAACAAGTTTTGACAATCTAATTTGACACGACAGATTATTACTTTGTATTTTTTCGGTTAAAAATCAAATTGAAAACGAACGGTTGGTTGATCAGAAGTTTAACCGATTTTAATCGAACAGGGAAATAATAATCATAAGAATGACCATTTTATAGTCATAAATTTACAGTCTCCAGAATAATGGCGCCATTGCAAAGTAATTATGAAATCCGTTTATAACTTCTAAATATACTAAAGGGAAATTTATAAATTTAATATTCCATTTGTCATTTATTATGAAACATGAAATAAATCGAAGATTTTTCTTTAACTCGTAGTAAGAAAAACGGGGTTGCATCTTTATTAAATATAATAAACAAAATATGTAAGAAGAAAAAAACATGAACGGACATTGGAAAGAAGAAAGATTATTGGTTGTCGAAGAGTTGACGGATTGAAGACGATTGGTGAATAAACTTTCTAACGGACCAATGAGGTGTCAGCTGTCAGACTGAAGGGCGCCATTTTGCGGTGAAATTTCTAAACTCGTTGAATTCTTTCGAATACGTAATAGGTGAATCGCGTCGAATAAAAGGCTTAAGTTCTATGACAAACGAAAGAACGCGCAAAGTGCTATCGGTCTGACTTCCGTGGGCAATACAGAGAGCGAGACCGTCAACCGATTGTCGTGAGACTGTGTGTTAGAGGTCCAACATGGGCCGCGGATGAGTGCTATCAACCGTGACCGATTTATGCCGAAACGATCGGCGTTAAAGTGTCGCGCGTTGTAGTTATGAGGGTGAAGCGCTTTCGATCATATTGCAAGCGCTTCGGCGAATTGTCGGTACGCGCGAGTGGAGGCTCTCGAATGGCGCCCACGCAGGACCTAGACCGGAGAGTGCGATGCTAATAAGTAGTAATAATAATAGTAGTTGTAGTAGTAGTAGTAGTAGTAGTAGTAGTAATAGTAATAGTAATAGTAATAGTAATAGAAGTCCAGCTGACTCTGACAAAATGGTAGGGCCCTCTCTGTCGGCGGGAGGTTATAGATTCGTACGTGCTACATAATCCGGTACCGTCGCGGTTAGGGTACGATGAGTACTGATAATCATGATCAGTCCAAGCCCAAACCACCACCATCATCGCTACCATCATCATCATCATCGTCGTCATCGTCGTCATCATCATCGTCAACATCATCTTCATCATCATCATCATCAGCAGCAACAACAGCAACAGCAACAGCAACATTACCACCACCACCGCCGCCACCACCGCTACCACCTCCACCTGCGATACCGCCATCGCCATCGCCACTATCATCCTCTTCTACGAGGAACAACGTACCCATCGACGAGTACGCTTTTGACGGCACGCGCATCAAGAAAGAACAAAGTGACACTTGTCTCGAGAACGGCGAAGGCGCCGGTGCCAGCAACCTCAGTGGAGCAAACAGTGGTGGTGGCGGTGCTACTGGTGCTGGTGTTGCTCCTGGTCCTGGAGGAAACCCTGCTACTATCACAAAAGCCGGTATCAACGACAACAAGAGAGGACCGGGGCCTACCCCTGCCCCCGCCTCCGCCGCCGCTCCAACTGCTGCTGGTAGACTCTCCAACGGGTTCCACGAAGGCGACCTACTTCAGGACATCATCGCGGCCAAGTTCACGACCCTGGCGAATCACGGTTCCACCGGCAAAAACGACAAGATTCGTCTGATGATCGAGGACAGCGTCAGGTTCATATTTTTCATTTTATTTCTCTTTTCATACTCCTTTTTTTTATTTCATTATTCTCATTCATAAGCTTTTCATATCTTCTTCTTTTATTTCCTTTCTTTTCTTTTCTTTTCTTTTATTTTTTTATTCACGATTTATTCGGAATACATATTAATGATTTTTATATTACATTGAAAGTTCGTAAATTAATTAATTGACGCGCTCGCAAAAGTTCAATCAACGCAACCCAAGTCGGTTTCGTGTAAAAATCGACAAGTATTTCATTAGATTAAAAGATAAAGATAAATTCTCTCTGCTAGTATTATTACTTTCTTTACATTTTTCTTTTTCTTTTTTTTACCACATTGTATATCTTTTGCTGTAATTCCATACCTGGAAAAGATTGTTCTGTTTATTTATAATGTATTCTCGTTCGAGAATAATTCGCGTTAATGTTTTATCGAATGGAATAATTATATTTACGTTATGTCGGTAATGTTTTTCTTTTTCTTTTTTCTTTTTAAATAGTATATTATAATAATCGTATTTTGAAATATTTTCGAGTTAGGCCGAATAATCGATATTATTTTTGTAAATTATAACTTCGAATTATTTCGATTTATATTTTTGGCGCTTTTGTTATGTTGAAGAACATAAGAAAAATCAAAGAAACAGTTGGCATAAAAAAATCAGTACAAATATTTGATGAATAATTGATGTCACCCATTATTTTCATATTCATGATTTGTAAAAATAAATAAACAAACCACTTTCTCATCGATTTTTAATGTGATAGATTTTCTTTGTTTAAATACATCATAATTAATGAAGCTGCCTTGTATGTTTGAATATAGCGAAGAATCAAAATCACGAGTTCAGGAAATATTTTCCCAAGTCGAGCAACTTAAAATAGAAGAAAAATTGTTGCTGTACCTGAAGCTTCCATTGTCGTTGAATAATACAGGAGGAACCGTTGATCCATTGAGGCAGCCATTAAATCCATTAGGAAATCGTTATGAAATTCATCAGACTATTATGTGGATTAAAACACATTTGGAAGAGGATCCCGAAGTTTCTTTACCGAAACAAGAGGTCTATGAAGAATATAAGTATGGTTAACATAAATATATATATATATATATATACACTGCGCATCTATAATGAATTTCTTGTAATTTTAAATAAATTGTATTATTTATGCAATATTTATTTTTAGCATGTACTGTATAAGGAATTCTATGAAACCACTATCAACTGCAGATTTTGGAAAAGTTATGAAACAAGTATATCCACGGGTACGTCCTCGAAGACTAGGCACACGAGGCAATTCTCGCTATTGTTATGCAGGAATGCGCAAGAGAGTTAAATTGGAAGCTCCAACGTTGCCTAACATATCTGGAACACAAACTGTGAGGCGCATCTTATTTCTTTTTTAATATCTTATAATATGTATATAATTGTTAAATAATACTTTAACGCGTATTAATAATGATTATATCAGTTGTTTGATATTTTTAGGAGGATGGTACGGAAGAAAATATTACAGAAGAAATGCTAGGTGCTGCTTCAACGTTAATTAGGGAATGGGCAGAAAATCTGTTAGGTTTGAAATTTCCAACTTTGAGTGCCTTAGCACGTCATCTTGTGGATAATGTTTGCGTCGATGTAAGATCGTTAGCTGCCATATGCATTTTATCCGCTTCCAGGAAACCAGATACTTCATCCAACGAAGGTATATGCAAATATAAAATATAATGTGAAATATTCTGATACTACCTTTAATCAATAAATATATTTATTGATAGAGTCAACGACTGATTTGTCAGTTACATCGATATCTGGAAAACCAGGAAAATTAAGAGAAGCGCAGATACAATTACAACGTAAGCTACAACAACGAGAACATATAAAAGATCAAAAGCATAGGCACATTGACAATGTTACACTGGTATGATATTAAAATATCCATGATATTAGAAATTTTATGCAATTAAATATATATATATGTAAATATAAATAATATTTCAGAATCAGAGTAAAGAAAAGATAGTTGATAATAAAGCAGGAGTGAATAAGGGAAGTAAAAAAGTTAAGACCAATCAGTCGCCTCAGGGTACAAATACGCCAGCTGGACAATATGTGTTAAACAAACATAATCTACCTGCCACTGTTACAGTTCGGCAGAAAAAGGTTCTTAAAGCTAGCAGTCAAGCTTGCAACAACGTTTCTCCGGAATCCAACTGTGATAATATAGTGGTACAATCGATCGAAGATGTTCAGAATAATAGCAGCACTAGAGTAGTAACGACCAATTGCGTTAATTCAAAGCGAGACGTTAAACCTAAAAATTCCAGAAAGCGTGCCAATCTCAATGTACCAAATCAACCATCGGAATCCAGTCCTGAGAAGCAAACTAAACTTGCAGAACAGCAGGTACATGAAAATGTAGAGCATTCCAGTATGTTGTTACCTAGGCTCTCATCTGTACAACGTGCGGGAAAAATATCAGTGATATTAGCTAGTAACCTGAAGCCTACCAAGTGTAAAGCCACAGAGGCTGTTAGTAATCAGCCTGCCAAAAACTGTGATATTGAATTGCCAATATGTTCCAAAAATTCCATCAAAATAAATGGTTGTCCCAGTAATTTTGATTCCAATGGAAATGGAACTGAAACATCGACTCTATTAACCAAGGATCAACTAAGATTGTTGCAAGAAAATTCAAACCTCATAAGTAAGAATGATAAGCTATGTTCCCTCGATGCGGATGCTTTGGATGATTATTTAAACGGGGGTAATAATTCTCAAGAACAAGAAGAGGAATTGTTGCAGTATTTTCAACAGAATAGTTCGTCTAGTTCAGATGTAGAGGCAAATGCCATTACCGGGGACACAGAACAAATCTCAAGATCCGACAAAGTGTCTCAGCTAAGATTAATATTAGAACAAAATTTAAAGGCTGGTACCGAGCACCCACCTATCGACATAGTATCCGCTACTATTGTCAGGCAGAGTACGGTTAGTGAAAAACAGGAGGTTACTCAAACGCATAATTTGATACTTCCAACATTGTTAAATCATTCGAATCAGACTAATACCAGACGCAGGGTTAGTTTTGAAACGAATGTAGTTGAACATGTACAAGATTCCAATGTTGTTGCGAACACTGTACCTCAAAGCCCAAATACGCGTCGTAGGATATTTAATTTCACACCTATATCGCCTGGTCCACATTCGCCTATCAATGGTCGTGCTTCCAAATCTAATTCCGCAAACGCGAGTCCCTTCGTATCACCAAGAAATACACCAGTGCCTCGATCACGGAGTAATCTACAGGGTGGCAGTTTTAGATCACGAGCAAGTCAGAAATCTTTATCGCGTTCCATATCGTGCAGCATGCCATATACTGGAAAGAACGATACATTTGTAGTACCTACCAGTGGTCCTGAATTAGTACGGCAAGTGTCTATGCCACAATCACCTCTTACTTGTACAAAGTCGTCTGAAGTACAGGTTGGTGGTAGCACGACACATATTGCTATAACATCCAAGCAAGAAAATCAAGGATCACAATGCCCTCCATTTTTAGCATCCGATTTGGCACCACAAAAACAATTGCTTATTAATTATCCAAGCCAAGAAAATTTACAAGAGATTAAGAACGTCTATCAAAGATCTCAACCAACAGATCAGGAGATCAGTGAATTATTGCTCGGCAATAAACAGTTTACCACCGAACAGCTTTTTTATAGATCGCAATCTGTTCCTTTACATCGTATGGTAAATCCTGCGTTAATGTCTCCTATCTCAACGCAACAGTGTCTCTCAAGTTTTCAAAGTCATAGTTTTAATCCATCTACAAGCAGTTCAATAGCTCCTACTCCTGTACCTAGTGAATTCAATGACTTTGGTTCTATAGGTCAATCGGAAGGGACTTCTTATTTATTAAATGACGTCGATCCTAACTTTATATCGGACGATCAACAATTTTTAATGAACGACAAAGAGATTTCAACCGAAAATATAACTAATATTCTTAATATCCTGAGCGAAGAGGGATCACAAAGTTTACAGATTTTACCTGAACAGTCTGGTGAAGAAGATTTGATAGATAATAATGGGATAGTTTTAGATACTTTACCTAATTCTAATATCAATTTGTCCGAAGAGGACATGCTAGACTCTTCTAATGTTCTTGATAGTTCGGTGAATGGAGCATTGCAGAAGATCATACAATCTCGTTCTTATCCAAATACACCTCTTCCTGCACCGGTATCAACATATACACCATCTTACGCAGAAGATAGTAATGGTTCAAGATCGTATCCCTCGACACCTTTGCATACAGTTCAATCTCAGGAAGTTTATCAAGAGTCTAACGAACCAATGCTCTCAAGTCCTACGTTAAATTCTTTGAATTTACACGGTGACACAACGAGTATTGCAACATCGGATAATGGTTGTAGGAATGTCGCAGATTTACTTGGAACCACCTTCTTAGAAGAGCACGACGGAGAAACAGACGATTTGGATCCTCTTAGCAATTTTGATGGATTGCAAGATGTTGATCCATTGACTCCTTTGTTCAATGAAGTGACAGAGCCTAATCGTTGAAAAAAAAAAGGTCTATTTTGACACGAGGTAACTCAGATATTATTGCATTCTTTATAGAAATTTATTAAATATTTTTTTATTTAGTAGTTTGCATGTTTTTCATCAATTATATATCATATGTAGTACTTTGTAAAATAATAAATACGCAAGTATTATTATGCAAAGTACTTCGATATTATCGTTATCACAAAGAGAAATTAATGAATTTAAGTTCATTCACGGTGTCACAGATGTCAATCTATTTTAAGTTTAACGTTTAGCTATGGAAATTTTCTATTATATTTCTTTTTAGGCTGCTATTTTGTTTTAATCTTTTCATTAATTTAATTTTTTTCTCTGCTTATATATATATATATATAATTATTGCAAGAGTTGGACAAATTTTAGGATCACCTTTTCTCATATGCAGTTTCATTGCATAAAATTAATGAATTTACTCATTGATATAAAAATGGATTACAAAACAAAAACAAGAAAAAAGAAACAAAATAATTTAAAAGTAGATGCGATGGAACCAATTTATATAGTAGCCTGTTTTTGTAATATTTGATATTGAGAATTTTCCGATGATTTTACGAGAACAACACAAACGAAACGTTCTCTAATATATTTACAGAATAAAAAAAAAAAAAGAAAAAAAAAAGCTCATAACTGCCAATATTTTTAAAACTCGTATTATTTGAATTGTTGTCTTTATATAATTTATATAAAACTAAAAAGGCACTGTGACACGAAGTTCTAAACTTTTGATAGTGTTTTTCTGACTGCCAACTGTCAAAACATTATGAGAAATAATATTATAATAATAAGGTCTTTAGAATTATCTTTTGATGCAAAATTCAAATTATAACGATGTTGAAATTAATGACAATGAATAAAGAAAGAAAGAAAGAAAGAAAAAAAAGAAAGAAAATAAAAAAAAAAGAATTGCTCTCAAACTGAGGACTATTGCTATCTTATATCATCTTAAAACATTAGATATGAGAAAGAGAGAGAAAAAAAAAGTTGATTTTATACAAATACTTTAATATTCGTCGTTTTGAAGCGCTTGTTTCTAAGTCATTTAAGAACATGTTAATGTGACTCTGTTATTTAACCACTCTATGAAATATTAGCAATCAACTGTTAGGCATTGGTATTGTGCGGTATTGAACCCAGTATATATAATAGAACGTATATACTTTATAATCCTATAATTGATTAGTAATTACATTTTGTAATAAAGTATACAGTCTTAGTTGATCCTTTTTATTACTTATCAAATTAAAATTTATTCACAGACGGTGTTGTTTTTAAAATCCTATATATGTAGGAGAACGCAGCGTTTTAAAGCCCCTTGCATACTTTGGTATACTTATATGATATATTCATTTTTTTATATCATTATTAAAACAACTGTAAGTTATTAATTACTTATTTGATCTTCTTGCTCCTCTTCTTTTTCTTATTTTTTTTTTTTTCTTTTTTCTCTCTTCTTTTTCTTTTTTCTTATTTTTAATAATAAACGATTTGTAAAAAAAATTCATCCCGAGAGAAAAAGTGTTTTATATTTTATATTTAAGATTATATATATATATATATATATGTATTTAATTTTTTTTTCTTTTTAAATCGAATGTATATTTTAATCGAATATATATTTGTTATTGAGATCGGTTAAAAAATTTTTTTCATTCTTTCATTTTATATTTTATGAGACGAATTAGGAACGGCAGGGTTAAAAGTTTTATCGGTTGAACTTATGACACGTGTACAATTTTAAATTTATGTTTTACAACGTAGAACATTACATACATTACGTATGTAATAAATCAAAATGCGGCAATCATGATTTATTCGCATTTAACTTACGCATAAATTATTATTATATATGGCATGTTATATGACTATAAACAAAATGTTATATTAAATTATGTAATTATATGATTTCTTTTTTTTCTTTTTTTTTTTCTTCTTCTAAACAAATTTTAATAAATGTTCTTAAGAGGTTGATTAAAAAAAAAGAAACAAAACAAAAGGAAAAAAAAATGAGATAAAAAGAAGCACTAAAGCGTATACTTTTCAATCATTATTTTATTCTTTTTAAATTGCACGATCATTATCAAATTATTTGTTAATAACAATTACAAACGATGATTACGTCAAATATTATATTCGATATGAAGAAATTATTATGAAAGATAAATAAAATAATTTTGAAAAATGAAGTAAGAACCATACAGATTGAATGGTACGAAATAAAATATGAATTAAATTTGATAGACGATTTATTTCTTTTTTATCTTACATTAGTTAAAAAGTGTCTTTTGTTTTTCTTTTTTATTCAATTATTTTCAATGATAAACGCATTTTGCAAAATTCGACAACGAATTGTGTAAGAAAATAAATGGATGTTTTTTTTTTTTTTTTTTTTTTTTTTATATTTATTTTTCTTCCCCTTCATTTTTGTTCTCAACCGAAAAAAATTATTCGAATACGATTGTTTTTATTGCATTAACGAAAAATTAAAGTTATTAATTAAAAAGTAAAGTTTATTATATTTGTACAAATATTAAACTGATTAATAATCAAGTAGTATATGTATGTGTGATAGGAAAAGTGAAAAAGAAAAGAAAAGAAAAGAAAAGAAGAAAAATAAAAATAAAATAAAATAAAAGGATTTAATATAATTAACGAATAAATCGTGATAGAAAAAGAAAGAAAGAAAGAAAGAAAGAAAGAGAAAGAAGATCTTATTCGAGAAAAGATGAAAGGAAATAAAACCGGATTTATATTCACAAACGTAACTACTTACTTACGAATTAATATTCTTGTTGTGAGAAATATATAAGCAAAGTATTTAACAAAACATTCGACCAATTCTCGAAAATCTTGTGAATTTCTATAAGAGAGAGAGAGAGAGAAAAAAAATTAAAATAAAATAAAATAAAATAAAATAAAATAAAAAGAAACTGCTACTTGTAATTAAATATAAGTAAGGAACACGTATTATGATATTAATTGTTACACGCACAAAAACGATTTAGCTAGAAGTTATTCAATATAATCGTATAATCAGGGTTTTTACCGTACTGTCGTACGTGCTTTTTCTATTTATCTAGATACAAGTTTAAAAAAAAAAAATATATATATATATATACATTTAATATATTAATTTAAATAATATATATAATATTACTATTATTATATATAATATTATTATTATATATAATTATTATATTATATTATTTTATTATTATATATAATATGATTATTATATATTAATTATATATATATATACATTTAATATATTTCGACGATTATTCGATATTTATATTTTACCTTATTGTGATTAGTATTATATTCGTAGTTCAACTACGATTATTAATTAATGTACATTCGATCGATATATTTGGAAACATTTAAAAATTTATATATATAAAAAAAAAAACTTATGTACGAAAAATAACTTCGAATCGATTTATACATATATAAATAAATATATATAAATATATATATACAAATACTTGTATCTAGATATATAATTAGATTTTATTTGCAACAACTGAAAATTAATACACGAACACACGCGTACATATATACACATTATATACATATACACACACAAAAAAAATCAATACATGTTTTAAAATATATATATTTGCAAAAGAACACTAAATAAATAAAGTTATATTTAAAAAGAGAAGGGGGACGATCTTGTCCGAAATATATAAAAAAAAAAAAAAAAAAAATAAGTAACTATTTGAAAAAAGAAATGTTTTCGACAAAACTGCCACGAAAATTATTCTAATGCAATAAAAAAGAAAGAGAGACTATTAATGACTTTTTTTTGAAAGTAATAAATAATCAAGTATGTGATTGTAGCGTGACAAGATCGTTTTTGTTATCTCAAGATAGTATAACAATAATTTACGTCTTGTAATATCACACATTGCGTATTCATTTTCTCCTTCGATAGTTGGCCCATTTAAAAAAATCTAACGATAAATATTTTTTTTGTTTTATATAAATCTATCGATTGGTTGGTTTTATAAGATTTTATTTAAACAAAATATATATACATATATATATATATATATATGTTAAAGAAAGTTCAATGCGATAAATTTGTTAACTTATTGTTCGATTAGGATTTAGAGATAATTATCTTAAGTGTTTTCTTTTCCAAAGTTTAACCCTATGCACTGCGAATTATATTTCAATTTTGTTATCAACAATTCTTAACGCTTGCTTTTATTAAAGATATTTAAATTTGAAATTTATTATAAATTAAAATCAAATTTTAAATAAATAATAAAGAATAGAGAAACACAAATTCATAATGAAATAATGTGTTTTATTTATACGATTGTTGTTGCATTTTGTAATTTACAAGTGTACAATCATTTTTTGGAGATTAAAATTGATGTCAAGTCACACTCGACACAGAAGGAACAAGTGCAAAGGGTTCAAAGTATATTTGCAAATTTCGAAGGAGAAAAATGGTTTTATCGAAAGAAAGAAAGAAGGAAAAAAAAAAGAAACAAAACTATTACTTACATTAGATATCAATAGTATTGCATGGGGTAGATCAGTGAACTTATACATAACATATTACATAAATACATACGGTGACTCAGGAAAATATTTGAATATTTGCAATGATATATTTTATATTAATTATAATAAATATATTATAGAACATTTACTGACATATTATTAATATTGGATGAAGGTATGACTCTGTAGATTATACAGGTATAGTTTCAAATAAATCAAAATATATATACAATAGTTACGTTTGTAAGAAATAAATCATAACTATTGTATATATATTTCAATTTGTTTGAAACTATACCTGTATAATCTACAGAGTCATACCTCCATCCAATAATAATAATATGTAAATAAGTTTTCTATATAATATACTTATTATAATTCATAAAATGCATCATTTTGCAAATGTTCAAATACTTTCCTGAGTCATTGTATATCAGAGAAGAATCGTAGAATGCAATAAATTTACAAATGATTTTGATCGATGTGCAAAAGATAAAAAAAAAAGAGAAAAAAAGGCCACACAGGACACGCATATTACATATATATATATATATACATAGAAAAAAATTCTAATCGGTTTATAATTATAATTAGATCTTCAAACAACAATGAACATTCAACAAAAAACAAAAAATATAATTACAGTCACTCTTGATTAATTCCTTTGTTAAATTAAATTGCATAAAATTGAATTTATACGCGGATATAAAAAAAGAAAAACGAAACAAGAAAATAAAAACACCTTTGGTATGGAATGAGAAGGGGGTTGAATGGGGAGGGGAGGGGGGAGATATATTGTATTGAAATAAAAAAAAATAAAAGAAATAAAGAAAGAGTGTATGCGAGAGAGAAAGAGAGAGAGAGAGGGAAAATTAGAAAAGAAGAGAGAAAATAATTAGTATCAAACAAACAAACAAACAAACAAAAAATTCGATGTGTGTTTACGTTTACTGACATACATATTAATGTAACGTTGATATTGTTATCTTGCCAGGAGTGATCTATCTGCGTTTTTGCGACAATCGCATTATTTTCACATCAAGATAATAAATCTAATGAAATATCGTATAAATAAAAAAGAAAAAGGTTTTAAAAAAAAAAAACATAAAATAAAAATAAAAACAAAACAAAACAAAACAAAATGATCGCGCAGGTGAAATATATATGTATATGTATATGTATATGTATATATATATGTATATATATATATATATATATATATTTCTTGAAAAATAATTGGTTTATAACGATATCATATTATCAAGAAGATTCTTTCATTCTTCTATATATTTATACGTATATATATATATATATATATATATACACATCTATATACATATATATATACGTATATATATATAGATATAAATTATAAAAAAATTACAAAAAAAAAGTATATAACAAAAAAAAACCATAATAATTAATATTAATATTAATAATAATAATAATAATAATAATAATAATGATAATATTAATAATTAATATTAAATGAGATAATGAAAAAGAAAGAAATTTCCTTGATCTTTTGTACCGTCGAATGGCAAGCGAATAAAATCAAACAATCGGAAAAAGCGGTCTTCCGATTGAGTGAGTTTTTCAAGTATCGCTTGTTATTCGCTTTTCTTTGTAAATAAAAAGTCTTTTTTTTAGAAAACGTTATAAACAAAAAAAATTATAACAATGTGTTTTGTATCCTTTTACTAATCCTACCACAAGTTTTGATATTTTATTAATTATTATCATCTATCAAATTTTAGATTATTTTATTATTTCTGAGTATGTTTGTTCAATGCGTGAATGCAGTGTATTTTAAATGAAACAACTCTATAATGACACCATAGTTGGTCAATTTAAAACAAACACCAAGTATTGCAATTTAAGGAGTCATTTTCTTTACATAGTATTTTTTTTTTTCGTTTCATAGTACTTAAAATTAAACGTCGAATTATATAAAATACATTTTACTTTTTTTTTTAAATTAAATTAATAATTTGTCATGAATTAATTAATTAATTAAAGTAATTAATTAAAACTTCATTAAAATTAATTAATTAAAAGGATTTATTATTAAAAATCAATGTAGATCTTTATAAAAGATCTGCTAAGGATCTATTCTATTTCTAGGATTAATAAGCTCCAGAAATATATAATTTGCACGATGACAGTGTATTAAATATAGAACTTAGGCAATATTATAAATCTGTAATATTAACATATATATATATTGTAGTGTCAGAGAATAGGTAGGAAAATATACAAAATATAAGATACATATATATATATGTATTATAATTTTGTATAATTTATAATATCTATATACGCGAGATGATAAATAAAATGTTAACATTGTACAGCCTAAATATTATTAGTTTTTGTTAATAAATGTAGGTAAGTAAGTAAGTACATTATATTCGATATTAATATTACTATTTAGAAAGATATTTTCAAATATGAAGTATGTGTGTGTGTATTGAAAAATGAAGTAATATTAAAAATCAAATATAATTGAGACAAAAATGATTTGATATCTCCGACGTATTGTTCTAAAAGAACATTCCTTTTATTGTATTAAAGATAATCTAGTACAAGAAGAGGGGACACAGTAATAACTTGACAAAAGTTAATGCATGTTATTAAATCTAATAATCAAGTTATTATGTAGACAGACTGGAAGTGGTGAATACACCACTATTATTATGATAATAATAACATAAAAAAGTAGCCACAAATTTCAAATAATACAACTTCTTATATTATTAATTATCTCATGCACCACAATATCCTGTGGTAAATATATATTAGGATTATTAATCCGGTTGACTTTATAATTGGTTTAATATTACTTTTTAAAAATATTTCTGTGTGTAAGGATATTTTTTATAGAATTTATTTTAATCATTTTTTTTTCCTGAAAAATATTAATAATAATATAAAAAAATTTTACTGTTACTTTTCTATTTTATTTTACTTACCAATTATAAAGTCTTAAAAAAAAAAAAAAAGAAAAAAAAAGAATACGAATTAAGTGTAATGGAAATCAATAGTGTTGTAGAAAGAAATACAGGAAAAAAAGAAAATCCAATAAAAGAGGTGGATATGAAAGATGTAACGTGTTTCAAAGAAATATCAAGCAGAATGAATTTTTTTTTTTTTACTTTTTGATATGGAATTGAAAATTTAACACATCTTCATTTGAAGTTTATGAAATTATTTTCTTAAATTTTATATCCACGGGATAATATGGTACATTGTGTCTAGATCGTTTCAATTTCCACCAAAAAAAAGTCATACTTTAGAATATTATTAATTACATCTTATTAGGTACATCTAATAATCCCTTATTTGTTGGATTAGGTACATTCTTATTAGGTACATCTATAATTGTTGCTTTTTTATTTGGAGTTTCAGTTCTAATTTTTTTTCCATTTATTATAGCTTTTATCTCATCAGAATCTAATATTTCATATTCGATTAAAGCGTCTGCTAATTGTTTATGTTCCTTAGCATGCAATTTCAATATGTTCTTAGCACGTTCATACGAATCCTAAAATATATAAACGAATAATATATATTTTATCACAATTCTTAATACACCTATAGAAAATCATCATTTTATTTCTACTCACTTGTAAAAGTCTTTTAACTTCGTTATCAAGCATTTCGTTGGTACTGGGAGCATAATTAGAATTTTTTTGAAAATCGTACATCCTCACTCCAACTTTATCAGACATTCCGTACGTTTGTACCATAGTTTCTGCTATTTTTGTAGCATTCTATAGACAAAATATATAATTATTAGTAAAATATGAATAAAATAAAATATGTAATTGTTATGTATACTTGAAAATCTGAAGCTGCTCCTGTAGTAATTTTGTCAGGACCAAAAATTAATTCTTCAGCTGCACGTCCTCCCATCAAACAATCCATTCTAGCCAGTAGATGGGATTTGGTTGTAAGATAATTATCTTTCTCAGGAATATATGAAGTCTACAATATATAAAAAATATAATAATATATATATCATATGTATTATTAATCATTATTAATAAGACCCATTATTAAATATACAATAAAATTTATATATTACATGTCCTAAAGATGGTCCTCGTGGAATAATTGTTACTTTGTGGAGTGGATCTGCTTCTTTTGTATATAATCCGACTAATGCATGACCAGCTTCATGATATGCCGTAATACGATTAGTTTCTTCGTCAGGAATTTTAGATTTTCCTTCTGGACCCATAAGAACTTTGTCTCTCGCATACTCCAAATGTTTCATAGTTACGTAATCTGAATTAAGTATTGCTGCTTGTAAAGCAGCTTGATTAACCTGTTACAAATATAAGAGGTCATCAAAGAATCAGATTAGAATTATAAATGCATTGCATAGTAATAAATAATCTTTAAATATATATAAATAACAATGTGATTATAAAAACTAACAAATCATTCTAAATACCATATTCTCTATATCTGCTCCAGTAAAACCAGTTGTGCCTCTTGCTAAGTAGTCTACATCAATATCACGAGTCATAATTTTTGCTAAGTATAATTCTAAGATTTCCTTTCGTCCTGTGTAATCTGGTATTCGAACATTAACTTCTACATCGAAACGACCAGGTCTCAATAATGCTTTGTCTAAATCATCTCTTCTATTTGTAGCACCTAATACAATGACTCCTTCGTTTCGATGAAACCTACAAATTTTTACAAAATTATATTAGTTCGTGTTTTATAGAATTATTAAAAAAAAAAAAAAAAAACTCAAAATTAATAGAAAATTTACCCATCCATCTCAGAAAGTAACTGATTAATAGTTTGATTTGCATATGGATGAAGGACAGAAGGTGTCCTCGTTGCACCGATAGAATCAATTTCATCGATAAAGATCACGCAAGGTGCTTTTTCTTTAGCTGTTTCTGCAAAGGAAATACGATTAATGAAAATTTTGTTATCAAGATATTATAGATATTATTTAAAAATAGTATTTGTTTTTAATCGGTAACACATACTGAACAAATCTCTCACTCTACGTGCACCTTGTCCTACTAAAATTTCATCAAATTCGGGTCCTGCTGCGTGGAAAAATGGTACGCCAGCTTCGCCAGCTACTGCACGTGCTAATATCGTTTTTCCAGTTCCCGGTTGACCTACCAATAATACACCTTTTGGTAATTTTGCACCCAATGAAGTAAACCTATCGGGATCTCTAAGAAATTCCACTATATCTTTCAATTCTTGTTTAGCTTCTTCAACCTGCACATTTCAATGGGAAATAATTGTGATTGATATAGTAAAAATCAATTGAAAATGACATTAATCGATAGTTTCTTTTTTTTTTGTTTATAAATAACGTTGCAATTACTCACTCCTTTGATGTCATCGAACGTAAAATGAATTTCTTCTGGGTCAATTTCACTTTTGTTACTAAATGAAAATCTAAATACACTTCCCAGGTTGATAACTATGTGAAATTAATATAATAAAATATGTTAATACATTTTTCTAAAAGAAGTTTAAGATAGTATAATCTATTATGCATACAAGGGAAGCATATGATGAGCACCAACAATGCTATCGTTAACCAATTAATGAATTTTAACCACCCCTTGCGATTCTTAACTTTTGCTTGTAAACCTAAAGCATATCCTTCCGCAAACGCAACTTTGGATTTTTTTGTTTCACCAGTAATATCATTCATATTTGCAAAAATCCTGTTCATAAATTCTATATCTTGTGGTTTGAGATCGCTGGGAAACGACGTCTTATGAGAATCCTAAATAAATTAAATTAATATATTTATTACCACAGTAATTCTGAAAAAAAATAATAAATAATATATCATACCGAGGCTAGACCAAACGAATCAAACCATTCCTTCATCCTAGTGAATACTGATGGATTCCTTTTATACGTTACTTTGATGTCACGTTCTGTTTTAAAAGAACGTACTTGCACATTACAATTTGACGGTATTATATTCCATACATTATGAAATGGTTTATATTGTTTTTTAAATGATAAATATATTGCTGGTAAAATCATAGATTGTGTAAGTTCCGAACATGGAAATTTTCTTTTATTTTCAGTAAAATTAGTTCCCGATGTATATGACACGTTCCATTTGGAATCTATTCTTAAAGATTTCTTGGATGTTTTAAGAAAAATATTATCCAATATTAACCATAAGTTATCATTTTTTGTTCCGCAGATATTTGCTATATTGTTGACGTTTAATTTGAGTATTGGCAAATTTTTACAATTCTTTGCTACCTATAAATATATAAAAATGTATAAATATATAATATCCTAATATAAATGATTACTAACATTTTGAATGATGGTAGAAATATGTAACAATATGTTTAGAAAATTACCTCGACAAAACTGTCTAAACAAAGATCTTCATTCCTATGAATGAGTTTGCTTTTTTTTTCTTCTTTTACTACGAATGGTACAAATCTAGGATTAATGCTCGATGTTAACTGTGTCAGATGGAACAGCACCTATACAAATTGTGTATTTAAAAAATCTCATATATTTCATCGTATTTAAATGTATTTCAAATATTATAGAATTTTTGTATATGCATGTTGTATAAATAAGTTAATAAACAAAGATCATTTTTAAAACGGTAACATTTAAAAAAAAAACAAAAAACGTGTAAAAATAATCAAAAACATTTTTTTGTATAATTAAAAAAACAAACATTTTATAAGATAGGTTATAGCATAAAAAACTTATGAATGACATCTACAATGAACAATACTGTTTCCAATAATTTAAGGTTAACTTTTTATAAGATATTTATTTTTATATATTTTTTTAATGAGATACACGAAAGGAAAAGAGAAAAAACAAAGAAAAACAAACAAGAAAATAATTATAAGATAATAAATTAAAAAAGAAAAAAAAGTTTGCATCATTCGAATGAAAGATACAAACCTGATTATGTGATTGAAGAGTGATCATTTCAAATTACGTTTCTTCTTCAGTAGATGAAATAATAATATACACTACAATTTGTATACTTTACGTAAACGATTAAAAAAAACAGATTAATTATAATGAAATATTAATTTAATTGGTAAATGATAATAGACGTGTATAAAATCGTGCTATGTCAAGTGAACTGAAAAAGATCATGGCTTCATCTGATGATTGGAGGACAACGGAAATGATCTATAGGTTAAATTTCCGTGCAATTTCGAAATAAACTTTTTTAAATGATCGATTATGCACTTTTATTATTATTGCGTATAATTATTCTGTGAATTTGATTTATTAACTTTTCGATGTTAAAACGACGGAAAAGAGGTTGATGGTGAGGGGGTGAGAAACGTCAGACGAAGTTAACAATTTCTCGATCGAGATTTCTCGATAGTTGAAAACAACGATAAATCGCAATACACCCGCGTTTCTCTCTCTTTTTCTCTCTCTCTCTCTCTCTCGTTTTTTTTAACTTTTATTATGTTGTGCGTATAAACATTATTATATAAATAAAACTATTTGTTTCTCTCTCTCTAATTATAAATATTCAATTCTATATTCTATTTTTATTTATATACTACGATATACTACTACATTTGAATTTTCGGTGATTCGTCCATTTAAAATTATGCGCCAAAATTTAACCAATAATATTTTAATGTTTGAATTTTAAATATTTCGCGCGTTTTGATTAATTATTAAAATAATGATTAATTATTAATTATATTTATAAGAAATATTCGTATCAATATGTGTAAAGCCTTAAAATATAATATATAAAATATAAAAGGAACGAAAGAAATATTAAAATTAAATTAGGAATTTGAAACTAGTTCTTTTATATCCTATGCTAGTTTGTCGATTATCCACCAGGTTTCATTACACGCGTGATGAGGTTAACGTGACATAACGTTGGATGTTTTGGACGCGTTTATGTTATTTTTTAATACTTATCGTGTTATTAATTGTTTAATTAATTATAATTATGCAACATTATTTATTTATCAATAGTATATATAGTTTTTTACATTCCTATAATTTAGATTTATAGTTGATATATAATTAGTGGTTAGAAACATTTAATCCTACATTAAAAAAATGGAATTGCTTTATACTGTTAATAGGAAAGCATTATCTAAATCATTCTCTAATCAAGAAAGGTATGTTTCATCGATTTAAATTATCAATTATTTAATAATTATATCTATTCATAAACATTTTTATGACATTTTAATTTGATTTTAATTTTTAGTCTTTACAATGGACAATCATTGTGTACATTGTCTTGTCGTAATATCGCTGCATTTACGACAGTTACAGAATTAGATGATAACAATGGTAAAACATGGGGTTCTCATGTTTACGTTGTTGATTTAAATATGCCTTGGCACGTTCACAAGTAAGTTGGATAAAAATCAAAATGCATTCCATGATAAATATTACATTGTATATTATTCGCTCTCTTTTTAGAGTGTTGTCCAGTAAGCATTCAATTACAGCATTAGAATGGGACTTACCAGGTGACAAACTTGTGGTTGCTAATTCAATTGGAAACGTTCAATTGTGGACGTTCAAAGACCACGTTCTCAATGATTGGACGCTAATAGGTTGTACTTGTTTTGTTGGCGAACACATATTAGGCGCAGCTTGGTTTCACAATGGGAAAAAGGTTTGAGGCGTAATGAATAATATAAATTATCAAGAATATAATCCCATGTGCGTTTATTATATTTTACAATCTTTTTTATAATTTTTGTAGACTGGTTTAGTAGCTGAAAAAAGAGATAGTTTTCATTACAGCGAAAAGTTCAGTCATTTACCCTTCGCTCCTTCTGTAAGACAATTTGGAGGCAGAGCAGCTGAAGGTGTATTAGTAGTTTCGACAACAGGAATGGTCGGCGCTGTAATGATTACAAAAGACTTTCAAAATCCTATATGTTCATCTACCGAAAGCTTAGGCAGTACTCGGCATAGAATAACATCCGTTGATCTTTGTTATGGGAAAAGTATATATATTTATTAATATCTTTTTCTAATACAATATTAAATTATTTAGATAATTTTACAATTTATAAAAAACTGTTTATTCTTACAGATGGACATTTTTTGGTAGCTGTTAGCAGTGGTAGTATTTGTTTACCAATTAGATGTTACAGAGTATTAGTACGCAAAACCGATGAGAAATGTACAATTACGTCGCAGGCATTACCAAGCTTTTTTTTACAAGATGGAGCACCTAAAGATAATACTTGTAAGTTAAATCTTTTGATTAATCTGTATATGAATTAATAATATGTTATATTATAATATAAATAATAATTATAAATTAATTAAATATAATTATAATATAAATAATAATTATAAATTAATTAAATATAATTATAATATAAATAATATTATACTTTTAGGTACGAATGTTACGCATCTTAAGTTTGTTGTAAGAGAAGATGCAGATTCTTTAGTAGTTGCAGCAAATAGTGAAAATGGTGGTTTCGTAGAAGTATGGGAATTAAGAGAAAAGTCACAACCAGTTCATAAGTTATTTCAGCCAAAGACTTTGGAACCATTTAAAACGGTGGTACGTAAATGTATACATTTATCCCAATGATTATAGTTATATAAAGAAAAATAACAAAAATTAAAATATGAAATATTTTATATAGGTTTGGCAACATCAGTCACAATATCGTTGTCAATCACCGGTTACAGCAATAACTACTACCAAATTGCCCATCGTTACAACTTTACCTCCACCGAGTTATGTTATAGTTGCATTAGCAGATTCTTCAATTCATTGTTTCAATCGTGATTGTTTGAAGGAAGTATCATATTCATCGTTAAATATGGCATGGAGACAAGATGAACCTAGTAATAAATATTTCAAAAGTTCAACATCCTTAGCTCACATGGATATTTCATGGCTTGGATGTGTACTCTTAGCATGCGATACTTATGGGAGTTTATATTTATATAAACTTTTACCTGAGGGAGGTATGTTTTCATAATATTCTTTGTTTAAAAATTCATTTTTACAAATATATTATATGATTATAATTTTTATTGTAATATTTATGCTTATAGGACCATCATTAACAATCACTTATGCTTGTACATTATTGGAATATTGTTTAGTTACTGGTTTAGATTGGTTGGATGTACTTTTGTGTTTAAGAGGCTCAGTGATAGAAACATTGTGCGAACGATTAGATGTTTCTTATACGAGACAAACACAACCCATACAACAGTACCTTTATGTGCAATTTCTTTCTATTAAAACATCCTTGTATAGGTATATTATATATATATATATTAAATTATAAAATATATCAATTCAACATATAGTATGACAGAAAAAAACAAATTAATTCTATTAATATTTATCTATAGAATGATAGTATCCGGTCAAAACAAAGCTGCTGATTTATCTTCTTTACTTATGGTACATTCGGTGGCAACAGCTTTCAAATCATTGTTAAGACCATCGGATTTAATATCACATGATAAGGGACCCGCTGAAAGTTTGGCTGCAGTAATTACAGAACCCATTAGCGACGTAGATAAAGTATATTTTCTTATTGCGTTATAAATTTTATGACTTTTTAATGAATAAAATAATATATTCTACTGTTTTATAGGTACTTCTACATCTTGATCCAAAAGAATTTACGGTTGAACCAAGCACCTTGCAATCTTTACAACAATTAATTCAATGGGTTGCAGATTTAGCGTTAAATCTTTTAGCTCGACTTCCTGAACAACGAATGCAAATGAAAAGTGGCGGTGTTAGTATATTTATCTTACTTATCTTTGTTATTTATTTAAACAATTTTTTTCATTTCTACGTAGTACAATCTTTTTTGTTATATTTTATTTTTAATACAGTACGAATTACTCAAAGATCATAAGGCACTTAACACAATAAGAGAATTATTGGTCATCATAAGGATTTGGGGTCTTCTTCGACCATTGTGTTTGCCAGTTTTTCTACGCAGTGCTGATAATCTCGATGTCTTGGCATTGTTATTTCGATTATTGTCCAAACTTGTACAACCTAATGGTGAAACGCAACAACAAATAGATGACGGTTTGATAGGTAAGTTTTATTTCATATAAATGATTTTAATCATATGAAGAAATCGTATTAGATATTCTGCTTATCTAGTTATAATTAAGAAAATATTTTATATATATATATATAAGTTGCTTCACTATTTTTTATCAAATATACATTAGCCCGTAGGAAGTAAGATAAAGATACCACTTCCTATCTCATTATATATAAACTAAAGGAAAGTTTCTTGATTCAGTGCATATAAATTTAAGCGATCGTTCGACACGTATAAATATTAACTAAAAAAAATTGTCATATATAATTGTTAATAAAACAGTGTAGTTTATTCGCGAGTTAGTAATTAAATTTTTATATACGTAGATAATTGCGTTATAAAGAAAGTGTATCCGATGAACAACAAACTGGCTTTCAAACACAAAAATTCAATGGCATTAAATGAACATAAAATGATATCGAGAGAAAACGAAAGATCTACAAGTGTTCGATTATGTTCAAGATCACTTGGAATGTCATTTTTTTACATAATTATGTGTTGCACATTTATAGGATTTTGGTTTATCATGTGCCCATTGATATTTGCGTTGTGTAACTCATCTTCCGTACTATATCATTGGCCTAAATACTGGCCTGTTCTATTTTGGATAGTAGCGTTAATTGTTTGGATTTTGATTACATCATTTTTCATGTATATTTGGAAATATATAAAAAATAAATACTATGGCAATATAAAGAGAAGATCGTACGGTTCGGATGAAACAGATAGTCATAAACATTTAATAAGTAAAAATATTCGATCAATGGTAGATGTGGATAAAAATAATGATAAAACAATTATTGATATTAATTCATCGTTAGTAGATAAAAAAGATCTTGATAAGAAAAATGTTAACGATTCCAAAGTAATCGGTGGTGTTATTAGAAAAAATTCTAAAAGAAAAAGTGATCTTCCACCTTTGGTAATTCACAGAAGGTCAAGAAACAACACAGATAATACAAGTCCAAATACTATAGAACAAAATGATGATAACGAATTAACAATGGACAATATAGGAGAGACTGACGTTGATAAAAATTCTATAAAAGATTATTTGAAATTAGTTACTGTTACACCATTCGAAGAAGATAAAAATAACGTATCATCACCAAAATCACCAAAATCACCAAAATCACCAATGTCTCCGAGAGATTTATTTTTTATTGATTTGATAAGAGAGGCAGAGAAAGCTGAGAAAAATAAAGAAAATAATGAAGAAAAGGATTTAAGCAAGGATCATTCAAGATTTTTCCCAGAAAATTTTATACCATCTACGATTGATCATTCTGTTAACAGTAAACCAAATAATACTGATGATGAGAAAGATAATAAAAAAGATGATAAAGATAATAAAAAATCAGTTCAGAATGAACAGAAATATTTTATTGCCGAAATAGGAAGTCCGAAATGTGAAATAACTGAAGTATTTATAGAACTTGATGAATCTGATAGCAAAAAAAAAAGTTTAGATGTTTGTACAGTTAAAATGAATGAAAATAACTCGGGACCACCCGTATTAGAAATTAAATCTATCGAGAAGGATGATGCGTAAAAGATAATAGAAATATGTCAAATTTAGATTAAGAATTATTTTTAGTTTTATATTTTTTTTATATATATATAAATGATATTAAATTTATTAGAATTATTTAGAAAATATAATAAGCTTAAAAATAATACAAAAAGAAAGTATTACAAATATATATAGTGATTACAAAGAAGTGATATATTTATCGATAATTTTGGATTGTAAATAAGTAAATAATATATTTATTTAATAGATATAAAATAAGTTAAAATTAACAGAAGTATGTCAATGGTTTATTTGATTTCAGATGATTGTTGTTTGTTACCAAATCAAATAATGATACCTCAGCTACATCAAGGCAGTAGTATTACTGCTTTAACATCGCCAGCAGTTTTTTACCAAAGTCTTCCTTTGCAAGTAATTAAAAAACTTTTCTTCTTTTATTTATATACAATATATATAAGTTTATAATTATATATATATGAAAGTGGTCTAATTTTGTAAGTCATCTGTTGGTTTCAAGATACTTATAGATATTGAATACTAAATGAATATGAAATAACAAGTACTATTTAACAATTATATATAACGTTAAAATTATATTGAATTAAGTTAATTTAAAATAATTTGACGTGAAATTATTGATAAACTCATTTTTTTTCTTTCTTAATTTTGACTTAGACTACTTTCATAATTATGAGCACGTTATATATTTTTGTATAAATATTAAAATAATTCTATTATGTTGGGGTGTGTGTGAATTTAGTTAGAGTATGGCACAGAACCTGAACAATTGCTATATACACCTGAATTAAATCCTGTGGAGGGGTGTATGCATAGCGGACAAGTAGTAGACACCATTCGACATTTATATCTTGGAAAACAACCGCTTCTTGTTAAACAGTGTACAAGGTATTTTGTAATAAGTTGCACACACATATGCAATTTGAATATGTATATAATATAAAAGTATATATATATTTTTAGATGTGGTGGTAAAGTTCAAGTTCAAAATATGACAAGAACAGCTGCCATCAGAGCATGGGATCAAAGGTGGACACGTGCTTGCAGATGTGGAGGATTTTGGAGAATTCACAAAACTTGTGTGTAGATATTTATAAGAATTATTAAATAGTTTTTAAAAAAAATCTTTTTCTTGTAATATAGTAGTTGCATTAAGGTTTTCTATTGTATATTCCATTTCAAAATTAGAATACATTTTTATATTTTAATTGTTACGTCAAAAAAAAAAAAGAATACATCAACATATATATACACAGTTTTAATTATAATTCTTATAAATGATATATATATATATAGAAAATTTTAGAAATATTATTTACTATATGATTTTTAATTGAGCAATTTCTATGTTGATTTTATTTTCTCTTTTTTACAAATACAATATATAAATACAACAAAATGCATAAATTTTCGTATTTTTCAGTATAGGCTGACCATGGCACAAATATATGATTAAATTAAAATGAAACAAATAAAATACGCATATACAGATGTAAGTTATAGTTTTATTTTTGTCATTATTACGAACAATTGTTTCTTTCACAAATAGTAAGATAGAATTCTTGAAAATATATTTCAAAGCAATTTAATATTATTGAGAATATGTGAATAAGAAAGGTTTATACCTTGGTATTAGGTTTATATATCTCAGTAGGATATCTTATACAATATTTTAAACAATATGTAGGAAATTAAATAAAAAATATAATACATGAAACGTTTTTCTCGTATCAACGTAAAGTAAATTGTTGTAATATGCAATTTTTTAAATTGAATATTTAAATTGAATATTTAACATTTATTATCTGTACGTAGGTAGCCATGGTCAATTATTATTTTAGAGTACAATTCTTTTGAATTCACTTGTTTCCAACATACTTTATTAATGACTTTCTCCTTTTCTACCAGTTACTCTTTTGAATTCACCCATATTGGTTGTTGAAATTGGTGATCCAAATATAATCAATTGATCGATTCTAGTAGTATCAGTTCCAGCTTGATTATTTTTTATAAAGATTTGAAGATTCTGTACATTTTGGAATTTCACGTAACGCAAGGGAATTGGATTTCCGTCTTCAATATCTTTTGGCAATAATCTGTAAACAAATTTCATACGTATTTATTTATATGAATAAATAATAATATATAATAAATGAAAAATACTTACGTAAGATCTTGGACACTAGTATTGGAGTCTGCCATATCAAAATCTATAGTTCTGGGTTGATTGATAAAAAGTTTCACATATTTTGGGCCCGAATCTGTTGGTGCTTTGATTTTTAAGGAATGTACTTTAACAGCTTGAGTAAAAGTAATAGATAATATTAATTGTTCATCACAATCGCTCTCTAGATATCCATCATCGGTTGTTAAGCATTGAACAAAGTTGTGGTCATCTGATTCATTTAAACATTCGCATTGCGTTTTAGCAATGAATGTATTTAAATCCATCTGCAAAGTAAAGACATTTTACCAAATTATCTATCATCCAAAGGGATTGTATAATAAAAACAAATTAATAATTGACATAATATTATTTGAAATGAAGCTTTTATTATATTATTATTGTGTAATTAGAATAACTTTAATTACACATTGTTAAAAAAACAAAACTTGTACAATAATATGTTATTACTTTAAATTCATTTAATTTATTTTAAATGTTCGTTTAAAGTAAAAATAAAATAAAATCTAAAATATAAAAACAAGATAGATAAAAATAATACGTAGTACTAATAGAATAATATATGGAATGTTTAATATCGAATGTAAGATTCATGGAAGGCTAGAAAAATCATCAACGCTTGCCACTTATCAAAACTATATTTGTTTCGAAAGCCAATAAATGCATTGACAATGAAATGTTAAAATTCACTGAAAGAAAGTTACCGCAACTTTCTTATTGGTTTGGTTGATACTTATTCCAGTATAAAAGAATTGCAGCAAGTAATATCATTCCAAATATATGATAATAGGCATTATCACTACTTCGTACATGTCCGGTAACTGAACTCTCTGATTCTTCGGTATCACCATTTCCATAATATTGTTGTATTTTTGATTCGAGTCCAGCTGGATCTGCTCCTTGGCAGGAACCCAATTTAGTTCGGTTGCGATAGAAAATGAAAGTAGGCATTACACTGACACCTTGGGAAGCTGCAATTTCTGCGCATTTGTCTACGTCTACTTTGAGAAATACGGCGTTAGGATATTTCGTAGAATATTGCTCAAATACCGGTGCGATTCTTTGGCATGGTCCACACCTACGAATAATAACATCAATCTATACACATTTATCATGTTGAAAATATTTGCATATTTTTTTTCTTTTTTTAAATAAATTTCATACTTTCATGATATTTTGATATGTCACATGGGTCGATAAAACTTTAAATGCAACCAATTTTTTAGATTGTTATGTATGTATGTATAGTTATAATTAAGGTATTGTCGTAATTAGTAAAAACAAAAAACAAAAAAAAAATTCTTTTCAATATTTGTAATACGTGGAATTAATGAGGAAAACTATAACCTTTTGAAAACTTACCACGTAGCTGTATAATCTACAACGACCAATTTCGTACCCGCACCAGTCAATTGGCTATAAAATTGACTTTCACTGTTGATTACACGTACAGATCCCATTTTATTTTTTTTTAAATTGTTTTCTATAACATTAAGTATGACGTGAAACACAAAAGAATGGGCTTGAATTATCGAATGACTGGCAGTTTCAGGATCTTCTTATTACACCGATTCTCTGTTAAGGTGGATCCACTAACGCCACTTTATACGTTTTATACTTCAAGAAGAAAGAGTTAAATGCGGTCAAATTAAAAAATATTTAAGTTATCATTCGAGTCATTCCAATGGTAAAACAGAGACAAATCTGTTTTACCGGTTATCGATAATTCGATTTTTATATTATCAAAAGTGGATAATTTTCTACGTTACCGACTAAACAAAACTGACCCGTCGGTATATTATCGACATTACAGAAATAAAATCTTACATATATATATACATACACGTATATATAATTATATGTAATTATACAAACAATTTATAAATCAACAAATTTGATTTGATTTAAATCGTTCCTCAATTATCTTTATTTGCAATCAATCGTGTAAGGAAATTAAATTTTCAGAAAATTTGGTCCCTAAATAAATTTGACACCTTGGGCAACTGTGTACAGTATCTTTAAAGTTGAGAGAATAATACGGCAAAACGCACATACTGTTTGAAATGAATACAAATTTAGCGGAAGGGGGGGTTTATATTGTTACTATACTTACTATAATAATTTATGAATATCTTACCACACTGGTAGTAAAGTAATAGCTATCAAATGTGTCATACAAGTGTTGTAATGTTTTACATTGGTTTCAATGTAATACAAACAATTTGGACACGTTGTTTTCGTCGAATATTTATCAAACTTAGTATGTTCTATAAAATAAATATATATTTTTTTAAAAGATCAGGACGAATTTGAACAAGTGTTTGTACAATAGTTTCTCACCCCACATCGATCGAGATTTTTTACTGCGATATTTTTTACTGCGATATTTTTTACTGCGATATTTCGGTTTAGGATAATTCAAAACTCTTTGAAATAATTTCCTAATACTAACTCTTCTTTTTTTTTCCAGTTGAAATTCCATGAACGATAAATCCGCATAAAAGGACATCCTATGGCGACTGAGATTATTCGAGAACACATCTGGAAAATGTAAAAATGTAAAAATCAATGAATCATCATGATTAATCATCATAAATTCTGATAACAATTCGATTCGACAAATTCTCAACTTTTAGTTTTAAACTAATTTTAAAACTAGTGGTAATTATTTTTTACAAAGTCAAATGTTGTTAAAAAACACTTTGCATTTGTTACATTTCATTTGATTTCTACAATTTCAGGAAAACCTCATTGTATTGTTTACCACGTTAACTGCACTGAGAGAAAGCGAAGCTTAAGGCAACATTGGGCCCCCGTGTGTTTAGAAAACGATGTGAATATGTTATACACTCGAGTAATGTTCACATGGTAAAGTCAGTATCATGTTGTTTATCTTCAAAAGCTAAACTTTGTCGGTTTCCTTGTCTATTAATTCATAATTATTCTCTTTCTCTCTTTCTCCTTAACTTCTTTTCTTCATTCTTTATTATTAACAATGATTTCGATGTGAAACGTTGTTTTACTCACGTAAAACTCGACGTTCAGATGTAGATGGGATTTCATTTTCTTCCATTATCTTCTTTTTTGTTGTTGTTGTTGTTGTTGTTTAAGAAATTTTTTACTCGACAAAAGTTACGGAGGAGAATTTAACCTCGTTGACAACAAAAGAAATATGATAGAAAAGTTAGGAACAAAAAAGTAACCTAAAAACAAAAAAAAAGAAAAACGAAGAAAGGGTCTCCTTGTTCCGCTTCTTTTTTACAGCTGATTAAAAAAGAGAGAAAAAAAGAGAGAGAGAAAGAGACAAGACAAGACAAGAATAGAAATTGATTGATTGATTGATTGGTTTGTTTCAGTTTTTGTTAGACAACTAAACAATTAATTTTTCTTTAAAATTCCTTGACATTGTTCTTGCAAAGATAAAAAAGAAAAAAAACAAAGAACAGAAAATAAAAGAAAAATGTAGGAAGAGAGCACCCCTGCCACCCCCACTACCCCCACCACTACTACCACCACCAATAGAGGATGAGAGCGATTAACGAAACTCATGAAACACGGAAACTGTAGCGAACTATACTAGTTGGAGTAGATATCGAGTAGATATGTACGTGGATGGTGATGGGGTTAAAGGAGCTGAGAGGAAGACGGAGAGACCTGAAGATGTGAAGAGAAGAGAGGGGAAGGGAAGAGAAGAGAAGAGAAGGGTAGAGAAGAGAATAGAAGAGAATAGAAGAGAAGAGAAGCATTGTCTGGGGAACGTGAACACTATTTGCTAGCAAAGTAGATTAGGTTGGTATTGATAGAGAAAGAGAGTGTGTGAGAGAGAGAGAGAGAGGGGGGGGGGTGAGAGGAAGAGAAGGAAGTAAAGGTAAAGGTAGGAAGGTAGGAAGGAAGGAAGGAAGGAAGGAAGGATGTGTATAGGTAAATGTGTTAGTGTGTATAGGTGTATGCGTAAAAGAGAAAGAGAGAGAGAGAGAGAGAGAGAGAGAGAGTAGTTGTGTTCAGAACGAGAGAAGGGCCAATATAGAGAGAGAAAGAGGACTGGGAGAGATGGGATATAGCAATAGAGTTTCGCTTACGAGACATATAACCGCGTTAGACGATGCTCTTTGTTGTATCAGTGCGCAATTGCCTTAAGTTCTGATCTTGTCCGATATTGATGTTCGAGAGGCCGGGGCAACCCCGATGGGCTACTAAGAGTTCTATTCTCTCCTTCCTATCGTTTCTCGATCGAGTCCAACCACTTTAGGATCTTCGGGAACCCCGTTTCCCTTCACTCTCTTTCTTTCTTTCTTTCTTTCTTTCTTTTTTTTTACCTTTAATTCTGTTTAACCTTTACCTATTTTTTTCTTTTTTTTTTCGTATCTTTTTCTTTTTTTTTTTCCCCCTCACATATATATATATACCTTCTTCTTTTTCTTTTACTTTTTTTTATCATCCAATGAAATTCTTTCCTGAAAATTCAATTGGACTTTGACGAGATTTTCGGATATACGGAGAGGGTTTTACGAAATAAAATAATGGAAAAGTAAGAAAAATGATCGAGTATTTATGTTACCCGTTGATCTAATTAATCTGTGGATTAATTTATTTCATTTGATTTGATTCGTTGACAAGCGGAGCCGTATTTTATTTAGGTATTACTATGCACATTAACGGTTTCCGTATCGTTAAAGTATCGTTAAAGAAAATGTTCTCGCTGTCTTGAAATATCTTTACGTTTAACTGCAATCAAATAATTTCTTGCTAAACTGTGCAAGGTTTGAGAAAATGTTAATGCGAATTTAATTGTAACGCAAATAGGTGTACTTGTCAAAATCAATTGCTACGTAATTCAAAGTGTCGCAAATCTTTACATTTACGTATAATAAATAAGCATAATTATATCATACGTTTTGCAAATTGATTTACTTCATCGTAATAATATTTGAAACCGTTTGATTCTATTATTGTCTTTTTTTTTCTTTTAATTTTTGTTAATTTTTTAAATTTGATTCTTTAGATATCGACAAATAAATAAATAAATAAATAAATAAATAAATAAATAAATAAATAAATAAATAAATAAATAAATAAATAACATTGTGTTAATTTAAGCGTAAAGAAACGTTGCTTTTGTTACCATCAAAGATTTGATTTTTACTTTAACTAGTGCCTGGTAGGAAATGTGCAGATTTCTCAAATGAAACAATTTTCGATACTTTAACGGATAATCCTAGTTAATTTGCATATTACCTAGATAATCTGCGGAATAACTGATTTCTGCACTTTAGTAATAGCATATATATATATATATACATAAAGAGAAAGAGAAGAAGAAAATGGTTGAACATCGGATATACGGATAATACGAATCCCGTTGCAATGACATTTAATTAAACTTACTATTATATCTTAAATATTCCGATTTAGTTTCCAGGATTAACTTTTCAAATCCAACAATAAGATAAATTTAACTATCGGGGATAAAAAGTTAAGAAGTATGAATTTAAAAAAAAGAAATAAAAAATAAAAGAAGAACAAACAAAACAGAATATAAAACAAGAGAGAGAGAGAGAGAGAGAGAGAGAGAGAAGAATGACTTTGAAAAAAGTATACGCGAAAGTGTACACAAGGATGAGTCACGTAACTCGTTAAAAATAAATCTTCAAAAAATATATGAAAAAAAAAAACAAAAAGAAAAATAAAATTCATAAAAATCAAATATACGTTATCTGTAAAATCATTATTTTCATAGAAAAATATCGCCATTAATATTGGATTTTTTTTTTTTGGTAATAAAAAATTGTTAATATTATCGACGTAACGAATCACCCCATTTTGGTTTATTCTGTCTACATGTATATATAATATATATATATATATATATATATAAGTACATAAAGTAATATTGGAAGGATATCTTCCCCTTCGAATTTCGTTCGTTAATCTATATGCATTCGTAGTGCAAAGGTAAGCTCCTTCTATTGGTGATCAATGATGTTACAAAGCGACCTAGTTCGATCATCCCTTTGACTATTATTCCAAGAATAGGTGGGGAAGGTGAGTAAACCTGTTGGTTACGATCTTAACTCTCTCGAACAACTTACATTAGTCGTGAAAGTTAGGTTAGGTTAGGTTAACACGATCGATCGAACTGCGTGTTAATTTTTTCGTCCAATCTTTTTGTACAATATTCAAAGAGCTATTTTCTTTCTATCCGTGATATACTTTCCTCAATAATATCTTTGTAAGTTCAAAGTGTTTCGAAAATAAATCTTCAAATGAGAAGAATTCGTGCGTTAAAAGATACAATGAAATATATGAGCCGTTTATTTTGAAAGTGGCCTAACTCCGTATAATCTTAAATTGAGATATTTAAAGGTTTGCGTTTCAATGCAATTAAAAATATACGTAAAGAATAACAATGAGTTATGTTGCTTAAGCGTATCTAAAGGTGTTCAATTTACAGTTGCTATTAAAATAATGGCAATTATTAAGTGAATAATATGCGTTTTCTTACCAAGAATGGAGTTAGGCCACTTTCAAAATTAACAATCAGATTCGTTATAAAATTTGAAGGAACCGAAGTCCGTTCAACATAATTTAAGATGCTTCAAATTGCGAAAAAACAATACTTATTTTATTTTACATATCTTTATAACACTTTGAAAACATAAATTATGCGATTGAAAATATTTTTTACAAACATAAATTACAAAACAATTTTCTACTCATCTACATTTTGCGTATGTGAAAGGGATTTAAAGAAATCATGATGTTCCGGTGGTATATATCGTAATAAGTCAATTATGTCCTTGAATTTTGCGGTTGTAATTTGTCTTATATTTTTATACAGTGGTGTCAATACAATATTTTCGAACTTTCTTGGTCTACCCCGACGTGGTATTAAATTCAGGACTTTCAAATTTTCGTTCTCATTCATTGATGTCTTATAGAAAATCTTATTCATTTTTGACAAAACGCATCCAACATATTTTTAACCAGTTTATTGGTTCTCCGTTAGAATTCTTGACCCTTTTAAAAATTGCGTCTTCTAATAATTTTGTTAATACAAAATCTTCTTGTCTCATTTCATGTACAATAAAGTTATTACCTTTCCGACACTTTTTGATAATATTGTAATACTCTCGGGGGACAAACAGTAAATTATTTGTTTTTAATGCCATTTCTACCACACCAAAATCTCTACTCCTAATGGAGTTAGGCCACTTTCAAAATAAACGATTCAGTGATTCAACTAACTCTGAAAACTTATGTGTCCAGAATTACCGTATTTACTCGGAATATAAAAAATCTTAAATGCTTCATTGATAGATAATTTGAAGCTGTACATGTTACCGTGGGTAACCGGAGAAAATGAAAAATGGAGTTAGGCCACTTTCAAAATAAACGGCTCATATATATGTTACCGTTAAAGCCGGAAATCCGCCATTGTTAGCAGTTCCTAGGCATTGTCAACAATGCAAAGCGCCTTTTAATAAAGTTGGAAACACAAGAATTCTTACAGCTTTTGATATATATATATAAAATCGTGTAAAAACAGAATTAGGTGTATATGTTACACTGTGTATAAATTGATCTATTAATTAATTATAAATAAAAAGTTTATACTAAATTAATTAAGAATTATATACCTAATATCTCATTTAAAAAAGATTTAATTTATATCATTTTCAAAATATATAAACGTATATATATATATATATGTCATTGTAGATTCGAATCTGAGAAGCGAGAATGGGAGACGAGTTTTCGTCGATTTTGGAATAATCAGGTGCGTCCGCGTAGACGGTTTCGAAGTTTCTATTAAAATAGGAATAACTCTCGAGTAGAAAAGAGAGAGAGAGAGAGAGAGAGAAAAGCATAGACGGTTTCTCTGGACGTTATGTTTCGTCTCAAGCCATCGAAACGAGAATTTTGGTGTACTCATCTACGGATATAGCGTACAACGCGATAATTATTCGTACTTGAAATAGAATTAGGATGGTAGAATCTCGACTATTCGTAGCCGTGTGTTACGTTGACTTTAACATTCTCTGCGAATTACGGGTCTCGAATGTCACTGTACTGTGAGGGAAAGAGATGAGAAGAGAAGAGAGAGAGGGTCGGAAAGAGGGGGAAAGGAAGAGAGAGAGAGAGAGATGGGAAACGATGCACTTTAATGCTCTCGAGTTTAGAACGTATCACAATGTTTCGTCGAGAAGTTCGAAACATTAAACTGTTTCTACGTATAGTTATACGTGTATATTATAATTACGGTTGTTACCTTTTTTATTTATTTTTTTCCCATTTATTTTTTGATCGTTACTCTCGAGCGAGTGAGTACAGTTTTTAAAACGTATAAATATATCCTTTAAATGTATGCTAAATAAGTCCGTGGGTCTTTGATAGCTCAATGGGTAGAGTAGTTGTTTGGTAATCAAAAGATCGTGGGTTCGAATCCCGCCGGTCTCCCAATAATATAACCAGTTTTTTAGTGATTCAGTTTTTTCACGAATCTTACATTGATTCCAATAATGTTGGGTTTTTCAAGATAACAAAAAAATATCGTTCTCATATAAAAACACTTTCCACGATAAGAATATTATAATAATACTTTTTCCAATAATAGTGATACACATTCTCATTAAATGGTTGATTGATTATTCATTTCTGTAACAATTGCAGTTTTTTTAATACTCTCCAAATAATTATGATACTTTTTCTTAAATTTACTGAATCACTCAGAATTCTCGTGGAGAGTGAAAAATTGAGGTTTCCTTTCAAAAAATAAGGCATTACGGAAGGAGAGGAAAAATGGGGTCCGATGGGGGGGGTCTCCTGGAACGTGTTTCCCATTTTTGACCTGCCCTTGTTCAGTCGGTCCGAGTTGCATTCATTTCCAATTTTCTGACACAGTCCTCGTTATTCTAAAATTAAACACCCCAAGGTCACTCACAACATTCAGAACCTATTCATCGATACAGATTTAACGGACACACCACTCTAGTCGCATTCGATTACGAAATGAAAGGGTTTCTTTTTAATTATGTTTGCTATTTATTGGATCAGAGTATTTTTATACTTTTCTTATTGATTAGTTTTTCAAATAAATAATTAATATTTATATTAATGTATCATGTTATATTTGATATTAATGCATTTCCGTTAAATATTATAAATACTGATAAATTATTTATAAGAAAATAAAATATTCATATATTATACTGATAATTTATTTTACAAAATAATTTAAAATATTTAAAATAAAACAGATAAATAAAAATATATATTATTATATATTATTATTATTATTATTATTAGTATTATTATTATTATTATTATTTATGGATATTGTAAAACTTATTACGTAGTAACGATAAGTGTATCAATAATTTCTCTTTATCGGGAACGTGGTAATGAAAATTCTAATGCGAGATAGTCTTTCTTGCCATATTTCAGAAATGCATGTATTCATTTTCCAACTTTCAACCGACGGTTTTACGCGGTGAGAGAACTTGTGCTGCACGAAAGAAAGAATGAGAGAGAGAGAGAGAGAGAGAAAGAGAGAGGAGAGAGGAGCAGGGGGTGGGGGAAGAGAGAGAAAGGAGAACCGCGTGCGTGGAAAGCGAGATTGAATTTTTCACCGTTTCTCTGTTGGAGAGGAAAAGGGAAAAAAGAAAAGAAAAAAAAAAAAAAAACGGAAAAAAAGAAGTAAAAGGGAAAAAGGGAAAAAAATAAAAAAGCTTTTCTTTCTTTCTCATTCGTTCACGAAACGTAGAAAAGATAATTGCATACCGTCGTCGAATAACGAAAGTGTGAACAACACTTCTCTCTCGTCTTTGTTTCGTATCATTTGGAATAATAAAAAAAGAAAAAGAAAAAAAAAAGAAAAGGATATACTTTTATGCGTATAAATGTAAAATATATATATATATATTCATGGAAACTGATTATCTGTTCTTACATAATCTTGTGTCCCATTATTTTGATTTTTTTAATTTGATCATACAGAAAATGAAGAAGCATTTCTCGCTTTAGATTTAAGAAAAAGATTCGAATAATAATACGAAGTAGAGAATGGGTAGACGTATTTTCAATACGTTTCAAAAAAAGTTTCATCTTATTAATCTGAATAACTTTTGCGATGAAAAATATATATATATATATATATTTTTCCTGATAACGTACGAATGAAAAGAGTTACGAGTCGTTAAAAACTGTAGGACTTGAGAAAAACGCGAAGACGGTTATCCACTTATAGGAAATGAAAAAAGGAAAAAAAGAAGGAAAGAAAGAAAGAAAGTAAAATAAAAATAAAAAGAAATAGAGAAAAGGATTAAAAATAAAAAAATATGATATCAGATGTCGCGAACGTTAATAATAAACATAACCGTATAAATGATTCTTTGTGTCAATCGTGTCTGTGAATGAAGCAGACGGAATACACTATGATGATTTCCATTTCCATTTTCCATCGGAACGTTATTCATTGAGGGATAAATTTTTGTCGAGGATTTTCCTCGCTAAGGGCCAAGCAAGCTAGCTAGCTAGCTAGCTAGCTAGTGCTCTCGTTTTATAAAAAAGAATCGGCAAGGGTCTTCTTCCTACCGTGAGCAAAACGAAAAGGCTTCGACGTTAATTCACGGGAAATGTCGGGGTAGGAAAGATTGGAAGGCAAATCGAAAAAATAATCCTCTTACTCGCACGATTATTTAAAAAAATTGTGGTAACGTCGAGAACGGCTGAGAGCTACTACTACGCGAAATCTCAAAGCCTTTCTACCTTTTTCTTTCTTTCTTTCTTTCTTTTTTTCTTTTCTGTTTTCTGTTTTCTTTTTTCTTTTTTCTTTTTTTTTTTATTTTTTATTTTTTTTTTATTTCTCTTTCTTTCCTTCCTTCTTTCTCTCTTCGGTATTTTTTAACATGAGTGTATACAGGGTGAGTCAGAATTAATCGGACACCTGAATATTCATCTATTGTATGTTGAATTTAAAGTTATCAATTATGTCTACAGATCATAATCAATATGGTTACGTTCATCAATTAAGTCGCGTTTTTTAATGTTACTTTTTTTTTCTTAAATATAATTGCATTATTGTTTTTTCTTATAAATTATTGTAATCGACACTTTGGATTAGTTCAACGGTGTACGCGTGTTCAGAGATTCCTTCAACACCGAGTACTCCTCCTCCTCCTCCTCCTCCTCCTCCTCCTATCGTAATTTTGAATAAGCTGGAACGAGAAAACAAAGCAAAGGGATTAAATGAAATAAAATAAAAGGCGTGATTGAGCCCAACAGAAACAGGAAATCATTATTAACTCATCGGGGTTTACAGCATAAAAAAACAAATTTCTGATTCGATATAAACGGATAGAAAATAAAGAAGATGCATTAAAAATGGCGGATACGGGGATCTCGTTTACGTATCGATTCGATTATCGATCGAGTCGTGGTTCGTTCGGAAAAATTCTATAAACGCGGGGCCAATTATATTGTCACGGGTTTATACATTCGTTCCTTTTCTTTTTAATCATTGTTTCCCTCGGGTGAATTACATAAACACGAGAAGAGTCTATTCTCAACTCGTTGATTTGAATAATAATGAGTATAATACAATACTTATATTTCATGGGTTCGTTTCGTTATTTAAAAAACAAAAAAATGTTGGTGACTTAAAAAACACTTAAACATGGATGTTACGATGATCACGCGAGTCCCTTAAAATCATTTTGATTCCGACGTAGACATACTTCGTAACTTTAAATCCAACAAAGATATTTAGGTGTCTGATTTATTCTGACTCACCCTATATAAACATATGCAACTTCCATACATATACCCACATAGGAAGAGCGTAAACGAGACCTAGCCTGCAGCAATGCAGGAGGGAGAGAGAAAGGGAAAGGAGCGAGTGACCGACCCGTTGCTAAACAAACATGAACAAACCACGTTGTTTTACGTGCCATCGGCGATTCGCGGTTGAAACGCACTAGCTTACATCTACACGCATTTCCCTTTCTCTCTCTCTCTCTCTCTCTTTCTCTTTCTCTTGCTTGCCACGCCTGTAATTTAGTAATGAATACGTACGTGAAGTGGTACCTGCTGATATGTAGGTACGTAACATCTGGCGGCCTATGAAACGCAGGGTCGAGCAGTCTGCAGTTGAACGTTACGACCAGCAAGAGTTATGAGCCTCGACTCAATCTCCGGGTGCTTTCCAACCTTCCCAGGCCGTTCCCATCTCTAAACCTCCCTCTGTTTCACCCTTTTCATATAATTGCGATATAATAAAATATCATATACTTTCTGTGTGAAACTTTGGATGTATATTTATGTAAGATATTTTTTGTAACTCTTAGGTTGAAGATAAGGTAATAGCCCCCTCGGTTGGCCAGGCCCCCTCTATTGGCCACTTTATGCCACAACAGTGATTATAAATTATATGCTGATGTGCACATGGTGACAGTTTAAAAAAAAAAAAATTCTAATTTTAAAATATCATTGAAAGTAATTCGGATTATTTTAAAAATATATTTAAAAACGAAAAAAGATAAAGTTGTGCAAGACTTCTGTTTTTGGATGGTTTCTTGTTAAGTAAGGTAAGGATACTGTGATTTTTATTAACCTATATATTTCATTTTTGACAATAGCAACCAAAATATTTTTTTTCTGCAATTAACATAGCTTAAAATTATTATAGAAATTGAAAATTAAGTGATTTTTAATTATTCTCCATTAAAAATATGGTGGCCAAGCATGGAGACAGTATTATTGCCTCTGTTTTTATCATTAGCCAACTTATGGCTATTCGCTTTGAGGTTATATATATTTGTACATAAAGTATTCAACTAGTTTTTTTAATGCTAATGAGTAATTAATTTCTTTGTACACGAGTTTTGAATTATTCAATTTTGATTTATTTAATAAATTAGTTATTAATTAATTATTTATTTTAAATAGGAAACATGGCCAAATGAGGGGACATGCGTGGCCCAAAGAGGGAGAAAGTTGGCTAAAAATAGGGACATTGCAAATCTATGTTTTTTTTAATTTATTATTAAAATATTTATGAATAATTTGTCTTTTCTTTATTTTTATTCAAAGCTGAAAGTTCAAGCTTACAAGTTAAACCATTAGTTTAGATGTAAGTTATTTTATTGAATGAATATAATTTTTCTAAAAAAGAAAACGGCTTAACTGGCCAATCGAGGGGGCTTTTACCTTATTGGTTAGAAAAATCGGATCGTTTGTTTTGATAAAAATCGTACGCGACGTTAGCGCCGCCTAGCTTCCGCAACATTTCGGTACTTTTCATATATTTGCGATATAATTAAATATCTCTAGGTAGCGGGTAGATACTCAACTATGAACCCGATAGTTGACAAATCTACTTCAGGGACGCGCCCCTGCCTACGCGAGCCTTGGTTTATCTCCCAAGACCATACGGGTGAAACCATTGTCCTATTCCTGACTCTCCTTTCAAACCCACAAATTCTCCTTTCTTAATATCCTATCATTTTATACTCGCCAACCCGTGAGGCCAGCGTGCCGAGTTATGGCCAAAAAAAACCCTTAACATGCGTTAAGGGAAGCCTATGCTTCTTATATACTTTACTTATTAATTATAGTATATAATTACTTATATACTATACTTTCTGTGTAAAACTTTGTAAATATTAAACATAAATATATAAATTTTAAAAACTTTGTAAATATTAAACATAAATATATAATAAATTTGTAAAATTATTAAACAAATTTATGTAAGATATTTTTTTGTAACTCTTAGGTTGAAGATATAGGTTAGGAAAATCGGATTGTTTGTTTTGATAAGAATCCTACACGACGCTAGCGCCACCTAGCTTCCGCAACATTTCGGTACTTTTCATATATTTGCGTTATGAGAATAATGATATAATAAAAAATAAGTATTATTTTTTTTTGATCGTTGAGATTAATTACGTGCAATTTTTTTTTGGGAACTTTTTTATTCTTACGTTTCTTTTAATATTAACCTCATAGTTATTGTTTTACTTCTGTGTTAGAAATGTAAGTATTTTTGAGGTTATCGGTACCAATTTATCAGGATTGAACTTGATTATTTTTGTCTAGTTATTTTATTATAAGATAGAATAAAATACGTGAACAAATGTTTTGGTAATTAGATTTTACAGTTTTTTTGAATATAATGTATACAATATTTATCGGTTAAAAAAATGAATATTATAATATAGAGACGGTGGAAATGAGTCAGAATGTGACACTGTGCAACCAGTCACCAATGTCAGTACGATTTTTGTGTCTATTAATTATTTAAAAATGTGTTGTAAGCACAATAGTTATCAGTAATAATAATCACGATGATAAACCATATCGTAAAGTTTATTTCACAGGGAAACAAAATATATATCATCGTATTATCTTTCGTTTCGAGATATTTGAATGTGTATGACATTTGAACACTAATTAAATGAATACGAAATTTCTTTTTGTAAAAACTTGTACGTATACTGATCACTTTCATAATTATGGTTGCATAAATAAATTTTCTATCTTTTCTTGTTAAGGATCGGGGGAAAAAAAATGATAGCGATACTTATTTTTATTTTCCGTTCGATACTTACTTTGGCAAACGAGATATACGATGTTTGTCAGATTTAAACTAAAATGGTTGAGAATGGTAGGAGTAGGGTTGGGGGAGGGGGAGGGGGAGGGGAGGGGGATGGGGTCTTAACGATGCACGCGTTCGATATCGCTTTGGGAATAAACAAGCACGAGGAGGAATAGAATGAGATGGAAAGAATCGTAACGAAGTAGAGTAAAGGTATCCAACGGAGTTGTTGTTGGAAAAGAGAGAATATCGGCTTATTAAAAAAAAGAAAAAAAAGAAAAAAAAAAGAAAATAAAATTATTCCATTTTGTTTTTTTTTTCTTTCTTTCTCTTTTACGTTCGTTACTTCAGTCGAGATGTCGAGACGTAATGAAATCAAAGCCAAATGTAATAACAACAGTTGCTTTTACCTTTCTTTTTTTTTTTCTTTTTTTTTTTTGAGGTTTTTCTTTTCTCTCTATTTCTTTTTTTTTTTTTTTTATTCCTTTCAGAGGAAAAAACTAGTCATTTATCCTATCACTTCATTGAGAATATCTCCAGATTCGATCTGGGTATATCTTTAGATAATAATTCTCGTTGATTATTGAAAAATCAGTCGATAGTAAATGAGGAGGAGGGGGTGGGAGGTTGGGAAAAAAAATGTTTAACACGAATAATCTTTTATTCTTCTTTTCTTTTCTTTTTATTTTTATTTTTATTTTTTTAATGTGATTTCTCAACAAATCGTCGAACGTAAAATCAATGAACGTAACATCAATGAAAAAGAATTTTATTTTATTTCATTATTACGACTAATACGAAATCTCATTTTAACCTATTATTAGTGTTACAATCGTTTAAATTACGCTCCTGATGCGGGCCCGCAATCCAGTTTCCCATTAATATGCAATCGTAATTACAGGTAAATAGATCATTGTTTTTTAACAAACATTTAATTTCAGGATATTAATCGATTGTGTGTTATTTATTCGATTTAATGTTATGTATTTATTTATCAATAATATATTATTGATTATATTTTAAGATTTATTTTTTCATCGAGTGCATCGATTTCGTTATATTTGATCGTGTAAAGAAAATAAGTAACGTTGTTTTCAACAACAACAACAACAACAATAATAACAAAATAAAACATGTGATTATTATTAGATAGAACGTCGTTTGATTATCATGAATGTTTTATCTTGTGGTGGTATCAAATAACAAAGATTTGCCGTGCTCGTATTACCGCACCCAAAATGGTCTTCTAATCGCAATGTAGTTATTTATAGCAAATTGCAAGATTGAGGATGTTTCTTCTTATTTTTATTTATTTTTTTTTATTTTCTCTACTAACGGTAATAAAAGCATTAATTCGACGAAAATATCCTCGAAAATCGTGGCACTTTTTTGCTCGCATTATTCGTGAGATTTCTGATTAGATCTCGGTTGATAATAGAAAAAAATAATATTTACGTTTAAAAAGTAATCAATTTTCGATGATTAAATTATATTGAATTATTATACAGTACAAGAGATATTATAATGAAATAATATTGTATGCAGCAAGTTCGAAAAATGGCAAATCTGACACACAAATTTGACAAATTTCTAAAATTCGTCTTTGGTTGTGTTGTATCACAACAGAGAACTCGTATCTTTTTTCACCACCGTTTTACCCACGTTTTACCTACTGGCCTCATTTTGTCCTTGATTTACCCTCTATTTGTCTTCGTTTTGTCCACGTTTTGGTTTCTTTTTGGCCTCGTTTTTCTCTAATTTCCCCATTCGTTGTTTTGCGACACAGCACACCCTAGCGGCTCATTCGGGAAATAAAATTCGTACCATAACCTACCGCCATCTCGTATTTTTAAATAACTATCGTTTCAATTATGTATTCTTCATACGGAAGAAAAAATGTTGATTGCATTTTACGAATCTGTTTCTTTTTTTTCCCATCTTTTTGTTTTTGTTTTTTTTTTCTTTTTTCTTTTTTTTTGTATATCTTTTCGACGATGATCGACGCGACGAAAGATAAGATTAAGTTGTTCATTGAAAATCGTGAAAGAGAGCGGGGACACGGTATAAAACTACGAGGATCTTTTGACTCCGACTTTCGTCTAGAATTCTCTCAGCAGAATATTTCGCATCACTCGTCGGAGTTTTCTTTTAATGCGAGCAAGTACCACCGGGTGTATCCTTTTCCGTGAATCCGATATGCCAATTTAAGTTTTCTTTGCACGTATAGGTAACACAAATTTTTACCCCGATGCTTCTTCTTCTTCTTCTTCTTTGCCTTCTTCCTATTTCTTTTTATTTTCTTTTATTTTTTTTCTTATTTTATATTTTATATTTTATATAAATTTCTGTTTTTCCTGCTTTCTTTTCCGCAAATATATTTCACTCAAGGAATATGCTTTCGTACTGGTTACTGCAAAAAGCGTACCCTCCCCCCCTATCCCTCGACCCCTTTCCACTACATTTGACTGACTTTTTATTTTGTTTACTCGTGTCGCATATTTTCAATAAACTTTCTTCCTTCTAGTTCATTCGTCGATTAATAAAATAACCAAGTTGACATTTATACTCGTTCGAGTGAAGTAACCAATGAAAAAGTATATTTCAACGAGTAGTACATTTACTTATTCAACATAGGCAGTAAATGTTACGTTTATATTTTATATTTAACGGTCGAATGAAAAGAGAAAGAAAGAAAGAAAAAAAACGATATTAAAATTCTTTCCATTCAAAATCCTTCGTATTATTTATTTCAAGGATCATTTAAAAAAATGAAAAAAAAAAGAAAACGAAAACAAACTACCGAATAAAAAATGTATCGAATTTTAACGACGACACAAGCGCGCAATTATTTTCTTGTAAAATTCGCGTAAAGGTAACAAAAATAAAAAGAAAAAATTAATAGAATTATTCTACGCAAGAATTAGATAAAAATGAGCAATCAATTGTACCTATATTAATATAATTCGATGATACGATAGTACGAGCTTTTAAAGTTCAATTATATTTCTGTCTTAGATCAATTTGATCGAATCGAACGAATAGTTCGCATTTAATTGATTCACGCTGGCAAAATGTTAGGGGACAATCGAGTGAGTTAATAAGATCGAACGTGATCAGGGGGGGGGAGGGTGGGGGAGGGTGAGTTGGGAAAATATGAGGGATGAGAAGTTGTATCGATAGGGTAAGCTTAGGGATGGTGTTGAAATTATGGTAACACCGATAGGGTAAATGAGATGGGGTAAGAGTGTGTGAGTGAGAGAGAGATAGGGAAAGGGATAGAATGAAAGGGGGGTTAAGGGGTGGAAGAGGAGGGTTGGACAAGACTTCTCCCTTTGGCAGTAAGCACGCGATCCTTTATTACTCATAGGCATAAATTGATATTGATGTGACGTTCCTTTCAAGAAAACTGATCGATATTAATGCGACGCACCTTCCAAGGAAATGGCCATTTAACTGGTCTAATGTTCGCCGGACACTTCGATGTTAAATGCTCTCTCGTTTTCCCCAATTCGGGGATGGCTACCTTTTAATCGATTTTTTTTTCTTTCTTTTTTTCTTTCTTACCGATGATGAGTTATGAATCATTAAACGTTTCTTTAAAGGGGATGAGGAATCAGTCATTTGATTTTTTGTTTAATTTCATTTTTCTTTTCAACGTTACAATCGTTCGAAATGTTGATATGTTTGTTAATTTAAAATACGTAAAATATATATATATATAGGGGAATAAAAAATTTGAATTTATTTAAATTTAATTAATTAATTATTTAATTTAATCTGTTTTTTCTTTTTTCGTTGATGGTTGTTTTATTTTATCAACTAACAAGTATAATATAAATTATAATAATATGAAATAAATATATAAAATAATATAATATAGAATAATAATAATGTAAAATAAAACACACACACACATATATAATACAATGTTAAAATAATATTAAATATATAATATGAAGTAAAAGATAAAAAAAAAAAAAATTCTATACAAAATTAAAAACAAAAAACTTAATATATATTAAATAATAATGTAAAATGTGTTAACATATTTATAATAATGTTTGAATAATATAAAATATTTAATATAAAAAAACATAAATATAAATATAATATAATAAAATATAATAAACTAAAATATATAATAAATATAAAATAATAATGTAAATGTGTTAAACAGATTTAAATATATATAATGTTTGCAATAATGTTAAAATATTTAATATAAAAACATAGATATATAATATAATAAAAATATAATAAAATAATAATATAATAAATATAACATAATAATGTAAATGTGTTAAACATATTTAAATATATAATGTTTGAATAATATAAGATATTTAATATATAAAAACATAAAATATATATAATATAATAAATAAAATAATAATATAATAAAATATAAAATAATAATGTAAAATGTGTTAAACATATTTAAATATATATAATGTTTGAATAATATAAAATATTTAATATAAAAAAACATAAAATATATATAATATAATAAAAATATAATAAAATAATAATATAATAAAATATAAAATAATAATGTAAAATGTGTTAAACATATTTAAATATATATATAATGTTTGAATAATATAAAATATTTAATATAAAAAACATAAAATATATATAATATAATAAAAATCTAATAAATAAAAAATAATATAATAAACATATAAAATATAAATGTAATGTGTTAACATATTTAAATATATATATAATGTTGATAATATAAAATATTTAAATATAAAAAACATAAATATATATAATATAATAAAATATAATAAAATAATATATAAAATAATAATAAAATATAAAAATAATGTAAAATGTGTTAACATTTTATATATAATGTTTGAATAATATAAAATATAATATAAAAAAACATAAAAATATAATATAATAAAATATAAAAATATATAAATATATGATAATAAAAAATAGAGAAAAGAGACGTAAGTGTGAGATCAATATAAGACAAGGCACTTAAATGGGAACACCCAAACGTCTTGATTGCTTATGTATGTATGCTAATATTTTCCCATAGTGAGGCTACACCGCTCGTAGAAATAAGTATAACGACAAGGGATAGAAAAAAGAAGAAGAAGAAGAAGAAGAAGAAAAACAAAAACAGAAGTAGTAATAATAATAATCATAATAATAAAAAGGAACTCTCCTCTCGCTCTCCTCCTCTAGTCGCTCTCTCTCTCTCTCCTCTCTTTTCTTCTTTAAAGAATTATACTAGTTCTATTTTTACAGTTACTTTCTTTCTTATTCATTAATAAACAAAAAAGATAAAAATATTTTTCATTTATATATTTTATCATTGAAAATTATTAGACAAAGCTATTAACATCAATTAACACAAAATGGAAGATCATTATTCCACGAGGTAAAATTCGTAAAGGAAAATTTAGCCCAGGTATATTATAATAGTATAATTAACAAATTGCTGAATAAAAAGGAAAGACCCGCGAACGGGTAACGTTTAAAGAGATTTATCTCCATCTATTTACTCTATCTACCTATCCCGGTTATTTTCTATATTACAATAGTATACACGTATTTTAGGTTAAATGTCGGACGTATTTAAACGTGGGCGTATTTAAACGGCCTAGAATGATTATTAACGAAAGATAGCTCTGACTAGGAAAAGTGTCAGGAAAACAATGGCCAGTTGTTGTTCGTACTCGGAATAGGAACCAAAACCTAACCTAACCTCACTCTTCTCTTCTCCTCACCTAACCTAACCTCACTTTTCTCCTAACCTAACCTCATCTCCCTACCACTAATCCTCTCCATCATCGACTTCAACCAGTAGCAGCGAGCACATCATCCCTACAACAACCACAGCAGCCGATATTCGAAGCACGCCATTTATCAAAAACACGTAACACCTATGCAAGAAAAATCGACAATGTTTTACCTCGGTGGGTACCTTTTAAGCCCTCCCCCCTCCCTACTACTACCTTCCTAACCTCCCTTCCACCCTCTCATCGCCATTCTCATCCTCTTACTTCTCATCTTCCTTTTCGTTCTCTCTCGTAGAAGAGACCTGGTGGCGTGCTTATGACACGGGAGATGGATGTTAGAACCGAAACCTTGTACATTCTACTACCTAGCAAGAACATTATGTATTATACGTCGGTAGTTTGGGGGTGCGAGACCACGTGGACTCCCTTCTTTCCCTTTTCTTCTCTTCTTCCTCTCTTTGACTTACCCCCACCACACATTTTTGGGGGTTTTTTTTTTCTTTTTTGTTAGAAAAGTTGTCGAACGGTGGGAGGTTGGGGAATGGAGGACACACTTTGCTTACAATTAAACGAATTTGTTTAACATGATTTCTGTACTATCGCGTTAAGGGGTTATACGCAGTTAGGATTTTCAAAAAATCGATTTTTTTTTTTTTCATTTTCGGAATGTACATATATTTAAGTATATTCTCTGAAAATTTCAAATCGATCCGACAAATATTCTTCACTTCGTGTAAGCTGCAAACAACAATTTTTAACTATGTGTAAACGTCTCTTTGAAACTTTAAACGCGTTTTTCTCAAAACGGTATTTTCAAAGTCGGTGATCTCGATTTTGCAAAAACGACTTAACCGATCGGTTTCAAATTTTTACACAATCTTCTTAGATATATTCCTCAGGTATTAAGTATAAGGAATAATTTTTCAAAAAATTTATTACTATTTTTTTGTAACAATTTAGAGCGAAAATTTTAGTCAAAAACAACAACTTTTTTCAAATAGACGCCATATTGTCAAAAATCAAAATTTTTATTATTCCTTGGTTTTAATACCTGCATTAATCTATCCTTTAAAAGAATCCACCATATTTTTTAATTTCGTATAATCCAAACCGCTAAAATGGAGATCACCGCCAAACGTCTTTTTTTAGAGGACGTTCAGGAAATCATCTACAGGAGCAGTGCAGATTAATATTTTTACAGAATCGACGCGCTATTGTATTCTCAAAAGTTCACTCTATTTGAATTACCAACAATTTTTTTTGAGAAATAAAAACTGTTTCTAGAAAAAATTCATGAAAATACGTCTTTTTCGAGCCTCGCAACTGCGTATAACCCCTTAAAAGATTTTTTTTGTTTCTAAATGTTACAAGATGAGAATTGACGGTTAAACGGTATTTTATATTTTAACCTAGATATCGATTTGAAGATGAAGTTTTGGTTTGATTACTCACGTTTATTTGACTTTTAAGCTTCAATATTTCAACGACGTAGTCGTCGGAAATTGATTAAATTGTTTGAATCGATAATAGCAACGGAAAGGTCTCGAATATTTAGATTCTTCCGGATAAGTTAAATTAGTTATCATGGATTTTTCGATCACGTCAAAATTTCCGATAGTTTCGTACTATTTGTGTGACATCGTTTAACGCCCGTTTAAAAAAAAAAAGAAAAAAAGAAAGTATTCGGGATTGATGACCATGTTGCTGAATTTTTTTTACCTTTTTTTTCTTCTTTTTTTTTGAAAACCCTCAGTAAGTAAATGAATCAACGTACATTTATAAGTATTCGCGGGGAAATCTGTTAACGTGGAAAAAAAAAGAAAAAATAAAAAAAAAAAAGAAGAGAGAGAGAGATCGAAATAAACTAATGCCCGGAAACTTCAAATTCGGTTTGCATCGTTCATGAAGCGTAAAGCGTATTTAGTCTAATTAAACGCTGAACTGTGATTAAATGCGTTTTAACTTAGTTACAATTTATGGAACGTTTAAAAACTTGGCTTAACGTATGTCGCCAATGTTAAATCCCATTTACATCGATTATGGTATTAAGATCCTGACCTAACGTCGAGAATAATTATAATATTAAGTAGTTAAAGTATGCGTAATAAGTGTATAAAGTATATTACGTAATACCGCAGTCTTTGTAAATCGTATTAAAAACGTTTCTATTAACGTCAAACGTGGAAAAGAAATGTTGAGGTTAGGTTGCCTTGTACGTTTGCCCGAAATTCAAATTATCGTTTTTATTCGGACCTTTTTGGCGTTATGGTAGCGTAGGGTACTAACACCGGTGAGCCGTGTAAATCAACCAGACCTCGTTTACTAATCCCCATTAGAACGCGGTGTGGTACATAAATCACTGGGGGGCCTCTCATCTATGTTCTGTGATAGTGCAGCAAGTTGTACCGGTGTCGTCGAACCCTTAACCTCTCAATCATCAACTTTATTACGTCAAACAAAAATAGGAATAATATTTTTTCTACAAATTTATTCATTTCATTTTCAATGTGATAATGCGTTGATAGAAATGGTCTCATAAATATAAACCAATCAATATTAAACAAAGGTATATTCGATGTTTGTGTTATAAAAACATTTTAATAAGCCTTCTTTTGAAAACAACATTTCATATTTTCCGATCTGATTTGTTACGAGTAGTAATCCCTCAAAAGGTTTTTTGTCGGGTTGATACGCGAATACGTTTTTTGATGATATTATGCGATATCTATAATTCTCGTATTGTATGGAATGTGTTTATTGGGATCGTTTCTTCCGCGTATAAAAATAAAATGATCTTTTAAACGGCACTGTTTTTTTTTTATTTTTTTTTTTTTATTTTTTCCGTAATAGAAGAAAGATCGCACATTTTAAAATATCAATACAGGTCAGGTGGTTCATTATTCCGTCAATAAATTTTAATCTGCCAACATCAGGTGCATTCATGCAACCCCAAAACAAGTACGAAATCTTCAGCCGTGTTTTGCCGTTGGTCTCAAGTTTTCTGCTTTCGGTTGTTCATATTTTGCTTGTTTTCAAATAACAAAACAATATCCATTAAATATTCTCAAGTATCTTATCAGGCGAAGAGACAGAAATTCTGTTAGTTTTTTTCCATAAAGAAATCAAATTTCCTTTCTCGATATATTGTTTATCGAACGAATCTAATTTCACGTGAAACTGTTGAAGATGTCTCGTATAACGATGGGGCTTCGAGATTCGTTTAGCAAAGAACAATTTGTTCACAATGGTCGAAGTATAGAATCTGTCCCCGTTAATGGTTGTCCAGAAACGTTACTTTTCAACAACGGACACCGTCGTAACTTTGTCCGATCAAGAACATCTGTTCGAAGTGACCGGTACAGAACGAACGTGCACAAGTTGCTCTTGCAATCGACAAATTTCCGATGGCTACTTCGCGTTGATCGCTTTCTTGACATTAGTTGCTGCAGGCTTCGAGAAACATCCGGTCTATGACAGCATCGATGCTGCTTGCTTCCGTGAAGCTAAGGTAAACCGCGCATCCAGTCGAACCAACCAACCAACCAACCAACCAACCGACCGACCAACCGACCAACCGACCGACCATTCGGTTTGCTGAACCGAAACGTTTCTTCGCTTTATGTAAATTCAATTTTATTCTCACACGAAATATATTCTCTTCCCCATACCAAATTCAAAAATCCTTCCAATCCTATCCCAAAACTATTCCCATTACATTTTTTATTTTATTCGATATAATTATATAATTAAATACAGTAAGACTTCTTTTTGTGCGGTCCTTTTTTATACGATTTTATTTTTGTGCGATTTGTTTTGTGCGATTTATTTTTATGCGGTATCTAAATCTCAGCAGCGTTGCTACCAGTTTTATGTTTTCTTTCAATGTCATATACATGTGTGGACGAACTGATTACATGGTCTCCTTGACGACGATGTATCCGGACTTCGCGACGCTGTTCATCTGATTTAAACAATCTCCTAACAATTATTTCATTTGATTGAAAGCATTTTCACATCTATATTTCGCAAATAATTGATGTATTTTCTAAGTGCGACTTTTTTTATGCGGTCCCTATCCACCGCACAAAAAGAGGTTTTACTGTATATCGTACAAAGTTGTTTATAATATGTAAGTATTTATAAAATTACCGAATATTTTTTTGTACGATTTCTTTTATGCGGTCCCTATCCACCGCACAAAAAGAGGTTTTACTGTACAACACTTCTCTGTAAATGTATATTTTAATCGAGAGAAATATTTTACTTGATCAAAAATTTCTTAAATATTTTCACGAATTAAGTCAAAGTTAGAATATAACATCTCGCCCCGGGGTGTTGATTATACCGGGTGTTACGAATAAACTTATTCGAATTTTGATCAAACAAATCTTAAGAGAAAAACATCCGAAGCTTGTTGTTGTTGTAAATGACGGACACATTGTAACAGAAATTTCATTGACCTCGTTAAAAAAACGTCTATTTTTATTTTCTCCTTCCCAGTAACCACAATCGTTGTTGCATTACATTATATCATCGTATAATTTCCCTAGTACTAGGGGAACTTTATCAAGCTTTTTGTTATGAGACGACCACTCTAGGTATAACGTAGGAAAGATAAAGAGAAATACGGAAAGAAAAGTGTCCTCCCGCGTACCGTTGTAAAATTACGCAGATGTACGGAATTGTTTTCGCGAAAGGTTGCTCAGGCGAATTAAAGGAAGAGGGGCGAGGAGGGGAGGGGGGACGCGGCAGTGTTGGTGGTGGTGGTGGTGGGGGGGGATTGTTGCACAAAGTCCACGCTATTTTCGGGCGCGTAACTACCTGGCGGATTATTCACGCGGCTGTAATGTAATCCAGCTCGTACAGGAGAGAAAGAGAGTGTGTGTGAGAGAGAGAGAGAGAGTGAGAGAGTCCTGGGTAGTTTGGGTTAGAAATTGGCGGTAGTTTCTCTACACGGAATAGCACGTCTATTCTTCAGTCTGCGGTTACGCGGGGAATATCTTGTAGATACCTTCGTGGAGACCGTGTAATCCTAGAAGGTCGAATAGTAAGTACCTTAGGAGTAGTATTCGGATTAAACATCGACGTGTTTGTAACCTTGTTAATCGCAAATCACGTTTCCGATGGAAAAGTATTATACAAGGGAAGCTCATTATCGTTAAATTTAATATTATTCGTTCTGATTGTTTCTTTTTTTCTTTCTTTTTTTTCGAATATTTATTTTTAACCTTTTTATCGGTCGCGTCAACTCTCGCATACTCCTGACAACAATACTTTGTTGTTTTAATAATAATAATAATAATAATAATAATAATAATTAAGTAATTAATAATCTCATATATTTATAATTAATTTCTTAGGAAAATAGAAAAATAATTTTTCTTAACAATAAAATGTTATTTTTTTAATATTGCAAATTTTTGCTCGCATATTTACCCGAAATCAGCTACCCTCATTCACACACTCGTGACAACAATACTTTGTTGCTTTAATAATAATAATAATAATAATAATAATAATAATAATTAAGTAATTATTAATCTCATATATTTGTAATTAATTTCTTAGAAAAATAGAAAAAGAATTTTTCTTAACAATAAAATGTTATTCATAAAATATTGCAAATTTTTGCTCGCATATTTACCCGAAATCAGCTACCCTCATTCACACACTCGTGACAACAATACTTTGTTGTTTTAATAATAATAATAATAATAATAATAATAATTAAGTAATTATTAATCTCATATATTTGTAATTAATTTCTTAGAAAAATAGAAAAATAATTTTTCTTAACAATAAAATGTTATTTATATAATATTGCAAATTTTTGCTCGCATATTTACCCGAAACCAGCTACAACCCTTAAACGATAATCACGTATAAAAAACTGACGATCGATAACAGGGTTAATCATTTTGATCTTTTTTCTTTTCCTTTTTATTATTATTATTATTATTATTTAGATTCGTTTTATTTTTCGAGAGTCAGATGGATTCCATTTTGAATATTTAATGAAAGGAAAAGGAGAATATCATCGGGAGAATAGTGTAACTTTTTGTATTATTCGATTTGGTTTATAATAACCATGCGTATGTGTGGACACTTTCGCATGAGGTGTACCAGATCGAGGGGGTGGGTGGGGGGTGTATGTACGCATAGAAGGTATATACAGTTGTATTGAGAACAAAGTTTTGGGTGAGTACGGTATGACCCGAACTCCCCCTCTAGCCCCCTCCACTCTACCCCCCCCAGTTCAAATTGTGATCGATTGTTCCTATACGAAATTTCAGAATAAATGGAACGTCATTTCGGAGTCGTATTCAATGGTTGGTTTCGATCGATAACCAGAGGCTTTTTAATGTTTTAAACTACGTACGCATTGTTGTATGAAATATACGTGCGATATATGAACGATTATATATATATATATATATGTTTGTGGAAGTTTTGATAGACATTGTAGAAAAACAATTAAACCGAGATACAAAGGATACACACACATATATATATATATGCATAGATAGAAATGATAGAAAGTTTACGCGCAAAAAAGAAGAAAGAAAGAAAGAAAAAGAAAACAAGGAATCGGGGTGGGGGGAGAAAAACAAATGTTTTCATTTTTTGAGGTTAATCAAAGAAAATTGTGTAGGCGTGAGATAGGACAGCACCTACAGAGAAAGTAAAGAGCGTTGTGTTGTTGTGTCATCGTCGTAGTTTGGCTTCTCTATGCAGATACACGCATTGAACAATATACCCAACGTTCAATGGAATTGTTAGTTGTTGATCGAGCGAACGTAATTTGTGGGTCCACTCGATATTCCCTTCTGCTTCTCTATTGCGATCGTCGTTCGCCCGTCAAAACGTTGCGTGAACGCGCGCGCGCACACGTGAGTGTATCGTGTCGACAACGGCCGTAGAAGTTGATCCAATAAACGATGGAAAACTTTACGCTTGCGGTGCAATACTACTAGCATCAAGGCTGGTAGTATTTGTTGCTGCTGCTGCTCCTGTTTGTTACTGGCCTATTGCAATACGATTTCTAGCTAGAGATGGATATGGAAATGGATCGGTTAGAAAGTAAATATATACATAATACCATCTTTTTCCTACGTATTTAAACCGTTTGAATATTATGGACGCATATATGCGCCCAACGAAAGTAATCCGCTTGAACTAAGGGCGCATATATGCGCTTTTCAATTTTTTTGGTCAACCTTGCTCGAAATTCTTTTTCCTTTCTCTGCGCTTTCATTTTATTCAATATATGTAGTTAAATGTTAACAGAAAAATCATTACACGTCTATAGCGATCGCAATTGTTAGGCGAGTTCCGTATTAAAAGGGTTAAACATTTAGATATAATAGTTATTTACATACATGCATAAATGAGCCGTTTATTTTGAAAGTGGCCTAACTCCATATAACCTTAAATTGAGATATTTAAAGGTTTGCGTTTCAATGCAATTAAAAATATACGTAAAGAATAACAATGAGTTATGTTGCTTAAGTGTATCTAAAGGTGTTAAATTTACAGTTCCTATTAAAATAATGGCAATTATTAAGTGAATAATATGCGTTTTCTTACCAAGAATGGAGTTAGGCCACTTTCAAAATTAACAACCAGATTCGTTATAAAATTTGAAGGAACCGAAGTCCATTCAACATAATTTAAGATGCTTCAAATTGCGAAAAAACAATACTTATTTTATTTTACATATCTTTATAACACTTTGAAAACATAAATTATGCGATTCAAAATATTTTTTACAAACATAAATTACAAAACAATTTTCTACTCATCTACATTTTGTGTATGTGAAAGGGATTTAAAGAAATCATGATGTTCCGGTGGTATATATCGTAATAAGTCAATTATGTCCTTGAATTTTGCGGTTGTAATTTGTCTTATATTTTTATACAGTGGTGTCAATACAATATTTTCGAACTTTCTTGGTCTACCCCGACGTGGTATTAAATTCAGGACTTTCAAATTTTCGTTCTCATTCATTGATGTCTTATAGAAAATCTTATTCATTTTTGACAAAACGCATCCAACATATTTTTAACCAGTTTATTGGTTCTCCGTTAGAATTCTTGACCCTTTTAAAAATTGCGTCTTCTAATAATATTGTTGATACAAAATCTTCTTGTCTCATTTCATGTACAATAAAGTTATTACTTTTCCGACACTTTTTGATAATACTGTAATACTCTCGGGGGACAAACAGTAAATTATTTGTTTTTAATGCCATTTCTACCACACCAAAATCTCTACTCCTAATGGAGTTAGGCCACTTTCAAAATAAACGGTTCAGTAATTCAACTAACTCTGAAAACTTAAGTGTCCAGAATTACCGTATTTACTCGGAATATAAGAAATCTTAAATGCTTTATTGATAGATAATTTGAAGCTGTACACGTTACCGTGGGTAACTGGAAATAATTGACAAATGGAGTTAGGCCACTTTCAAAATAAACGGCTCAAATATATATTTACATAGTGTAGATCGTTTTTTTTTCTTAATATATTAGAAACAGAGAGACCAATGTAATATTACTTGCACCCGAGCTGGTAGTATTTGTTGCTGCTGTTGCTGTTTGTTACTGGCCTATTGCAATACGATTTCTACGCTAGAGTTGGATATGGAAATGGATCGATTAGAAAGTAAATATATACATAATATCATCTTTTTCTTACGTATTTAATCCGTTTGAATGTTATGGACGCATATATGCGCCCAACGAAAGTAATCCGCGTGAACTAAGGGCGCATATATGCGCTTATCAATTTTTTTGGTCGACCTTGTGCTCGAAATTCTTTTTCCTTTCTTTTCTCTTTCATTTTATTCAATATAGTTAAACGTTAATTTAAAAATCATTCCCCGTCCACGGCGATCACAATCGTTACGCGAGTTCCGTATTCAAAGGGTTAAATATATTGATAAAATAGTTATTTACATACATGCATGGATATATATATATTTACATAGTGTAGATCGTTTTTCGTAGTATATTAAAAAAAGAGAGACCAACGGTAAGATAAATTTATGTATAACGTTTAACGTTCAACCGTAAAATATCGAGACGCATTTCTCTATCTTTCTTCCTCTTGGTCTCTCTCTCTCTCTCTCTCTCTCTCTCGGGTTTTTGAGTACATAAATTTATCGTCTCTTTGCGAGAAAACGACTTTTTCGCGAAACGGAAGAGTTCGATCCGACAGGAATGGACTTTCGATTATCGGGTAAGAGTCTCTCGTGAGAAGCTAGAAGATCAATTTAAAGGGGTCGTTTTATTGAACGTATTTAAATGTTCCACCCTTTTTTGCATTTAAGGATAGAAGAGGAAGAATTTTAGCCCATAGTGCCAGTCCACCGGTATAATTCCTGTCGTTTCGCGTTTGCCATGTATTACGCGGCATTAACAACAAATGCAAACTCGTTTACAAATCGCCCTCCTGGGATTGGTTGCGTGGTTCTTCCGCGGCAAATATACAGGGAACCGACACCGACGTTTAACAAGATATTCTCTATCTCTCTCTCTCTCTCTCTCTCTGTTTCTCTTTTTCGAAAATAATTTCAATGGGATAAAAACGTACTCGATATGTTTAATACCAAAAAGAGAAAATCAATTATCAATTATATTCACATACTAATTATTCTTATTTAACATTTAACATTTAACATTTAATAGCTATTTGATGCAACATGATTACAAACATTTGAAAGATTTCGACGTAATGTTATAAATCAAGCGATGGGCAAACTACTTTTACATACATTCCCCTCCCTCTCCCCCCATTTCGTAGAAAATTTTCTATTGACTATTCCTGGATCTCGTTTTTTAACATTATTATCTGATTTTTTATTGTCAAAAAGATTTCTTTAAATTTTCCGACCCCCCTCTGGCCCCCTGAAGGTTTGCACATCGACCAATATAAATGACGATATAAATGAAACGATGCGCAAAATATTTTAACATACAATGACCCCCTTCCTGCCCCTTCCCCCATTTCAATAAACATATTATCTCATTTCGTTGTTTAACATTATTATCTGATTTGTTATTGTGAAAAAGATTTGAAAAAATTTGCTAATCCCGTAGAATTGTCCATCAAACGATATAAATGATTATATCATCTACATACGTTAGCTACGAAATCGGATAATCCATCATCATCGATCAGCCTTACTAATAGACGGAAGCTTAATTAATATTCTTTATAATGTTTTTAAATCTCTCTCTCTCTCTCTCTCTCTTCGTGTATGAGAGATATGTTTCGTTTGAGGGAACATAGTAAAGAGAGAGAGAGAGAGAGAGGGGTAAAGAGAGTGAGAGAGTGCAGGGAGCATGCGAGATAGAAGCGATAGCATATCGACCGGATAGGAGTTTCAACCGGCACGGATCGTACGTACGCCAACACCCGTTGCTAACAATAATAATTATCGCAGGGGAACTTTCGCATCTAGCTCATCAGCCGGCCTTTGTGCACCGACATCCGACGTTTAGCGTTCGGCGTCGTTCCTGAACACATTTACGGTGCCGCAACCGACGCCGACGCCGCTCCCGTTGCCGTTGCACACCCCCTTTCCAAGCCCCAGTTCGTTCCGCAATCCACACCTCTACTCCCACTCCCACCCCCAACCCCAACCCCAAGCCTCACACCTTCATCCGTGTCGGATAGATGCTGGAACGAACAAATGGGCGTCTGCCGCCTCTTTGTGTATACGTTGCGTGGATCAGTGCCGAGAAATGCTGGATCGAAGATGTTTCTGTGTGAGAGTGGAATTCCCAAGAGGAACATAAAGCTGCGGACGGGCTTAGCAAAGCGTCGCGACGCCACCCTCTCCTACAGGAACCCCTTCCCCCTCCAGTCCTCTCTTACCCACGTCCCGCTCCCCCTTCCGGCGTGGCGGCGGCATCCTGACGCGGCATCCTGGCGTTACTCTCTCGTTTCTAGACCGTGTCTTTGTGTGTCCTATAGTCGCGTGTTCCTATTCGTGTGTCGGGGGTGTATGTATGAAGCTAACAGAAGCAAGAAAGAGAGAGAGAGAGTGCGAGAGGGTGAGGGATGGGAGGGCTTGAATGTTGGCGAGGCGACAGACGAGCAACTGTTGCATCCGCGCTACTAGCAGCTGCACCATCGCCACTTTCCGTATCGCGGCTTTTACAATACCCTAGCTAACTAGCTAGGGGATTCGATGAAAACCGGAACAAGTCGGGAAAACCGCGATATAAATACGTGCACGCGCGTCTTGCGGGTTTACCTCGGCCTAGCTAGCTTCGGGCTAATCGATTAGATGGGATCTCTATTGAAAAAATAAAAGAAATAAAAAAATATAAAGTCCAAAGTAGAGGTGTTAAAAAGAAAAGAAGCAAGAAGGAAATAAAAGGAAACCATCAAAATCACTTTTATTGGGATCAATCGAATCGATAGTATATAGTAATAGGGCTTGTTTTATTGGGGCAGGAGGAAGAACAATTTTCATAAGAATTATTTATCTTATTGTGAATATAATTTATTAATCCAATTATGCTGCTCAATACTTGCTCAAACCAGGTGAGAGTATGATTTTGAGATGTCAAATAAATAAGAAATACTTCTGCGCAAGGTGTAAATGATTTAGGATGATTTTGTTAACCCAAACATTCCCCAGCCACGTGGGAGTATGATTTTGCGATGTCAAATAAATAGGAAACATTTTCGGGTAAGTGATTTATGCGATAATAAAAATAAAAAATCTTACTTGGGATGACCCTAGGTAAGTACTTAGATAAGTTAGTGTTTGTATATATATGTGCCGTCAGGATATCGTCTTTGTCAGCAAAGGGGGGACATGAAAAGGCAAACAGTGATTCTTTGTGCTTTCTAGGAGATAGGCAGGCAGGCAGGCAGGCAGGCAACAGTGAGGACAGTTACAAAGTCGCATAGGAGCGTGCTACAAGCAACTGTTGCGTCTCTTGCCTCATTCTCACCTAACCCTACCCTTCCTTCCCCTCTTTTCCCCGTTTCACGGGTTTCCATCTGCACCCTCTCTCTCTTCCCGTCTATTCAACTCGAAACCGAACTCCTCTTTGTCCCATCTTTCATCTCCGCTAGGGTACGACACATGAAAGGGTTGCGTGTGCAAAACAACTGCTCGACTACGGTTCTCGGTTGCCTTGTCGGTTCCCTCAAAACTTTTTCTCTGATATAAATGTACACGTTATATATATATATGTATTTACTTAGTAGAAAATGTAGGGGGGTTACGCGATGATAACTAGAAGAAGAAGAAGAAGAAGTAAAAGAAGAAGAAAATGAAGATGAAACGTTGTTAAAATGTTCGTTCTGATGTTACCCCTACCGACGTTTCATAAGTATACATCAATATACATTCATTCTTGATGAGGTTTTCGCACTTGCTTGAGAAACAAGGGGAAGGGCTGGCAAGTGAAACAAAAAAACAAATAAAAAGATGTGAATGACTTTGGGTACGCGGAAGAAAGAATCCATTAAAAACCGAATCGTATTTTTACATACTGCTTTTATAATATGATATATATATATATATATTTCTATCCCGAACCTTAAACAAGAAAAAAGGGATAAAGATAGAAGGTACAATTACGTTAGATCCCCCCTCCCCCGTTAAACAAAAATATTTGACTACAATGTTATCGTGAAATTTATCGTACTCCCCTAATACTGGTGCTAGGTAGACTTTTCTTTTTTTTTTAAGTAGTACGTAAGTTAAGTAAGTTACTTAAGTACGTTAAGTAGTATATTTATTCCGACACGTCGTTAGAATTTGATTAAACCTTTCGACCAAATTAAGTAGACATTTTACGGGTACTTTAAAAACATTTATAAACAAACAAGAGTATAGAAATAATGAAATATCATCAGTTTATTCATTTATATGTCGCGAAAAAAAAGAGAAAACAAACTTTGAATAAATACAACACTCTGTAATTAGTTTTGGTTGAGTTG